>NC_135846.1:4339711-5052211 GCF_029677425.1 Wolffia australiana
TCTATCTCTATCTATCTATCTTTTTTTTTTAATCTATCTATCTATCTATCTTTTTTTTATATATATAAATTCTTCATTGATATAAACGTGATGATACATTGTTCAACATGCCCTACGATCATACATGATTGATAGAATATTGTTGTGACCGGTAGATTTTGAAATTTGAACCATATGCATGCTTGGTCATTCTCGTTGAGTGGAATTTCCGTTGGCTTCGTCCATGCTTTTTGTTTTTCTTCTTCAATGTCTCCTTGTACGAAGTTGTTTTGGGGATTTTATCTTTTGCTTGTAGCTTTCTTTGCTTGCTGATACAATGACCCTGATGCCCAGAGTGTGGTACTTCTCGTTCTCCCCTTTGCTATTTTTGGTATCTTGTTGCCTTCGCGCTTGCAGCTCTGTTGGGTTCCACGTTCCCGCTGTGGCTCAATCCTGCGAATCTGTCATTTACACCAAAAAGATGATTATGTAATTGTAAAGATGTATATGTTGATCTTGCAACATAGAATTTGGAATATAGTCTATAAGGGAAAAATATTTTTTCATGAATATTTTCTTAGCTCTTTATGTGATTGTAATGTTGAAATGACCCTACTATCCTTGTGCTTTTCATATTCCATGTTATTTTCGGGAGATAGCTGGAGACAATCATAATCACAGTGGTCATGACTGAAACCTATGCTTCTAGTGACACAACAGATACGTTACCAATTAGCTGCACATAGTATACTCCTGTTTCCCCAAAGCCAGTTCCAAATACAACTGAATTGGATGAGAGTTAGCATCAATCACCTAGGGAGAGAAATGGATATATGATGATAGCAGAACTGTATTGCTTAGCTCTTGTGCGGCTTTGATATGCTGCCCTCGGATATGATCAATAGTATCTTGTGCCTCAGCTTCTTGTTGTCTATAAAGTTTTTTGTTTTTTGCTGTTTTGGGCTTTTCATGCATTTCTTTTGATGCCATCGCTATGGATTTTCGGTGTTTTGCATTTCTTTTGATGCCACCGCTTCTGACGTAGGACAACTATGGAATAGGGCGACTGAGGAGACGGATGGGTTGACGATGGGTAAAGGGTGATAGACGGGTTTGTAGGGAGGGATAAAACAATCAACAGAAATTCACACGATCGATTTCAGACTTTAAAACCGATGAAAATCTGGTGGTGCAGCTCCGACCCTTATCGAGGGCGGGAGTACTGTCTTTCCCCACCGCGACGATGCCTAAGCATCGAAATCAATACCCGAATTCACATCGCGAGGAAACACTCGAGAAAGAGGGAGAAGAAGTAGAAAATCCCAATCCAAATCTAATTCTGACGGCGATGGAAACTCCTCGAGAAAACACTGAACGGAGAACACTTCGACACCAAAGAGTTCAGGCGTACCTCGGCACCGTAGTGCGTGAAGAGGGTGCGAGAAATTCCGATCGTGATGAGGTTGGGCGAATCCGGGTGTTGAGCGGCCCAATGGAGGGGACGATCCTGGGCGCTCTAGGCGTTGAATGGCCCTGGTTGAGACTAGATGATGTTGTCGCAGAGTCAGGCGTGGACGAATACCCGCGCGCGCTTCGCGCGCGCGGCTCGAAGCATCGACGACGTCGATGATAAACCGTTGGACGGCCTCGACGACGTTGGTGGCCGGCATGTGACGTGGCGGGCGGCCGCGTGCGCGGGTGACCAGGGGCGGCCCTGGGAGACCCTGGATGGACGACCGGGGCGGCTCTGGCGGGGCTGCCTGGGCGGCCTTGGGGCGGTCTTGGCTAGGGTTGGCCTGGGCGGCCCTGGCGGGGCTGCTTGGGCGGCCTTGGCTGGGGCGGCATGTGCGGCCCTCGCGGGGCTGTTTGGGCGGCCCTGGCGCGGCTGTTTGGGCGGCCTTGGCTGGGGCGGCTCGGCGGCCTGGTAGGGCCTGCAGGCCTTGGGCGGCAGGTGGCCTCGCGGGGCTACCTGGGCCGGGCGGCCTCGGGCGAGAGAGAGGGTGAGAGGGAGAGGGAGAAAGAGAGAGAGAAAGGAGAGAGGGTGGAAGGCCGACGTCGCTGGCGGCGGCGGCGGCGAGACGACGACGGCTAGGGTTAGGAGGGGTAGGGGAGGCTGGGCAGTCCTCCAAGAAGAGTTAAACTGAAACTCAATTCTTGAAATTATGACTGCCTAAAATTTTCTTGAAAACAATGGCCTTTATATAGGCCTTGGAGGAAAGAGAAATTGACGAGAAAGTAAAGACGAGAAAATAAAGACGTGCGCCGTGTCACGCCAAAGGGCAGTTGTGAATCTGCCTTTGGCGTCGTGTCATGACGCGCGTAGAGGCGTGCGCGGGTGGAGACATGCAAGTTGGCAGTTGTGGCGTGTCGGCTTTAGGGTTGATGCCGGTTGACCGTGGCAGGTTGACTTTGGTTGACTCCGGTTGACTGTGGTCCAAAGCATGTGTGTTGACTCCGGTTGACCGTGGTGACGTGTTTGTCGATGAGATGTTGGCGTCCTCGCCATCAGCTTCTGGATTTTTGGTGCTTTGCACTTTTCATGCATCTCTTTTGATGCCATTGCTTCTAGATTATTGAACTCTGTTCTATCACATGAATTCTTCGTTTCTCCCCATTTGATGTATTGGTTTCCCCGGTCGCCTTCAGCTGCATTGATCAAAGACTCTACGGATACAAGCTTACACTATAGGTAGCTGACGATACAGGACCTGGTGTATCACGCTGAAAGTTAGGGCAGTTATTTCCATAATGGTCATGAAAGAGTCCAATTTTCTCCCTTATCTTCTATGGAATATTAGCTCATCAAGTTTAGTAAGGGTACTTTCTTGTGTACGTATGCATAGTTTAAATTCAGAATTATGATCATGGATGCATTAGGATGTCATGATGCATATGCAATATAGTTGGAATGCATGTGTTTTCATCTGATTATGCAATACTAGATATTGGGAATTAACATCGTGCAGATACTGTATGTAAGGTGATTCGATTAAGGAAAATGTGCACCTGGTTTGCTTGCTTTCGGCCTCAGCTTATATCAACATGGTGCTTAGGAATGATCTTGTTGACTGGTACTTCAAATTTGCAGTGTTCAACGATTACACTTTCCATCTTCATGTCTTCCCTTGCGCCCGATGTATGTACTTCTGAATTTTAAGATAGGGCATCTCTAGACGATCTGTCCTTAATTTCCTGCGAACCATTGTGGGCAAGTCCGCTTCCCTGCAAAAAACTTGTTGTTCTTTCTGAAATAAAGCATGGTTAGCAAGAGCATCAGCAACAGAATTACCCTCGCGAAAAATATGTGAGATATGTTTAATTCGATGCATATGTGTTAGGATTTTATTCCACCAATTTTTCAATTTCCATATATTGCAATTATGTGAATTAATCATATCACACATTACTTTTGAATCTGATTCCACCCAAATGTCATGAAAGCCAAATTGTTCACATAAATCAAGTCCATCCAATAGTGCCCTACATTCTGCTACCATGTTGGTTCCTAGTTCATATAAATTTGAAAAAGCAAAAATTAAATTTCCCCTTTGATCTCTAAGTATCCCCCCTCCTGATGATAATCTTGGATTACCTTTAGAAGTACCATCTATTTTCAATTTGAATTTTGAAGATGGGGGTAATACCCAACGAATAATTTGAGTGATGTAAATGTACAATGTATGCCCGAATGTAAAATTCCAATTACATAGTCCTCTCCATTCACTACGAGATGTTATTTTAGTAGGGATGATATTATGTTCAGTCAGTCTCATCATATTGGTTACCGCATGAATAATAGTTTTGTCATTGATAATCATACCTTCCCACTTTCTTTTATTTCGACATTTCCATATTTCCCATAGCATGAACACAAATGAAATTTTTTTAAAACAATATGCTTTGCTTTCCTTGGACTTTGTCTTCAGGAAGAATTCTAACCATTGAATAAACGATAAATTGTACCTGTGAGGTATATCCCATTTCTCTAGGAACCACTTCCATACCGCTATCGCACATTCGCCACGAAAGAATAAGTGTTCCATGTCTTCAATCTATGGACTTTTAAGACAGCATACACATTTAGAGGCAATTTGTATTCCAATAGCTTTTACATTCCTATCCAGCGGTCAAATATTTTTCAGCAAACGCCACATGAAATTTTTTATTTTAGTGGGAATTCTCATCCTCCAAATAGCAGCAAAAATGTGAATTTTGGGTTGTTTGGCCCTAAAATATTCCCATACAGATTTAGTTATGAAATTTCCATGGGTAGTCAATGTCCAAATGGGTTGGTCAGGATGATTGGAAAGATGTATATTTTCCTTCCTAATTTGTGATATTATGGTGTCATCAACTCCATCTTGCCGAAGGTATTGATTCCATTGATGATTTAACAAATCCTTAACCCTTATATTTTGATCTCGAATCTGGATGTTTGGAAGATTTCCTAAACATCCAAGTCCTGTCCAATTTTTTTGCCAAACCAAAACTTCCCCTTCGCCTATAGACCACTGAATGACGTCATTCATTTCCTCCCAGCTTTCTATGAGGTTCTGAATACGTTTTGGTACATATCGAGGAGTTATCATTGAGTCCAGTTTTTTAAAATTTGATCTAATCAATGATGCCCATAAAGTATCTTTTGTATGAAAAGACCATGTCCTTTTCATGCGAAGAATTTTTGTTGTTTCTGCTAGGGTTCTAATTCCTAGTCCACTCTCCTCTAGAGGGTAGCAAACATTTTTGCAAGATGTCCAATGATGTTTTTTGTTGCCATCATTGTTAGACCATAGAATATTTGCCATGATTTTGTGTACAGAATCTAGAATTTTCATGGGGGCATCAAGAATAGCTAGTGTATGAATGGGAATGCTGTTCAATACATGATTGATTAAAATAACTTTCCCACCTGGAGATAAAAGTTTACCTTGCCATCCGTCCAGTTTCCTGCGAACTTTCTCCAAAAGATGATCAAAATAAATAGCTTTGGTTTGTCCTATGAATATAGGGCAAACCTAAGTACAGAAAATGAAGTGTGCCCGCATTAAAGTTTGTAATTTTTGCAATTCTGTTTTTTCGAACTAAGGGAGTTTTTTCAGCAATATAGAAAGCACTCTTAGCTCTATTAACTTTTTGTCCAGAAAATATTTCATATTCATCTATTAATTTCATCAAATTTTGTAAAGACGATTTCTTTCTATCTATATATCTATCTGTCTATCTGTCTATCTGTCTATCTGTCTATCTATCTATCTATCTACCTATCTGTCTGTCTATCTGTCTATCTGTCTATCTGTCTATCTGTCTATCTGTCTATCTGTCTATCTGTCTATCTGTCTATCTGTCTATCTGTCTATCTGTCTATCTGTCTATCTGTCTATCTGTCTATCTGTCTATCTGTCTATCTGTCTATCTGTCTATCTGTCTATCTATCTATCTATCTATCTATCTATCTATCTATCTATCTATCTGTCTGTCTATCTATCTATCTGCCTATCTATCTATTTATCTATCTATCTATCTATATATCTATCTATCTATCTATCTATCTATCTATCTATCTATCTATCTATCTATCTATCTATCTATCTGTCTGTCTATCTATCTATCTGCCTATCTATCTATTTATCTATCTATCTATCTATCTATCTATCTATCTATCTATCTATCTATCTATCTATCTATCTATCTATCTATCTATCTATCTATCTATCTGTCTGTCTATCTTTTTTTTTTTTTTAAACAAATTTCATCAAATATAAAAATTTGTACATCAGTTTGTTGGAGCTGACCAGATGTCAAGCACCTGAGAGAGATGGGATAGAAAATCAAAAAATATTTGGCAGCATCTCCCCTGTTTCTTTTCCCTTCAGCTAAAACCAAAGTAGAGTAATCTAATCATTTTCCTTGTCAGATTTTCCTTCCTCATTTTGTTGATGTTTGGGTTCATTTGTTGGCTGTCACGTTCTTTTCCTGTTGTCTTCTCTCGTATGTCGTGGTTGTTCCCTATGGTTTGTATTTAAAGTGTATTCGATCACCGCGGATGCTTGGACTCAACCAAATCTTCTTGGGACGTTATGCTGTAATTCTTACCTATTTCTGAAATTATCAAGCCATGTCTCAAGGCTAACCTTGAACTTTAATAAAATTTTGGTTAGTTCATAAAAAAGAATATAGATAAGAAAATTTAAAATCTTTAAGATGCAAGATAGGTATCCCATTTTTTAATTTTGGTTTTCTTAAAGAAATTATAGTATCATTTAATTATGTTATCATTTCTAAAAGAAATGCTAACATAATTATTTTACATCAATATATGATTTATGTGCTGAAATCTGAGATAAAAATAGTTTCTCCATGCCTTCAGGATCAATACAAACCACCTTCACTGGTCTCCTAGGGTACAATGATATGTTGATGCACTACCCTTAAAGATGTGTCGCTCTTTCTTCTTTGATTTGGCCCAACACTATCCGGTGGTGATGGGGATTAGCATCACATTCCTCGGGAGATCGAGAATCTTCATACGATGGTTTCAACACTTTTCTGAAAATAATCCACAAACCGTTGTACATTTCCCTCGTTGTCATCTTTTGATACTTGTACTGATTCCTGCTGTTTTTTATTGGTGCAAACATTCAATCTTTTTGTAGAAAAGTTTATCCATTTGTTGTTGTCTGCTTGTTGTCTTGATCTTTCTTGATCACAGCTGAATATAATTCCAAATCAAGTTCGGCTTTGAGTTTGATTTGTTGTTGTCTATCTATCTGTCTATCTATCTATCTATCTATCTATCTATCTATCTATCTATCTATCTATCTATCTATCTATCTATCTATCTATCTATCTATCTATCTATCTATCTATCTATCTATCTATCTATCTATCTATCTATCTATCTATCTATCTATCTATCTATCTATCTATCTATCTGTCTGTCTGTATATCTATCTGTCTATCTATCTATTTATCTATCTTTCAATGAAGTCTTGATCTATATAGCTTTACCTCACTTCATCTGTATCTGATTACCTGTGAAGCTATTTATCTACCTGTTTATGTAGCTTTCTATCAATCTGCCTATCAACAATCAATGTATATTTATATATCATAGTATACATATTATCAACCTACCTATCTCTTTATATCCAATTTATATTTATATCCAATCAAGTTACTTTTTTTGAAAAAATGAATGTATTTATCATGAGAATCTAAATAGACCTTTCTGCCAAATGTTATTGGCTTTGATTGACATGAAAATAAAATTAAGGTGCATCAGGTCCCTAAACGTTATCAATGGTGCATGATTCCATAGAGGCCAATAGCACTACAATTAAAATTAATGTGTGTGGAGACTTTAGTCCACTTCATGTATCATTAAGTTCCATTAATAACATTATACAGTTGTGTACAATGTTGTATCATGGTATCTCCTTATCTAAGACCTTTTAATTTTCAACTGGAGGATGTGCAGTTTTTTTACAAGAGAATGTTCAATGTGGTCAGGAAGACAATTTTACAATCCATAGTTGATGAATAGAAATTGAAAAACAATACATTCATATATTTACATGCGATATTTATATGTCTTTAAATATACTGCGAATTATGTTGAGATGATATTTCACTTATCATAATTATATAATATAGATATATACTCTAAATACTCTATTCAAAAGACATTTGAGAAAAACATTGAGATATCTGATTGAATAAACCTATCTATTAATTCTCATAGAGAATGGCAGATTTTGTAGTCATGAGTGTGAATAAATTTACAATATATAGTTGGTGTGCTTAAGCAAAATAGAGTTCGCTACATTGAGCCATTCAAATCAGGTTAACTCATTTCAATGTTGCGGCCGTTAGAATTGAAATACCAACAAGACGTTTTGGATGGACGACTGTTTGGACTATGAGCTATGTATGAGTTTCTAATGATGGAAATTCCAAATTAAATTGGCTTGAATGTAGAAAATATGGTGATTGAATTGTCAAGATATAATCGTGTAACCATTCCAGGAGAGGAGACAACTCAAGGAAGACAAGTAGTGACCATACCATAAGCCATATTAATAGCATTAAGTAAATGAGGGAGTATACATATATAGCAACAAATGAAATTTAGGTTCTATTATTGAGTTGATGTACTCGTTGTATCTTATAAAGGACGAACTGTTGTTTGGCAGCCCACGGTTTAGTAATTTAACCAACTGATTATGTTAAATTGATCATTTATTTATTTAAGCTATATACTGATACGCTTAAGGAGTATGGTTGGCCAATAAAGGTTACTGTCACATGAATCTAAATATTGATTAATAGGCGTGGAAAGTTGCATGAAAATGGTTTTCTAGACCTCAAAATATATACTTAAAACTTAGGAATTTTTATGAAAAATTCCCGCAAGTATAAGAAAGTTCAATTTTTGAACAAGATTCATCCATGTAAGAGTTCCTCAGGCGCTTATACTTATTCTCCCTTATATACTTGTGATACTTGATGGGAGGCGAATTGCGTAATATTTCTAGTGCCATCATAGTTTAATTTTACTAAAATAAAATAAATTTGATAAAAATATAAACTTACTCAACTGTATAGTTAGACTAAGGTTATCTTCATAGGGACCGGCCTTTATAGATGTTTTTAGTAATTGATGATAATAATAATAATAAAGATAATGAGTATAAGAAGAAATAAGAAGTTAGTAATTAGGTGGAATATTAGATTAATAAGAGAACTAGAGAAGAGAGAATATCAGATATGATATGTATTTATAGATAATAAGAATAATAAGAAGGTAGATATTATATATTATAGTTAAGGATGGTTGTAATATACTTAGTAAAGAAGTAGAAAATAAATTAATAAGAGTAACTAGTTTAATACAAGTAAAGAAGAAGAAGAGAATAGAGCAGAAATCAGATAGCTAAGGAAGTACTTAGATATACTAAGATTTAAGAATTAGATAGATAGGGAGAGTAAGAGATTATCTAGTTATAATGTAATAAGTAGCTAGCTAGATATAGAGATATTAAGTTAATAGATCTTATACAATGTTATATAGGTTTAATTAGTTTTTTAAATAGTTAATACATGTAGTCTATATGTTTTTATATTTTTATATTGCTAATACATGATTCAATTTAGGGAGTAAAATGGGTAATTCAATTGAACACCTTGAAGGTGTTCAACCAAATGCCAGAAAAAGGTTCAGGATAAGAGAGATATAAATTTATAGATTTTTTATATGTTTTGTAAATATTTCTATGTATTAGTTTTATAGTAGGAAATTGGGTAAATGGGTAGGGTGCTCGACAGCATGACCAAAATGACTTCCAAATAAGAGACATATCTCTATGGTTGATTTCAGGGGTTGGGGGCTAATTTAGTAAAACGCCCTATACATGTTTGACAAAATGCCCGAAAGCTACCAAAACCATAGATATATATATAGTTAGGTGTGTATATATAGGTATATAACGTTTATAGAAAATGGTGGCACACTTATATTGATTGGTTGGTTGACATATTCGAATGTGCCCTCGGTTCTTGATGAAATTCCAACACGAAATGATTCCTAGAAATTTAAGGAAGCCAATCGTCTCTTTTATTCAAACCAAATTTAATCAATTCAGTAGAGAACATCACATAGGTACCTACCAGATTGAGCAGAAATAATATCTGATTCGCCCTGAGTCGAAGAGTAACGGCGGTTGATGCTAGTTGTTACCACTAACTCCTGTGTGTGTTGCCTCTATGTTCTATTTGGCGCCGTTTGGAACTTTGAGAGCAGTCAGGAGGTTGTCACTATCCTCCTGGTGCTCTTGCTTCCACCAGATGGATCTCCTATGCTGTCCGATGACCTGAGAGTCCTAGTGATGTATGATGACTAGGACGGACACGGATAGGATATGCTTACTCCATTAGGGACGGGCTAAAGAGACCACAAATCAACATGATTGATTTCAAACATTTAAATCTTCTGTAAATGTTGATGGTGCAGGCCCTTTTCTTGGTCGAGGGCGAGAGGACTGTCTTACAACCTAGTAAAAACAAAGCTCCAAAATAAATATCTCAAGCGCTTAATTACGAGATGATTAAAACCTTTTCAACTAAGTCTGACCGTGGTGAAAAAACAAACGAGAAAACAGGACAAGAAACACCGACAATAGAGAGGGAATAATGGACCTTTGCACAAGAATAGTGCAGACATGAGATGTATGACATTCTGGATGCATTGGTGGCAGGGTGAGTGACGTGCGGTTTGAGAGGGTGTCGCGGATCAAACTGTGCAGTCAGTTGGGGAGGGGATTGAGGGGGAGTCCCTGTTGGGTTTGCGAGGCCTTGACATGAATGACCAACACAAAATGATTTTCTAGAGAAGACTTGAATGAGTCAAACATCATCATTAATAACATAAAACAAAGTACCTTTCCACGGACCACATCCATGATTTATTGGATCTCAGAGTGAGACGAGTCAAGTTGCTCACGTGTGTAGGCTCTAGATGTATCCACATGATCCTTAGCATGTCAAATCTCCTCCTTTTTGACGAAACCCGTTCTGCCTCCACCGTTGTTGTTACGTCGTTCCGAACCATCAAGCATGGAGAGGGGTGTGGGGAGAGTGGAGAAGAAGGAGAAGGTGTCCTGAGAAATTTTGGCTAGGGTGAATTTCTTTTAGGGCCTTCTCCTATTTATACTAAGTGGGTATTTTTCATAAAACCCCCAAAACTTAATTATATCTTCTGACGTCCAAAAAACCATTTGTGTGTGACCCTCTAGGCCCATGTATCCGTCTAGTTAATGACTTCGGCGGCCTAATAACCTTTATATAGATTAATCAATGTTGGATTGATTTAACCCAAGCTACACCTCGTGTCCTAGAAGATACAAAGGAGTGTGTATCAACTCACTCATGGAACCTGTTCGTAATCAGTTACTGTGTATGTATAATCCCTCATCCACGACTCTCCTCGAACGACTTAGGGTATGGCCAATTGTCAAACCCTAATAGGTCATCCAAGTTAGTATTGATGCATTTGAAAATCACTGGAGAACTATTCTCTGATATTTAACTGCCTTGGCTAAGGTCTTCATTGCATCATCTTCCTTGAGCTGTCACCTTTTATACCGAGGGTGTACGATCCCATCTTGGCCACTCAATCGTCTTTGTGAACTTCTTGATGTACCCGAACTAAGACCTTTTAGGATCCTATGATTAGAGATTGTTGGCCAAAGCCAAAGTACTACATCCATCCACAAAACGTCTTTGGTGTCTTAGGTCTACGGACCATCTGAGTGGCCGTGCGCGTGGCGGGCTGCGGGGTTGTGGGGGCGTAGGTGGACATGCGCGTTGTGAGGGCGATGGCTAAGGGCAGATAACTCCTCTCTCGAGGGTAGTTGCGGCGGCAAGAGGCACCGGTGATGACATTGGAGAGGGTATTAGGGCAGTTTGTCTTTGAAGAAGAAAACTTCAATTCCCAAAGAAAATTACCAAATTATTCAGTACAGCATTAGCCTATGTATAGACCTCGAAGGAAAGAGAAAATTTATAATAATTGCAAAATTCAGATCTAATTAAATGACACTTGGATCCTGGTTCTGAAGTTAGCATTGGCACGGTGTTATGATTCACGATGTCTCGTGCGGTAGTGGTGTCATGTCTGGTGATATCGCGCTCTCGTGTGCACCATCAGTTCCCTTGGGGTTAGAAGAACTCAACTCCGACGAATTGGCATTAGGCAAAGGCAAAGGCATGCCAAATCCTCTTTGCAATTCACAAATCATTCGTCAATGGTTTGCACTGCCAACGAATAAGAAACCTTTGCAAAGTTCCACCCTCAGAGAAAGTGGTTACCACATCTAGTATGTCCTCGGTTTTTTATGCCAATGGGAAGGTAATACGGGGGGAGTTGACTAGTCAAACTCTCTCATCGGAAAGGCCATGGGTAGTGGCAGGTCATTAGATGAGAGAAATGGGGCTTTGTATTCAACCAAATCTGAAACTTGAAAGTGGAGCTTATCCCCCATGTAGAGGGTACACCAATGATTTAGGCATTTCCCCTACTCATTTGAGGATCAGGAACAATCCTGACAGTACGAGCATGAAGCTTTGTAGCCCGCTTGGGAGATAATCTCTCAACCCTTATTCTCACCATCACCATATCACCTTCATTAAATAATAAAAAATGACGGTGCAAATCTACGATCTTTTTATATGATCCATTGCTGCTCGTGATGCAATTATTAATGTCCACATACAGACTTCTAATATCATTTGCAAATGACTCACCATTATTTGAGACTCTAGCATGCGGCGACATGGGCATCAAATCTGTAGGTTTACTTGGGGAATGACAATGTACAATTTCAAAAGGACTCATGCTGGTGGTACGATTGACAATTTCAAAAGATGCCAAAGATTTTTCCAAAAACTACTAGTGAAGTGTACATCTCTATTGGATACTATACTCTTTGGAAGACCATGAAGACAGACAAATTCATTAAAATAGTGTTGGGCAACACGAGAAGTGTCAAACGTTTCGGAGCATGGAATGAAATAAGCCATTTTAGAATAACGATCTACAACAACCATGATGGAATCATGACGTATAAGAGTGCCTGAAAATCCGAAAACAAAGTCGTTGCTCACGTCAACCCACGGTCTATGAGGGACAGAAAGAGGAGTATTGACACCCGTATTTTGTTTCACTTGTTCGACTAATGCATACACTCTACATTCAGATACAATACTCGCCGTATCTCGTTTCAATGAAGGCCAAAAGAATTGATGTTCAACTGATGTGATAGTTTTATCTTGACCAAACTGACCACTTAGGCCTCCAGCGTGTATTTACAAACAAGAAAATCTCTAAGAGATGTTTGTGGTATGTATAGGCGACGATCATAAAAACGAAATCCATTTTCAATAACATAATTTTTGGTCTTAGGAATGGACGATAGATAAAAAATCAGGGAAATCTGCATACCAATCGTAGAATTGTTCAAAACCAATCACCTCAATCTTCATCATATTTAGCAGGTGAGTTTGCCTACTCAATGCATTTGCAACTCAGTTCTTGATTCCTCCTTTATGTTTTAGGACAAAGGTATATGACCGGATGTACTAAACCCATCGACCATGCTTAGGATTTAACTTATGTCGTGAATGAAGATACTTCAATGCCTCATGATCGGAATAAATAATAGTGGCGCTAATGACGTAGGGATTGTACAATGGCATAAAATTATTTATCCTACGTAGAGTGTTTGAGCTTTGCATCATTTAACTTCTCACTAAAAAATGCGATGAGATGATTTTTTTGACTTAAAACTCCTCCAATTCCCAACGCAAATGCATCACATGCGATCTCAAAGACTTTTCCAAAAACTGGTAAATGAAGGATGGGAGCTTGGAACATCTTAATCTTTATCTCCTCAAAATATTTATCTGATAATTCAATCCACTCAAAATGGCTACCCTTTAGGCACTCAGTCATGGGTCCCAGGATAATACTAAAGTTTGGAATGAAACGACGGTAAAAGGTAGCTAACCTGGGAAACTATGAACATCATGAGCACTCTTAGGAATAGAGCATGTAGTTATGGCTTCTATTTTCACATGATCTACTGAAACTCCCTATGTAGATAAGATAAATCCAAGTAATGTGGCGGCGACCTTGGCAACGCACTAGTACTGGACATGCCTCTACCATCACACTAAGAATCCTGCGTCATGACACACCATCAACGCCAGCTTCAGAACTGCCCTTTGACGTGACATGTCCACATGTCCCTTGATAAGCCGAAAATAGGGGTAAAAACTATGCAATTTTTAGCCCTTGTCGTTGTGGATTTTGGCTTATGCAATAAAATTTATAAGAACTCCACTTAAGACGTATAGTGATAAGTACGAGTGTCATCCAAGGGAAGCTAGCAAGGAATTCGATTTGGTGATTGTATTGGTCGTTTCACTCTGATTAAACTGAATTTGATCTTCAATGAGGATCAAGTCACCCTAATTAGATGAGAATTTAGAAAGGGGGGTAGAAGAGTTGAGATGAATAGAAGAAATATAGAGCTCTAAATTGGCTTCTTTGATCCTAATAAAAGGATCCAAGAGGTCAATTAGAGAGGTTAAAAGGGAATTTTTAATTTGAGTTTGGTTTGTTTTTCCAACTTTGATAACTCAGAACTGAAATGGGGGTAATTTAATCTCCTAAGAATTAAAACTAATTTTTTTAGAGTTTTTCTTTGGAATGCAGTTGAATGCTTAGTTGAATCCCTCAAATTCTCCTCTCAATCCTAATCAGGGCTTGTACATGCCGCTCAAGCCAAGCGATTTAGAATTTCAGATCAAAACCAAGAAGAAGAAACAAGAAATTGAACTAATCTCATTCAAAATGCACAAATCCAAATACAATCAAGGAAAAAGTACCAGATAACTTGATCCAGGGTGGGACTCCTCTCTGTCTTGCAGCTGTGATAGAGAACCATCAAGAATGAGCTCCCCTTCTCGAAATTTAGCTTTTATACTTAGGTTATATGGTAAAAATCACCATTTTACCCCCGTTTAGTACTTAATATTTATCTATCAATTTAGGCTAGATCTGAATGATCCAACCGTACGGATAGAAAGAGGGGATCAAGACGAACAAATCCATATAAAAATCATCTCAATCTAACTTCAGGATCAAAAGTTATTAATAAATCAATTTTAAACCAATTTAATCCATTGGATTTAAAATTGATTTATTTATTAATTTCGTTTTTAAACGCACAATGACGTGTCACTCTCTCATTGGCTGGCGCATTTTGAATCCTCCTTTTTGCAGAAAAGTCCTTAAAAAGCCTGGAATTGCTTTTGGATGCCGCCCAAAAGTAATTGCGTATATGCCCCTCACTCACTCTCTCTCCTCCGATTTCTCCTAAAAACATTAAAAATATATATTAAAAATTGCAATAAAACCCTGTAAAATTTTAAATTGAATCTTTACGCCTGCAGTGGTGACCGAGAGCTGTTTTTAGGGTCTTTTTGCAATGAAAGTTCGCAAAAAGACCCTTGAAAGTTCGAAAATAATAAAAAATACTTTTTTTCTATTATAAATATACTTTTTTTCCTTGAAATAAATACATTTCCTCTTCAAATAAATCTCAGAAACATCCTAAAAATTTGTAAAAAATTCTAAAAAATTCTAGAAAATTCACTGATTCATTCCCATGCTGAATAATGTCAAAATAAAATATTAAATATGCCATTTTCATTCAAAAATAATTATTTCAAGCTTCAATAAATCCTTTAAAATTCATAGAATTAACAGAAAATTAGGGAAAAATCAGAAATCACTTGAAAAACTATTTTCATGTAAATATATGATAGCAACCCCATTTAAGCTCTTTAAATGCATAAAATTGTGCTAATAACATAAAATAAAGACCAAAATTAGGGTGTTATCATCCCTGACAATGTTTAAGTATTAGATTTTCCAATTAACAGTCATCCTATCTTTCTCTTTCCTCCAAGACCTATACATAGGCCAATATTGTAAGAAACACTTGGTGAGTTTTCTTTTGAATTGAAGTATCTTCTAAAGAAAGAAAGTTTGCCCTAGCTGTCATCCCTCTCGAGCCACTACCGCTGCTTCTTGCCGCCACCGCCGCCTTAGAGGGAAGATCTTATAGCCTCTTGCGTGCGCCCTCCGCGTGAAGTCACCCGTAGCACGTCGGTCGCCCAAACGTGTGCACCACGCACAACCCACCCTCTTGTGCCACCATTTGCAGACCGCCCACCCACGCCCACCTCGCGTTTGGCCCCTGCCCGTGCTCACAGCGCATAGGCTGCCCGCTCGTGTTTATTGCACGCAGGCCATCTATCCGTGCCGTCATGCGCGCAGGCCACCCATCTGTGCCCATATCGCATTCGGCAGCCACCCGCGCCTGCATTGCATAGGTTGCCTGCCTACGCTTGCCACGTGCAAGCCGCCCATCCACGCGACCACGCGCCCACGCGGCCACCCAAGTCGTCGTCCGCCCTCTTGGCCGCCCACCCATGCGGTCTTCGCCTTCAATATCCATAGGCTTCAGATCTTCATTCTGCCAATGCACGCACCGCATACCATTTAGATTTCGGGGTGCTGCCCCAAACCCTACAAGGGGACGACTCTGCCCTTTTGCCCCCCAACCCCCAACTGACTGCAGTTGGATCCGTGACACCCTGTCGAAGCGCACATCATTCATCCCGCGAATGATGCATCAAGAATTACCCGCGTCGTCATGTCACACTACTCCAGTGCCAAGGTACATTCTATCCTCTTCGTTGTTAGTGTTTTTCGTCTAGTATTCTTTGATTGTTTGTCCACCGTCGCGGATTAGTTTTGAGACTTGGGCTCTTCTAATGATTAGTTGAATTTTTTTTAATGCAATAAACACGGTGCCAGGTACGGACAACCTTGCGGTTGTGCCTGTAGACCGATCCCGCCATGCCCTGGTAGCCACCTAAGGGAATTTTATAGATAAGTGGAGTGTTTCTAAGTGTTTAAAGGCGTGGAACGAGTATAAATATCACAATTACACTCGAATTCCACTCATCCATGCCCATATTGAGAAAATGAAAAGATACATAGATGTCCCTCCAGAGCCCCCCGCTATGATGATGATGGAGCGGTATTGGAGCTGTCTTGGCCGCCATCATATGGCATCGATGAAGTGCGTGGCAAGGACCTCCGAGGCGGCTGTAGTCCACCCCTTTGGCTTGAGACGTCGTCGGCTAGGCGAGAGGGTGAGCACTCCCACCTCGAGTGCTCCACGCGATCCGCCATTCCTGCGAGCCTGCTATCGAGAGTGTCCGACGTGTGCGGAGGGTCAGCAAGCTGAGACGATCGATACGATAACATCCCCTAGCTGTCATAGGGAGCGCCTCCCAAGAAAGAAAAAGAGATGAAGGGATTCATGCGTGTACCATGTCATTGGCGAGGACATCTGCTGTCTGGTTGCCTTCTCGCAACTGGTGTTGAACTTTAGTTGTGTGAGGGCGGCATCGCATGATGTCCTCCTAGACCAGGTGTAGTCGCAACAGGGAGCATGTACCTACACAAAGCATATCAACTAAAACCTGTGAGTCTGAATCTACGACAATATTATGAAGGTTTTGTTCCTCGTAGAGGAGTAAACCATCACGTATCGCCATAGCTCCGGTTACTAGTTGATTAGTTGATTAGACCTTTGATTAGCTGATTAGGCCTTTGGATCTTCTAGCGATCACCTGTTCAAGTTTATTGAAACTATGACTTTGTTTTTACCACAGTGGTTGTAAGACAGTACGCCCTCGCTCGACAAGGAAGGGGGCTGCACCATCAGTATTTACACCAGACTTAAATCTTTGAATTCGATCGTGTGGTTTGTGATCTATTTTATCCATCACTAGTTGAGTTAGTCTTTCCTACCCGTGTCAGTCCTATCATTCTGCATCATAATGAGACACAATCAATAAGGAATGAGCATTTATTAGGATGCACATATAATTGTTCGGCCTTTAAAACTTCAAAAATCTGTTGTGGGTGATGGATATGGTCATTCGTTGATTTACTATAAATGAGTATACGATCAAAGTAAACTACGAAAAATCCTCAATAAATAGTGTAAGAACGTGGTTCACCAACTGCTAAAAAGTTCTGGGAGCATACAATAATCCAAAAGGCATCACAGTCCACTCGTATAACTGATTTGCTCAAATTGTGTGGTTTTTACTGGTTAATCGTGTGAGGATTTGAGCTATGCAACAATACTTTTTAACCTCACAGCCTTAGGGCGAGTAAGGTGTCGATCCACTGGAAGCAGATAAAACAATAGCAGTTCCTTATAATTCAATTTATATTTTTTAGATCTCTATATCCAGTTATAACAATCAGTTAAATTGTCTTCAGTAAAATTCTACTGATTGCACTCGAGTAAAGTTAATTTAGCAGGATATTCAGTAAAGAGTTTTTTACTTACAGATTCAATCTTGCTCTTTGAGGCAATTTCACAAACACCCAGCAGGCGCACTTGTGGTGCCTTCTGCTCGCAGCCTTAGCTGTATGCAGAGGTGCCTGCAGGTGCGTCTGCGTGCAGCACGCGCGTGTGCAGCGCACCAGCACGCGAGCGTGCCTGCGTGCGGTTAGCTTGCGCCTGGGGTGGCCTGCGCACAGCTGCCTTGCGTGCAGCGTTTGCTGTGCGCGGGCGTGGCCTGCGCGCGACACTTGCTGTGCGCAGGCGTGGCCTGCGCACAGTTGTCGCTTTGTGCGGGCGAGGCCTGCGCACGGCGCGGGCTGTGCGCAACCTTGCTGCTCGCGGCCTTGGCTGCAGGCATCCTTGGTTGTGCGCAGCCTTGCTGCGCGCGGCCTTGGCTGCAGGCAGCCTTGGTTGTGCGCAGCCTTGCTATGCACAGCCTTAGCTGCTTCTAATGAGGAAAATTTTGAACTAGACGCAGTGGAAAACTGAGGATTTTAAGGGAAAAGAGAAGGAAAACGATTTGAACAAACTATAAACTTGCAATCAATCCAAACGCAGAACAACATCCATTGGAACTGTTGGAAGACCACTGATGTGTGTCTTCCAACCCAACCTAGATTGTCTGATAGAGAGAGAAGTACACAATCACTGAAGCTTGGGAAATCACTCCAACCTTAAGTCACGATCCTTGCGGCGAGGTGGAGGTCGTCTAGCCCAAGCTATTCCTCAGCTTGCTCTTTCTCTCCAGCTCTAATGCTCATCAACTCTTGGAGGGTGCATAACTCTTCTTCTCCAAGCCCTAACCTGTTGAGATAGAAATTCTGGACAACCCAACATGCTCTCTCAAGAGGCTATTTATAGGTTTCTCTAAAATTGTGCTTCTTGGAGTTTTTTTTAGGGCTTTTCTTCCTTATAATATACGCCAGCTCCTCTTGGTCAAATGCTCTCTCCTTTGTGCTTGATCCACATCTGAACCCATTAATCCAATAAGTGAGATCTAATCCACTTGATTCAGAGAATCATGTGGGGTTAGTAAGTAGGAAAATACTGCACATAAAATATGACCAATATGGATTAAATGTATGCAAATGACGCTTTGATGCTCAGAGAATCCTTAATAATTTATGACATATTGCGAGTCATCAATAACCATCCTTAATTTTAAACTCAATTTTCCTTTCATCTCTAAGATGGATTCTGATTTGGTGATAACCACTGTTTAAATCAATTTTTGAGAAAATCACTGATCCAGTGATTATATCAAACATATTATCAATGCATGGAATTGGAAACCTATACTTAATAGTGATCTTATTAATGTCTCTACTATCGATACATATGCGCCAACTCCCATCCTTCTTGGAAGCCAAAAGTGTCAAAACTACGCATGGGCTAAGACTCTCCTGAATAAAACCTTTGTATAACAGTTCCAGGACCTGTCGATGAAGCTCCTTGTATTGGGTGCAATCCATACGATAATGAGGAAGATTCGTAAGGATGAAAAGACTCTATAAGGATGAACCAGGAACAAAATCAATGTCGTGCTGAATATCTTGCATAGGGGACGGACACTAGGTAACTCCTCAGGGAAAACACACTCAAATTCTACCAATATTTTGAAAGCTCTAGGGTGGTGGAGAAGAAATGTCTCTATAATGATCAAGAATCATGGGTAGATAAATAGACAGCTCACTATCTAATTCCTAATGAAATTGGCGCCTATTGAGAAGACACAAACCTAATGATTTAGATTTTGGCGTAGGAATCTTAGGAGTTTGGATATAAGGGTGCCATGTAATCTTCTTGCCATTTTAAATGAAAGAGCAAGTGTTACTTCTACCATAAATATAGACATCATTATCATTAAACCAAGGACGACTTAAAATAATTCTTCCGACCTTCATAGGAAACCCATCACACAAAACCTTTTCTCTGTATGATTGTACTTTGAGGGGAATGAGACATTGATTCTTCATAGGGATCGATGTAGCATCGATCCATGAGATTAAATAGGAGTAAGAGTGGCAAATCGGAGGTAATCCCAAACATGAAGGCATGGCATCTGAAACATCGGTAATACAACTACCACTATGAATGATTGTTTTACACATCTTATCACCAATCTTGACGTAGGTATAAAATATGGATGTGCTCAATGCAGAATCATTGGTAGAAGGTTGGGTAAGGGCGCAGAGAACCATAACCCTAGTAGAAGTATGATGGCGAAGCCCTCAACCTATCTACATTTTTTTTCCTTAGGTTTAGGAAAAACTTTCATCCTTTTAGTTAGGGTTTCCCTTGTATTTCATGGGGCCTATATAAAGGACCCCTAAGTTAAGATGAAAACAGATTTTTCCTTTGTGAAACAAATTTTTGGAAAGAAGAAAAGAGGTCAGGTGAGACCTTAGAGCCGCCGGCCCCCTCCCCTACTGATCGCCCCCGTGCTGCATAGCCGCGCCCGCGCTGCCGCGCGCTGCTCGCGCGCCGCATGCCGCGCCGCTGCCAGCGTTCGCCGCGCTTCGCGCGCTGCCCGCGCTGCCCGCGCTGCCGCGCGCTGCGCTGCTCGCGCTGCCCGCGCTGCCCCCGCCAGATAGCCCGCTGCCCGCGCTGCCATTGCACCGACGCTACCCCCGCTGCGTAGCCGCCACCCCACGCGGCCGTCACTAAACCCTCGCTGCCTTCGCAGTCACGTCGTCACCGTCGCGCACTGCCCGCGGTGCATAGCCACTGCCCTGCGCAGCTGCCACCATGCATGCGCTGCTTGCGCCGTGTAGCCGCCGCCCAGTGTGGCTGCCACCACGCCCGCGCCACCAAGCCGTGTCGCCACCGTCCCGCACTCCGCTGCTCTGCGCCGCGCCCCGCCGCCTCCTTTCGCGCCGAGCCGCGCTGCCTCTCCGGCCCTAGACGCCGCCAGCGCACCTGACCCGAACCCAACCTGCGCCGCCGCATGCCCTGGCTCCACCGACCAGCCCAACGGGCCAATTGGCCACTTGGGCCGGCACCAGCCGGCCAGGCCCAGCCTTGGAGACCGCGCCCCGAGGCGCCGTTTCCTGCACCTTGAGGCGCCAGTTGCCCTAGCTTCCCCATCCCGCATCTAGAGGCGCCGTTTCTTTTGGACATGGGGCACACTTTCCGAGGCTGCCACATCAGCCCTAAGCCCATAAGTGGGTCTTTCTTAGTGGGCCGTTGCCGACTCATTCGGCCTACTAGGCCAGACCGCCAATGGGCGCGGCCCAGTACCGCGGTCCAAACCACAACCCGGCCACGGCCCAGCCCATGGCCCAATCAGGGTGCTGCTGCCTCTCCTTAATGCCGACGTGCCGCTGACGCCCATTGGCGTCACCGTCGCTGCCGCCGCCGCTGCCCGACGCCGCCGTCGCCGCCCTTGCCGCAGCCACAACTCACCGCTGCCGCTGCTCACTGTCGTCGCCGCCGCTGGCGCTGCCGCCGCAGCCGCAGGCCGCCGCGCTTGCTGCCACCATCCGCCACACGCCGCCGCCGCCGCTGCCGCCGCCGCCGCTGCACTTCGCCGCAGCTGCCGCAGCCGCTGTTACCGCACGCTGGCGCTGCCGCCGCTTGTTGCCGCCGCTGCCGCCGCCGCTGCGCACGCTGCATCGCTGCCGCGACGCCGCTGTTGCATGCTGCGCCGCTGCCGCGACGCCGCTGTTGCCGCTGCCGACGCCACCGCCGCCGCTGCCGCGCCGCTTGCCGCTGCTGCCGCTGCCGCCGCCGCTGCTGCCTCGCCGCCGCTGCCGCGCCGCCGCCGCCGCCGCGCGCCGCCGCTGCCGCCGCCGCCGCCGCCGCCATCGCGGCTGCCACCGCTGCCGCCGCCGCCGCTACCCATTGACGCTCCGACTGCTGCCTGCTGCCACAATTCAAGGTCCCCGTCCGCCGCCGTCGTCGAGAGTACCTTGCGACCCCAATGCCTCCAACATCATGACGTCTAGCACGTCACCGCCACTCTGTTGCCGCCGTCGCCCTTTGTCAGCGGCCGCTTGCCGCCGCCCTCGGCCGCCGCTCACCGCCGCCGCCACCTTCAGTCGCCACGCGCCGCCACCCACGGCCCACAGCACGCCGCCGCCTTTGGCCGCCGCTCGCAGCCCTCAGACGTCACTGTTGTCGCCCCGATCGCCGCACGACGCCGCACCGGTCGCCGTATACCGCTGCACAGCTTGCCGCTATCGTCATCCGACCGGCTGAACATGGTGCTGGGATCGAACTGCTCGTATTACATCACAAATAGATGAGGGTCAAATTCGGAGAATTCTTTAGGTGCAATGTATTTCAATAAGAGATACCCCAATTGAGCAATAATAGACGACTCCTATTGAGGAGTTAAACTGATGCGAAACGCTGACGGCCGGGATCGAACGGCGCGTTTCACGTCACAAGAATAGATGATGATATGATATAAATCAGTGTAAGAGATGAAAGGTATATGAATGAGCAGTTAGGAATCAGGAGATAAGAACGATAATCGTGACGGACTCCCAGGGTGAATGATCGGCTGATCAAACTCCCAATGACCCTCAGGTTCACTAGTCGTCTAGTCAAGAGGGGCGTCTGACGGCCCTGGTAAGTTCGGAATTTAAAGATCGAGTGACAAACCGTTTACCTCAAGAAATAGGTCCTACTCTCATCAACAGTAGCTATTCCTATTCCGACGTCACTTGAAGAATGGCGGCAGAGGACGCGATAGCGGACGACGTCACTGGAATAGGTAATAATACTGGTTAAGGATGGAGAGGAGACGAGCTGACCTGATGAGCACTTAGTCGTTGGCGTCTTCAAATTACGGCGTAGCGACGTGCTCCCGGGTGGGATATGGTCTGCCGGCGTCCGGCGCGCGCTTAGTGCACGACGCAGAAAAGGGAGTCGAAGGAGACGATCCAAGGTGGCGGCCGAGAACGATGGGCCACCGGCGTCGTGGCTACGGGGATTCGCAACCCCGAGGGGGACGGAGGAGCGCAGTGCTGGGGACTTTCACGGCGCGGTCGTGGGGCCACGGCGCGGGCGTGGCTCTGCGGCGCGGCTGCGGGCCTGCGGAGCTGAACGCGTCGCGACGCGATCACGGGGCTGCGGTGCGATCGAGTCCTCGCGGTGATACCGCGGTGCCACGGCGCGGCGCGTCTGGCGTGGGATCCATGGGCTGGCAGAGCCGGAGATGTCGAGCGGGATCGAAGGAGGCTGGGCGATGAGGGTTCAAGGCGATGGTCGGACGGGGGGGGGGAAAGGAAAGGCGAGCAAGAAGACGAAGGTTCAAGAAGAGGCGAGCAAGAAGATGGTTGGGAGGGAGGCGTTCAAGAAGATGGGGGAGGGGGTGGAGGGGTGGAATGACGGGTTGTGGAGGTCAAGAAATGGATGTTGAACGTTCAAGAAGACAAAGGGGTGAGGGTGGGCGAGGAGGAGGGCCAAGAAACGGGGTAGAAGACGGTCGGGCGAAGGGATGAGAAAGATGATGGTGGAGGAGAGAACCAAGAACCTTGGTGGAGAGGAATCTTGGTGGGTCGCGGGCGATCCTCCGCGGTGGAGGCAGGTGTCCCGATGCAGCGCAGCGCCGTCGCCGTCTCGAACCTTGAGGGCGCCCAGAGTGATCTCGATGGGAGCTCTCTCTCTCGATTCTTGATCACGACAGCTTCTTGAAAAACCTTTAACGTACCGGAGTAATCTCGACGGCACGGTTGAGCACGTCACGCCCGGAGTGGTCTCGACAAAGAGATGGGGCTAGCCAAACCCCCTACACTACGACTACGATAAGGGGAAGATTCTTGAAACAATTTCAATTTAAAAACTTCCAAGTAGTCCCTTGGGCATGCCCTCCCCTTATATAGGGAGGAGGGGTGCCAAGGAGACGTAGGGAGAGGTTGAACCGTCATGAGACGTGGTTCGACCTCTCCTTACAAATTCAAAATACAATCTTAAAATAAAAGAAAAGACGAGGATGGGCCCTACGATATTGGCCCAATCCCATAATTCGAAATGAAAAGAAATACACATAAGAAAAGCGAAAATTGTTCGAACCTACCCGGAGTACTTAAACCCTGGGTTGCGGACGTCGGCACGAGCTGTCCGACGTGGCTGTTGGCATGTCATCGTCGGTCGTCCGGCAGGTGTCGTTGTCGTCGTCAGGCTGTCGTCGGCAAGATGGTCCTCCATCATAAACTCCCAATGACCCTTTCTAAGACCAACTAAGACGTCTACTAGTGAGGGGCGTTTGATGGCCCTGGGTTGTTCCACGCCTAGGGTTAACAAGTAATCGTCTCCGCAAGAAGTCCTATCTCTCAATTCGGAGGCTATCCTATAGCACTTCGTTGTAATTCCAAGCAGAGGAACAGATAGCGGGAGACGGCTGATGCAGGACGATGGCATGTCCTGTGCAGTTGTCGGAGGAATATCCCGGTATGGACCTGCGCGGGGTCCTCATTTCGTCGAGCCGGAGGGTGTTTCTGTCTTCGTGTGGGCGAAGGCCCTCGGATAGTCGGCGAGGCGTAGGTGGAGGCCTCGAGGAGCGCCGTCAGCGAGCGGTGTCGATGAGCAGCGTCGGTCAAGCGGCGTCGACGAACGACATCGGCGAGCGGCGGCGGCAGCGGCGGCGGCGTTGAGCAGCGGCGGTGGCGGCGAGCGGCGGCGGCGCGGCAGCTGTGGCGGCGGCGGCAGCGGTAGCGGCGGCTGCGGGCGATGGTGGCAGCGGCGGCGGCGGTGAGCAGCGGCGGCAGTGACGGCGGGCAGCGCTGGGCCGCCGGTCTGGGCCGCGGTCTGGACCACAGTTTGGTCCGCGGTTGGGGCCGCGGTCTGGGCCGCGGTCTTGGCTTCGGGCTGGGCCGCGGTCTGGCTGCTGGCAAGACCACGAACTGGGCAGACGACCCGGCCGAAAGCAGCCCAATAATCCAAGCCCACAAGGGGCTAGGGCTGACCTGGCAGCCGGGAGTTGCGTGCCTGGCCGTCAAAGGAACGGTGCCTTGGGACGCGAGCCGGGGTGGCTAAGGAGCTGGCGAGCGACGCCTCGGGGCGCGGGTTCAGGGGCTGGGCCTTGCCGGTTGGAACCGACCCATTAGGCCAAAGGGCCCATTGGGCCGGTCGACTGGACCCAGGCGTACGGTGGCGCGGCCTGGGTCCAACGGCCGGGCGCGCCTGGGCGACGCGGGCGGCGTGGTGAACACCGGGCGACTCCGGGCGGCGTAGGGGGGGGCGCGTCTGTGCGGCACGCGGAGGCGCGCGGGCGGCGCGGCGTCGCGAGACGGCGCGGGACGGCGCGGCGGTTGCCGCGTACAACGCGGGCGCCGCTGAGGGCGCGGCGCCGCGGAAGGCGCGGGGTGCCACGGGAAGGCGTGGGGCGCCGCGGGAAGGCGCGGGCGACCCGGGCCGCACAGGTATGCGGCGAGGCGGCGCGGGGAAGCGGGAAGGCGACGCGGGGCGCGGTGAGGCAACGCGGGCGCGGCAAGGCAGGCGGAGGAGGCGGCGCAGGCGCAGCAAGGGCTGCGCGGGCGCGGCAATGCAGGCAGGGCAGGCGGAGCGAGGGTGGCGCGGAGCGCTGCCTGGCAGCACAGGCAGACGAATGGGGCCAGCGGCGTCGGAGCCGCTTGAGGTCACTCGGACCTTCTTCCAAAAATTCTTTTCTCAAAAGGAAAAAATCTGCGTTCTCTTACATGTGGGGTTCCTTTTATAGGAACCTTGAGGAAAATAAGATAAAGCAATTTAACCTAAAAAAAAGATGAAAATTCACCTAGACCTAAGAAAAAAAATGCACGGATAAGTTGCGGGCTTTGCCATCAATGGCACTGCAAGGTGTAATAATACCGGTATTTAACGAAGGAGAGACGAGCAACTACCTTGTTGTTGACAGTCCACGACGGCGTAGTTTATCGAAGTTGGACCGACGAAGGAAACTCGACGTTGGCGACTGGCGTGAGGAGGATGAAGACCCGACGAGATGCTGTGCTGATGCAAGAGAGAGGGGCAGGTGCACGGGCTAGGTGACGGCGCGTGGTAGCAAGACGGGGCGCATGGCAGTGGTGCCGGGAGCACGGTAGCGGAGCAGGGCACACAGACTGGGTGTCTATGCGTGGAGGTGATAAGCTCAGATTTGGGGTGTTTTTACTGGTTATTTATCAGTTAAATCATGTGAGGATAGAGCTTATACAACAAAAATTAGATCCTCACAGCCTTAGGGTAAGTGGGGTGTCGATCCACAGGGAGCAGGTAAAATGGTAGAAGTTCTTTTCAGTTCAATCTGTATGTTCAGTTTTCTATTTCCAAATATCAAACTCTGTTAAAAATTCTTCAGTAAAAGCTATAGAGATTTCTTTAAAAGTATTGGTTCAGTCAAATCTTCAGTTAGATTATCTTCAGTTAGGTTCTACAGAGCTATCTTGGTAAAACTCAACTGAGCAGAACCGTCAGTAGAGAATTTCTTTGTTGACGGTTTGCTTATGCTCTATGGGGCAATTGAGCAAACACCCTGCGCGCGGACCGCTGCTTGCGCGCAGGGGTGCCAATCAGTCACCTTGGCAGCCTGGGCGGCCAGTGGCCCTAGCTGCTAGCGGCGTGGGCTGCTAGAGGCGTGGGCTGCTAGCAGCGTGAGCTGTTGGCGGCCTTGGCTGCCAACATCGTCAGCTGCTAGCGGCCTTGGCTGCCTGCAGCTTGGACTGCTGGTAGCGCAAGCTGCTGGCTGCCTAGACTGCTGGCGACCGAGGCTGTAGCCTTGATCGCTGGGTGTCTTGGCTGCTAGCAGCCTAGGCCGCCCACCCCTTAGGTAGCTGCGACTGGGGCTGCTGGCAACCTAGGCGGTTGCCTTGGTTGCTGGCTGCCTGGAAGCTGCTACCAGAGGTGACTTCCTCTGGACAATGAAGAACAACAGGGTTTTTTTTTTTTGGAAGGAAAAAGGAAGAACGATTCAATCTACTGTAAAACTCAAAATCAAGAGTAGACAGATGAACAACAGTCGTTGGAGAATGCTGAAAACACAGATTATGATCTCCAGCCCAACCCTGATTGTCTTAGAAGGGAGAAGAGGAAAAAAAACACTGAAACCAGAACAATCACACCTCCTTGTGTCACACCTTTCCGGCAAGGAGATGATCTTCTTGGCCTGGCTATGCCTCAGCTTGTCTCTCTCCCAGCTCCAATGCTCAGCAGCTCTTGAAGGGTTTGTAGAAATCCTTCTTCTCCAAGCCCTAGCCTCCTTAGAGAGAAATTCTGGACAACCTACAATAAGCCCTTGAGAGGCTATTTATAGGTTTCTCTTAAACATGCTTAATGGAGAAATTAGGGCTTTTCTTCTTCTTGATTTTTGCCAGCTCCTCTTGATCAACTTCATTTCTCTTTGAATGCTTAATCCATATCTGAACTTATTAATCAAACACGTGAGTTCTAATCCACTTGATTCAAAGAATCAAGTGGGGTTAGTAAGTTGGAAAATAATGCATATGAACGATAACCAATATGGATTAAGTGGATGCAATTGATGCTTTTATGCTCAAGAAACTCTTAATATTTGATGACATATTGAGAGTCATCAGGAGGTGGAGTGGCGCGTGGAGGTTGAGCCTGGCGCGCGAGCACAGGCCTGGTGTGCGCGGCAACGGGCAAGCGGGCGGCGGCGGCGGCAAGGCCGGGCACATGGGCTGGGGTGCTTGCGCGCGGCGGCCGACTGGGCGTGCGGCAGTGGGGCCAAGCGCACGGATTGTTGGCCGGCGTGCGATGGCGGGTGGCCCACGAGGAAGTGGTGCAAGGCGCGCGGGCGTGTACCTGTGCACGCGGCATCGAGACGGGCGAGTGGCAGCGGAGCTGGGTGCGCGGGCAGGGTGCCAGCGTGCACCGGCCGGTGGGCGGGTGGCGAAGGAGCCGGACGTGCGGTTTGGGGCCTGCACGCGGCAGCAGATGATGTCAGCTTCTCGATTCTTGGAGAGTTCTTGCTGGCAACGGCGACGATCTTGCTGGAGGAAGACGACGACACGTCCTCAAAGTAATCTCGATGAGGAAATGCAGGCGACAGCGACCACAGTTGGCAGTTCTTGATTCTCCAAGGGAGACCTTGGAGTCGTCTCAACGAGGGACCGATGAGAACCCAAGAGATGCCACCTTCTTGAATCTTTAAGCTTCGGCCTCAGTGTAGTCTCGTCAAGGGCGGTTGACAACGTCCCACAGAGTAGTCTCGACGTGAAGACGTGGGGCTCTAATCCACGGAGTAGTCTCGACGTGGTGCGAGAATAGCCACTTCCCTCTACACTCTAATTCCTATCTAACACTAAGGTGGAACGAAGATACAACTTTTGATTTTCAACAATTTCCTGCCTTCCCTTGGGCATGTTATCCCCTTATATGGTGAGGATAGGTGCCAAGTGATGTCGTGTAGAGGACGAACCATCGCGAGACGTCGTTCAACCCCTATTCAACGGTTACAAGCCAAAGAAAACATGACATGGACAAGGCCCAAACACCGGTCCAGTTCGTAAGATCCAAGAACGAAAATTACAACAAGAGAAAATAAAATACGAAAATAGAAAATGCTTACGCGGAGTACTTAAAACCCCAGATGGCGAGCATCGGGGCGAGCGGCCAGGCGTGGTTGGACTCGACTCGTCCCATCATCAGCTGGATGGTCCCCTAACAGAACAGCCCTGCCCACTGGTCGTCTGGCCTACCACGTGATAAATCCAAAATGATAGTAATATATATGTGCAATTTCAGCTAATTTATGTACTTCTTTATCTTAATCTGGATATATTATCAACATTTATGTTAAGTTGTGAAACATCATGAAACAAAATCACCTTTTTCTAATTTGGAGTTAATTATTATCATTTGTGGGACTAACCCCACTTAACTCAATGAGTTAAGTGGAATGAATCTCACTCTCTTCTTAGTTTATGTGGAAGATGCAGGAATTAGGTGAAACTTTCATGAATAAAGGGGATAATTAAATGAAGAGGAAGCTATTTGGACCAAAGGAGCAGGCTCAGCCACAACCCTGGGCCAAGAAAGAAGGCCCAAAGCAAGACAATTGGCTCTAGTCTAAAGGCCCACTAAGGAAGCTCCACTAAGCCCACTATGAGAGGCATGTTGGGCCAAAGAAAGGAGGGCAAGGGGAAGGTCCAGTCATGATTATTTATGAATATTTCAGGGGCTTAAATGATGATTGGAGGAGAACCTTGGACGTGGATCCAAGCCAGAGAAGAAGATCCAGCCATTCAATCCACAAAACATCCAAGGGTGGAGACTTAAAGATAGCACCTTTAATGCTAATTAAGGAAATAAGCCTTGAACGTCCAGGGGGTATTTCAAAGGTCTCAATGCTGATTGGAGGACCATAATGGACGTGGATCATGACCCTGAAAAGAAGAGCTGGCCATCCATTGTATTAAAAATCCAATGGCTCTCCTTTGCTCTCTCTCCCTATATAAACCCCTTCACCCTATTGTAAAATTCATCTTGTGATTCAATCCAAAGTAATGTTTGGTGGCCTAAGTGCAATTGAGTCATAGATCCACTCACCTCAGTGAGTGCCAGGCTGAGCAGGAAGCATCCAGGGCTGAAGAAGCTGGTGGAAAGGAGAAGAAGAAGTCCCTTGGACCTTAGCGGGTGTGACAAAGAGGTTACCTTCTTATTTCTCCTTTTTCATTCTTTTCTGTTAGTCTTTTGTCTTTTGGTTAGTCTTAGATCAGCTAGCCAATATCCATACGGTTCCAGTGCATCCAACCACGCTCTAAAATTCGTTCTAGAACTCATTCTAGAGTAATTTTAGTACAGTCTATTGTTTTCTCTCTCCTCCACCAAGGCACCTTCCCCATTTGGCATCCGGACTTAGCCAAATTTTGACTAAGTCCAGAGCGCCAAACTGTTTCATTTCCTATTTTGTTTTAGCTTTCAAATACTCCTAAAAAATACAAAAAAATTATTTTCTGCCTATTAATATTATTATAATATTATAATAATATTTTATTTTTCTTTGTTATAAATTTTTTTTTCATTAGTTATTTATCTTCATATGTAGTAAACCTACCTCTAAAATTATTAAAAAATACATAACTAAAGCACAAATTCCTAAGAAAAAAACCCTTGCTCCCTGTGGATCGACCCTTACTCTCCCTACGCTAGAAAGGTTATTATAAATTTTTGTTGTTTTAATTCGGATAAACCAACGACACTAATTAGTGAAGTTAACTCATCACTAATTACCCCAAAATCTGAATTATCACCACGCCTCGCCGACTAACAGCCCTGCCCACTGGTCGTCTGGCCTACCACGCCTCGCCGACTATCCGTGGAGCGCAGATCATGTGGAGATAGCAATACACCATGGCTTCATCGAATCGAGGACCTAGCGCAGGATCTTTCCGGGACACCCCCAGCCCACGCGGGATGTGCAGTCCGAGATGATCGTCCCCGAGAAGGATGGACGGATCCACACTCCCGCGTAGGACGTCGATGACGTCCGTCCTACTTCAAAACACACTAAACCACGTCGAGGAAGGGATGGCGGGCAACTGGTGATACCAATAAAACTCACTAAACCATAATCATTCACACATTCATCTACTGGTGAACACTTCGATACTGGACGCGCCGCCAACGTCATCCGACACGCCAAGCATGTAGACTCGTCATCGACATCAACCAAATAACCGTCAGACTTCAGACGTGCCACCACCACCTCTCGAGATGTCCCGCGTCATGACACGTCTTCAACAACAAATCCGACACTGCCCTTTGATGTGACATGATTACACGTCTCCCACGTTTTATTTTTTATGTCATTTCCCGTATTTTCCCTTTCCTCCAAGGCCTATATGAAGGCCAATGTTGCAAGAAACACTTGGCAAAGTTATAATCGAGAATTGAGTTTTCTCTTCTTGAAGGACTTGCCCTAGCCCCCTTCTTTGCCGGACCGTCGACACCACCGTTGCTAGTCATTGTCTTCGTCTCCTTCGTTAGCATCCTCACCTGCGTAGGCCGCCAATCCGGCCGCCTGCGCAGGCCGCCAACATCTCCTTCACAAGCCAGCGCCCGCCAGACGCCAGCCCTAGAGATGGTCGTGCCATGTAGTGCGAAAATTCGCATCGAGTGTGCGAATTTTTGCGAATTTTTGCACGCACAAAATGCCTTGTGGGGTGTGCAATGCACTTTTGTAAGGGAAAGTGCACCGCACGGCGCACTAAATTCACACATTTAGAAGGATTTTTTGAAAACATTTAAACGCAATTTGGAAAATAAAATTACTATATTTAATTCTTAATATAAGTGGTATAATTAGTATGTTTAATTATTAACATAATTAATAATTAATAATTAAAAATAATATGACGCAGCGCTGTCAGACGATGGGCGAGGGTGGCGGCGCCGCGTCGCAGAAGAAGACAGTGCCGGTGAAGGCGGCGAACGTGTCGGGGGGTGGACGGGGGACCGCGGGCGGAGGAGGGTGGAGAGAAGGTGGGGGTGCCAGGGGGTGGTGGTGGTGTGGGGCAGCGGCCAGGGGGGGGAGGGCAGAGAGAGAGCAGTGGTCGGGGGAGGAGGACGAAGGTGAAGGGCGCCGGGGAGGGGGGTGAGGCGACGACGAGGGGTAGCGGTGGTGGGGGAGTGCGGGCGCCGCAGAGGAGGGCTGGAGAGAGGGGGCGGCTAGCGGAGGGGGTGGAGGCAGCGGGGAGGCCCGGAGGGGGCGCGGGCTAGAGGGGGGGCAGTCGCAGGGAAGGGCCGGAGGGGACGCGGGCCCGACGAGGTGTGGGGGGGTGGGGGGAGGCGGGGCGGGGCAGTGCGCGGCGGGGCAGGGGGGCAGCGCAGTGGGGCAGGGGAGGGGAGGGGGGGGGGATGCGGCGGGGCAGGGGGGGAAGGGGGGCAGTGCGCGGGGGAAGGGGAGGGGAGGGGGGCGGGGACGGCCAGAGCGGGCTAGAGGGGGGCCGGGCGGCGGGGGCACGGGCTAGAGGGGGAAGCCGGTGTCGGGGTACGGGCTGGGGTGGAGGAGGCAGTCACATTGCAAATTCGCACAACGGCAAATTTTCGCACCTCACCGGCCCCTGTGCGGTGTGCGGTGCGGTGTGCTGTGCATGCCAGTGCCCGTCGGCGCCTGCGTAGGCCACCGCCTGTTGGCGCCCACACACGCCAGCCCGCAGGTGGCCGTGCATGCTAGTGCTCGCCGGCGCCCGCACACGCCAACGCCTGCCAGCGCCTTCGCGTGCCAGATTCTATCGACGATTGCGCCCGCTAGGGCCAGCCCGTGCCTGCCCATGCTAGTGCCCGCCGACACCCGTGCGCCAGCGTCTACCGGTGCCCGCACATGCCAGCGCCTGCCGGCGCCCGTGCGCCAGCGTCTACCAGTGCCCGCACATGCCAGCGCTTGCTGGCGCCCGCACACGCTAGGCTCCACCGGCGCTCATGCATGCTTTTGCCCCGCTGATGCCTGCGCACGCAAGGCCGCCCAGCCCACGTACGCCAGGGCTCACTGGTGCCTGCGCACGCTAGTCTCCGCCGTCATCTGTGCATGCCGCGCGGACATCGCCTACCGTCCGCCTACATTCGCCTCTCATCCCCATGTTCGAGCGCCTCGTCTGTCAAGCAACCCAGCCTAGCCCAATCAAGTGATTGCCAGGGCCGCTCAACACCTAGAGCGCCAACTAATTTGTCCAGTGGGCCACGCAACGCCCGAAACGCTGAGCCAAATTACAACCAGAATTTCCTGCAGCCTCAACACACACTACAGTGCCGAGGTACGCTTGAACGCTTTGGTGTCGCGTGTTCTCCATCCAGTATTCCACGAGAAATCTTCCACCGCCATCGGACTTGCTTTGATTTTCTTGGAATTTCAACGATTAGTGGTTTAGGTCTTTTGGTGAGTTTTCCCACGAACATGAATTTAAAATTATTGGATTTGGTGCTTTGGCATCGTCGCGGTGGTTGAAGACGATACTCCCACCCTTGGCAAGGAAAAGGGCTGCACCACCATTATTTCATCTGATTTAAGTTTTTGAAACCGATTTAGTGGATTTATTGTCTATTTTATCCCTCCCAATCCAAAACCATTTATGCACCCTCCACCCATCGTCGTCCTTCACGTCTCCTTAGTCGTCTACTTCCGTTCCTCTAGTTGTCCTGCATCAAATTTGTATCAGAGCCTAACATGTGTCAGCCTACCTATCTGCCACTGTAGACGTCATCCATTCATAATTACATTTGCATGCATCTGCGTTTAGGCAAATGCGTCTCTGCGCCAATTAATGAACCGTCCTTAGATAGTCGTGAGATGTCTGTCCCTAACCAAGATTTGTCCCCACCCGCTGCTCCATCCTCCTCACGTGGAGATGTTGACCTCATGTTAGACGCTCTCTAGAACGATATTCGTGATGTAAATACACGATTAACCAACATGGACAACCGTCTAACCAGTTCTATCGATGCGGTTCACGAGCGAACCTTTCAATTAGAGAATTGAGGTCATGATAGGCATCACCGTGATCGCGACAAACCATACCCGCCTGAACCTAGATCTTGGGAACACGATAGGAATTATCACATATCCAATGATCCCTATCGACCTGATGTTAAATCCGGAGGACGTAATCAGAATCGTCCCAAATGGGAGGATCCAATTCCTCCCGAGAATAGAACGCTGATAAACTCAAATAAGGGTAGTCATTTCCATGCATTATTCATCTTAAATCTCCTAAAAGTAAGTACAACATTGCCAAAAATGCTTATTTTGCATAGTAATGAGATCATGCCTTTTCACTTTCCAAAGATTAAAAATCTTATATTTTGTACTTAATTAATGTTTCCATCAATGCTTTGACATGCATTTCACAAGTTACACAGTTTGGGATTTACTTATAAGAGGATTTGAGGGATATTTCTAACCCCCACTTGACTCAATGAGTCAAGTGGGATATGAATCTAATGAATTCCCTAGTGTGTTGACTCTTCAGGTCAAGGTTGACTTTTGATGGTCATAAAATTACAAAATTTTATGGGGAAGACAAGACAGAAGTCTTGAGGCTTGGGACAAAATTTCAAGTCAAAAGGAGCAATCAAGAAAAAGATGCATGCCAACCAGCGGAGTTGACTCAATCGATAGGTTTGGTATAAAGGAGCTTGAAGGAGACCTTCTAGAACGTCCTTGGAGGCTTCTAGGTTGATCAAGGCACATGAGGGTGACTCCAGCTGGCAGATCCTGGTTGGAGGAGAGCCCAGGGTCGAGATCCAGCCGAAGATCCATGAGGTGGAATGCATCCACCCATCCATTCCAGCCCAAATCCAAGGGCTAGAGATGACTTGTAACTAACTCTAACCAACTTGTTCTTTTCCCTCCAAATTCGACCTGGAGGGAAAGAATCTGGTTGGTTGGGGTCTGATCACCTGGATTGATGCCTCAAGAACTCAATCTTGGACGTTCATCCATAATCCAACCACCAAGAATGACTGAAACTAACACATGTACCCCTATAAGGGACCCCCTCACCCTCCTTGAGGGCATCCAAGAATTGAGTATTGCTTTCTTCACTTTCCTTCTTTCTTGAGCTTGTTCCTGGGTCCATCTTCATTCAGAAGGTGCAAGGAGTCTTCTAGAAGCGTCCTGGATCTTGAAGCCAGTTGGTAGGGAGCTAGAGCAACAACCTTGGGCCCTTTGGGGTGTGACAAAAAGGTTACGTGCTTCTTCTCACCCTATCTCCTTTTAGAATTCTCTTAAGCTTCTTGGCTATCATTTGGAAGATAGCCAACGTCTCAAGCTTTCCAACGCCTACTCACACGTGTCAAACCGATATCTGGAACTCCAGATATCGTTGTTTTGGTCCACCGCACGTGAGAGGACCTTCGCGCGCGCGACCAACGGCGGAGCAGTGAAGCCCAGCGCACAAACAGCGGCGGAAGCGCCCAAGCTTGTGCGCTATCTCTCTCTTCCTCTCCTTTTGTCACTCAATTAAATTCAGAATTTTTTATCTCTCTCTAGAGACGATAAACAATTCTGAAAAAATTCTCAAAAATCATTCTCAATCTAAACTTTCTACGGAAAGTTTTCACACTTGGTAAAATTCATATCATCCTTATTAATTGAACATTAACCTTCCTAATCACTAAAAACATTACAAAAGAGGTTTATACAAATCTTGAACTTGAAATAGTAATTTAAATTCATCCTAACTAGTTACCTAGCTCCCTGAGGGATCGACCCTTACTAAAATACTACTAGTAAGAAAATAAAATTGTTGATTGGTACTTAACTATCCTTAAAAACGACTTAAGATGAATTTTAACCCTTAGTTTTGACCAATCAAACGCCAGTCCACGATAGGAATCGCTGAGACAATTACTATCTGCCTGAACCTAGAAACCCAGGCCAAGATAGGAATCGTCCCCTGCGGAACGATCCCATGCCACCTGTAGACAGAATCCTGGTACATGATGGAAATCGTCCACCACGCGACGAGTACTGTCTACCGGAGGAGAGGATTCCAGAGCATGATAGGAATCCTCCACCACGGAAAGATCCCTATCCACCTGATGATAGCCACTGAGGGTGGAACGGGATTCATCCAGAACTGAATGATCCTTGTTCACCTGAAGATCGGGTACCCCTCGCGATCACCGCCCTGCGGATCACGAAAACCAAAGGCAAAAAATTCAAATAAGTGTAAAAGTTGATGTTCCGTATTATGAGGGTTCTAGGGACCCTAAAGAGTTTCTTGATTGGCAGTCTAAGTTAAAAAGTTATTTCAAATGGTACGACATGTTTGATTGGCAGAAAGTCCAGTACGCCGAGATGAGACGAGGAGGTCAAGCCAAAATCTTTTGGGAAAATCTTGAATTTTTGATCTATAACTGATACCATGCATTTCTAGTGCCTTATATTATTATATTTATGTGTCTTTATGCATTAAATTACTCATATTTGCATGTTATCAAGCTTAAAATGATTAAATATATTTTTAGAACAAATTTATGAATTTTCTATATTTTTTAGGATTTGTCTAATAGTGTATTCTAAAAGAATATAACTTTTGAGACAGAATATGATTTTTCTGGAATTTTTGGATATCAAATTGGAAAGATATGATTTTTCTGAGTCAAAATATATATTTATACGTATTTTGAGGGCTTTTATTTGATTTAATATGAAATTTTAAGTATTTTGGTTTTTTATGGCATAGGGTGACGTGGCGTGCCGATGCGCCGCCACATCAGCGCCGAGAAAGATTTTTTTTTGTTTCTCTTTGTTTTTTGTCCTTTTGTCATGTACATGTGGCACGGAATGCGAAAAGCCACGGAATACAAAAAAAGCCATGGAATATCAAAAGCCACAGAATACGAAAAGCCATGGAATATGAAAAGCCACGGAATATGAAAAGCCATGGAATACGAAAAGCCACAGAATATGAAAAGCCACAGAATATGAGAAGCCACGGAATACGAAAAGCCACAGTTAACCAAGTGCTTTGACTTCTTAACTTCCAATGGCCATAACTTTTGATCTTCCCCTCCTCTTTCTATCCATACCCTCTTATCTATAAATGGAGGCATGGATCATTGTAAAAATCATCTTGAACTTGCTTCCTAATTTTGTAGGCTGATTGGAAGAGAGTGAGTTTTGAGATCCATCAAGAGTGGTCTTGGTGTCTTGGGTGTGTGGGAAAAGACAAAAGAGAAGAGGGGGAGCTTACCGGCACTCGCAAATCACTGTGATCCTGGCGGAACGTAAGGATCTAAGGTCAGTGTCTTCGCCTTACGTTGTTTCTCTCCCAACATCATCGTTATCATAGTTATAGGTTTTCATCAACGTTTCATTATCACTTCACTTACTTACGTCCCCATTCTCTCATCTCTCCATCCTTGCCATCGTACCACTCCATATCGAACCACTATCCTCGTTCATACCGTCGTTCATCATCATATCCATCACAATCACTTTCTCTTTTCTTTAAGTTAAACTAGCTTATAATTACGTATCTTTTATCGATATCACTTGCTCACATCCTCAAATCTTGCTTTCGTCGATCCTCTCGTCCATCATCACTTGTATAAGAAAGTAATTCCTTAATCATCGCTCCCTGTGGAGACGATCCGTACTCATCACTAACTAAGTATTTTTAAGTACGGTTAAATATTTTTTATTGAATAATCTCAATCACCAACGACAAATTTTAACCCTAAAATTGAGATTATCAATAACCGACGAGGGACACCCATAGATACTTGCCCCAAAATGAAGGACAAGCTGCGTGAAAAATATGTTCCTGATGGAGGACCATACCATCAAACAAGCCCCGACTCGCCATCAACCTCGTCGTGCAACCACGACCCGATATGAAGGACCTGGATTTCCACTACCAGGTTTGAAGTATGCAACCACGTCCGTGACATGTTGTTTTCTTGCGTTCGTGCTGTTTTCTCATCGTACGGAGACTCCACCCGGTCATACAGAGCCTGTTTTATATCATCATTTTATTTTGTCTTCTCAGGTTGAGGGAGGGACAACACCTGCATGTGTACTACCTTCCCCACATCCCCCCTTCTTTTGTTCTTCTTTCTTGTTTTGTCTTTAGAAGGCCATTAGGGCACCCTTGTCCCTCACTCCCCTCTCTCCCCACCTTACTATAAAAAGGAGAGGAGGCGTCTGGAAAAAGAGGACAGTTTTTTTGATCTATCTGAAGAAGAGTTACGTTTTTTTTTTCCAATATTTCCTTCTGTTTGTGAGTTAGGGTTGGCTTGGGTTGTTTCCCCCTTGTTCACCTCCCCCCCCTTTGGTAATCGATTTCACTATTACTCTCGCACAACCTGCTTCTCAGATTCCTTGGTAACGCCATCCCCAAACCGCTTTCTCCCCCCCCCCTCTCACGGAATCAGGACAACCCGAAGTCAGCCTGAGGTCTGCCCACGGCGGAGTTGAGTCACCGTCGAGTTCACCGTCTGACCTCCCCGACTCCCGCTCTTGCCGGTGGACCATTGAGAGGAGTGCTCCAGCAATGCTGGGTCATTCGCTGGCTGCCTCATTCGGCTCTGGCTCGTGATGCCTATCCGGAGTGTGTCGGCACACCCTCAGGTCTCGCCGACTCCCCTGCTCCCGCAGACTACCTTGCGCGAGTCTGGGGGTGCTCGCCGGTCTGAATGTTATTTCCGCTGGCGGTCAACGGGCTGACAAGCCCGGCGGCTCTGGCTCAACGTCCTTCCTTGTCAGGCATGGTACCTTACCTTGCCAGATGGCTGCCTTTCCAGACACCGCCAGCCTCGGCCTAACCGACCTGATTAGCATCCTGATTCATCTATGACACTCGGCCCCCTATCCGCCCGGGTTTGACATTTGCTTCGCCTGATTTTGCTGTCGCACTGCCCCCCATCGATCGTCCAAGTCAGCGACCGTTACGCCAGCCCGCCAACTCCTTCGGCCCGAATCTGGATGCCACTACACGCAAGCCCGCTGCCACTGGTGCGACTCGGCACCACGCCAGGTTCCTCTCGACCCTTCTTTTTCCTTCATGCGGTATAAGTTATTTCTTCTAGTGCTAGCTTGATTGTCCCTCTGCCTTGAGAGGTTAACGCTGAGTGCCTACGATTAGCCATTGTCTTGTGGTAGGATTCTTTGTTGACGAAAACATAATCAATAGCTAAATGTCATGGTACAGACGCCACTGGACGGTGAAACGTTCCTCCACCCGTTGGCCTCGAGTCGGTTTTTTTTCCCGGGTCATTGGGAGCCTGGTCACGGGTCGGCATTCCCCGTTGTCGTCACTTACCCTCGATTTGTGTTAGTGACTCACATTTTCTCATTCCTCTTCTCATATACCCGCTAGCATCTCATTGTTGCATTTTCCCATTGACAAATTTCCATCCTATAGTGTAACGTGACAACTCAGACCATCGTGTTGCATCAAATTGGTGTTAGAGCCGATCATGCTATTCTTCGTTCTTAGCACTGTCATCCAGTAAATTACAAAAAAAAATTCGTGTTTATCTCCCTCATAATTACATCATCCTAGATAGAGAACGTAGACTACGACCTACTGGGCCATAGAATTGTTCTGACACAGGGCCAAATATGTCTGCTGTGGACGGTACACCCCACGAGGGAGTCCTGACTACAACCCCGACACCGACGATCCTCCAACCGAAGGATTGGTGCTAGCCCCCTCTTATGCACATTCACACGGCTGAGGCGAATCGGACGCATCGACCCGAGCGAGCGGCGGGTCTCCCTGAGGGCCCCCTCTTCACCAAACAATCCACCTGCGGGCGCGCCTCCACCCCAGGTCAACAACCAAGGGCAGGACATAACATTATTGGCAACTACGCCGACATCGGACACCCACCCCACTTCTCTCCCTACAGAGAATTTTGTCCAACGCCCCGGAAAGGTGCCAACACAAAATAGCTTGGAGTCTCCACCACTCCTCGACGTGCCACCATGACAGATTGAGCCGTCCCCGCGGTCCTACCCACCCCGACAGGCACCATGGGAGGCCCCACTGCAACGTCCTCCGTCGACCAACAGGTATCGTCCGCAACGCCAAAGCGAAGCCCGGTATTACTACCAGGATTGGCCATTGCACAACATAGAGTCAAGATTCCCACCCCGCGACGGGGTGCCCGCCCTGGTCTCGTATCGGCCGGGCAGACCTTATCACGATAGTCAGGGCAGACCTGAATGGGGACACCTGCGTCCCTCCGCACGACATACGAGGAATCATATTACCCACTGGTTTCTCACACAACACCGACACCGTATGGGACGGTACCAGTTCATACTGTACCTTACGGACAACCCGACTACTACGGGGCGCCTCGAGCCCCCTTGGCTCCATCACGTCTGACTTACGCGCCAGCACCAACATATGTGCCAGCGCCGGTATATGCGCCAGTGCCGGCCTACCCGACACTGTCAACCTATGCACCAACACCGACCTATGCGCGCGCGACTTCATATGTAGCCCCAGCATCCATCACCATTCCGCCAGTCACGGCGGCGGTTGGGGCGTCCTACGCGCCCACACTCCCACACAAACCTTACCTTCAGTCGGCCATTCCCGTGCCCAGATTGGTGGGCCTACCATCTGGGCCATCGGTCCCGCCAGAATACTACCCCACCCCACGAGTTCCAGCTCTGACTCTGGACCCGAAATCCCGTGACCCATATGAGCCCCAAGATATCCGGCGACATCCACCACCCCGTCGATATTATGACGACGACGACGACATGGATTGTAGACATGAGGCCCACCGAGCCATGATCCAGAAGAGTGTTTGCATGGAGGTTCCAGTCTATGAGGGCACGAGGAACCCGAAGGACTATACGGACTGGGAATCCAACTTAGAGAGCTACTTCCAATGGTACGGCATGGACGACGACCTATGCATATCATACGCCGAGGCCCGACTAGTTGGACAAGCCAAGATATTTTGGAAGAACGAAAAGGACGCCACCCGCAAGACGACGAGGTGACCCACTGGCCACTTGGGAGGAGATGTCTAGAAAACTTAAGGATAAGTACTCCTTCTAGGACATGAGTGTGGCAGTGGGCCCGATGATGCGCCCCCTAGCCACTACCGCAAACCCCACCCCTAAACCACCCCCGACTGGGAGCGCGACGAGACAGTAAACCCTATCCCTAGGATTTCTACCCGCTGCGCTCCTTGCTACCTCCTCTGTTGTCTTGACAGCCCGCACCCCGAACATGAGTCATGAACAGCTCTAGTGCTTCAAGTGCAAGGGGTATGGCCATAGGCGGACCGACTACCCCTCGCTCCTATACATGGACCACTGTGGAAACCCTATTGACTCACCACCAGAGGATGACATCGAGGTGGACATCTACCCTGGGGAAGGCCCGGAAGATGGCATCTATGAGGAACCACTAGGTTATATACAGATTACCAGGGAGGAGCCCACACCCATCTTGCCTGTCATGACCGTCGGCATACAGCTCGTCGATGCACACCCCGATGCTGCGAGGGTCTAGCGACACACGCGAGACATGGCGAAGATCCTTTGGCGCTGCCTGACTTGTTCCAAGGCTAAGATGACCAAGCAGAACGTGGGCCTTTATACCCCGTTACCAGTGCCAACATGCCCATGGGATGATGTTATCATCGACTTCGTACTGGGATTGCCGAGGACCACCCAGCGTCACAACTCCATTATGGCGTCATACCCTGCTCGAAGACGTCTGATGCCTCGCGCGTACCCCGTCTATTCTTTGACGAGATAGCCCGTTTGCATGGCGTGCCACAAAAAATTGTGTTGGATCGCGATGTACGTTTCAATAGTTATTTTTGGAAGACCCTATGGGTTCTCATGGGGCCAAAACTCAAGTTTTCAATGGCCTACCATCCGCAAATGGACGGACAGACAGAGGTCGTGAATCGGAGCTTGGGCAATCTGCTCCATTCCATCGTGGGCGAAAACCTCGCCACTTGGGATCATGTCCTCCCTCGCGCAGAGTTTGCCTTCAACTCCTCCATGAACCGTACCACCGGTCGTACTCCATTCGAGATTATATAGGGCCAAGTACCTCGTAAACCTTTAGACCTCATTCCATTAGAACCACATTCTAGAGCATCCGAAGAGGGCTTGCATTTGCACGTCATATTAGGGACATGCATCATGACATTCATAATCGCATCGTCATGCAAAATGAGAAATACAAAGCTGCCGCTGATGTGGGTCATAGGTCAGTCAACTACATCGAGGGTGATCTAGTCATGGTCCGGTTGAGGCCCGAGAGGTACTCTCCTGGGGTCACTATGAAGCTCCATGCTCGTAGCGCCGGGCCTTTCCCGATAGTCCGGGTAATCGGCGAGAACGCCTATGTCATGGGTATGCCATCTAATTGGGGGATCTGTCCTACATTCAACATTAGCGAGTTGGTCTAGTACCATCCTTTGCCACCCATTGCTGAGCCTCACAGCCCCTCGAGCCCTTGTAGTAATGTGAGCGGCCACCCCCATCCACCCCCTCCCGTCTTGTCCCCAAAGAGGCATGAGCATGTTGAGTCAGTAATGGAGGAAGTAATTGACATCGCAGGGGAACGAGTGGATCGAAAATTCCTTGTGCATTGGCACGACCGTCCTTCCTCCAACGATGCATGGATTTTGGAGGCAGAACTTCTTCGACTTTAGCCAGAGATCGTCCAACCACTCTACAACATCATCGGCGCTCACTTGCCGGAGTCGAGTTCTCCCCACCCCGAGAGGATGATGGAGGACCATACCATCAAACGTGCCCCGACTTGCCATCAACCTCATCGTGCAATCCGACCCAATGTGAAGGACCCGGACTTCCACTACCAGGTTTGAAGTATGCAACCATGTCCGTGCCATGTTGTTTTCCCACGTTCGTGTTCTCATCGTACGGAGACTCCACCCGGTCTTACGAAGCCTGTTTTATCTCATCTTTTGTCTTCTCAGCTTGAGGGGGGGGGGGACAACACCTGCGTGTGTACTACCTTCCCCCACCCCCCTTTTCTTTTTCTTTCTTGTTTTGTCTTTAGAAGGCCATTAGGGCACCCTTAACCCTCACTCCCCTCTCTCCCTGCCTTACTATGAAAAGGAGAGGAGGCGTCTAAAAAAAGAGGACAGTTTTTTTGATCTATATGAAGAAGAGTTACGTTGTTTTTTTTCTATCTTCCCTTCTGTTTATGAGTTAGGGTTCACTTAGGTTGTTTCCCCCTTGTTACCCTCCCCCCCCTCTGGTAATTGACTTCACTATTACTCTTGCACAACCTACTTTTCAAATTCCCTGGCAACACCATCCCCAACCGCCTTTGCCCCACACCCCCCCCCTCCCCACAGAATTAGGACAACCCAAAGTCAGCCTGAGGTCTGCTCACGGTGGAGTCAAGCCACCATCGAGTCCACCGTCTGACCTCCTTGACTCCCGCTCTCGCCGCTGGACCATTGACAGGAGTGCACCGACGACGCTGGGTCATTCGTTGGCTGACGCGTCCAGCTCTGGCTCCAGGCGCCCATCTGAAGTGTGTCAGCACACCGTCAGGTCTCGCCGACTCCCCTGCTCCTGCAGACTACTGTGCGTGAGTCTGGGTGCGCTCGCTGGTCAGAACGTTATTTACACTGGCGGTCAACGTGCTGACAAGCCCGGCAGCTCTGGTTCGACGTCCCCCCTCATCAGGCACGATACCTTACCTCACCAGATGGCTGTTTATCTGGACGCCCCCAGCCTCGTCCTAACCGACCCAATTGGTGTCCCGATTCATCTACGACACTTGACGCCCTATCCACCCCGGGCTCGACATTTGCTTCGCCTGATTTTGCTGTTGCACTGCCCCCGATAATTGTCCAAGCCAGCAACCGTTAGGCCAGCCCGCTAACTCCTACAGCCTGGATTTGGACGCCACTACACGGACGCCCGCTACCCCTGGTTTGACTCGGTACCACGCCAGGTTCCTCTTGACCCTTCTTTTTCCTTTGTGTGGTAAAAGTTATTTCTTCCAGTGCTAGCTTGACTGTCCCTGTGCCTTGAGAGGTTAACGTTGAGTGCGTAGGATTAGCCACGGTCTTGTGGTCGGATTCTTTGTTGACGAAAACAGAATCAATAGCTAAACGTGATGGTACGGATGCCATTGGACGGTGAAACATTCCTCCACCATCGGCCTCGAGTCGGTTTTTTTTCCCGGGTCATTGGGAGCCTGGTCACGGGTCGGCATTCCCTAGTGTCGTCACTTACCCTCGATTTGTGTTAGTGATGCGACGTTTTCTCATTCCTCTTCTCATATACTGCTAGCATCTCATTATTGCATTTTCCCATTGACGAATTTCCATCCTATAGTGTAACGTGACGACTCAGCCCGTCATGTTACGTCAGTTCCTTTTTCTTACTTAGATAATCTTCTAGATCAATGGCATAAGTTATAGCAGAGTTGGCGTCCCGTCTCGGAATACATAAGTCATTTCAAGGAATTTTACATAAGATGCCGAGTTGAGTAGTTATCTCCTGATTTAGAACTGGCCTTAATCTATACTTACAAACATAATTACTTGTCCCCAAGGCTGCTACACTTGAGCAGGTCTATCAGATCATAGAAGACCATGAACTCTGTCAAACCCTATATAACACTCCTGTCATCAGTGGTCATCCTTCTCTTACATATCGTGCTCATTCATCCACTCCCGCCTCCAACCGTTTAGCTCTGCGTAGCCTACTATTAGCTCTCCCGGCACTGGCACCTGTTCCCACTCGCACTCCCACCAAACACTATCCCCCAGTTCCAACACCATCCTCCACTACTTCGAACACTCGTACGTCATCTTCCCTCGATTCCACCGCAAGAGCTCCTCCTCAATCCAATCCAGTGCAAATCGGTCCATCCGACATGAACTGCTTTAAGTGCCAAGGACGTGGTCACAGAGCTTCCCAATGCCCCTCACAAACCCTACACATAGGACAGGAGCCCTTCGATATGGAGCCTACCATAGATGAGCAACCCATTGATGAGGAAGAGTATAGAGTAGAAAGTTACGTCGTAGATGAATTTGTGAAGGAATAAGGATTAGTGAGCTTCATTGGCATCACTGAATGTCTACCGCCTTTTCCTCGTCATGATCCATCTACGTTAGTTAAGGAAATTGTTCTTTGCAACCTTACCCAGTCGTCCACTGATAATTTTTGCTTTGAGGAAATCCATAGTTTAAGATTGGTGATAAGATGTGTAAGACGATCGTAGACAGCGGTAGTTGTATCAACACCGTATTCGATGTCATGACTTGACGTCTGGGAATACCGTTGATTGATCATCATAACCGTTATTATGTATCTTGGATCGATGATACCTCGATCCCTGTGAAAAATCAGTGTCTCCTCCCTCTAAAAGTTCAATCATACGAGGAAGAAGTATCATGTGATGTGTTACCCATGTGATGTGTTACCCGGCCATTCCTTTGAGAGTTCCACAACCCCACCACCGGAGGTTTCCCAATTACTAGCTGAATTCGAGAGCGTCTTCCCCAAGGATTTACCCAATGATTTGCCACCTATGCGCCAGATTCAGCATGCCATTGATTTTATTCCTCGATCCTCCTTGTCAATTCTTCCCCATCATCGTATGGATCCCACACAATATAAAGAACTCCAGTTTCAAGTCCAAGAGCTCTTGGACAAGGGATTCATTCAGGAGAGCCTTAGCCCATGTGACATACCTGCAGTACTAGCTCCCAAAAAAGATGGGAGTTGGCGCATGTGCATTGATAGTAGAGCCATTAATAAGATCACTGTCAAGTATAGGTTTCCCATCCCTTGCATGGATGATATATTTAATATGATGGCTGGTTCAAGGATTTTCTCTAAAATAGACCTCAAGAGTGGCTATCATCAAGTCCGAACCGGTCCTGCTGATGAGTGGAAAACCACATTTAAAATCAAGGATGGATTATATGAATGGAAAGTTATGCAGTTTGGCTTGTCGAATGCATCTAGTACCTTCCGGAGTTTGATGAATCATATTCTTAGACCATTCATAGGAAACTTTTTCATGGTTTATTTTGATGATATCCTCATTTACAGCAAGTCCAAATACGACCATGTCCAACACCTACGACTAGTATGTGAGGTCCTGAAGATCGAACAGTTTCATTGACATCAAAAAAATATTTGTTTCTTGTCGATCATATCTCATTCCTAAGTTTTATCTTATGGACACAAGGAGTTTCTGTCGATCCGGCCAAAATAGACGCCATTACCCAATGGACGGCCCCTAGAAATGTCCATGATGTTCGAAGCTTCCATGGTTTTGCCACTTTCTATATACAATTCATTTCTAATTTTTGTACTATATTGGAACCCATGACCGAGTGCCTAAAGGGGAATCACTTCGAATGGACTGCATTAGTGCAAGAATCCTTTGATGATATTAAACTTAAGATGACACAAGCCCCATCCTGTATTTACCTGATTTTGATAAAGTATTTAAGGTCGCCTGTGATGCATCGGGATTAGGAATTGGCGGAGTACTGAATCAAGAGAATCATCCCATCGCATTCTTTAGTAAAAAGTTGGGCAATGCCAAGCTCAAATATTTCACCTATGACAAAGAGTTCTATGCTATCGTTCAATCCTTACATCATTCGCGTCATTATTTACTCAGTAAAAAATTTGTTCTCTATTCTGACCATGAGGCATTGCAGTATCTCCATTCTCAGCAGAAGTTAAAACCCAGACATGTTAGATGGGTTGAATTTATCTAGTCATATACTTTTGTCCTTAGACATAAGAGACGAGTCGAGAATCGAGTGGCCGATGCCCTTAGTAGACGTGTCCACTTCTTGAACGTAATGAATGTAGAAGTTATCAGTTTTGACCAAATGAAGGACCTTTATATCGACTGCCCGGACTTTGCACTCATCATCCAGGCCGTAGGAAATTACCTAAATCCCATAACCCAAGATTAGAAAAGGGATTTATATTTTATGACCGCCGCCTATGCATTCCACAGTCTTCCCTCAGGGATTTCCTTGTTTGGGAAATACATGCCGAAGGCCTAAGTGGTTATTTTGGGAGAGATAAGACGATGTCCACTGTAGAGCATAGGTTCTTTTGGCCATCCCTGAAACGAGATGTAGCTAATATTATTTCCCAATGTCGTGTATGTGCTCTCGCTAAACAGGTTAAGCAAAACACTGGCCTTTACACCCTTTATCGGTCCCTCATAAGCCTTGGGATGACGTGAGCATCGACTTTGTTCTAGAAATTCAGAGAACTCTCATGCATCACGATTCTATCATGGTTATCGTAGTTCGTTCAAAAATGGCTCATTTCATTCCTTGTTTTAAAAATTCTGATGCTTCGCACGTTGTTACTCTTTATTTTAATGAAGTTGGCCACCTACATGGGCTTCCCAAGAGCATAGTATCGGACAGAGATGTCAGATTCACTAGCTACTTTTGGAAGATGCTTTGGCACCTTTTGGGAATGAAGCTTAAGTTTTTCACTGCTTTTGACCCCCAAACTGACGGGCCAACTGAAGTCGTTAATAGAAGCCTGGCAATCTATTAAGATATTTGGTTGGGGAAACCCCAAATATTGGGACACTATCATGCCGCGTGCTGATTTTGCCTATAACGCATCAGTCAACCGTACCACTAGCATGAGTCCTTACGAAGTCGTTCATGGCCATCCACCTCGAAAACCTACCGATCTCATACCTATGTTGCCGCATGCTAGAGTCTCAGACGATGGTCATGAATTTGCGAGTCATATTAGAAGTCTGCATAAGAACATTCATAAATGCATTATGAGTAGCAACACAGCATATAAAGAGACCGTAGATTTACACTGTCATTTTTGTGAAGTTAAAGAAGGTGACATGGTGATGGTGAGGGTTAAGCCGGAGAGATTATCTTCCAAGCAGGCTACCAAGCATCATACTCGTAGTGTCGAGCCGTTCCCAATCCAAAAACGAGTACAGGGAAATGCCTATGCCGTCATACCCTCCACATGGGGGTAAGCGCTTTTTTCAATATCTTGGCTTTGGTTGCATTTAAAGGCCCACCTCCTTCATCTATTGACCCTTTTCTACCCATAGATTTTCCACTGAGTGAGTTTGACTTGTCCACCCCCCCTCACTACCTTCTGAGTGGCAAGAGAACATCGAGGTTATACTAGACAAAGTAATCACCTTCACCAAAGGTCGAATGGTGCAGGTTTCTTACTCGTTGGTAGGGCAAACCATTGATGGACGACACGTGGATCACGGAAGAGGACCTGGCTCGTCTACGCCCCGACTTGGTGACCCCGCTGGAGTCTTCTGACACTGACTCGATGGAGTCGAGTTCTTCTTGCCTCGGGGGAATTGGTGGCGACGACATCAATGCTTCGACACTGGACGCGCCACCAACATCATCCGACATGCTGTGCATGCAGACTCGTCATCAACATCAACCAAATAACCGCCAGACTTGGGACGTGCCACCATCACTTCTCGAGATGTCCGATGTCATGACACATTGTTAACCACAAATCCAGAACTGCCCTTTGACATGACATGATTACACGTCTCCCATGTTTTATTTTTTACATCATTTACCCTATTTTCTCTTTTCGTCAAAGCCTATATGAAGGCCAATGTTGTAAGAAACACTTGGCAAAGTTATAATCAAGAAATGAATTTTCTCCTTTTGAAGGACTTGCCCTAGCCCCCTTCTTCATCGGACCATCGTCGCTGCCGCGGTCAGTCATTGTCTTCGTCTCCTTCGTTGGCATCCTTGATGGGGGACCATCCAGCTGATGCCGGGATGGGACGAGTCCAACCACGCCAGGCTGCCGGCGCCGATGCTCGCCATCCGGGGTTTAAGTACCCCGCGTAAGCATCCTCTATTTTCTTCATTTATTTATTTTGTCTTTATGTAATTTTTGTTCTTCGATTTTGATGACTCTAAAATATGTCATCAAATAATCAAGTTCTTAAGTTTAAATTCATTACAATTATCTTGTGAATTCATGCTAAGTTCATGCATATGTATTGTTTTATGAAATCACTAACCCCACTTGATTCTTTGAATCAAGTGGAATATATTTAACATTTTATAGCTAGTGAATATTCAGAAACAGGTTAAGAAGATCAAGGAAGAGAGGAGGATCAAGAGAAGTGGGCAAAAATTTGAAGTGGCAAAAATTACGAAAATGCCCCTGGGCATGACTTAAGAGAAAACCTATAAATACTCTCTTAAGAGAGGAGTTTAGGTTGTCCAGAATTTCTCTCAAGGAAGCTAGGGCTTGGAGAGAAAGGATTTCTGCAGACCCTCCAAGGCTGATGAGCATTGGAGCTGGGAGAGAAGCAAGCCGAGGAGTAGCTGGAGCACGACGATCGCCGCCTTGCCCGGAAGGAGTGACACAAGGAGGCGTGAGCGTTTCGGTTTTGGTACAATCTTCTTCTCCCTTCTAAGACAATCAGGGTTGGGCTGAAGATCACAAGCTGTGTCTTCAGCATTTCCAATTTCTGTTGTTCCTTTGGTTACGTTTGATTTCGAATCCCATAGTTGATTGAATCGTTTTCCATTCTGTCTAGCAAAAGTTTCATTGTTCTCGCATCCGCTCGTGAAATCCTTCCCTGCAGAATTTCCAACTGCTAGCAACCCAGGCCTCAGCCTAGGTTGCCAGCAATCAAAGCAGCGAGCAAGCTCGCCCGCGCGAATCAGCACCGCGAGCAGGCTCGTCGCGCACAGCAACGCCGCGCATAGGCTCGCCCGCGCGTAGCAGCGCCGCGCGCAGGCTCGCCCGCGTGCAGCAGCGCCGCGAGCAGGCTCACCCCCTCGCCGGCATTCGCGCGTGCACAAACACCCGCAGGGTGTTTGCTCAATTGCCTCACAGTGCGTAAGCGAACCGTCAACAAAGAAAATTTCTCTGCTGACGGTTCTGCTCAATTGAGTTTTGCCAAGATATCTCCGTAAAAGTTAACTGAAGATAATTTGACTGAAGAATTAGCTGAATCAATACTTTTAAGGAATTCTCTGCAACTTATTCTGAAGAAAATTTCTACAGAGATTAACACTTGGAATTAGAGAACTGAATAGACTGATTTAATAGAAAAGAATTTTCTGTTGTTTTCTCTGCTTCCTGTGGATTGACCCTTGCTTGCCAAAGGCTGTGAGGTTATAAATTTCGTTGCATAAGCTCAATCCTCACACGAATTCAACTGACAAATAACCAGTAAAAAATGCCCTAAAATTGAGTTTATCAGATTTTACGGATTGGGCCGGTGTGTTGGGCCTTGTCCGTGTAATGTTTTCCTTTGCTTGTAACCGTTGAGGAGAGGCCAAACCACGCCTCGCGATGGTTCGTCTTCTCGACGACCTCACTTGGCACCTATCCTCACTATATAAGGGGATAGCATGGCCAAGTGAAAGGTAGGCAATTGTGAAGAAAATTCCAAAGTTGTCTCCTCGTCTATCTTAGTGTAGAGAGGAAATTAGAGCATAGAGAGAGGTGGCAAGTCTCGCCCCACGTTGAGACTACTCCATGGGTTAGAGCCCGCGCCTTCACCTCGAGACCACTCCGTGAAGACGTGCTCCAATGCCCTCGTCGAGACTACTCCGAGGTTGCCTAAAGATTCAAGATTCGTCATTTCTTGAAGCCGGAAGACTCCTCCATCGAGACTACTCCGAAGGTGATTGAAGATTCAAGAAGTGTCGTCGTTGGTGGAGTTGTCGCCTGCAACCCCTCGTCGAGACTACTCCGGGGGTGCACCGTCGTTATCTTCCGCCAATAATCCCCATCCGTCAGCAAGAATCACCCAACAGATCAAGAAGTCGCCCACGCCTTTGGGATTTCTTGGCTGCACCATCCCAGCTCCGCCCATCCACTTGCAGCCGCATGCAGGCCTTCGCCCTCTCACGTCCTGCCCCCACCGTCGCGCACCGCACACTGCCCATGCCCCGACCCCACCCCATCCATCTGCCGCCGCGCGCGCCCGATCACCACCGCGCCGACTCCTTGCCCAAGCTCCCAGCTCTGGCCGCCCACCGGCCGCTGCGCGCAAACCTCCGTCAGAGCGCGCCTGGCCACCACCGCGCGCCGGCTCCCTGCCCGCGCCCCACTCGGCTCTGCCCGTCTGCCAACAGCCGCACAACCATCCACCAGCCGCCGTGCGCAGACCTCTGTCCACGCGTGATCGGCCACCACCGCGTGCCGGCTCCCAGCCAGCGCCCCCACCCAACTCCGCCCGTCCGCAGCAGCCGCACGTCGGCCACCATCCGTGCACACCTTGCCCCACTGCCACGTACCGGCACCCTGGCCGCGCCCCGGCTCCGCCCCGTCCCACCGCCCTTGCCAGCCCGCCGCTGCTCGGCTCCCCCGCACTCTGTGCTCTCTTGCCCGCATGCCCACTCCGTGAACGCCAGCACCGCGCGCCCGTGTCCCTGCGCAGCTGCATTGCTTCCCCAGCCAAGTGCTTTCGTCGAATTTCCTTCATCGGCCTACTCGCCAATCGACTAACACTGCCGTGGACTATCGTTACAAGGTACCTGCCCGTCTCCCCTCCATTATTTCCCAGTATTATTACTTGCTGCAATGCCGTCGTCCCCTATCAACTCCTCTGCCTAGAGTTTCACGAAATTGCTATAGGTTAGCCACTTTGATGAGTGATAGGATTTTTCTTGTGGTAAAGGGCTTAGTTGTCGACTTAGACGTTGAACAACCTAGGGCCGTTGAACGCCCCTCACCCGTAGACATCTCAATTGGTCTTAGAAAGGGCATTGGGAGTTGCACCTGATCAATATCTCTTCAGTGGATGTCATTGTACGTCGATCCTCATCGGGAGTCATGTAGTATTGCTCGACAAGGGTTTTAAAACCGGCATTCATCTCATATAATTAGATCGAAGTTCAACTCCTTATCGCTCCTGTGACGTAATACGTGCCGTTCGATCCCGGCACGATCTTCGTATCAGAGCCAGTCGTGTTAGCTTTTGCTTAACACGGTCGGTAGCATATCATTTGAAATTTTATTGAATTACGCACGTCATAACTCAAAATTCATTCACATCTATACCACGTCATTTCATTGCATCCATCATTAGTTAAACCCGTAGAAATTGTATTGGTGGATCGTTGACCAAAGGATGATTCGCACGCAAACCCTGTGTCGGAATGCCGACATAGATGAATGCGATGACGATTATGATAATGATCTCGTCATAGGGGATCTTCCACCCGAAGATCCATTAGGTGGACAGTTTCACGTAGATCACTTGGAAAATGAGGAGGTGAATATACCTCTTCCACCACCTAGGGAACCCGCTCCTCGGGTTTCGAGCCCCCCCGATGATGGTGCCACCAGCACCTCGGACATCCGAAGATCGGCATTCCATCACCATGGCACCTACCCGTAGGGGCTGAGTGAATGAGCATTATAGTGTTCCCTCGGCTAGCGAGGTTCCCCAACATCCCGGCAAGGCCCCAATGTCGGACCTTCTCACTCCGACGCACCGACCGCAGGATCCACCGACGCATCCACCCCGCTACAGCCGACGAGAAGATTGGGAGCATGACTATGGGTGATGACGAAGAACTCCTCCGCCCCCGGAACAATATCATGCGCCAAGATATTACGATGATCGTTCTTATCCACTGGATAGGAACTACTACCCTCCCGAGAACAGGAGCTCCTGACATCATGATCCTCATGGGCATCCTCACGAGACTGCCCAAAATCCGAACAGGATCCCCGTACCACACGATCCCCATTACTCGTCCGTACCGTGCAGTCCACGGTATCCCCCCACTACCAGATGGCCGGAGGCAACCACATATGGTGGTACCTCCGCTCATCCGCCTTATTACGGGTCGGCGCCTGCACCCTCACAAGCCCGATACGAGGAGGCCCCAGCACCGCCTCGAGTGGCACCGAGATACGGCACCGACTACCACTACGCACCTCCTCAGGAGTACCCACCGGACGATCCTACCCGACCTAGGAGGCCAAACCCCTACCCTCCACATCTGGAGTACGCACATCCAACACCTCCCCCGGCACCGCCGGGGCACTACCAGCACTATGGACATCCGGATGAATGTCCATGCTATCCCCAGGCAGCTCCTCTAGCTGCATATTATCCGGAGCCCTAGGATCATGCTTACCGGCAAGACACACCCCGACGACCACCTTCTCATCACCACGAGGATGAACACGAGGGATGGAGAGCGGCGCGCCGCGCCACCATCCAGAAGAGCGTCCTAATAGAGGTGCCCATCTTTGAAGGGTCACGGAACCCGAAGGACTACGCAGATTGGGAGTCAGACTTGGAAAGTTATTTCCAATGGTATGACATGGATGATGATCTGTGCGTGTCCTATGCTGAGGCTCGTCTTGGAGGCCAAGCCAAAATTTTTTGGAAGAACGAGAAGGAGGCAGCAATACGACGAGGAGATCCCCCCTTCACGTGGGATGAGATGTCATGAAAGCTCAAGGATAGGTATATCCCGAAGCTCTACATGACTCATCTCTTGCTAAAGTGGTTGGACCTTAAGCAAGGGAGGCGCAAGGTCAGTGAATACATCGCGGACTTTGAGGAATATAGAATGAGATGCAAATTTATGGAAAGCCCAGAAATTCAGATTGCATTCTTTACCCACGGACTTCGGTCCGACCTAGGAGTATGGGTCCTAGAGCAGAACCCGACGACCGTGGACCTCGCTTACAGCCTTGTGGAGAGCAATGAGCTTAGCCACGACGACATCGTGCCATCCACTCCCGCCGCTCCACAAGCAACTCAAACCACATCGTCCGCTTTCCTCAGCTACAAGGGCTACATCATCATGGAATCGAGGAAGCACGACCGTTCCACGCCCGGCTGCCCCTTCGATGACACCGGTTGCTACGCCGGCACCTCCCACCTCCTCGGCTATATCCACCGCCAGGGCTCCGAATGCCCCTCGAAAACCCATCCAGTGCTTTAAGTGTAAGGGATTTGGACATCACCGTTCCGATTGTCCCACCCTCCTCCTCATGGACATACATGGGAATCCGGTGGAAGAACAGCCCGAGGATGATCTCGAAGTGGATGAATACCCAGTTGAATGCCCCAACGGCGAGGATGTGGATGATCCATTTGGATATATCCAAATCACGCCGATCATTCCACCCTCGGTGTATCCCATAGTCACATTGGGAATTCAGCAAGAGACCACCGGTACGAGGAGCTCCAACTTGGCTGCCCGAGCGGCCCCTACACCCACTACCGCTATGGTGACACCTCGACCCATTGACGTAGCTCAGCGCACTTGCATCTTCTATGCGTACGTCAAAATTGGTCGGCCTACGTATAAGTTGATGGTCGATAGCGGAAGCTACATCAACGGGATCTCCGAGGACACCGCTACACGCCTCGGACTACCGATGACTCCACACCCTACTCCGTATAATGTGTCATGGATCGACGCATCTACTATTCCAGTGAAGATGCAGTGCTACGTACCTCTGGAGATGCGTACGTATGATGAGAAGGTGTTGTGCGACGTACCACCAATGAAGATTGGTAGTATTAGTCTTGGTCGGCCATGGTTGTATGACCATAACGTTCACTTGGCGGGATGAGCAAACACGTGGTCTTTCATCTACGGCGGACGACACCTGATTTGGTACCTGATGAACATAATTTTATCAGAAATTATACCATCATTTACGCATATATATTATCATGAAATGATGAGTTTTTACATTTTACTGCTCAATATATGTTTCTTTTAACTAACCCCACTTGATTCTATGAATCAAGTGGATTAGATCTCATATTGGTTTAAATGAGCACAGATATTGAATTAGAGATAAAGCACATGGAAAAAAAATGAATCAAGAAGTGCGTCTGGACCAAGTCAAACGGTGGTTATGGATCAATATGAACCAAGTCAAACGGTGGTTATGGATCAATATGAACCACGTCAAACAGCGGTTATGGATCAATATGAACCAAGTCAAATGGCAGTTATGGATTAATACAAACCATTCAAAAGTTCCAGGCAGTTAGAGAGATGAATCTCTATAAATACTATCTCGTGAACAATGATAATGTTGTCTAGAATTTTCGTTGGAAGAGTGGAGTGTTGTTTGAAGTAGAAGTTCTTTAGACCCTCTGTTGTTGATGAGCAATTGAGCCAAGTGAAGAAACAAAGCTGAGAAGATTCTAAGGAGAAGGATCACTTCCTAGCTGTGAAGGGGCGTGACACAAGGTATGTGTGATTTCTTAGAATACAGTAATTGTTGAAATCACTTTTAGACAGGGTAAGTTGGACTGGAAAGTTTCAAGTTATTACTTTCCAACATATCCAACATCTCCTGTTGTTCTATTCTTAAATTTGTGTTTTTATACACGACTGTGTGTGAGTGCACTGTTGCCGCAAGCGCAGTTCACAGCCTCACAGCCGCGACTACACAAATTGTGCACTACTGCGCACCATCACACGCACAGCGCACATCAGCCGCACAAGTGTGCGCAGCAGTAGCCACAGCCGCAGCCACTGCCGCACACACTGTGCGCAGTTGTGCGCCATAGCACGCACAGCACACTGCCATTGCACACGCTGTGCGCAGCATCGGATTTCTGCCGCACATTGCTGCGCACGATAGCGCACATCCATCACAAACGCATACAGATCTGAGACTTAGTCCAGATCTGTCTGATTTTTGAATTTAAATATTAAATTTAAGATTGATAAATCTTAAATTAAATTAATAATTAATACTCTAAGTTAAATAATTAAATCTTAAGTATTGATCTGATATTTGAATCTTAAATCTGTTTAAGTTAAATATTGAATCAAGAAAACAGAACAGAAAATATTAAAATCAAATTGAATAAACCTGCTCCTTGTGGTTTGACCCTTACTCACCCTAGGTTGGTGAGGTAAATTATTTGTTGAATAATCTATAAACCTCACATATTGATGAACTACATAAGGTCCTAAAAATCATTATTTAGAACACTAAAATCAGGGATTATCAGTACCCGTCGGTACGAATACCGCTGTTATCAAATCAGTCCACGATGACCCCATTGCACGCGATCCCACCCGCCATTATTGCCAATGACTGCATCTTCCGGCGAGCGCTGGAACAGGACCATGAGCACACCTCCGTGTGTTATGCGGTGACTCTATACGACAGAGTCACCCCTTTATGATGTAATACGACGTTGGCCGGGATCGATCTGCACGTATTACGTCACAGGAATTATGATGCGAGGACGTGAGATGTAATTCACTGCACGGGAAAATAGCGGATGAGCAGTAGAGGGAATCAGCGGATAACGGTGTCGGCCATGCCGGTCAACGAGAGAAGAATGATCCCTAGATCAAACTCCCAATGACCCGCGAAATCTACTAGACGTCTAGACAATGAGGGGCGTATGACGGCCCTAGAGTGTTCGGCGTCTAGGCCAAAGAATATCCGTCAACCTCAAGAATTCCTACACTCGATGACGGTGGCTATCCTATCCGTGAATTGTAATAAAAATAATGGCAGAGGACGCAATAGCGGAATACGAGACTGAAAAAGATAATAATGCTGGTAAACGGAGGGGAGACGAGACTATTCGACGTTGTCCCGCTAATCCACGGCGTCAAATCTCGTTCTGGCAGGTGATGTGGTGTAGATGGTAACGTGTCGGTCGATGACTCTGGCGAGATCGCTCGGACGTCGGACTGATGAGCGCAAGAGTGATCAAGTCAACCGACCTTGGGACCGCGGCAAAGGATGTGGCAGCAGACGGGCATGCGCGGAGGTGTTTGATGCGCGCGCGCACGGGCCGGCGCGAGGAGCACGACGCGCGCACTAGCGAGCGGACGTGCCGCGCGGTGGTCGCAGGCGAGGGCGCAAGGACGCCTGCAGCGGTGGGCGGAGAGGCGCGCGGGAGGGGTACCCTCTCGCGCGGGCGCCGGGCAATGAATGGTGGAAGGGTGATCGAGCGGGAGGCGAGGGCGAGGGGCCAAGAATCGAGAGGAAAGAAGTGTGGGAGAATTGAGGGTTGAAGAAGGGTAATGGGGAAGGGTCAAGAACGAGATGGGGAAAGGACCAAGAACGAGATGGAACGGATCAAGAACGAGATGGAAGGATCAAGAACGAGATGGGAAGGGTCAAGAACGAGATGGGGAAAGGACCAAGAACGAGATGGGACGGATCAAGAACGAGATGGAAGGATCAAGAACGAGATGGGAAGGGTCAAGAACGTGATGGGAAGGATCAAGAACGAGATGGGGGGTTTCAAGAACGAGATGGGGGGGTTCAAGAACGTGAAGGGACGGATCAAGAACGAGATGGGTGGGTTCAAGAACGTGATGGGAAGGATCAAGAACGAGATGGGGAGGGTTCAAGAACGTGGAGGGGCGGATCAAGAACGAGATGGGGGGGTTCAAGAACATGAAGGGATGGATCAAGAAGTTCAAGAAAATGGGTGGGGTGTGGTAGAATCAAGAAATGGGGCGAGGGGAAGGAATCAAGAAAACGTGGGGGAGGGGAAAGAGGGGAAATTTAAGAAATGTGGGAGGGTATTCAAGAACGGTGGTGGGGTGGATCAAGAACGAAGAGAAGGGGGGGTATGGATCAGGAATGGTGGAAGGGTGGAAAAAGGTACCAAGAAATGGCTTTCTTGAACTGTAACAACCAAGAACCCTCCAAGAAAGAGGAGTTCTTGACGGATCTGGGGTGCGCTCCCTCGGCGGAGCAGATTTCCCCTGTTGATGGTGTGTCGGCGACGCTTCTTGAATCTCCCAAGACCCCCGGAGTAATCTCGACGAAGGCCTCTTTCGATTCTTGATGGCGGCGGCTTCTTGAAACTCTTTCCTCGCACCGGAGTGATCCCGAGGGCGCGCTTTAACACGTCTCCCTCGGAGTGATCTGGACGAGAGAGACGTGGGCTCTACCCACGGAGTGATCTCGACATGGGGTGGGGCTAGCCAAACCCCCTACACTACTCTCTACGATAGGGGGGGAGACGAATTGTGAATAAACTTTTCAACAATGACTGCAAGGTGTTCCTTGGGCATGCCATCCCCTTATATAGTGAGGATGGGTGCCAAGTGAACGTGGTAGAGGATGAACCGTCGTGAGACGTGGTTCGGCCTCTCCATAAAAATTCAAAATACAAACATAAAAAGTAAAAACGACGAGGATGGGGCCCAACAACATTGGCCCAGTCCACGAATCCAAAAATACAAACACACATGAAAATGAGCATAAGTAAAAAGATAAAAGTTCTTACGCGGGGTACTTAAACCCCGGGTGGCGAGCGTCGGCGCGAGCTGATTGGCGTGGCTGACGACGTCCTGTCGCGTCATCCTCGAGATGGTTCTTCGTCATCGTGGCGTCGTCCTCAAGATGGTCCTCCATCACTTTAGGTGACGGTGCCCAAGCCCTAGAGGTCACTCAACTCCTCAACGAGTACGCTGATGTGTTCCCTACGAAGTTACCAGATGAGCTACACCCCCTTCGAAACATTCAGCATGCCATCGACTTAGTCCCGGGGGCAACCCTCCCATATCTCCCACAATACCGGATGGATCCGGTTAAATATCAGGAGCTATGCGGTCAAGTAAAGGAATAACTAGCTAAGGGCTTAATCTGTGAGAGCCTCAGCCCCTGCACTGTGCCGGCCTTGCTTGCTCCCAAGAAAGATGGCACTTGGAGGATGTGTTGTGACTCTCGAGCCATCAACAAGATTACGGTGAAGCACCGTTTTCCTATCCCAAGAGTCCAAGACCTGTTCGACAAGATGGTTGGCGCATCTATCTTCTCTAAGATAGACTTACGGAGTGGCTACCATCAAGTACGAATCAGACCTGGAGACGAGTGGAAGACGGCCTTCAAAATAAAAGATGGCCTTTTTGAGTGGAACGTAATGCCATTCGGATTATTGCATGCCCCTAGTACCTTTCAACGTTTGATGAATGAGGTACTACGGCCTTACATTGGCAGGTTTGTCGTCGTATATTTCGATGATATCTTAGTACATAGTAAGACAAAGGAGGAACACGCCCAGCACTTACGACATGTGTGTATTGCATTGCGGCAAGAAAAACTCTATGCACACCCCAAGAAGTGCAGCTTCTTCATCGAGGAGGTCTCCTTCCTCGGTTTTATTTTATCCTCGCGTGGAGTCTCCGCTGACCCCGCCAAGGTCCAAGCTATTACTACTTGGCCTCAGTTAAAAGATATCCACGACTTCTGGAGTTTTATTGGTTTGGCGACGTTCTATCGTAGGTTCATTCCTGGATTTAGTGAAGTAACAACACCCATTACCGACCTGTTGAAGAAGGACAAGTTGAATGGACCATTGCCACCGAAGAAGCATTCGAGATCCTCAAGAAACTAATGACAGAGGCACCGGTACTAAAACTACCGGACTTCAACAAAGTTTTCGAGGTTGCATGTGACGCCTTGATAAATCCAAAATGATAGTAATATATATGTGCAATTCTAGCTAATTTATCTACTTCTTTATCGTTATCTGGATATATTATCAACATTTATGTTAAGTTGTGAAAAATCATGAAATAAAATCACCTTTTTCTAATTTGGATTTAATTATTGTCATTTGTCAGGGACTTACCCCACTCAACTCAATGAGTTAAGTGGAATGAATCTCACTCTCTTCTTAGTTTATGTGGAAGATGCAGGAATTAGGTTAAACTTTCATGAATAAAGAGGATAATCAAATGAAGAGGATGCTATTTCGACCAGAAGAGCATGCTCAGCCACAACCCTGAGCCAAGAAAGAAGGCCCAAAGAAAGACAGTTGGCTCTAGTCTAAAGGCCCACTAAGGAAGCTCCACTAAGCCCACTATAAGAGCCATGTTGGGCCAATGAAAGGAGGGCAAGGTAAGTTCCAGTCATGATTATTTATGAACATTTCAGAGGCTTAAATGCTGATTGGAGGACAACCTTGGACGTGGATTCAAGCTAGAGAAGAAGATCCAGCCATTCAATCCACAAAACATCCAAGGGTGGAGACTTAAAGATAGCACCTTTAATGCTAATTAAGGAAAGAAGCCTTGAACGTCCATGGGGTATTTCAAAGGTCTCAATGCTGATTGGAGGACCATAATGGACGTGGATCATGACCCTGAATGGAAGATCTGGCCATCCATTGTATTAAAAATCTAATGGCTCTCATTTGCTCTCTCTCCCTATATAAACCCTTTCACCCTATTGTAATATTCATCTTGTGATTCAATCCAAAGTAATGTTTGGTGGCCTAAGTGCAATTGAGTCATAGATCCATTCATCTCAGTGAGTGCCAGCCTGAGCAGGAAGCACCCAGGGCTGAAGAAGCTGGTGGAAAAGAGAAGAAGAAGTCCCTTGGGCCTTGGAGGGTGTGACAAAGAGGTTACCTTCTTATTTCTCCTTTTTCACTCTTCTCTGTTCTTATATTATCTTTTTCTTAACATGGATCAGCTAGCCAATATCCAGACGCTTCCAATGCATCCAACCATGCTCTAAAATTCATTCTAGAACTCATTCTAGAGTGAATTTAGTGCAGTCCATATTTTCTCTCTCCTCCACCAAGCCACTTTCACCATTTGGCATCTAGACTTAGCCAAATTTTGACTAAGTCCAAAGCGCCAGACTGTTTCATTTCCTATTTTGTCTTGGCTTTAAAATACTCCTAAAAAATCTCTAAAAATTATTTTCTGCCTGCTAATATTATTATAATATTATAATGATATTTTAACTTTCTTTGTTTATATTTTTATTTAATTAGTTATTTATCTTCATATGTAGTAAACCTACTTCTAAAATTATTAAAAAATATATAACTAAACCACAAATTCTTAAGGAAAAACCCTTGCTTCCTGTGGATCGACCCTTACTCTCCCTACGCTAGTAAGGTTATTATAAATTTTTGTTGTTTTAATTCAGATAAACCAACGACACTAATTAGTGAAGTTGGCTCATCACTAATTACCCCAAAATCTGAGTTATCAACTGGCCCCGTTGCCGGGGAGCACGGTGATTGTTTTTAGTGAATTTGTATTTTTTTCCTCTTTTGCCAATGTTGAGGGCAGCTAACACTCAACAAACGGTACTTCTAACTACTTTTTTGGAGATTGATGGTCTTAGCAAGCTCTAAGGCTGGGACTAGCGCTGAGGAAGATCTAGACACTCAATATCCTGCTCTTCCAGCAATATTTACAGCTCAAGACAAAGAAGAAGTTGATATGGCAGAAGATGGTCAGCGACAACAAGGGAGGAGAAGGACGATACAAGATAGATCTACTCCATCAGGAAGTCTAAGGCAAATCGGCATCAACATCAATGCAGGTGAGGGGGTTATGTTTAAGTATGACAATGCCCTACTTAACTCTCTCCCTGAATTTACTAGTCATTCTTCTCAAAACCCATTAGAATTTCTTGACAATTTTCACATTCGATGTTCCTCTCAAAATGTTCCTACATCCAAGAGGTTGCATCATCTCAATAGCAAGGTACAACAACGTCACTACACCCAAGGTGTGTTTCTCTAACTTCTGTTTCTGATTTGCTTATTTTTGTTATTGCTTTCTAGTTTAGAAGTGCATGTAGTTTCATTCTTTAGTGACACCCATGAACGAACGTAAGTGGGGGGCAGATGCCATATAGGTATATTTTCTTTGTCACTTAAGAGTTTTGGATAAATAAGCAAAACTTTACCTTGCTATACCATAGGAATAATTGAGGTTGATAGACTGAGATGATCTTCCAAGTTTTGCGATAGATTGGGTAACCTTTTTGTGCCGTAGAATACCATTGTAAGGAGTGGCTATGTAGGCGAGTCCCTTTGGGGTTTAAGCTCAGCATAACCAGAGAGTTTCTTTGCCCACCTCTTCTTTTTAATCCGGAATTCTTTCCTCAATCCAAACGTTCTTCTAACAGGGGAGTAACCCATAACCGATGGTGATTTTAGGGGTATTATCACTCCAAATCTCTTAGTGTCCATGTGCAAGAACCAAAAAAAGAGTGAAATAAGCTGAATAATGACATACCCAATAAGTGGCGTCAGCCACCAATAAGTGCTCTTTACAAAAGTCATTAACAGCAGTGAGGAATCAAGTGCTCTGCACATATTAAGTGGCCTAAATTGTAAATGGTGACAAGCCCTATCTAGTTTTACAAAATTCTTGCACTTGGGCATGAGATAGACGGAGTCTGCTTTAAACCCTAGATACAAACACCAAAGGATAAGGGCGAAAGATCATGTAAAAAGAGGAATTCTTCAATTTTTGTTTTACTATTTAGGCCTTGAGATTCTATGACTTTTGTTGAGAAAAATGAGGACCCTTTATGAGCTACTTAATCTTTTCCTTATAAGGTTTGTTCTTTATAAGAACAATTCACACGACACTTGAATGGGAAACTTAAACTGCCTGATCTTATGATGCATCCAGGATCTTGGAATTGTCTCACCCCTGAATTCTCAGTTATTGCTAAGGGACTAGCAATAGGTAAAGTGGGGGGTTATGATAACATGCAAATAGAAGCTAGTAAAGAGCTAATTGTATCATATTTTTAGGGCTTTTAATGCATAAAACATGAAATTTTAATGCATGTTATCATCATTTTGGGTAAAAATAATAAATTCCTTGAATTTCAAGTTAAATAATACCTTTAATCAATATTTAGGTCAATTTACACATTTAAATGATTTAAAATGATGATTAGAACAATTTAAATGATTTAATTGACCTATTTCTATAAATAAAAAGAAGCTAACAATTAAAGGTCTTTTTGAAATGAATAAAATAGTTTTTTTGCATTTAGAATGACGTTTACAATTTATTTTATGTGTTCTTTTCATAAAAAATAAAAAAAAACCTTTTTTATTAAAACCGGCCCTTAGTGGGCCAGTTTGAGAGGTAACTGCTTATTTTACAGCCCGCCGAAAGCACGAAAGGATGCACCGCACGCAGCGGGGCGTCAGCGTATCAAAAGCGTCGCTAGCGCCTTCGGTGATCAACATGCACGCACGCAATTTCGTGCATGTCTCGCATGAATGAGAGACATGCTAAGGCTCTAAAAGCCAATCGTATTGCGCTGTACGCCCAGCGTACAACGCAAAATGGATGAAGAAAAGGGCGTTAAAAGGGAAGAATCGAAGAAATTGAATGTGGCGTTCTTGATTTTTGAAGCTCTAGGAAGGATCGCCTAACTTCCTAGAAGACTCAAGACCCTTCCTGGAGAAATTTGGAGCTCAATTTGAAGACAAAATCGATGATTCGGCCGCCATTTTTCTCACGCCTCAACCTTCAAATTCAAGGATATTCGGTGTTGCTCGTTGCGCGGATTTGCCTCAAACGAAGTTCTAATCTCCTCCTGGTAATCCAAGGCACAAAATAAATTCGATCTGCAGTTAATTTCGCACTCAAATTTCTCAAATTTGAATTTCCGTCCATGTTCGCCGTTCTTTTTAATTTCTGATTTTAGTCGTTTAATTTCATAGATTTTAGTTTGTTTTTAAAATCATTTAATCTTTGTTGATTATAAATTTTTTATTTCGAATCCTATCTGTCCACTGAATCGCAAAAAAAATTCCTGAATCAATCTCACGATCGAGTACTTCTTTAGTTAGCAAATCGTAAATCAGATTCACGATTTGCTAATTTTAGGACGCTTTTACCATTTCAAATTAAATAATAATAATAAATAATAAAATGCTAAAAAAACATAAAATTAGTTTCTGATTCATTAAAAATAGTAAAACGCCCTTTGGAAAATGAAACAAATGAAAGAAATAAAACTTTAGAGTTTAATCAATTTTAGAAGTTGGTTTCAAATTAAAAAGAACACATATATATAATTCAAATCGACTAAAGATTGTAAATCAAATACAAAGATAAACTTAAGTGGTTTTATATCTCTGTTATTTGATAACAGAGAATCAGTAAAATCACCTAAGTTCAAAAGGATAAAATGTTAGTTAGAAATACAGGTATTAGCATTTAAATTGGAAATTCGAACATCATGTCATTTAGGTTCCAAATTCAAAACCCTAATTAGAAAGAAAATTGAATTTTCCTATCGCCTCCCTAGGTTTTGACCCCTTACTCAAGCATTAAGGGATATAAAAATTTTAGTGATTAAGCTCAAAAATGCGTGTATATATGTCCCTATATAACGACATATATACACGCATTTTTGAGCTTATCAACACTTGACCATGGAGGTGAGGGAGTTGAATCCAACTCCCACTCAGGTCGATATCCAACTCAACCTTCCATCAATCCAAAAAATTTATGCCATTTACAAGAGGAAAGCCTATATCATGACAATGAACAAGATATTGAAGAAATTCAAGCCATTTCAAAATTGAGAAATGGCAAGGAACTTCAAGATCCTTACCTAGCGATGGCGAGGACGCCAACACACCACCATCGGATGTGTTGCCACGGTCAACCGAAGTCAACATCTCCGCCATGGATACGCCGCCATAGTCAACCGCCGTCATCACTCCCGCTACGGGCATGCCGCAACCATCTCCGATACGCACGTCTCCACGCACGCACGTCAACACTCCCGCTACGGACATGCTGCAACCGACCCCGCTACGCACGTTCCTTCGCGCATCATGACACGTCACCAATGGCAGATCAACAACTGCCCCTTGTCGTGACATGAAGCACGTCTCGTCTTTAATTTCTTGTCTTTAAGTTGTATTTTCTCTTTCCTCCAAGGCCTATATGTACAGGCCATTTTTTTAAGAAACAGTTAGGCAGTCACATTTCAAGAATTGAGTTTTGTTTAACTCTTCTTGGAGGACTGCCCAAGCCTCCCTATCTTTCTAGCCCTAGCGCCGCCGTCACAGACGCTGCCACCTCGCGTCGTCGGCCTTCCACCCCTCGTCCTTCCTCTCTCTCTCTCACTCTCCCTCTCTCTCTCTCTCTCACTCTCCTACTCTCCCTCTCTACCACCCTCCCATGGTTGCCGCACAAGGCCGCCCAGGCCGCCCCGGCCAGGGCTGCCCAGGGCAGCCCTAGGCCGTCCCACGCTGCTCCTGCCAGGGCCGCCCAAGGCCAGCCCTAGGCCACCCCAACAGGGCAGCCCCTAGCCGTCCTAGGCCGCCCCTGCTAGGGCCGCCCAAGACCAGCCCTAGGCGGCCCCAACAGGGCAGCCCCTAGCCATCCCAGGCCGGCCCTGCCAGGGCCGCCCAAGGCCAGCCCAAGGCCGCACAACAGTGCAGCCCCAGGCCGTCCCAGGCCGCCCCTGTCAGCGCCACCCAAGACCTGCCCAAGGCCGCCCCAATAGGGCAGCCCCAGGCCATCCCGGGCCGCCCCTACTAGGGCCGCCCAAGGCCACCCCCAGGCCACCCCAACAGGGCAGCCCTAGGCCGCCCCAACAGGGCAGCCCTCGGCCGCCCAGACCACACCTGCCAGGGCCGCCCAGGCCCAGTCCCAAGCCGCCCCAACAAGACAGCCCCAGGGCTCCCTAGCCAGGGTCGCCCAGGTCTGCCCCCAGGCCGCCCGCTTGGGCTGCCCAAAGGCTGCCCAAGCCGCCCTACAAGAACACCCAGGATCGTCCCAACGCATGCTTTGCCCCGATGGTGGCCGTCGTCCACGCCGTCTGACGCTTCGAGCCGCGTGCGCTCCGCGCGCTCCGGGTGCGCTGCATGCCCTCCGCGCTCTCCGCGCGCGCGTAGGCGCTCCGCTTGCTCCATGCGCTCAGCACCCATGCGCGGTGCTCTGCGCGCTCGGTGCACCCTACGCGCACTTCATGCTCGCGGGTATCCGCCTACGCCTGAATCTGCCACCACGACATCAACTCACTACCAAGGTCGTTCAATGCCCAGAACGCCCAGACTCCTTCGTCCAGTGGGCTGCTCAACGCCCATATTCATCCAATTTTCTCATGACCAGAATTCCCCGCAGCCTCTTCACGCACTACGGTGTCGAGGTACTCCTGAACTCTTTGGTGTCGAAGTGTTCCTCATCCAATATTCCGCGTGACTTCTCCACCGCCATCAGATTTGATTTGGTTTTGAATTCTCAAATTCTCTCTATTTTGTGAATTCTCTTGTGACGTGAATTCGGATATCGATTTTGGTGCTTTGGCATCGTCGCGGTGGGTGAAGACAGTACTCCCGCCCTCGACGAGGATTGGAGCTGCACCAGCAGCTTTCATCGGTTTTTAAGTTCTGAATTCGATCGCGTGATTTCAGTGGTCTGTTTTATCCCTCCCAAACCGAGTCCATTCACTACCTTGCACCCATCCTTATCATTTCCCCATCCCTCCAGTCATCCATTTCCTAGTCGTTCTCTATTTCTATTTCTATATCTATTTCTCTCTTTATCTCTATCTTTATCTCTATCTCTATATCTATCTCGATCTCTATTGCTATCTCAATCACTATATCTATCTCTATCGCTATCTCTACCTCTATCTCTAGCTCAATCTCTATCTCTATCTCTATCTCTATCTCTCACTCTATCTACAGCACTTTTTCTATCTCTGTCTCTATCTCTATCTCTATCTCTATCTCTATCTCTACCTCTATCTCTATCTCTATATCTATCTCTATCTCTATCTCTATCTCTATCTCTATCTCTATCTCTATCTATATCTATCTCTATCGCTATCTCTATCTCTATCTCTACCTCTATCTCTATCTCTATATCTATCTCTATCTCTATCTCTATCTGTATCTATCTCTATCTCTATCTCCATCTCTATCTCTATCTCTATCTCTATCTCTACCTGTATCTCTATCTCTATCTCTATCTTTATCTCTGTCTCCATATCTATCTCTATCTATATGTCTACCTCCACTTGTATCTCTATCTCTATCTTTATCTCTATCTCCATATCTATCTCTATCTACATGTCTACCTCTACATGTATCTCTATCTCTATCTTTATCTCTATCTGTATCTCTATTTCTATCTATATCTCTATCTGTATCTCTGTCTCTATCTCTATCTCTATCTATATTTCTATTTCTATCTGTATCTCAATCTCTATCTCTGTCTCTTTTATTATCTTAATCTCTATCTCCATCTCTTTCTCTATCAGTATCTGTATGTCCATCTATATCTCTCTTTCTATCTCTGTCTCTAGCTCTATCTCTATCTATATCTCTATGTCTATCTCCATCTCTACCTCTGTCTCCACCTCTATGTCGATCCCTATCTCTATCTTTATCTCTATCTGTATCTCTATCTCTATGTGTATCTCTATCTGTATCTGTATCTGTATCTCTATCTCTATCTCTATCTCTATCTCTATCTCTATCTCTATCTCTATCTCTATCTGTATCTCTATCTCTATCTCTATGTCTATCTCTATCTATATCTCTATCTATATCTTTATCTCTATCTCTATCCCTATCTCTATCTCTATCTCTATCTCTATCTCTATCTCTATCTCTATCTCTATCTCTATCTCTATCTCTATCTCTATCTCTATCTCTCTCTCTCTCTCTCTCTCTCTCTCTCTCTCTCTCTCTATCTCTATCTCTATCTCTATCTCTATCTCTATCCATATCTCTATCTATATCACTATCTCTATCTCTATCTCCATCGCTATGTCTATCTCTATCCCTGTCTCTATCTCTATCTCAATCTCAATCTCTATCTCTATCTCTGTCTTCTATTTCTATCTCCATCTCTATCTCTATCTCTATCTCTATCTCAATCCCTTTCTCTATCCATATCTCTATCTCTATCTTTATCTCTATCTCTATCTCAATCTCTATCTCTATCCATATCTCTATCTCTATCTATATCTCCATCGCTATCTCTATCTCAGTTTAATCTCGATCTCAATCTGTATCTGTATCTTTATCTCTCTCTCTATCTTGATCTCTATATCTAACTTTATCTCTATCTCTATCTCTTCCTTTATCTCTATCTCTCTCTCTATCTCTATCTCTATCTTTATCTCTATCTCTGTCTCTATCTCTACCTCTATCTATATCTCTATCTTAGTCTATATCTCTATCTCTATCTCTATCTCTGACTCTATCTCTATCTCTATTTCTATATATATATCTCTTTCTATCTCTCTCGAACTCTATCTCTAGCTCTATCTTTAAAAATATCGCTATCTTTATCTTTTTCTCTATCTCTATCTCTATCTCTATCTCTATCTCTATCTTTATCTCTATCTCTTTCTTTATCTCTATCTCTATCTCTATATCTATCTCTATCTGTATCTTTATCTCTATCTTTCTCTCTATCTCTGTATCTATCTCTATCTTTATATCTATCTCTATCTCTTTCTCTATCTCTATCTTTATCTCCATCAATATCTCTATCACTATCTCGACCTCTATGTGTATCTCTTTCTCTACCTCTATCTCTATTGCTATCTCTATCTCAATCTCTATCTCTATCTAAATCTCTATCACTATCTTTATCTCGATCCTTATCTCTACCTCTATCTTTATTTTTGTCTTTACCCCTATCTCTATCTCTTTCTCTTTCTCGATCTCTATCTCTATCTTTATCTCTATCTCTATTTCTATCCCTACCTCTATCTCTATCTCTATCTCTATCTCTATCTCTATCTCTATCTCTATCTTTATCGGTATCTCAATCTCTATCTCTATCTCTATCTTTATCTTCATCTTTGTCTATATCTATATATCTATCTCTATCTTCATCGATATCTCCATCTCTATCTCTATCTCTATCAGAATCTTTATCTCTATCTCTATCTGTATCTCTATCTGTATCTCTATCTCTATCTCTATCTCTATCTCTATCTCTATCTGTATCTCTATCTCTATCTCTATCTCTATCTCCATCTCTGATGCGAAACGCTGACGGCCGGGATCGAACGGCGCGTTTCATGTCACAAGAATAGATGATGATATGATACAAATCAGTGTAAGAGATGAAAGGTATATGAATGATCAGTTAGGAATGAGGAGATAAGAACGATAATCGTGACGGACTCCCAGGGTGAATGATCGGCTGATCAAACTCCCAATGACCCTCAGGTTCACTAGTCATCTAGTCAAGAGGGGCGTCTGACGGCCCTGGTAAGTTCGGAATTTAAAGATCGAGTGACAAACCGTTTACCTCAAGAAATAGGTCCTACTCTCGTCAACAGTAGCTATTCCTATTCCGACGTCACTTGAAGAATGGCGGCAGAGGACGCGATAGCGGACGACGGCACTGGAACAGGTAATAATACTGGTTAAGGATGGAGAGGAGACGAGCTGACCTGATGAGCACTTAGTCGTTGGCGTCTTCAAATTACGGCGTAGCGACGTGCTCCCGGGTGGGATATGGTCTGCCGGCGTCCGGCGCGCGCTTAGTGCACGACGCAGAAAAGGGAGTCGAAGGAGACGATCCAAGGTGGCGGCCGAGAACGATGGGCCACCGGCGTCGTGGCTACGGGGATTCGCAACCCCGAGGGGGACGGAGGAGCGCAGTGCTGGGGACTTTCGCGGCGCGGTCGTGGGGCCACGGCGCGGGCGTGGCTCTGCGGCGCGGCTGCGGGCCTGCGGAGCTGAACGCGTCGCGACGCGATCACGGGGCTGCGGTGCGATCGAGTCCTCGCGGTGATACCGCGGTGCCACGGCGCGGCGCGTCTGGCGTGGGATCCACGGGCTGGCAGAGCCGGAGATGTCGAGCGGGATCGAAGGAGGCTGGGCGATGAGGGTTCAAGGCGATGGTCGGACAGGGGGGGGGGGAAAGGAAAGGCGAGCAAGAAGATGGTTGGGAGGGAGGCATTCAAGAAGATGGGGAAGGGGGTGGAGGGGTGGAATGATGGGTTGTGGAGGTCAAGAAATGGATGTTGAACGTTCAAGAAGACGAGGGGGTGAGGGTGGGCGAGGAGGAGGGCCAAGAAACGGGGTAGAAGACGGTCGGGCGAAGGGATGAGAAAGATGATGGTGGAGGAGAGAACCAAGAACCTTGGTGGAGAGGAATCTTGGTGGGTCGCGGGCGATCCTCCGCGGTGGAGGCAGGTGTCCCGATGCAGCGCAGCGCCGTTGCCGTCTCGAACCTTGAGGGCGCCCAGAGTGATCTCGATGGGAGCTCTCTCTCTCGATTCTTGATCACGACAGCTTCTTGAAAAACCTTTAACGTACCGGAGTAATCTCGACGGCACGGTTGAGCACGTCACGCCCGGAGTGATCTCGACGGACAGGACGTGGGCTCTACTCTTCGGAGTGGTCTCGACGAAGAGATGGGACTAGCCAAACCCCCTACACTACGACTACGATAAGGGGAAGATTCTTGAAACAATTTCAATTTAAAAACTTCCAAGTAGTCCCTTGGGCATGCCCTCCCCTTATATAGGGAGGAGGGGTGCCAAGTAGACGTAGGAAGAGGTTGAACCGTCATGAGACGTGGTTCGACCTCTTCCTTACAAATTCAAAATACAATCTTAAAATAAAAGAAAAGACGAGGATGAGCCCTACGATATTGGCCCAATCCCATAATTTGAAATGAAAAGAAATACACATAAGAAAAGCGTAAATTGTTCGAACCTACCCGGAGTACTTAAACCCCGGGCTGCGGACGTCGGCACGAGCTGTCCGACGTGGCTGTTGGCGTGTCGTCGTCGGTCGTCCGGCAGGTGTCGTTGTCGTCGTCAGGCTGTCGTCGGCAAGATGGTCCTCCATCAATCTCTATCTCTATCTGTGTCTTTCTTTCTATCTCTGTCTCTATCTCTATCTCTTTCTATATCTCTATCACTACCTCTATGTCTATCTCTATCTCAATGAGTATCTATATGTTTATCTCTATCTCTACCTTTATCTCTATCTCTATCTCTATCTCTGTCTCTATTTGTATCTTTATCTGTATCTGTATCTGTATCTGTATCTGTATCTGTATCTCTATCTATATTTCTATCTCTATCGCTATCACCACCTTTTTCTCTATCGTTATCTCTATCTATATCTATATTCTTATCTCTACATCCATCTCTATCTATATCACTATCTCCATCTTTATCTCTGTCTTTATTTTTATCTTTATCTTTATATTTATATGTATCTTTAGCTCTATCTCTACCTCTATCTCTATCTCTATCTTTATTTCTCTATATCTCCATCTCTCTTTCTATCTCTGTCTCTATCTTTATCTCTATTAATATCTTTATCTCTATCTGTATCTCAATCTCTATCTGTATCTCTACCTTTATCTCTATCTCTATCTCTATCTCTATCTCTTTCTCTATCTCTATCTCTAACTCCATCTCTATCTGTCTTTCTATCTCTATCTCTAGCTTTATCTCTATATATATCTCTATCTCTATCTCAAGACTCTATCTTTATGTCTATCTCTATCTCTATCTCTATCTCTATCTCTATCTCTATCTCTATCTCTATCTCTATCTCTATCTCTATCTCTATTTCTATCTCTTTCTCTATCTCTATCTCTATCCCTATCTCTATCTCTATCTCAATCACTATCTCTATCTCTATCTCTATCTCTATCTCTATTTCTAACTATATCTCTATCTCTATCTCTCTCTCTTTCTCTATCTTTATCTCAATCTCAATCTCTATCGCTATCTCCATCGCTATCTCTATCGCAATTTAATCTCTATCTTTATCTCTATCTCTATCTCTATCTCTAGCTTTATCTCTATCTCTATCTCTATCTCTATCTCAAGACTCTAGCTTTATGTCTATCTCTATCTCTATCTCTATCTCTATCTCTTTCCCTATCTTTATCTCTATCTCAATCACTATCTCTATCTCTATCTCTATCTCAATCACTATCTCTATCTCTATCTCTATCTCTATCTCTATCTCTATCTCTATTTCTAACTATATCTCTATCTCTATCTCTCTCTGTTTCTCGATCTTTATCTCAATCTCAATCTCTACCTCTATCTCCATCGCTATCTCTATCTCAATTTAATCTCTATCTTTATCTCTATCTCTATCTCTATCTAGATCTCTATCTCAATCTTTATGTCCATCTATATCTCTGTCTCTATCTCTAGCACTATCCTATCTTTATCTCGTTCTCTATTGCTATCTCTATCTCTATCTCTGTCTCTATATCTATCACTAGCATATCTTTATCTCTATTTCTATCGCTATCTCTATCTCTATCTCCTTCTCGATCTTTATCTCAAGCTGTTATCTCTCTCTCTCTTTCCATAACTCTATCTCTCTCTCTCTATCTCTATCTCTATTGCTATCTCTATCCTTATTTCTCTCTCTATCTCCATCTCTTTCTCTGTCTCTATCTTCATCTTTATCCTGATCTGTATCTATGTCCATATATCTATTTCGATCTCCACCTATTGTCTGTCTCTATCTCTACAGCTAACTCTATTTCTATCTCTATCTCAATTTCTATCTCCATTTTCTATCTCTATCTCCATCTCTAACTCTATCTCTATCTCCAGCTCCGTCACGATCAGAATTTCTCGCAACCTCTTCACGCACTACGGTGCCGAGGTACGCCTGAACTCTTTGGTGTCGAAGTGTTCCTCGTTCAGTGTTTTCTCGAGAAGTTTCCACCGCCGTCAGAATAAAATTTGATTTGAATTTTCTACTTCTTCACCCTCTTTCTCGAGTGTTTCCTCACGATGCAAATTCGGGTATTGATTTCGGTGCTTAGGCATTGTCGCGGTGGGGGAAGACAGTACTCCCGCCCTCGAAAGGGTCGGAGCTGCACCACCAGATTTTCATCGATTTTGAATCCGAATCCGGCCGTGAATTTCTGTGGATTGTTTTATCCCTCACACACCCATCCTACCCTTAGCGCGTACATCCTGTCGTCCCGCCCTTCCTCGCCTACCCCGTAGTCGTCCTACATCAGTTTGCCAGACCATCTTCTCTTGATTGCGCCCCACTTAGGCATGAGAGCATAGAGGAGGTACTATGGGAAGTAATTAACGTTGTAGGGAAAGGTGGCATAAGACGACTCTTCCTTATTTGATGGGAGGGTCACCCACCTGACGAATCACTCGTGGATACACAAGAAAAGCTGCACCAGCTCGTCAAGCGTGAGCGCTCCTCTCAACAAGATGTAGTTGGCCTCAAGCTCGACGTTGTCAAGCTTTCCCCACCTTGGGAGGATGATAGGGGACCATCGAACTTCAAAGACCTTGTCTATCCATTTCGTCACGTGAAGGCTCACGCACAAGACCTAGCCTTCGGTGTACTTGGCCTCGTCAACGGCCCAACAAGGTTTGACGTTATCTTTACTTGCATTTTTCTTGTTTAGAATGCCATGTATGTCGGTCACTTATGTGTTTATTTTTATTTATTCACACGTGTTTGGACAGCTGTATGAGCCTACACATTGTGCGTGTGTTAGCGCATGTGTAGTCGTTATCATGTGCCTCTCTCTCCTATTAGGGGTGCCCCAATTTTAATTGGGCCTTTTTCTCCTTTATTTTTAAGGGGAAAAGGCCCATATTTGCCCCTATAAAATGTGGGGCCCGCCCATAGGAAGAAAGGAGAAGAAGATTAAATAAAAAATGTGATTTTTGAGTGATTTTTCCTCCATTTTTAGTGTTATTTTAGTTTTCGTCGTATTTACAAAATGCCACTGCGAAAAAAGAGAGAGAGTGGGAAACCCTAGAGTTTGCCGGTAACCGCCGCTGACTTCGACAGAAACCGCCACCACCGCCACCACCGCCACGCGTCGGTGCGCGAGCTGGCGCCATCGCCGAGGCCGCTTCGGTGCCAGCGGCGCCAGCACCGCCAGCCGCTTAGCGGCGCCAGCTGGCGCCAGCGACGCCATCGCCGCCCAACGCCGCCAGCGGCGCCGAGTGACTGCCCAAGGCCGCCAGTGGCCCCCAGCGGCCTCTAAGGGCCGCGAACAGCCGCCCAGCGCCGCCGTGGACCGCGAACGGCCGTTAGCGGCTAAAGTGGGCAGCCACCGGCGCCAAGCGACTGTCCAAGGTCGCCAGTCGCCCCAGCGGCCTCTGAGGGCCGCCAATGGCCGCCTAGCATCGCCAAGGGCAGCGAACGGCCGCTAGCGGCTGCTTTGGGCATCCACCAGCGGTGAGCAAACGCCCAAGGCCGCCAGCAGCCCCCAATGGCTGCCACGCGCCGCGAGCGGCCTCCCAGCGCCGCCGGCGGCCGCCGAGGGTCGTCAGCGGGCTCTAAGGGCCGCAAACAACCGCTAAGGGCCGCCAGCGCCTGTCCAAGGTTGCCAGCTGCCGCCTAGGGTGCGAACGACTGCGATCGGCTGCCACCAACCGCCCCGGGCCATCAACAGCCGCCCAAGGCCGCCAGCAGCCCCCATCGGCTGCCCCCCGCTGCTAGCGGTCGCTCGAAGCCACCTGCGACTGCCGAGGGCTGCTAGCAGCTGCTTCGATGTGCCGGTAATCGCCCAAGTGATCTGCGGCTTCCTAGGGCTGCACACAGCTATCCAGGCCGCCCGCTTCTGCCCAGACCACCCGCGACCGCTGCAAGTGGCCACTTCTGCCATCCAGAATTTGCCATACGCGCCCACGGCCGCCGGCTCGAGTCCGCCGACCTTGCGGTTGATCTGAGGTTACCGCATCCATGGCCAATCTACGAAGCCGCGCCATTCACTACACCCGAAGACGGACTTTGCCATTGTGCGTGTGGTAACAGTTATTGCCGCATCCTCACCGTGCAGCCTCACCATTACTACCCTAGTGCTGCAACCATTGCTGCACCCATTGTTGCACCAGTCGCTGCGCCAACCAGTTCCCGCAGCGCGTACGTGTTGGACGCCTTCTGCGAGTGCCCAAGAAGACACCTCCTGAGCCTACCGTTCCTGGTACGCTCCTTGACTCCCGCAACTGCGTTATATTATTTCTTTCAATGCCTCTAAACGTTTTCTCCCCCGCCGGGGTTAGACTACTGATAGATAGGATTCACCTTTTTCAAGGATTAGGATTTCAATCAGTACGTTCTTGCTTTGGACGGTCGAGGGTGTGTGCAAAAGCGGCAATAGGCGAACTCGCACCGTCGACCGTCTACAGGATATTCGGATCATTGGGAGCCTAGTGGCATTCCCAGCTCTTGCTTGCCGTAGCCTAGTGGATGTTGGTGCATGTCGACACCAAATTTATACTTCTCATCAACTTTATTGTCGCATTATCATTAACATGACATCATCATTACTCATCTCTGCCATAGGATATGATCGCACTAACCTTCCTTTTGGCGTAACACGAACCGTTAGATCCTAAACCTGATCGTGCTACATCAATTTCTATCTCTATCACTACCTCTATCTCTATCTCTATCTCCAACTCTCTCTCTATCTCTATCTCTATCTCTATCTCTATCTCTATCTCTATCTCTATCTCTATCTCTATCTCTATCTCCGTCTCAATCTCTGTCTCTATCTTTATCTCTATCTCGATCTGTATATCTATCTGTGTCTCTATATCTATCTCTATCTCTATGTGTATCTCTATCTCTATTTCTATGTCTATCTCTATCTCTATCTCTATCATTATCTCTATCTCTATCTCTATCTCTTTCTCTATCTCTAACTCTTTCTCTATCTCTATCTCTATCTCTTTCTCTATCTCTAACTCTTTCTCTATCTCTATCTCTTTCTCAATCTCTATCTCTATATCTATATCTATCTTTATCTCTATCTCTATCTCTATCTCTATCTCTATTTCTATGACTATCTCTATCTCTATCTCCATCTCTATCCATATTTCTATCTGTATCTCTATTTCTATCTCTATCTCTATTTCTATCGCTATCTCGATCCGTACCTCTATTTCTATCTCTATGCCTATCTCTATCTCTACTTCTATCTCTATCTCTGTCTCAATCGCAATCTGTATCTCTATTTCTATCTCTATCTTTATCTCTATCTTTATTTCTATCTTTATCTTTATCTTTATCTCTATCATTATCTCTATCTCTATCTCTATTGCTATCTGTATCTCTATCACTATCTCTATCTCAATCTCTTTTTCTATCTCTGTCTCTATCTGTATCTCTATATCTCTATCTTTATCTCTATCGCTATCCCTATCTCTATCTCTATGTTTATCTCTATCTCTATCTCTATATCTATCCCTATATTTATCTCTATCTTTATTTTTATCTCTATCTCTATCTCTATCTGTATCTCTATCTCTATCTCTGTCTCTATCTCTATCCCTACCTCAATCTCTATCCTTAGCTCTATCTCTATCTCTTTCTCTATATCCATCTCTATCCCGTTCTCTATCTCTCTCTCTATTTTTTCTCTATCTTAATCTCTATTTCTATCCCTATCTCTATCCCCATCTCTTTCTCTATGTATATCTCTATCTATATCTCTATCGCTATCCCTATCTCTATTTATTTCTCTATCTTTATCTATATCTCTATCTTTATCTATATCTCTATCTTTATCTATATCTCTATGTCTATCTCTATCTCTATCTCTATCTTTATCTCTATCTCTATCTCTATCTCTATCTCTATCTCTATCTCTATCTCTATCTCTATCTCTATTTTTATCTCTATCTCTATCTCTATCTCTTTCTCTATCCCTATCTTTATCTCTATCTCTATCTCTATCTCTATCTCTATCCCTATCTCTATCTCTATCTCTATCTTTCTGTCTTTCTCTATCTCTATCTTTATCTCTAACTGTCTTTCTATCTCTTTCTCGATTTCTATCTCTATCTCTATCTCTGTCACTATCTCTATCTCTATCTCAATATCTATGTTTATCTCTATCTGTATCTTTATTTCTATCTTTATCTCTATCTCTATATCTATTTGTATCTTTATCTCTATCTCTATCTTGATCTCTGATGGCGAGGACGCCAACACATTGCCATCGGATGCGTCGATACGGTGAACCAAAGTGAGCACTCCCACTATAGACTCAATGGGAAGTTAACCAAAGTGAACGCCTCCGCCTGGGACACGCCGCAACTATCGTCACGCACGTCTCCACACGTGCACATCCCTTCGCGCTTCATGACTGATGGAAATATATGTGGCCGGCAAGCCAATCACACATTCCACATCTCGTTCCATATTCATTAATGGAACATATTCATTATAGTGCACGTGTGATGCGTATAATGAAGTCCATGAATACATGATCGAACTTAGTGAATTACGATGAGATCGTAATACGGAGATCACTAGTCTTTAAGCATGTGTTCTAAACATTCCTATTCAAAGGATACGCGAGAAGGACATCGAAGTATCGGGATAGAATAGCACTATCTAGCCTCACTCATATGATGAGTATGGCCGGTCTCGTAGCCATTAGTGTGCCGACACTAAGGATAGATAGTGGGTGCTCTTTAGTAGAAAGAGTTCACTGAATTGATCCGTATGAATCCCTGAATGGTATTATACTGAATTGTCAATCAGGTTGATTCACGTCACGATTGTGTAAGTGGTCCTTAGACCTGAGACACCAAAGACGTCTTGTGGACAGGTGGTTGCACTTTGGCTATGGCCAACGAGTCTCTAATCATGGGATTCTAAACGGTCCTAGTTCGGGTGCATCAGGAAGTACACAAAGGCGATTGAGTGGTCAAGATGGGATCGTCCACCCTCGGTACAAGAGGTGACAGCTCAAGGAAGACGATGCAGCGAAGTCCTTGGCCAAGGCAGTGAAATATCGGAGAAGAGTTCTCTGATGATTTCCGAATGCATCAGTACTAACTCGGATGACCGATTAGGGTTTGACAGTTGACCATACCCTAAGTCATTCAAGGAGCGTCGAGTGGATGAGGGATTATACATACACGGTAACCGATGATGAACAGGTTCAATGAGTGAGTCGATACACACTCCTTAGTATCTTATAGGACACGAGGTGTAGCTTGGCACCCTACGTGTCGGAGTCTCGACCTATCGATTGGGTTAAATCGATCCAACATTAATTAATCTATATGATGATATAGTTAATTAATTTGGAAGACCAATAAAGGTTATTGGGCCGCTGGAGTCGTTAACTAGACTGATACATGGGCCTAGAGGGTCACACGCAAATGGTCTTTTGGACGTTGGAAGATATACTTAAGTTTTGGGGGTTTTTATGAAAAATACCCACTTAGTATAAATAGGGGAAGGCCCTGAAAGAAATTCACCCAGGCCAGAATTGTTCAGGGGCCTTTCCCCTTCTTCTCCACTCTCCCCACACCCCCCTCTATCCCTGATGTGATCAGCACGACGTAACGATGCCAACGGAGAAAGAACGGGGCTCGTCAACGAGAAGGAGGAGATCCGACGCGTCGAGGACCGCGTTGATACGTCTAGAGGCTGCACAATTGAGCAGCTTGACTCGTCTCGCTCCGAGATCGAAGAAATCACGAATGAGATTCATGCAAGGTACTTTGTTTCAATGTTTTTGTTGATGCCGTTCGATTCGTAAAAGACTTCCGCTGTGCATCGTTTAAGATTTATTCATTCAAGTCAAGGCCCCTAAAACCCAACAATGACACCTCGCCAGAGGCAGATCAACAACTGTCCTTTGGCGTGACATGAAGCACGTCTTTAATTTGTCGTCTCTAATTTCTCGTCATTTTCTCTTTCCTCCAAGTGCTATATATATATGCCATTGTTTTCAAGAAACACTTAGGCAGTCATAATTTCAAGAATTGAATTTTGTTCTTCTTGGAGGACTGCCGAGCCTCCCCTATCCCTCCAAACCCTAGCCGCTACCGCCACCGCCGATGCCGCCACTGCCGCCGCTGCCGCCCAGGCCAGCCCCAGGCCACCACAACAAGGCAGCCCAAGGCCGCCCAGGCCGCCCCTGCCAGGGCCGCCCAAGACCAGCCCCAGGCCGCCACAATAGGGCAGCCTAAGGCCGCCCAAGCCACCCTAGCCAAGGCCGCCCAGGCCGCCAAGGCTGCCCCTCTCAAGGCCGCCCACGAGCAGCCCTAGGCCGCCCCAACAGGGCTGCCCAAGGCTGCCCAGGCCGCCCCTGCCTAGGCCGCCCAAGGCCACCCAGCCTGCCCTAGCCAGCGCCGCCCAAGGTCGCCCTAGGCTGCCCCTGCCAGGCTGCCCAAGGCCACGCCCAGGCCGCCCCAGCCAGGGCCGCCCAAAGCCACCTAGGCTGCCCTCGTTAGGTCCGCGTAAGGCCGCCCTGGTTGCCCCTCCCAAGGCCGTACTCGCTCCTTCGGCTGTACCTGACCGCCCGCCTCACCCTCCGTCAGAACTTCATCACGACATCAACTCACTACCAGGGTCATTCAACGCTCGGAAAGCCCAGACTCCTTCATCTAGTGGGCCGCTCAACGCCCGGATTTGCCCAGCCTCGTCACGATCAGAATTTCTTGCATCTGCTTCACGCACTATGGTGCCAAAGTACGCCTGAACTATTTGGTGTCGAAAGTGTTCTCCGCCAGTGTTTTCTCGAGAAGTTTCCACTACCGTCAGAATTATTTTTTGTTTGGATTCTCCACTTCTTCTCTCTCTTTTCTCAAGTGTTTCTTCGCGACGTGAAATCCGATGTTGATTTCGGTGCTTAGGCATCATCGCAATGGGGGAAGACAGTACTCCTGCCCTCGATAAGGGTCGTAGCTGCACCAACAGATTTTCATCGCATTTAAAGTCCGAATTCAACCGTGTGATTTGTGTGGTTGTTTTACCCTCCAGTATTCGATCCATCCCTAGCCGTCCATCTACCCGTAGTCTGTCCTGAAAACCCAATCGTCCATTCCTTCCTCGTCTATTCCTTAGTTGTCCATTCCGTAGCCGTCCTACGTCAATCTCTATCTCTATCTCTCTCCTATCTCTATCCTATCTATATCTCTATCTCTATCTCTATCTCTATCTCTATCTCTATCTCTTTCTCTATCTCTATCTTTCTCTCAACCTCTATGTTTATTTCTATCTCTATCTCTATCTCTATCTCTATCTCTATCTTTATCTTTATCTCCATCTCTATCTCAACCTCTATGTTTATTTCTATCTCTATCTCTATCTTTATCTATATCTCCATCTCTATCTCTATCTCTGTCTCTTTTTCTATCTCTATCTCTATCTCTATCTCTATCTCTATCTCTATCTCTATCTCTATCTCTATCTCTATCTCTATCTCTATCTCTATCTCTATCTCTATCTCTATCTCTATCTCTATCTCTATCTCTATCTCTACCTCTATCTCTATCTCTATCTCTATCTCTAGCTCTATCTCTATCTCTATCTCTACCTCTATCACTATCTCTATCTCTATCTCTACCTCTATCTCTATCTCTATCTCTATCTCGATCTATATCTATATCCATATCTCTATCTCTATCTCTACCTCTATTTCGATATCTATATCTACCTCTATCTCTATCTCCATCTCCATCTCTATCTTTATCTCTATCTCTATCCCTATCTCAAGCTCTATCTCTATCTCTATCTCTATGTCTATCTCTATTTCTATCTCTATCTCTATCTCTATTTCTATCTCTATCTCTATCTTTATCTCTATCTCTATCTCTGTCTCTATCTCTATCTCCGTGTCTATCTCTATCTCTATCTCTATCTCTATCTCTATCTCTATCTCTATCTCTATCTCTATGTCTATCTCTATAACTATCTAGATCTCTATCTCTATATTTATCTCTTTTTTATGTCATTCTCTATCTCTATCTCTATCTCTATCTCTATCTCTATCTCTATCTCTATCTCTATCTCTATCTCTATCTCTATCTCTATCTCTATCTCTATCTCTATCTCTATCTCTATCTGTATCTATCTCTATCACTATCTCTATCTCTATCTCTACCTCTATCTCTATCTCTATCTCTATCTCAATCTATATCTATATCTATATCTCTATCTCTATCTCTACCTCTATTTTGATATCTATATCTATCTCTATCTCTATCTCTATCTCCATCTCTATCTTTATCTCTATCTCTATCTCTATCTCAAGCTCTATCTCTATCTCTATCTCTATCTCTATCTCTATCTGTATCTCTATCTCTATCTCTATCTCTACCTCTATCTCTATCTCTATCTCTATCTCTATCTCTGTCACTATCTCTATCTCTATCTCTATCTCTATCTCTATCTCTATATCTATCTTTATCACTATCTCTATCTCTATCTTTATCTCTATCTCTATCTCTATCTCTATCTCAATCTATATCTATATCTATATCTCTATCTCTATCTCTACCTCTATTTTGATATCTATATCTATCTCTATCTGTATCTCTATCTCCATCTCTATCTTTATCTCTATCTCTATCTCTATCTCAAGCTCTATCTCTATCTCTATCTCTATCTCTATCTCTATCTGTATCTGTATCTCTATCTCTATCTCTATCTCTATCTCTATCTCTATCTCTATCTCTATCTCTATCTCTATCTGTATCTCTATCTCTATCTCTATCTCTACCTCTTTCAATTTCTATCGCAATCTGTATCTCTGTCTCGATCTCTATCTCTATCTCTATTTATTTCTTAATCTCTATCTGTATCTCTATCTCTCTCTCTTTTTCTCTCTATGTCTATTTTTAACTCTATCTCTATCTCTATCTCTATCTATATCTCTATCTCTAACTCTATCTTTATCTGTATCTGTATCTCTATCTCTATCTATATCTCTGTCTCTATCTCTGTCTCTGTCTCTATCTCTATCTCTATCTCTATCTCTATCTCTATCTCTATTACTATCTCTATCTCTATCTCTATCTCTATCTCTATCACTATCTCTATCTCTATCTCTATCTCTATCTTATTCTCCATCTCTATCTCTATCTCTATCTCTATCTCTATCTCTATCTTTATCCCTATCTCTATCTTGATCTCTATCTCTTTCTCTATCTCTCTCTCTCTCTATATCTCTTTCTCTATCTCTCTCTCTCTATACCTCTTTCTATCTCTGACTCTATCTCTGACTCTATCTCTATCTCTATCTCTATCTGTATCTTTATCTCTATCTCTATGTCTATCTCTATCTCTATCTTTATCTCTAACTCTCTTTCTATCTCTGTCTCTATCTGCATCTCTATCTCCATCTCCATCTCCATCTCTTTCTCTATCTCTATGTCTATCACTATCTCTATCTCTCTCTATTTCTATCACTATCTCTATCTCTATCTCAATATCTATGTTTATCTCTAATTCTATCTTTATTTCTATCTCTAGCTCTGTCTCTATCACTATCTTTATCTCTATTTGTATCTCGATCTCTATTTGATGGCGAAGCCCTCAAGTGATCTAGGTTCGCTTTTTTAAGTTTAGGTTAAATTTTCATTTTTCTGATTAGGGTTTCCTTATGTGTCTTGTGGGGCCTATATATAGGGCTCCTTGGGTAAGAAGAAGACAAGTCCATTTTGAATTTTTGGAAAAGAAGAAGAGTCGGTCCAATTCCCGTGAGAGAATAAAGAGAAAGAGGGTGAGAGATAGTAGGGCAGAACAGAACAGGGCCGACTTGGCCGCGCGTCCCGTTCCTCCCCCCCTCCTATTCCGTCGTGATACCCCAACGGAACCCTAGGGGGCCGCCACAGCCGATGCCGGGGTCCCAGGTCGCAGGGCCACCAGCTGTCGCGACGGGTCGGCCGCCGCCGCCGCAGGCAGCCGCGCCCGCCGTAGCCGTGGGGCAGCCGCTAGCCACGCCGGGCAGCCACCAGCCGCACGAGGCAGCTTCCCGTTGTGCCGCGTAAGCCACCGTACCATCCGCAGTCGTCTCGTCATCCAGTCGGCGGACCTACCCGCCCACGGGTCGCTTGGCCGACCAACCCCTTGACGGCAACCACGTAGGTGCTGACCAAGTGGAGAACGGTCACCCTCGTCTTCTACGAATTGAGGGCCCCCCCACAGGACTTATCTTTCTAGGAGAACACCTAGAGCGGTACATGCTGTCCAAACTGACTATCCTCAGACAAGGACGAACAGACCGCACTCCTGCCGCAGAACGTCGACGACGTCCGTCCTGCATCACTATCTCTATCTCTACCTCTTTCTCTATCTCTATCTCTATCTCTATCTCTATCTCTATCTCTTTCCCTATCTCTATCTCTTTCTCTATCTCTATCTCGATCGCTATCTCTATCTCTATCTTTATGTCTATCTATATCTCTATCTCTACCTCTTTCAATTTCTATCTCAATCTGTATCTCTGTCTCGATCTCTATCTCTATCTCTATTTATTTCTTAATCTCTATCTCTATCTCTATCTCTCTCTCTTTTTCTCTCTTTATCTATCTCTATCTCTATCTCTATCTCTATCTCTATCTCTATCTATATCTCTGTCTCTAACTCTATCTTTATCTGTTTCTGTATCTCTATCTCTATCTCTATCTCTGTCTCTGTCTCTGTCTCTGTCTCTGTCTCTATCTCTATCTCTATCTCTATCTCTATCTCTATCTCTATCTCTATTACTATCTCTATCTCTATCTCTATCTCTATCACTATCTCTATCTCTATCTCTATCTTATTCTCCATCTGACGTAGGACGACTATGGGATGAAAACAATCCACAGAAATCACGGTCGATTCTCGGACTTAAAACCGATGAAATCTGGTGGTGCAATCCAAGTCTATTGACGGCGTGGAAACTTCTATACCTCAGCACCGTGGTGCGCTGGAAGCTGCGGTTCTGCTCGTGGGCGGCGGGCGGCGCGGATATCGAACGCTGCTGGGCAGGCCCGCCTCGGTGCTGCGGGAAGGGCGCGACGGTGGGCGGGCGACGCGGCGCGCGCGGGTGCGAGCCGCCGGCGCTGGCGCTGTGCGCGCTGGAGCGGCGAGCGCACCTGAGCCGCGCCTGCGAGGAGAGGCGAGCGCCCGCGCGCGCAGCGGCGGCGCGGAGGCGGGCGGCGGGCGCGGCGGCGGCATGCGTGGCGTGCGGCGGCGGGCGCGCGCGGCGCTGGCCGCGCGCGCCTGGCGCGCGTGATAATGAGGCGGGCGGCGCAGGGCGGCGCGGCGGCGGGCGGCGACGGTGATGACGGACGACGGCGATGACGGGAAGGTTGGGGCAAGATGAGGTCTTTGTCCAGACGCTGCGCGTGTGTTGTTGTTGCCCTGCGGTGACGTGTCCCAGGCTCGCCATCACCATCTCTATCTCTATCTCTATCTCTATCTCTATCTCTCTCTATCTTTATCCCTATCTCTATCTTTATCTCTATCTCTATCTCTATCTCTATTTCTATCTCTATCTCTATCTCTATCTCTATCTCTATCTCTATCTCTATCTCTATCTCTATCTCTATCTCTATCTCCAGCTCTATCTATATCTCTATCTCTAACTCTATCTCTATCTCTTTATTTATCTCTATCTCTATCTCCATCGCTATCACCATAGCAATCTTTATCTCTATCCCTGTTTGTATCTCTATTTCTATCTATATCTCTATCTCTATCTCCTTTATCTCTATATTTATCTCTTTTTTATGTAATTCTCTATCTCTATCTCTATCTCTATCTCTATCTCTATCTCTATCTCTATCACTATCTCTATCTCTATCTCTATCTCTATCTTATTCTCTATCTCTATCTCTATCACTATCTCTATCTCTATCTCTATCTCTATCTCTATCTTTATCCCTATCTCTATCTTTATCTCTATCTCTATCTCTATCTCTATCTCTATCTCTATCTCTATCTCTATCTCTATCTCCATCTCTATCTCTATCTCTATCTCTATCTCTATCTCTATCTCTATCTCCAGCTCTATCTATATCTCTATCTCTAACTCTATCTCTATCTCTATCTCTTTTTTTTTTATCTCTATCTCTATCTCCATCGCTATCACTATAGCAATCTTTATCTCTATCCCTGTCTCTATTTCTATCTATATCTCTATCTCTATCTCCTTTGTCTCCATATTTATATCTTTTTTATGTAATTCTCTATCTCTATCTCTATCTCTATCTCTATCTCTATCTCTATCTCTATCTCTATCTCTATCTCTATCTCTGTCACTATCTCTATCTCTATCTCCTTCTGTATCTCTATCTCTATCTCTATCTCTATCTCTATCTCTATCTCTATCTTTATCTTTCTCTCTATCTCTATCTCTGTCTCTATCTCTATCTCTATCTTTATATCTATATCTATCTTTATCTCTATCTCTATCTCTATCTCTATCTCTATCTCTATCGCTATCTCTAAGTCTATATCTACTTCTATTGCTATATCCGTTTCTATCCTTGTCTTGACCTCTATTTGTATCTCTATCTCTATCTCCATCTCTATCTCTATGATGGATGACCATCTCGAGGACAACGCCACGATGACGAAGAACCATCTCGAGGATGAAGCGATAGGACGTCGTCAGCCACGCCGAGCAGCTCGCGCCGACGCTCGCCACCCGGGGTTTAAGTACCCTGCGTAAGAACTTTTATCTTTTTACTTATGCTCATTTTCATGTGTGTTTGTATTTTCGGATTCGTGGACTGGGCCAATGTTGTTGGGCCCCGTCCTCATCGTTTTTACTTTTTATGTTTGTATTTTGAATTTGTAAGGAGAGGCCGAACCACGTCTCACGACGGTTCATCCTCTACCACGTTCACTTGGCACCCATCCTCACTATATAAGGGGATGGCATGCCCAAGGAACACCTTGGAGTCATTGTTGAAAAGTTTATTCACAATTCGTCTCCCCCCCTATCGTAGAGAGTAGTGTAGGGGGTTTGGCTAGCCCCACCCCACGTCGAGATCACTCCGTGGGTAGAGCCCACGTCTCTCCCGTCCAGATCACTCTGAGGGAGACGTGTTAAAGCGCGCCGTCGAGATCACTCCGGTGCGAGGAAAGAGTTTCAAGAAGCCGCTGCCATCAAGAATCGAAAGAGGCCTTCGTCGAGATTACTCCGGGGGTCTTGGGAGATTCAAGAAGCGTCGCCGACACGTCATCAACCAGGAAAATCTGCTCCGCCGAAGGAGCACACGCCAGATCCATCAAGAACTCCTCTTTCTTGGAGGGTTCTTGGTTGTTACAGTTCAGGAAAGCTATTTCTTGGTACCTTTTTCCACCCTTCCACCATTCCTGATCCATACCCCCCCCCTTCTCTTCGTTCTTGATCCACCCCACCACCGTTCTTGAACATCCTCCCACATTTCTTGAATTTCCCCTCTTTCCCCTCCCCCACGTTTTCTTGATTCCTTCCCCTCGCCCCGTTTCTTGATTCTACCACGCCCCACCCATTTTCTTGAACTTCTTGATCCGTCCCTTCACGTTCTTGAACCCCCCCCATCTCGTTCTTGATCCGCCCCTCCACGTTCTTGAACCCTCCCCATCTCGTTCTTGATCCTTCCCATCACGTTCTTGAACCTTCCCATCTCGTTCTTGATCCGTCCCTTCACGTTCTTGAACCCCCCCATCTCGTTCTTGATCCTTCCCATCTCGTTCTTGACCCTTCCCATCTCGTTCTTGATCCGTCCCATCTCGTTCTATGTCCTTTCCCCATCTCGTTCTTGACCCTTCCCCATTACCATTCTTGAACCCTCAATTCTCCCGCACTTCTTTCCTCTCGATTCTTGGCCCCTCGCCCTCGCCTCCCGCTCGACCACCCTTCCACCGTTCATCGCCCGGCGCTCGTGCGAGACGGTACCCCTCTCCGCCCGCCGCTGCAGGCATCCGCGCGCCCCCGCTTGTGACCACCGCGCGGTGCGTCCGCTCGCCATAGCGCACGTCGTGCTCCTCGCACCGGCCCATGCGCGCGCTCACCAAACACCTTCGCGCATGCCCGTCTGCTGCCACATCCTTTGCCATGGTCCCAAGGTCGGTTGACTTGATCACCTCCTGCGCTCATCAGTCCGACGTCACAGCGATCTCGCCAGAGTCGTCGACCGACACGTTACCATCTACACCACATCACCTGCCAGAACGAGATTTGACACCGTGGATTAGCGGGACTTAAAGTTAGTCTCGTCTCCCCTCCGTTTACCAGCATTATTATCTTTTCCAGTCTCGTCTTCCGCTATCGCATCCTCTGCCATTATTTTCATTACAAATCACGGATAGGATAGCCACCGTCGTCGAGAGTAGGAATTCTTCAGGTTGACGGATATTCTTTGGCCTAGACGCCGAACACTCTAGGGCCGTCATACGCCCCTCATTGTCTAGACGTCTAGTTGATTTCGCCGGTCATTGGGAGTTTGATCTAGGGATCATTCTTCTCTCGTTGACCGGCACGGACGACACCGTTATCCGCCGATTCCCTCTACTGCTCATCCGCTATTTTCCCGTCCATTGAATTACATCTCACGTCCTGACACTATAATTCCTGTGACGTAATACGAGCCGATCGATCCCGGCCAACGTCGTATTACATCACTCTATCTCTATTTCTATCTCTATCTCCTTCTCTATCTCTATCTCTATCTTTATCTCTATCGTTATCTCTATCTCTATATCTATCTCTATTTCTATCTCTATCTCCATTTCTATCTCTGTCTCTATTTCTATCTCTGTCTTTATATCTGTCTCTATCTCTATATCTATCCCTATCTCTATCTCTATCTCTATCTCTATCTCTATCTTTGCTTCATCTCTTTCACTATCTGTCTCTCTAGCTCAATCACTATCGGTATTTATATCTATATCTCTATCTTTATGTCTATCTGTATTTCTATTTCTATATCTATCTCTATCTCCATCTCAATGTCTATCTCTATTTCTTTCTCTATCTCTGTCTCTCTCTCTATCACTATCTTAATCTCTATCTCTACCTCTATTTCTATCTCTATCCCTATCTCTATCTCTATCTCTATCTCTATCTTTATCTCTATCTCTATCTCTATCTCTATCTCTATCTCTATCTCTATCTCTATCTTTATCTATATCTCTATCTCTATCTCTATTTCTATCTCTATCTTTATCTCCATCTCTAGCTTACTCTCTATCTCTATCTCTATCTCCATCTCTAACTCTGTCTCTATCTCTATCTCTATCTCTATCTCTGTCTCTATTTCTTTCTCTATCTCTATCTCTTTCTCTATCCCTAGCTCTATCTGTATTTCTATCTCTATCTCTATTTGTATGTCTGTCACTATCCCTATTTCTATCTCTATATCTATCTCAATCTCTATCTTTGTTTATCTCTATCTCTATCCCTATCTCTATCTCTATTTCTATTTCTGTCTGTATCTCTATCTCTACCTCTATCTCTATCTCTATCTCTATCGATGTCTCTATCTCTATCTCTATCTCAATCTCTGTCTCTATCTCTATCTCTATCTCCTTCTGTATCTCTATCGCCATCTCTGTCTCTATCTCTATCTCTATCTCTATTTTTATCTCTGTCTCCATTCATATCTCTATCTTTATCTCTATCTCTATCTCAATCTCTACCTCTATCTCTATCTCGATCTCTATGTCTATCTCTATCTCTATCTCTATCTCTATCTCTATATCTGTCTCTATCTCTATCTCTCTATATCTATATCTGTTTCTTTCTCTATCTCTCTCTATCTTTGTCTCTATCTATATCTCTATCTCTATCTCTATCTCTATCTATATCTCTATCTCTATCTCTATCTCTATGTCTATCTTTATCTCTATCTTTATCTCTATGTATATCTTTGTGTCTGGCCCTATCTCTAGCTCTTTATCTCTATCTATATTTCTATCGCTATTTTTATCTCTATCTCCATTTTTATCTCGACGTCAATCGTTATCTTTGTCTCTATCTCTATCTTTAACTCAGTCTCTGTTTCTATCTCTATTTTTATCTCTATCTCTGTCTCTATCTTTATGTTTATCTATAACTCAATTTGTTGCTTTATTTTTATCTCTTTCTATATCTCTATCTATTTGTCTATCTCTATCTCTATCTCTATCTCTATCTCTATCTCTATCTCTATCTTTATCTGCATCTCTATCTGTATCTTTATATCTGTTTCTATCTCTATCTCTATCTCTGTCTCTATCTCTATCTCTATCTCTTTCTCAATCTCTATCTTTATCTCTATCTCTATCATTGACTGTATCTTTTTTCTATATGTTTAGCTCTATCTCCATCTCTTTCTCTACCTCTATCTTTATCTATATCCCTATCTCTATCTCTATCTATTTCTCTGTCTCTATCTTTATCTCTATCTATATTTCTATCTCTATCTCTATCTCTTTCTCTATCTCTATCTCTATCTTTTTCTCTATCTGTATCTCTATCTCTATCTTCATCTCTATCACTATCTGATGACTCTAAAATATGTCATCAAATAATCAAGTTCTTAAGTTTAAATTCATTACAATTATCTTGTGAATTCATGCTAAGTTCATGCATATGTATTGTTTTATGAAATCACTAACCCCACTTGATTCTTTGAATCAAGTGGAATATATTTAACATTTTATGGCTAGTGAACATTCAGAAACAGGTTAAGAAGATCAAGGAAGAGAGGAGGATCAAGAGAAGTGGGCAAAAATTCGAAGTGGCAAAAATTACGAAAATGCCCCTGGGCATGACTTAAGAGAAAACCTATAAATACTCTCTTGAGAGAGGAGTTTAGGGTGTTCAGAATTTTCTCTAAGGAAACTAGGGCTTGGAGAAGAGGATTTCTGCACCCTCCAGGAGCTGATGAGCTTTTGGAGTTGGAGAGGAAGAACAGACTGAAGATAGCTTGGATTGAAGAACCACGCCTCGCCGCAAGGACGTGACACCCGACGTGGGGAAATCTCAAGCTTCAGCCCTGTAATCCCTCTCTTCTCAGACAATTTCGGTTGGGTTGGAAGAGTCACAAGATCTTCCAATGTTTTCCAACTGAGGATTGTTTCGTTTTAGATTTGATTTCAGTTGAACGTTGTTTCTTTCTTGTTCTGATCATCCTCCCCAAACCTCCCCAAAAAATCCCTTTGATATAGCAGAACCACTGCGCGCAGCAGCACCGCCGCACGCAGCAACGCCGCCACACGCAGCAGCGCCGCGCGCAGCAGCGTCGCGCGCAGCCACGCCGCACGCAACAGCGCTGCTGCACGCAGCAGCGCCGCGCGCAGCAGCGTCGCGCGCAGCCACGCCGCGCGCGACAGCGCCGCTGCACGCAAACACCTTGCGCGCAGGTACCCTGCACGCAAGGTGTTTGATCCTTTGCCCCCAAGGGCAAAGGTACTGTCCACAGAGAACTCCTCTGTAGACAGCCTCTATTAAGTTAAATCTTTAACTTAATCAGAGCAATAGCAGTTAAATCTTTCGACTAAACTGGGAATTAAAGAGGAATTCTGTGATTTTCCTGAGGATCATTTAACAGAGTTTAATATTTATTTTAAATTGATAAGTGACATATCTATTGAATAAAGAAGGAAATTTCCGCTGTTTTCTCCTGCTCCCTGTGGATCGACCCTCACTCGCCTTACGCCGTGAGGTTTATAAATTTGTTGCATAAGCTCTGAACCTCACACGTTTGAACTGCTAAATAACCAGTAAAAAACACATAAAATCCGAGCTTATCACTATCTCAATCTTTATCACTATCTCTATCTCTATCTCTATCTCTATCTCTATCTCTATCTCTATCTCTATCTCTATCTCTATCTCTATCTCTATAACTATCTCTATCTCTATCTCTGTCTCTATCTCTATCTCCCTCTCTATCTCTATCTCTATCTCTATCTCTATCTCTATGTCTATCTCTATCACTATCTTGATCTCTATCTCAATCTTTATCTCTACCTCAATCTTTATGTGTATCTCTCTATCTATTTCTTTTTCGATCCCTATCTCAATCTCTTTCTCTCTATGATGCTGGACGGTGCAAGACGTCGCCCGATCGACCCGGAGGGTAGCGGCTCAGTATCGAATAAAATATTTTATTGGAGGACGATGGCAAGAGTCGTCTGATAATGCGGATGGACAGATATGGTTGTAGACGGAAAATGCGAAAGTGCTACGTGTAGTACATGCGAGTGTCGATATGCGGGGTTGCCGTTCCAGAGATCCGACGGGGTCGCCTAGGGTAGGGTTGACCAGACCTCCCGAGCCTCACCCGAGAGGGTCGAGGGTGACTACGTTGCCGAACGGGAATATCACAACTACGGGGACGGAGGACAGCGGTTGAGCAGGCGTAGGCGTCGGGCAGTTTGAGGACGGCGTGGGGGCGCCGCGGCAGTAGGTGGATGAGGTAGGACTATGGTGCTGGGCGGAGGTCGGCGTTAGGCCCACGCGTACGGCCGAGCGCAGGCAATGCAAGATGCAGGCGCGGTGCGGCACAGGGCGCAGCTCGGCACTGGGAAGTGCGAGGCCCTACGACACGGGCACACAGGTCGGGTGCGACGCAAGCACGGCGCGAACACGGTGTGAACACGACGCTGACTCGGGGCGCGGCTCGGTGCAATCAGGCATGCCCGGGGCGCGGCGGAGGCTCGTGGGCGGCAGGAGCTGCGCGTTGCATTCGGGGCGCGACGGCGTTGAGATGCAGAGCAGAGCCGCAAGCGCGGCTTGCGGCGTGGTCTCTGTGCGGTGCGCGGAAGGAGCGTTCCCGACCTATCCCGATGGCGGCGGTGAAGAGCGGCTGACGACGGGATGATGGCAGAAGCGGGCGCGCGACGGGGTGCAGGCGGGTGGCGGGAACGGTGCAAGGCAAGGCGCGCGGGTTGGAACGACGCGAGGCGGCGGCGACACGGCCTGGCGTAAATCACGCACGGACGGGCTATTCTCAGACTCTCGGTGGTGACGGAGGAGGTCGTCGGGCGGCGGGCGGCGGGCAGCGGCGGGGCTGGCGGTATGCGGTGACAAGCGGGCTAGCGGCAGGGACGGTGCGAGCGGGGCGGTGCTTCTTCCTCTTCCCTCCCTTCTCCTCCTTCTCCTTCTTCATCTTCTTATTCTTCCTTGTTCTTCTTCTTATTTCTTCTTCTTTCTCCTCAACGTAAATGACTCTTCAACTTCCAAACGTTATTTTTCAAGAAAATCAAGAGTACTTTGAGGGGTGCCCTCCCCTCCCTTTTATAGCAGAGAGGTAAATGGGCCCCCTTAACTACAAAATGAAAAGGTAAAATGAAAATAGAAAAGGGGTTTATGAAGGCCCACTAAGGGGGTAGGGGAGGGGAAGGTATTCTCATATGGGAACTTCCCCTCGCTACAACGAAGATGAGAAGACACGCTATAAAAGAAAATAAGAGCCGAGTAAATAAACGATCCGAAGGTGGCGTGTTATCACACCGAATATCTGAACCCAGCTGTACGCGTTGTCCCTTTGGCTCGTCGTGTCTGCTGGATGCATGTCCGCGGCGGGCTCGATGATGGTGCGGTCTCCTCAAGCGCCGGTCCTACAGTGTCGGACAGTGCCCTGCCATCACTCTATCTCTATATCTATCACAAATTCAATCTCTATCTTTATCTCTCTCTCCATCCTTATCTCTATCTTTATCTATGTCTCCATCCTTATCTCTATCTATATCTCTATCTATATCTCGATCTCTATCTTTATCTCTATCTCTATCTCTATATCTCTTTCTATCTCTGACTCTATCTCTGACTCTATCTCTATCTCTATCTCTATCTCTATCTCTATCTCTATCTCTATCTCTATCTCTAGCTTTATCGCTATCTCTATCTTTATTTCTATCACTATTTCTATTTCTATCTCTATCTCTAATTCTATCTCTATCTCTATCTCTATGCCTATCTCTATCTCTATGTCAATCTTTATCTCTTTTTCTATCTCTATCTCTTTCCCCATCACAATATCTATCTCTATATCTATCTTTTTCTCTATCTCTATTGCTATCCCTATCATAATCTCTATCTCTATCTCTATATCTCTCTCTATCTCTATCTCTATCTCTATCTCTATCTCTATCTCTATCTCTATCTCTATCTCTATCTCTATCTCTATCTCTATCTCTATCTCTATCTCTATCTCTATCTCTATCTCTATCTTCTCTATCTCTATCTCTATCTCTATCTCTATCTCTATCTCTATCTCTATCTCTATCTCTATCTCTATCTCTATCTCTATCTCTATCTCTATCTCTATCTCTATCTCCGTCTCTATCTCTATCTCTATCTCTATCTCTATCTGTATCTCTATCTGTATCTGTATCTCTATCTCTAACTCTATCTCGGTCTGTATAATTATCTCTATCTCTATCTCTGTCTCTATTTCTATCGCTATCTCTATCTCTATCTCTATCTCTTTGTCGATCCCTATCTCTATCTTTATCTCTATCTCTATCTCTATCTTTGTCTCTATCTCTATCTCTATCTCTATCTTTATCTCATCTGTATTACTATCCCTATCGCTATCTCCATCTTTATATCTATCTCTATCTCTATCTCATTATCTATTTCTAGCTCTATCTCAATCTCTGTCTCTATCTCCTTCTCTATCTCTAACTCTAACTTTGTCTCTATCTCTATCTCGTTCTCTATCTTGATCTCTATCTTTATCGCTTTCTCTATCTCTATCTCGATCTCTATCTCTATCTCTATCTCTGTCTATATCTCTATCTCTATCATTATCTATATCTTTATGTCTATCTCTTTTCCTATCCCTATCTCTATCTGTAACTCTATCTTTATATCTATCTCTATCTTTATCTCTATCTCTATCTCTATCTCTATCAATATCTATATCTATATTCCTATGTCTATATCTATCTGTATGTCTATTTCTATCTCTATCTCTATCTTTAATTCTATTTATATCTCTATCACTAGCCCAATCTCTGTCTCTTTCTTTGTCTCTGATGACATTAATTATGTCATAAAATAATCAGGGATTTGCCAGTAATCAAAGCATTATTAGGATACATAAATTCCGTATTTATCATTATTTGCATGCATTATTTCCATATTTACTAACCCCACTTGCTTCAGAGAATTAAGTGGATTAGATCTCCCCTTTCATCCTAATGAGTACAGATGTGGATAAAATCCAACGAAGAAGACACCTGATTAAGCAAGACTTACAAAATTTACAAGAACTGGCCCAAGAAGCCCAAGAGAGGAACCTATAAACAGTCCTTCAAAGAGTCATTTGGGTGCTGTCTAGAATTTCTGTCTAAACAGGTTAGGGATTGGAGCAGAGTTCTACAGACCCTCCAAGGGCTAATGAACATTGGAGCTGGGGGAGGAGGAGCAAGCTGAGGCATAACTAGAGCAAGACGATTACCACCTCGCCGGAAGGGTCATGACACAAGGTTGGTGTGATTGTTTTGGTTTCAGACATTGTGATCTTCTCCATCTAAGACAATCTAGGTTGAGTTGGGAAGCATCAATCAATGTATTTTCTGCATTTTCCAGCTGAAATTGTTCACCGTTGTAGGTTAATTTCATGTTTGATTGTTTAAAGCGTGTTCTCTTTTGATCTTTTCTTCTCCTAATCCATCTTCCTCCAAAGATTTCAAGCACAATTTTTGTGCTCAAGGGGCCGCACGCGCGGCCAATAAGCTGAGCACAGCTCCTGCGCAGCAAGTGCTGCGCACAAGCAAACCGCACCCAGCTTAGCACACAACTCGTCGGCAGCTATGTGCGCATTTGGACCCGCACGCAGCTCACAGCCGCGCGTGCACCTGCGTGCGCAAGCGCAGCAGGCCGCGCGTAGCCCTGCGCGCTGCATGTTGCGTGCAGTAGTCCACGCGCAGCATGGTCGCACGCAGAGGACCACGGACAGCCAAGAGGGTGCGCACGTGGTTAAGTCTCGCTCGGACTTATAGGCGCAAGCCTGTATCTGAGGAATTCAGTTATAATCAATCCTCTGAAGATTTGATTTTCTAGATCTAATCTTCCGAAGAAATTCTCTAAATTACATAGAGTACATTTTTATAAGTTGCCTATTAAAGAGTATCTTATAGAGTATTACTGAAGATCTTAGAAATTACTGTTAAGATAAATCGTAAGAACTTAACAAGAAAAGCTAAACTGAAAGGCATTGCTATTGCTGAACCTGCTCCCTGTGGATTGACACCTTATTTGCTCTATAGTTGTGAAGTTAATTTAATTGTTGATCATCTCAAACACACACCACTCATCAGTAAAAACCATATAATTTGAGAATATCAAATTGCCAGGGAGCATGGTATAAAAGTAGTAGTTTTACTTCTTTTCACTCGTTACTGATTCATTCTCTTAAAGTTGCAAGATTAAAATTCCTTATCTTATTGTATTTCTAACAATTCTTTGTGGTCTATGGTAGTGAGAAGGTCCAAAGCTTGTGGGAGAATCGAAGACGAAGTTACTCAGCCGAGCGACTCCATTCTAGAATCTTCAGTCACACAACAAGATAACCAGCAGCAAGGCCTGGCAGAAGAGGGATGTCAACATCAGGACAGAAGAAAACCATGTTGGACAGATCAACTCCCTTAGGATGTTTGAGGCAAACTCATGTGAACCTAAACATAGGTGAGGGTATAATGTTCAGGTATGATAATGTTTTAATACAGTCTTTACCTGAGTTTAATGGTCATTCTGCAACAAACCCCCGAGAATTCTTAGATGATTTTCATATTAGGTGCTCTTCACAAAATGTGCCAGGATTATCTACAGAGATATTGCAGATAAAGTATTTTTGATGTCAAAGGAAAAGGTGACTGAGGTGATGGATAGATGGATGATGACAGGTAACGGGTAATCGACAGGTTTGTAGGGAGGGATAAAACAGCAACAGAAATACAAGCGGTCGGATTCGGACTTTAAAACCGATGAAAAACTGGTGGTGCAGCTCCGACCCTTGTCGAGGGAGGGAGTACTGTCTTCACCCACCGTGACGATGCCTAAGCACCGAAATCAATATCCGAATTCGCGTCACGAAGAAACACTCGAGAAAGAGAGAGAAGAAGTGGAAATCCAAACCAAGAAGTCTAATTCTGACGGCGGTGGAAACTTCTCAAGAAAACACTGAGCGGGGAACACTTCGACACCAAAGAGTTCAGGTGTACCTCGGCACCATGGTGCGTGAAGAGGATGCGGTAAATTCTGATCGTGATGAGGCTGGGCGAGTTCGAGCGTTGAGAGGCCCATTGGATGACAAGATCTGGATGTTCTGAGCATTGAACGGCCCTGGCAGTGAGTAGTTTTCGTTATCGCAGAGTCAGGCGTAGGCGAATACCCACGCGCGCGCAAGTCTTGTGGGCGCAGGAGCGCAGTGAGCAGTGCGCAGCGCTAAGCGTTGGAGTGCCAACGCGCACGCAGAGTGCGCGGAGGGCGCACGTAGCGCACGCGGCTCGAAGCGTCAGACGGCGTCCGGACTAGGGCAGCCTGGGCGCGGCCTTTGGCAGCCCTGTTTGGGCGGCTTGGGCTGCTTGTGGGCGGCCCTGGCAGGGGCTTCCTGTGCGGTTTTGGGCGTCCCTAGGTGTGGCCTAGGCGGCCGGACTAGGGCAGCCTTAGCACGGCCTTGGGCAGCCCTGTTTGGGCGGCCTTGGGCTGCTCGTGGGCGGCCTTGGCAGGGACTGCCTGGGCGGCCTTGGGCAGCCCTAGCTGGGGCAGCCTGGGTGATTGGTCCAAATTAAGGGGTAAAATTTGATCTTAAGTCGCTTGTAAGGATAGTTAAGTACCAATCAACAATTTTATTTCCTTACTAGTAGTATTTTAGTAAGGGTCGATCCCTCAGGGAGCTAGGTAGCTAGTTAGGATGAATTTCAATTAGTATTGCAAGTTCAAGATTCATATAAACCTTTTTTGTAATATTTTTTAGTGATTAGGAAGGTTAATGTTCAATTAATAAGGATGATATGAATTTTACCAAGTGTGAAAAAATTTCCGTAGAAAGTTTAGATTGAGAATGATTTTTGAGAAATTTTCAGAATTGTTTATCGTCTCTAGAGAGAGATAAAAAATTATGAATTAACTAAGTGAGAAAAGGAGAGGAAGAGAGAGATAGCGCACAAGCTTGGGCGCTTCCGCCGCTGTTTGTGCGCTGGGCTTCGCCGCTCCGCCGCTGGTCGCACGCGCGGAGCTCCTCTCACGTGCGGTGGACCAAAACAACGATATCCGGAGTTCCAGATATCAGTTTGACACGTGTGGGTAGGCGTTGGAAAGCTTGAGACGTTCGCTATCTGCCTAAGTAGCCAATAAGCTTAAGAGAATTCTAAAAGGAGATAGGGTGAGAAGAAGCACGTAACCTTTTTGTCACACCCCAAAGGGCCCCAAGGTTGTTGCTCCAGCTCCCTACCAACTGGCTTCAAGATCCAGGACACTTCTAGAAGACTCCTTGCACCTTTTGAATGAAGATGGACCCAAGAACAAGCTCAAGAAAGAAGGAAAGTGAACAAAGCAATACACAATTCTTGGATGCCCTCAAGGAGGGCGAGGGGGTCCCTTTTATAGGGGTACATGTGTTAGTTTCAGCCATTCTTGGTGGTTGGATTATGGTTGAACGTCCAGGATTGAGTTCTTGAGGCATCAATCCAGGTGATCAGACCCCAACCAACCAAATTCTTTCCCTCCAGGTCGAATTTGGAGGGAAAAGAACAAGTTGGTTAGAGTTAGTTACAAGTCATCTCTAGCCCTTAGATTTGGGCTGGAATGGATGGGTGGATGCGTTCCACCTCATGGATCCTGGGCTGGATCTCGACCCTGGGCTCTCCTTCAACCAGGATCTGCCAGCTGGAGCCACCCTCATGTGCCTTGATCAACCTGGAAGCCTCCAAGGATGTTCTAGAAGGTCTCCTTCGAGCTCCTTTATACCAAGCCTATCGATTGAGTCAACTCCGCTGGTTAGCATGCATCTTTTTCTTGATTGCTCATTTTGACTTGAAATTTTGTCCCAAGCCTCAAGACTTCTGTCTTGTCTTCCCCATAAAATTTCGTAATTTTATGACCATCAAAATTCAACCTTGACCTGAAGAGTCAACACACTAGGGAATTCGTTAGATTCATATTCCACTTGACTCAATGAGTCAAGTGGGGGTTAGAAATATCCCTCAAATCCTCATATAAGTAAATCCCAAACTGTGTAACTTGTGAAATGCATGTCAAAGCATTGATGGAAACATTAATTAAGTACAAAATGTATGCTTTTTAATCTTTGGGAAAGTGAAAAGGCATGATCTCATTACTATGCAAAATAAGCATTTTTGGAAATGTTGTACTTACTTTTAGGAGATTTAAGATGAATAATGCATCGAAATGACTACCCTTATTTGAGTTTACCACTCGGCGGCCTAGGTCGGCCCTGGCAGGGGCGGCCTTTGGCGAGGCCTAGTTGGGGCGGCATGGACGGCCTTGGGCGGCCCTGGCAGGGGCGACCCTAGGGCGTGGCCGGGGCGGCCTGGCTGGGGCAGCCTGGGCGGCCTTGGGCGGCTGGCAAGGGCGGCCTTGGGCATGACCTGGGCGGCCTAGGTGGGGCGGCCTGGGAGACCTTGGGGCAGCCCTGGCTAGGGCAGCCTGGGCGGCCCTTACTGGGGCAGCTTGGGCGGCCTTGGGGTGGCAGGTCTGAGAGAAAGAGAGGGAGGGGGAAAGAGAGAGATGGAAATGAGGAAGAGGTGGCCGGCGACGAACACTGCAGCGGCGACAGCGGTGGCGGCGGCGGTGGCGACGGCTAGGGTTTGAGGGTAGAGGGAGGCTGGGCAGTCCTCCAAGAAGAGTTTAACTGAAAACTCAATTCTTGAAATATGACTGCCTAAGTGTTTCTTGAAAACAATGGCTTATATATAGGCCTTGGAGGAAAGAGAAATGACGAGAAATTAGAGATGAGAAATCAAAGACGTTCGTCATGTCATGCCAAAGGGCAGTTGTGGATCTACCTCTAGCGTCGTGTCATGACGCGCGTAGGGACGTGCGCGGGTGGAGACGTGCTTGTCGACGGTTGCGGCGTGTTGACTTTGGTTGACCGTGGCGGGTTGACTTTGGTTGACTTCGCTGTTGGGTCCATAGAAGGCGTGTTGACTCCAGTTGACCATGGTGTTGGGTCCATAACAGGCGTGTTGACTCTGGTTGAGTGTGGCGACGCGTTCGACGGTGATGTATTGGCGTCCTCGCCATCAATTTTCCTTTAACTTTTAAAGATAAAGCTTTTGCTTGGTATTGTAACTTAGGAATTACCTTCAATTCCTGGGAGGAAATGCAGGGGAATTTTCTACAGAAATGTTACCCTCTCTCCAAAACACATATCTATAGAAGGGAAAAATTCACATTTTCCACACCCATGAAGGCGAAGCTTTTAGCGAAGCCTCGGAGAGATTCAATGACCTAATGAGGAAATGTCCTCATCATGTAATTGAAAATTGCCAAATAGCGCAAATCTTCTATGAATCTCTATCAGATTTCATGAAAAATAAGCTGTATGTCACGCAGTGAAGGTAGTTCATTGGGTAGTTCCTCGGGGAATACCTCCTTGAATCCATCTATTAATTGGGCGACCTCCGGGGTCGTGGTATCGGTGCCTAAGTCCTCAGTAGTGAGGGCGAGGGTAAGGGCTAAACAAACAGGTGAGTGTACCCTGTCTTCTTCCAATTGACGTCAAAATATACATCCATTCATGACGAGAGTGGTAGGTGTTGATCGAGAAGGAGCCAGAGGGGCTTGTGAAGGTAAGGTTAACGTCGTAGTTGAGGTTTACCAAATGAGTCATCACCCACCATAGATGAAGGTGCAGGTGTTGGTGATGACTCTAAAATATGTCATCAAATAATCAAGTTCTTAAGTTTAAATTTATTACAATTATCTTGTGAATTCATGCTAAGTTCATGCATATGTATTGTTTTATGAAATCACTAACCCCACTTGATTCTTTGAATCAAGTGGAATATATTTAACATTTTATGGCTAATGAACATTCAGAAACAGGTTAAGAAGATCAAGGATGAGAAGAGGATCAAGAGAAGTGGGCAAAAATTCGAAGTGGCAAAAATTACGAAAATGCCCCTGGGCATGACTTAAGAGAAAACCTATAAATACTCTCTTGAGAGAGGAGTTTAGGGTGTTCAGAATTTTCTCTAAGGAAACTAGGGCTTGGAGAAGAGGATTTATGCACCCTCCAGGAGCTGATGAGCTTTTGGAGTTGGAGAGGAAGAACAGAGTGAAGATAGCTTGGATTGAAGAACCACGCCTCGCCGCACGGACGTGACACCCGACGTGGGGAAATCTCAAGCTTCAGCCCTGTAATCCCTCTCTTCTCAGACAATTTTGGTTGGGTTGGAAGAGTCACAAGATCTTCCAATGTTTTCCAACTGAGGATTGTTTCGTTTTAGATTTGATTTCAGTTGAACTTTGTTTCTTTCTTGTTCTGATCATCCTCCCCAAAAATCCCTTTGATATAGCAGAATAACTGCGCCGCGCAGCAGCAGCGCGCAGCAGCCGGCGCGCTGCGCCGCGCCGCCGCGCCGCGCCGCTGCCGTACGCGCAGCGCGCTGGCGAGCGCGCAGCCACGCCAAGACGCAACAGCGCTGCTGCACACGCAGCGCCACGCAACGCGCCGCACGCAGCCACGCCAAGACGCAACAGCGCTGCTGCGCACGCAGCAGCGCGCACGCGCAGCGCCGCTGGCGCGCAGCAACGCCGCCGCACGCAGCAGCGCCGCGCGCAGCAGCGTCGCGCGCAGCCACGCCGCGCGCGACAGCGCCGCTGCACGCAAACACCTTGCGCGCAGGTACCCTGCACGCAAGGTGTTTGATCCTTTGCCCCCAAGGGCAAAGGTACTGTCTATAGAGAACTCCTCTGTAGACAGCCTCTATTAAGTTAAATCTTTAACTTAATCAGAGCAATAGCAGTTAAATCTTTCGACTAAACTGGGAATTAAAGAGGAATTCTGTGATTTTCCTGAGGATCATTTAACAGAGTTTAATATTTATTTTAAATTGATAAGTGACATATCTATTGAATAAAGAAGGAAATTTCCGCTGTTTTCTCCTGCTCCCTGTGGATCGACCCTCACTCGCCTTACGCCGTGAGGTTTATAAATTTGTTGCATAAGCTCTGAACCTCACACGTCTGAACTGCTAAATAACCAGTAAAAAAACACATAAAATCAGAGTTTATCAGTTGGCCCGTCCAAAAATCTGGACATCATGGTCAAATAACCGGGGCCTCCCAAGATGATGCTACCGATTTTCATCAGTAGGATGTCGCATAATACCTTCTCGTTGTAAGTACTCATCTTCAGTGGAATGTAACACTAATTTCTAACAGGTAGAGTGGATGCATCTCTCCATGAGACGTTGTATGGACTGGTATGTGGTATGAGAGTTAATCCAGTGTAGCGGCGGTCTCCTCCAAAACTGCGTTGATGCATCTGCCACTATCAACTATCAATTTAAATGTACGTCCTCAGATCTTGACGTTCAAATAAAAGATAGATATTCATTGAGCTGAATCAACCGGTGACAATCCTATTGGATTCGTCGGGGGCGGAAAGATAACCATCGGTGTAGGAGGAGGTTGTTCTCGGTTTGCCGTCGTCGCATTTGACAATCTTGTCTGCCTAGGACCCGTCCGAGGGGTCGTCAATGCTACTGTAGGGCTAGGGGTAGAAGCTAAACTAGGCACGGGCCGGGTAGAGCTCGGGTTGCCGGCGGCCGTGTTACTATGCTGGATCTGCAAGCTCAGCATGGGGTCTGCTGGTGCGAACGTAATAGGAGTGATTTGGATGTACCCTAATGGTTCTCCGTACTCCTCTTCCTCAAGAAGTTCTCCCGGGAACTCATCAACCTCAAAATCTCCTTCCGGTATGTCCTCTATCGGATAACCGTGAATATCCATGTGTAATAATGAAGGAGAGTTGGCCCTACGATGTCCAAAACCTTTCCATTTGAAGCACTACATGGGTTCTCGGGTTGGGGCTGGTGCTCGGGCCGTGGACACAACGGATGATGCAGTTGGTGCTGCCGTTGCCGTTGTGTTAGGGGGCAGGGTAACTCTGGTAGAGGAGGTGGTTCCTCGACTCCAACCAGGGTTAGTCGTCGTCCTTCCTGTCTGAGCTACTGTGGTTGTCCTAGTTGCAACCACGGGTGATAGAGTAACGTCGCTTATGGTGTACTCGTTACTCTCGACCAATCTATAAGCTTGGTCTACCATAGCTGGATTTTGTTCCAGCACTCTAACTCCTAGATCACTACGTAAGCCATGAATGAAGAATGCGATTTGTACTTGTGGACTGTCCACGAACTTACATCGCGTTCGGAATTCCTCAAATTCTTCTATGTAATCACTGATCTTTCGCTTGCCTTCCGTAAGGTCCATCCACTTAAGGAGCAAGCAAGTCATGTAAAGCTTGGGAACGTACTTATTATTTAGTTTTCTCGACATAAGTTCCCAAGTAGGAGAAAGTTCACCGCGTCGTCGTGCTGCTTCTGTCTCATTCTTCCAAAAGATTTTGGCTTGACCGCCAAGCCTGGCTTCGGCGTATGACACGCACAAATCCTCATCCATGTCATACCACTAAAAGTGGCTCTCTATGTCGGATTCCCAATCCGTGTACTCCTTAGGATTCGGGGAACCCTCAAAAAGTGGAACATCCGTTCTAACGCTCTTTTGTATCATAGCCCTATGGGCTTCCTAACGACGGTCTCGCTCATCATCCTCATGTGGATGATGACGTGGGGGTGGCCGTCGTACATCTTGTGGCCCTTGATACTCTTTGTGGTCTCGTGCAGGGACCATGTATGGGCTGCCGGTGGAGCATATTCGCCATAACCATGTTGTGCTTTTTGCTGGTAAGTGTGAGGAACCGCTTGGTTGGCCACCGGGGCAGTTGGCCCGTAGGTAGGTGGTCGGATATAGGTAGTCGGCAGGGCAGGCATTAAAGTGGACTCCCCGGGGTATGCCACGTGTGGCATGGACTGGGGTCCCGTCGTGTGATAAACATCACGCGATGCATAAGTCAGCACAGGTGCATGGAGGAGTACATGAGCGGTGCTTACCGGCGGCACACCATAGGGTTGTGGTACCGGTGTATCGTATGACCCATAGGTTGGAGCTAAGGTTGGTATCGATCCATAGGACCCGTGCATGGTTGTCGTCCCATTCATGTATATAGGTCTACTCGGACCGGTTGGGTAACCGGACACCATAGGCGCGGAATAAGGGTTGCCAACGATCATTGAAGGCGCAGCAATTCCGAAGGATAAGAAGGAACTTCGTTCCTTGGTGGTTCAGGGCGCATATGTCCGCTTGTAGGATGTGGATAGTAAACTTCCGTGGGGCGGGAGTTTCTATCGGAGGGGTAACTCCGGTCTTCGGGGTATCGATGAGGTCGATACCGATCGCGCGGTGGTGACGGTCGATGATGATTCTCCCAATGGCGCGGTGGGCAATAGTGGCGTGCTAGTGGTCCGTTTGGATGTACGGCTTGTGGCGGTGCAGCTCCCCTGATCGGAGGTGGTTTAGGGTTGCTCCGCATCAATGCTTTGCCCGTTCGGCGGTGAGCATCCTCCGCCGATGAGTCAACTACATTCTCACTGTTCGATGGCTAGTTATAGGCGCCGTTGCAGATGAGAGACGGTCTTTGGACTGTGTAGATAGTACGGGTCGAGGCAACCCGCTAAGAAGAGTAGGAAACTGTGCTACGGTATTCTCATCTAAACGTGGAGGAAATTAACCTTCCAGGTCTTCAGGACTAGCATCCTGGAACTGGTCAGGATCTGGGCCTTCCGGTGGAAGGTCCACGACGTCGGGATCATATATCGGATCCATCCCGACGTACTCGTCACCCAGTACACTACAGGCTTGAGCCCTAGTTTGAACCATTTATATGGTCAAGGTTCCTGCACTAGTTTCACTACGGGTTCTAAATGAAATGTAAAAGGACGTGCAATGAAAGAATTTCAAAAAATGAAATGTATGGTTTGAACTAGGAAACTTAAAGGAATTGTCCGATCGACCGTGTTAAGCAAATGCTAACACGACCAGCTCTGATACCAATATGATGTAACATGATCTGTCAGGATTGGTCTGCTCAGGTTACACCACAATTAATGTCTAAAGGACCGCTAAATGGCTAGGTATTATGCGAATGAATTTTGAGAAACAACGACAAGTACAAAGTAACGCGATGAACAAGTTCAGCGAGTAGCTAATTTGGCAAAGTTTGATTGAGCACACTCGACTTCCAAACGTCCCTTTGGACCAAATTCAAACGCGTGAGACGAGGGATAATTCAACTATCCAAGAGCGTCCAACGTTCCCCGAAGAAACTAATGCACTACCACAAGAAGAAAAAAATGTTCTATGTACTCTCTCTAAGGTTTTAGATGGGTCTAACGGGGGGGTCCTAACTCTCGAGGCACAAACACAACGAGACGAATATTGAAAGAAATAATGATCTGTAATCGACAAGGGGGTGTAAGGGTTCCCGTGAACCTGGCGAGTGATGCGATGGAATCCGCCGTCGAAGTGAACGGGCGCAAGCGTGGTTTGGGCGAGGGTGTCAGCGCTAGCACGTTCACGGGTGCTAGTGCTAGCACGGGGCGAACGGCTTGAGCGTAGCGCAGACACGGGCGTGGCATGCCTAGCAGCTACAGGGTGGCCGTAGGCGCAGGCATAGTTGAGGGCACGGCGCGCCTGGCAGCTGTGGGCCCAGACAGAGGGCACGGTGCGTTTAGCAATCACTGGCGCAGGCAGAAGCAGACGTGGGCGAGGGTGAGGCGCGGGCACGAGCGTGGCACGGCTGGCGGTTGCAAGTGTGGCCGCAGGCACAGACACGGGCAAAGGCATGGTGCGCTTGGCAGTTGCGGGCATCGGCAGAGGGCACGGTGCGTTCCACAGTCACAGGCGCACGAGGAGGGCACCGGGCATGCGCGGGCGCAGACGCGGGCGAGGGGCATGGTGCACCAAATGCAGAGGGCGTGGGCGGAGGGCGCGGTGCGCTCGGCGGCAGCGGACAAAAAATGCAGGTGCGGGGCGACGAGCCTGACGTTGGCGGACGCGCGCGAGGGTGGGCAGTCGCTGGATAGCGAGGCACTCACCAGAAGCGAATGCCTCTGGTGATGTAGGTTGACGACGACAATCCAAGAATACCTCCAAGAATTGATTTCTCGATCTCTTCTTCAACTGTAACTACCAAGAACTGGTTTTCCTACAAGAAAGACAAAAACTAACACTGGGGAAAGACAAGGGGATCCACGTTGATACTTCGTGGAGAGGATACCACGCTTCCCACGATCTATGATGAGGTTGGTCTTCCACGAAACTACTCTCTAGGCTAAGGCTAAGGAAGGAAAAGAAAACAACACAATACTGGATTTCTCACAACAAGTCCTGTCCATCCTCTTGGGCATGCCGTCCTTATACAGGGGTAGGGGCATGCCCAATCGGCACAACTTGAGAAAACCGTCTCAACACGAGCGGTTTTCTCTAAAATGATAAAACAAAAATAAACGAGATGGACAAGGCCAAAACACAAACAGCCTGGTCCAAAATCCAGCTATGAACTACAACAAAGATATGAAGAAAATGAATGTCGAAAACGTGCGTGTAGCTTGGACTCTACTTCGAATACTTGAACAAGGTGTCGCGGGCGTTGGCTCGAGTGGCTTGGTGTGGTTGTTGGCGGCGGGTCATCGTGCGGTCGAGATGGTCCCCCATCATCCAATGAAAGGAAGAAACTTCTGAAGGACAGCATATTTTACTTTTGGGAGGACCCCGAATTATTCCACTAGGGGCTGGATCAAATATTGAGGTGTGTACCCGAAGCTGAGCAGAGGGGTATGTAGGAATTTTGTCACGCAAAACCACGAGGAGGACACTACTCGGCCAAGGTAAGAGCTCATGAAATGGTAGAATCGGGTTTTGTCTGGCCCACTTTATTTCAAGATGCACAGAAGTTTTACAATAATTGTTTAGCCTGCCAAGCCTCGATTAATATCAATAAGAAAGACCGCATGCCCTTACAGCCTATCTTAGGAGTAGAAATCTTTGACTTATGGGGAATAGACTTTATGGGGCCTTTTCCGAACTCGCAAGCGTATGAATACATTCTGATGGCGGTCGATTATGTATCGAAATGGGTAGAAGCCACCCCTACTAAGACCAATGATAGCAAAGTAGGGACTAATTTCATAGAAAAAAATATTTTTTATCGATATGGATGTCCAAGAGCTATAGTTAGTGATGGAGATTCTCACTTCACCAATTACAGTTTTAGAACTCTCCTAAAGAAATTTGGTGTCGATGATCGAGTCACTACTCCGTATCATCCCCAAGCTAATGGTCAAGTCGAATTGTGGGATAGAGAAGTTAAGAAAATCCTAAGGAAAAAAGTGTGTCCTGATGGGAAAGATTGGTCTATGAAACTAGACGAGGCATTATGGGCCCATAGGACAGCCTACAAAACCCCTCTAGGAATGTCCCCATTTCGACTAATTTTTGGGAAAGCCTGCCACCTACCTTTAGAATTAGAACACAAGGTTTTATGGGCAATTAGGAAACTCAATTTGGCTTTAGATCAAGCACGCAAGCATAGAATCCTTCAATTGCATGAGCTGGAAGAACTCCGAAATGAAGCCTATGAGAATTCAAAAATCTATAAAGCTAAAATGAAAACATTTCATGATAAAAGTTTGAGGCGAAGGATATTTGTAGAATATCAAAAAGTTTTGGCTGTACAATTCGAGGTTAAAACTATTTCCTAGCAAGCTGAAAACTAGGTGGGATGGCCCCTTAATTGTACAAGAAGTCTTAAAAAATGGAGCAGTCGTGATTTTAGATCCCCAATCTCAAAAATGCTTCACAGTTAATGGACAAAGACTCAAACCATATTTACAGGATGAGGATTTGCATGGACCTATTGACATCTCTCTAGAAAAGCCTCCTAATGCTAGTAGCATGATCTAACACTTAGTTTCTATTTTATTGGTTTCTTTCCCTTGCTTTTTGTTTTTGTTTTCTTTGTTAAGTCTGCAGCATTACCTGTTCAAGCCCAAGCCAACCACAAGATAGATCAGACAAGTCGTCACCATCTTGACTTCACACTGTCATTTCAACGATCTTCACTCCTTGGTTTGCTTTCTCTTACTTGCTCTTTAAGTTTTTGTTTACTGGCATGTAGGAACATGTCATATTTTCAAGGGGGGGAGGTATCATAAAAAAGCATTATCAACATCAATAGAAATTTATTATTATTATTATTTTCTGTATCAAACAAAGGATATTTGGTGATCTTAGGAGACATTAAAGCAATGATAGGAATAGCATTCAAATCCGTTTCAAGGATGAGTGGAGTTGAAAGACTTGGCAGCCAAGGATACTCGAGGTGAATTAAGCCTAGCTAATTGCAGGGATGTTCATATTAGCTAAATTTCACAAGTATTAGCATCATACTTCTCGCATATTGTCACCCACTTCAGGTTGAGTTAACACTTACATGCATGAAACCTTTAGCTTTAGTGGTGGGTAGGGCTAGTGTTCGGTCAAAGGCATTATTACTTATAAATGTGAGTGAAGCTCCCTGAGCCACGAGGGATACAAAACCTTTTCAGGGGAATAAGCTGTCGATCTACTAAGGACAACATATGGGTAGTGGATAAGCGCCATTAAATGCAAAGCAAAGAAGCTGCATCAAGTACTACAAGCCTAAAGCTTGAATCTTAGAAACCAAAGTTGATTGTCATCAAGTATGACCAACGCGAAGCATATGTGAACTAAAAAAAAAGTGGCAAAGCTGTCCCCCATGTGATTGAGTCGATTGTATTATACCCATTTGTATTGAGTCAGCATTGGCACCGCTCTCCACGCCTTGTTCAATAATGCGCTTGGGGTGTTAACTCGACCTTATTATGGCGCAGCACCGTCCGACACTGCAGGACCGTAGCTCGAGGACCCCGCACCGTCATCGAGCCCGCCGCCGACATGCATCCAGCCGACACGACAAGCCAAAGCGACGACGCGTACAGCCGGGTTCAGATATTCGGCGTGATGACACGCTACCTTTGGATTGTTAATTTAGTTGCCTCTTATTTTCTTTCATAGCGTTTCTTCTCATCTTCGTTGTAGCACGGGGAAGTTCCCATATGAGGATACCTTCCCCTCCCTCACCCCCTTAGTGGGCTTTCATAAACCCCTTTTCTATTTTCATTTTACCTTTTCATTTTGTAGTTAAGGGGGCCCATTTACCTCTCTCCTATAAAAGGGAGGGGAGGGCGCCCCTCAAAGTACTCTTGATTTTCTTGAAAAATAACATTTGGAAGTTGAAGAGTCATTCACGTTGAGGAGGAAGAAGAAGAAAGAAGAAGAATAAGAAGGAAGAAGAAGAAGAGGAAGAAGGAGAAGGAGGAGAAGGGAGGGAAGAGGAAGAAGCACCGCCCCGCTCGCGCTGTCCCTACCGCTAGCCCGCTTGACGCCACATATCGCCGGTCCCGCCACCGCCCGCCACCCGGCGACCTCCTCTGCCTCTATCGAGAGGCTGAAAATTGCCCGTCCAAATGCGATTCACGCCAAGCCGTGTCGGCGCCGCCCCGCGTCGTTCTGACCTGCGCGCCTTGCCCTGCACCATTCCCGCCACCCGCTTGCACCCCATCGCGCGCCCGCCTTCGCCATCGTCCTGCCGTCCCCCGCTCTTCGCCGCCGCCATCGGGATAGGCCGGGAACGCTCCTTCTGCACGCCTCACACACCAAGCCGCAAGCCGCACTTGCCGCTCTATTCCGCATCTCGAGGCCGCCGCACCACCAGTGCCGCGCGCGGCTCCTGCCGCCCACGAGCCTCCGGCCCAACCCCGGGTGCGCGTGACTACATAGGGCCGCGCCCCGAGTCAGCGCCGTGTTCGCGCCGTGTTCACACCGTCCTTGCGTCGCACCCGACCTGCGTGCCCATGTCGCCGTGCCTTGCGCTTCGCAGTGCCGAGCCTTGCCCTGTGCCGCACTACGCCCGCATCGTGCACTGCGTCCGCGCCACGTCCGGCGCCCACTACTGCACTGCCTGTGCTCAGCTGCGCGCGTGGGCCAAACGCCGACCTCCGCCCTGCACCACAGTCTTGCCTCATCCACCTACTGCCGCGCCGCCCCAACGCCGTCCTCAAACTGCCCGACGCCCGCGCCTGCTCAACCACTGTCCACCGGCCCCTTAGTTGCAATATTTTACCATCGCAGGACGCGACGAAGGTACTCCTCCTTACTGCTCAGTACGTCTCTTACTTTCTTCAGTATTACCTTCGATTTGCCTCCTGCGCGCTTGGGTTAGACGTAGGTGAGAGTGAGACAGGTAAAGAAAACGACGAGGATTTCTGTGAGAGTCTTACCTGGCTGTACGAGCCGGGCGAGCCCGACGACTGTGAGCATCTAAACGGGATATTCCCGTTCGGCAACGTAGTCGCCCTTGACCTTCTGAGGCGAGGTTCGGGAGGTCTGCTCGACCCTACCCTAGGCGACCTGGTCGGATCTCTGGAACGGCACCCCCGCATATTGGTACTCGTAGGACTTTCGCATTTTCTGTCTACATCCATATCTGTCCATCCGCATTATTGGACGACTCTTGCCATCGTCGTCCGATAGAATCCCTTATTCGATACCAAGCCGCTACCCTCGGTGTTGACTGGACGATGTCTTGATGACGTCCGGCATCAAATTGGTATTAGAGCCCGGCTGTGGTCGCCCACAGCACGTCTTCGACCTCGCATCCGCATCTAGTTGCATCCGCATTGCATCGCCTTTTTGAAAATTCATTTAGGAATCCCAAGAATGGCCATAGAGACGCGATCCACACGGATGGCACAACGCGGAGGTTCTACCTCCCCGCAACGATCAGAACGGTCGCAAGACGAAAGAGGCAATGATACTGCCCTCTCGGGACCCCAACCCGCGACACTGGTAGCCAGTCTCGTACTACCGCCTCTCGAGGCTATGCGGATCACACCCACAGTATGGGTGCTCTCGAGACGTCGGCCCCATCGGAACTCCCCGGTGCGTCTCGCGAACTGCAGCACTCTCCACGCAGCTCACCGGATTCATCGACGATGCCTCGCCTAGTGATTACGAGGACTAGTCGACCGTAGGTCGATGACCCCACGGGAAATCTCCTGCTTTCAAGTACACTCCCCGAGCGACCACCACACGGGGTCGAGGATGAGGACGGGGAGGAGTACCCCGCCAGTACCCACTTCGAGAAGAGCTACCGGACAAGCAAGGAGCCTACTTCCGTGCCATGACTGCTAGGATGGAACACATGGAGCGCATGTTCGCCAACCAACGGACGTCCGAGCACGGAGCTGAGATGCGTCCGGCCGCCAGAGGGCAACCATGCAACCCGTTAGGGGTTGCTCGACAAGGACCCCAAGGGAGACGCTATCATGACCTCGACGCCAATTATGAGGGGCTTGACCACCACTCGGACGACGTCCCTCTACAGGGACGCTTGATCAGAGAACCAGCACGAGACACCCAGGATATCCGTGCTTGGGATATGCGGCACCCGCGGGACGACCCCGCCCACGGGTATGACACAGACCGACCAGTCCGCCCAGACCCTTATATCCGACAATATGATTGCAGAATGGACGCCGACTACCCAGTCTGCCATTACGACTCCATCCAGCCCCGCGATCCTAGGATGATTGACCCCTCGGTGCGCCGTGACGACTATTACCGGCCGCCTCCGCCCTGACACTATGGGGTTGATGATGCCCCTTTATACCCACATCGCGCGATGCACATCGACCGCATAATTCGGGACAGTCCTCCCCACCTTTGGGATGACCGCGGCCACGAGCCGATCCCGCCCCGTCACCACTTGGAGCCGCAACGTGGGGACTACCCCTTGCCCGAGCGGCACTTGGACGACGATGAACGTCGGCACGAAGAGCACCACGCACGCATCCAGAGGAGCGTGTGCGCCGACGTTGTCGTCTTTGAGGGCTCTCGGAAGCCCAAAAAGTTCATCGACGGGGAGTCGAACATGAACTCTTATTTCTGGTGGTATCGCATGGATGACGACCTTTGTGTCGAGTACTCGAAGACGAGACTTGGCGGACAGGCCAAGATCTTTTGGGAGAACAAGCGAGTCGCAACCGAGCGACGAGGACGACCCATCACGTCCTGGGTGGAAATGGCGCAGAAACTACGGAGCAAGTACGTTCCCCGGCAGTACCAGATGTTCCTCTTCCTCTCATGGCTCGACCTCAAGCAAGGTCGACTCACGGTGATAGAGTACATCGAAGCCTTCAAGGAATGCCGGATGCATTGCCGCTTCGTGGAGGAACCACGGATCATCATTGGACTGTTCGCCCATGGCCTCAGACCGGCCTTGCGCAACAAGGTCCTCGAGTGCCATCCAGTCGAAGTCGATGAGGCTTACCACTTGGTGGAGCACATGGATCTTCCCGCCGACGACACACCAGCACTTAGCGCGAACACCGCGCCTCGGAACCCACCCATCCGGACCATTCCCACTCGTACCACACCACCCACGACTACACAGGTTACCCTGACCACCGGAGGGCAAGGAACCGCCCCCGTCACTTCTGTGGGGTCCAACCCACTAGCTCGGGCCGCCACTAGCGACTTACCGGCCCGGAGCACCGTTGTTAGCCAAGCACACGTGACGTGCTACAACTGCCAAGGAAGAGGACACCGGGCCAATCAATGCCCCTCTTCAGCACTTCTGATTGACACTAGAGACGTCGACCTGGATCACATTGATGGAGCAGACACACCGCAGGATGACCACTACCGCAGAGACGAAGAGTTCGCCCTCGAGTATGAGGAGCCCGATGGACAGGTCAGGTACATACAGATTATCGAGGCACGAGAGACCCCCTCTGTGGCACCACGTGTGTCCCACCGGCCGTTGGCCAACATTGCCGTCGACGCACCCGGCACTAGCAGAGCACGACCATCACCATGGGTTACCACCCCCGCAAGGACCCTACTGGCTGCACTACAGTCGGAACCCTTCGTTGATGCGGCCCTCCGCACCTCGATCTTCTATACGTATGTCAAGATCAATGACAAGGTGTGTAAGCTGATCGTGGACAGCAGGAGTTGCATCAATGCAATCTCTGATACGATTGTTACCCGACTAGGGTTGGCCACGATCGAGCACCCTACTCCCTACGACGTCTCGTGGATCGACGCTTCCTCGCTACTAGTGAAGCGTCAATGCCGCGTTCCATTGAAGGTGAGTGCCTACGACGAGAACGTCCTCTGCGACGTACTCCCATGAAAGTGGGGAGCATCATCCTAGGCCGTCCCTGGCTATACGACCACGATGTCACCCTAGCCGGGTGATTGAACACCTGTTCGTTCATGTACCAGGGACGACGGGTTACATGGTACCCATATACCATGAAGCCGGTGAACAAGCTGGCCGCGACCAAAGCCGTATGGTTAATGGTCGTCAGAGGGCCCTTGTTCACTCGTGACCTGAGTGGCGAGGGAGACGACACGTCCTTGTGCCTCGCTGTCACCCTCGATGTCCCCGCCAATCCCCCGGTTACACCTCATTCACCTGAGGTCGAGGCCCTCGTATCGGAGTTCGGAAATGTCTTCTAGGACGAGCTACCTGGTGGATTGCCCCTGATGCGGAACATACACCACGCAACCGACCTAGTACCCGGCGCATCATTACCGAACCTACCACATTATCGCATGGAGCCGCTAAAGTACGAGGAGTTACTATGGTATGTTAGGGAGCTCTTAGAGAAGGGCCTTATCTAGGAGAGCCTTATCCCATGTGCGGTTCCAACCCTCTTAGCTCCGAAGAAGGATGTGCTGCGGTAGTCGTGACATCAACAAGATAACGGTCAAGTACCGTTTTCCCATCCCCCGAGTCCAGGACTTATTTGACATGATGGCGGGATCTACCATCTTCTCCAAGATAGATCTGAGGAGTGGATACCATCAGGTTCGGATTCGTCCCAGCGACGAATGGAAGACCGCCTTTAAGATAAAGGATGGGTTATATGAGTGGAGAATCATGCCATTGGGCCTCTCCAATGTGCCGAGTACATTCCAGCACCTCATGAATGAGGTACTACGTGAATTCATTGGGAAGTTTGTAGTCGTCTACTTTGACGACGTCGTCGTCGACAGTCGATTGAAAGACGAGCACCTCGATCACCTCTGGCAGGTTTGCACTGCCCTACGGCACGAGCAGCTGTACGCTCACCCCAAGAAGTGCAGCTTCCTCACCTCGGAAGTCGCATTCCTCAGGTTTATCGTCTCTGCTCAGGGCGTTGCCGCGGACCCAGAGAAGGTCCGGGCCATCACGTCGTGGCCAACACCGGCCAATTTGCACGACGTTCGGAGTTTCATAGGTCTCGCGATCTTCTACATACGATTCATACAGAACTTTAGTTCCGTCATAGCTCCCATCACCGACTACCTCAAGGAGGAGTCGTTCACTTGGACACCAGCAACAGAACGAGCTTTCCAGCAGATAAAGCTCATGATGACACAGGCGCTGGTACTCCGCCTACCCAACTTCGGGAAGGTATTCGAGGTCACATGTGACGCCACGGGCATTGGGATTGGTGGCATCCTCAGTCAGGAGGGTCGCCCCGTTGAGTTCTTCAGGGAGGAGCTGAATGACACCAAGCTGCGTTACTCCACTTACGACAAGGAGTTCTACCCCGTCATACAGGCCCTATGGCATTGGCAGCACTACATCCTATCCTCAGAGTTCGTACTCTTCTCCGACCACGAGGCGCTCAAGTATCTGCACTCGCAGCAAAAACTAAGCGATTGACATGCCAGGTGGGTCGACTACCTATAGGACTACACGTTCGTCATCAAGCACAAGCAGGGCAAGGACAACGTCATCACCGACGCCCTTAGCCAGAGAGCCCACGTGCTGAACGTCATGAAGGTGACAGTCCTCGGGTTCGAGACCGTCCGAGACGGGTACGACAGCTGCCCCAATTTCAGCTCGATCATCGCCGAGGTCTGACGAGGCCCGTCCCAAGACTATTGGGACTTTGTCATCATGGATGGATACATGTTCTACAAGAACAGGTTTTTCATGCCCCGCACGTCGCTGCGTGACTTCCTCACTTGGAGTGTCACGTCGGAGGACTTAGCGCCCACTTCGGCCGCGACAAGACTATTGCAGCCGTAGAATACCAATTCTACTGGCCTTCGCTGAAGCACGATGTCGGCAACATAGTTGCCCAATGCCGCGTCTGTGCCTTGGCCAAACAGGTCAAGAAGAGCGCCGGATTATACACCTCGCTACCGACACCCAAGTGTCCCTGGGACGACGTGAGTATGGATTTCATCCTAGGATTACCTCGCACTACGAGGCTTCACGGCTCTATCATGGTAGTCGTGGACAGGTTTTTAAAGATGGCACACTTTGTGCCTTGCGCGAAGAGGTCGGACGCCATGAAGGTTGCTCAACTATTCTTCAGGGAGGTTGTGCGCCTTCACGGCCTACCAGCTTCGATAGTGTCTGATCGGGACATGTGCTTCACAAGCTACTTCTGGAAGACCTTGTGGAGCCTCTTGGGCACAAAGCTCAAATTCTCGACTGCTTTCCATCCGCAGACCGACAGCCAGATGGAGGTAGTCAATCAAAGTTTGGGCAACCTCCTCCGTTCCCTAATCGGTGAACATCTTGCGTCGTGGGATCTGATCATACTGCACGCCGAGTTCGCCTACAACTCCTCGGTGAACCGTACCACCGGGTTCAGCCCCTTTGAGATCGCCTACGGCCAGGTCCCCCGTCGACCATTAGACCTAGCTACCATAGATCCGCATGTTAGGGTTTTAGAAGATGGTCTTGCATTTGCCCAGCATATTTTTGCATTACATCGTCACATTCATGATAGGATCACGCTGCAAAATGCATTGTACAAGCAAGCCACCAACTTGCATCGCCGACCTAGAGATTCTGACGTGGGAGACTTAGTAATGGTTAGACTTAGGCCGGAGAGGTACTCTCCCGGGACGGCTACGAAGCTGCATGCTTGTAGTGCCGGCCTGTTCCCGATCCTCCGAAGAGTGGGAGACAACGCCTACGTCGTCGAGCTTCCCCCCACTTGAGGAATAGGCTCTACATTCAATGTGGCGGACCTAGTTCCATACCGGGCCCCTTCTCACCCCCCAGACTCTGCTTCTCTAGACCCCATCAGCGTGAGTGAGTTTGCTGCGACCACTCCCCCAATTGTTTTGCCCGATAGGCACGAGGCAATCGATTGTGTACTGGAGGAGGTAATTGACCATGTAGAGGAGGGGATATTGAGGAGGTTCCTGGTGTGCTGGGTGGGACGGACTTGTGCGGACGACACCTGGATTTCCGAGGAGGAGCTCCAGGGCCTTCGGCCAGATCTACTCTCGCCGCTGCCATTCAACCATTCTGACTTGCCTGAGTCGAGTCTTTCCCACCTCGGGAGGATTGATGGCGCGGCACCATCCGACACTGCAGGACCATCGCTCGAGGAGCCCGCACCGTCATCGAGCCTGCAGCCAACACGCGTCCATTTGACACGACAAGCCAAAGCGACGACGCGTACAGCCGGGTTCAGATATTCGACGTGACGACACGCCACCTTTGGATCGTTTATTTACTTGCCTCTTATTTTATTTCATAGCGTGTCTTCCCATCTTCGTTGTAGCGAGGGGAAGTTCCCATATGAGAATCCTTTCCCCTCCCCCACCCCCTTACTAGGCCTTCATAAACCCCTTTTCTATTTTCATTTTACCTTTTCATTTTGTAGTTAAGGGGGCCCATTTACCTCTCTCCTATAAAAGTTAGGGGAGGGCGCCCCTCAAAGTACTCTTGATTTTCTTGAAAAATAATGTTTGGAAGTTGAAGAGTCATTCACGTTGAGGAGGAAGAAGAAGAAAGAAGAAGAAGAAGAAGGAAGAAGAAGAAGAGGAAGAAGGAGAATGAGGAGAAGGGAGGGAAGAGGAAGAAGCACCACCCCGCTTGCGCCGTCCCTACCACTAGCCCGCTTGTCGCCGCATACCACTGGCCTCGCCACCGCCCACCGCCCGGCGTCCTCCTCTGCTGCCACCGAGAGGCTGAGAATTGCCGGTCCGCATGCGATTCACGCCAGGCTGTGTCGGCGCCGCCCTTCGTCGTTTTGACCCGCGCGCCTTGCCCTGCACTGTTCCCGCCACCCGCCTGCACCCCATCGCGCACCCGTCTCCGCCATCGTCCCGCCATTCGCCGCTCTTCGCCGCAGCCATTGGGATAGGCCGGGAACGCTTCTTTCGCGTGCCTCACACACCACGTCGCATGCCGCGCTTGTCGCTCTGCTCTGCATCTTGACGCTGCCGCGCCCCGATTACTGCACGCAGGTCCTACTGCCCACGAGCCTGCTCCCCGCCCCCGGGTGTGCCTAACTGCACCGAACCGCAGCCCGAGTCAGCGCCGTGTTCGCGCCTTGTTCGCGCCGTGCTTGCGTCGCACCCGACCTGCGTGCCCGTGTCGCCGTGCGTCGTGCTTCGTAGTGCCGAGCCGCGCCCTGTGCCGCACCGCGCCTGCATCTTGCACTGCGTCCGCACCACGTCCAGCCGCCCACTGCCACACTGTCTGCGCTCGGCCGCGTGCGTGGCCCAAACGTCGACCTCCGCCCTGCACCACAGTCCTACCTCATCCACCTACTGCCGCGCCGCCCCCACGCCATCCTCAAACTGCCCGACGCCCACTCCTGCTCAACCACTGTCCGGCGGCCCCGTAGTTGCGAGATTTTACCGTCGCAGGACGCGACGAAGGTACTCCTCCTTATTGCTTGTTACGTGTCCTACTTTCTTTAGTATACTTTCGATTTGCCTCCTCCACGCTCGGGTTAGACATAGGTGAGAGTGAGACAGGTAAAGAAAATGACGAGGATTTCTGTGAGAGTCTTACCTGGCTGGTACGAGTCGGGCAAGCCCGACGAGTGTGAGCATCTAAGCGGGATATTCCCGTTCGGCAACGTAGTCGCCCTTGACCCTCCCAAACGAGGTTCGGGAGGTCTGCTCGACCCTACCCTAGGCGACCTGGTCGGATCTCTGGAACGGCACCCCCGGATATCGGCACTTGCACGTACTACACGTAGGACTTTCGCATTTTCTGTCTACATCCATATCTGTCCATCCGCATTATCGGACAACTCTTGCCATCGTCGTCTGATAGAATCCCTTATTCGATACCGAGCAGCTACCCTCGGTGTCGACCGGACGACGTCTTGACGACGTTTGGCATCACCTTACCTCATATAACATTTTTTTACTTATATGTAACTTGTAGATCAGAAGTGCACTTAGTTTTGGGTCAAGGCTGAAATAGATCCTTGGGAATTTCCCTAAGCTGATCATGTTCAATTGACCAAGACATTCCTTGATGCGCAAGAGAATCAAAACTATCAAAACAAGGAGTCAACTAGCAATCATCATTTATTTGTACTCACGTTTCATTGCCAAGGGACTAGTAATGATCCAAGTTGGGAGGTATTTGATGACGTTAATTATGTCATAAAATAATCAAGGATTTGCCAGTAATCAAAGAATAATTTGCAGACATTAATTCCTTATTACCATTATTTGCATGCATTACTTTCATATTTACTAACCTCACTTGGTTCAGAAAATCAAGTGGATTAGATCTCACCTTTCATCTCAATGAGTACAGATGTTGATAAAATGAGCACCTGATTAAGCAAGACTTATAAAATTTACAAGAAGAGGCCCAAGAAGCCCAAGAGAGGAACCTATAAACAGTCCTTCAAAGAGTCATTTGGGGGCTGTCTAGAATTTCTGTCTAAACAGGTTAGGGCTTGGAGAAGAAGAGTTCTACAGACCCTCCAAGGGCTGATGAGCATTGGAGCTGGGGGATGAGGCGCAAGCTGAGGCATAACCAGAGCAAGACGATCACCACCTCAGTTGAAGGGTCGTGACACAAGGTTGGTGTGATTGTTTTGGTTTCAGACATTGTGATCCTCTCCATCTAAGACAGTCTAGGTTGGGTTGGGAAGCCTCAATCAATGTATTTCCAGCATTTGACAGCTGAAATTGTTCATCGTTCTAGGTTAATTTTGTGTTTGATTGTTTAATGTGTGTTCTCTTTTGATATTTTCTTCTCCTAATCCATATTCCTCCGAAGATTTCAAGCACAATTCTTGTGCTCAAGGGGCCGCACACTCGGCCAAGAAGCTGAGCACAGCCCCCTATGCACCGAGTACTATGCACAAGCAAACCGTGCACAGTTTAGCGCGCAAGCCGTGGGCAGCTCTGTGCACAGGTCGACCCGCGCGCAGCGAACAGCAGGCAGCGCGTGCAACCCGCTCTCAGCCGTGGGCGCAAGCATTGCAGCCCGCGCACAGCCCTGGGCGCAGTAGACCGCGCGAAACCCCGCGCGCAGCTGGCCGCGCGCGCAAGCTGCGCAGCATACCGCGCGTAGCAGTCTGCGCGCAGCAAGGTCGCGCGCAGCCGCGCATAGAGAACCACCCACAACGAAGAGGCTGCGCACGAGGTTAAGTCTCGCTCGGACTTACAGGCACAAGCCTGTAACTAAGGAATTCAGTTATAATCAATCTTCTGAATATTAGATTTTCTAGATTTAATCTTCGGAAGAAATTCTCTAAATTACATAGAGTGCATTTTATAAGTTGCCTATTAAACAGTATCCTACAGAGTATTAGTGAAGATCTTAGAAATTACTGTTAAGATAAATTATAAGAAGTCAACAAGACAAGCTAAACTGAAAGGCATTACTATTCATGTACCTGCTCCCTATAAATCGACACCTTATTCGCTCTATAGCTGTGAGGTTAACTTAATTGTTGATCATCTCAAACACTCACATGACTTATTAGTAAAAACCCCATAATTTGACAATCTCAATCCATATCTCTTTATCTATGTATATAAACTTTATTATCTCTATCTCTATCTCCATATCTCACGCTATCCTTATCTCTATCTCTGACTCTATCTCTATATCTTTGTCAATATTCATTTCTATCCCTATCTTGGTGGCGCGGCACCGTCTGACACCGTCGCGCTGTCAAACGAGGAACCAGCACTGTCACTGAGCCCGCCACTAACACGTGTCCAGCCGACACCACGAGCCGCTGCGGCGACGCGCGACCCCGGGTTTAGATACTCGGCATGACAACGCGCCACATCTATCACCGGAGCATTCGACCTATCCATCTCTTATTTTCTATTTTCGCTTTGCATTTTCCCTTTTGCCTTTGTAAGGGGGGGAAGAACCCATATGAGGATTCCTTCCCCTCCCAGCACTCTAGTGGGCCTTAACAGGCCTAGTTATTTTCTTTTCTTTTATTTGTTTTACTTTGTTGCTTATGGGGGCCCATCTTCATCCAACCTATATAAGGAGGGGTGAGCGACCCAAACAGTACTCTTGAAATTTCAGTGAATTATAACGTGGAAGTTGAAGAGTCAGATTGATGGTGAGGACGCCAACACTTCAGCATCGAACGCGTCACCAGGGTCAACCGAGTCAACAAGCCCAATATGGACCACGGTCAACAAGAGTCAACCAAAGTCAACACGGCGCAACCGTCGACAAGCACGTCTCCACTCACATCCCTACGCGCGTCATGACACGACGCCAGAGGCAGATCCACAACTGCCCTTTGGGGTGACACCGCGCACGTCTTTAGTTTCTCGTCATTTTCTCTTTCCTCCAAGGCCTATATATAGGCCATTGTTTTCAAGAAACATTAGGTAGTTATTAATTCAATAATTGAGTTTTGTTAACTCTTCTTGGAGGACTGCCCAGCCTCCCCTATCCTTCTTAACCCTAGCCGTCATCGCCGCCGCCACCGGTGTTGCCACCGCCGCCGCCGCCAGAGCTGCCTCGCGACGTCGGCCTCCCACCTCCCCTCCATTCTCTCTCTCTCTCTCTCTCTCTCTCTCTCTCTCTCTCTCTCTCTCTCTCTCTCTCTCTCTCTCTCTCCGTTCGCCCAGCCTTGGCCGCCCAAGCAGCCCCGCCAGGGCCGCTCAGGCAGCCCCGACCAGGCCGCCCTAGGCAGCCCCGCCAAGGCCGCCCAGACAACCCCACCGAGGCCGCCCTAGGCAGCCCCGCCAAGGCCGCCTAGACAACCCCGCCGAGGCCGCCCAGGCAGCCCCGCCAAGGCCGCTAAGGCAGCACCGACCAGGCTGCCCAGGCCACCCCTCTAGAGCCGCCTAGGCAGCCCCGCCAGAGCCGCCCAAGGCAACCCCACCACGGCCGCCTAGGCTGCGCTCCAGGGCCGCCCTAGGCAGCCCCACCAAGGCCGCCCAAGGCAGCCCCGCCAGGGTCGCCCTAGACAGCCCCGCTAAGGCCAGCAGGCAGCCCCGCTAGGCCCGCCCAGGCAGCCCTCGCCAGAGCCGCCCAAGAGCGCCCAAGCCGCCCAAACTCGGCCGCCTGAGACCGCGTTCAGGCTACCCCTGTCTGAAAACCGCCGCACTTGCCGCCAGCATGCGCGCTGGGTGCGCTCGCCAGATTCGCGCTCAAGACGCTCCGCGGCGCTGTGGCGCACTTTCGCGCCGCGCTGCGCGTGGGTGTTCGCCCACGCTTGACTCTGCGCCCACTGCACTCAACCAGGGCCGTTCAACGCACGGAACGTCCGGCCTCGTCCTCATCCACTGGGCCGCTCAAGGCCCGGATTCGTCCAGTCGCATCACGATCAGAATTTCCCGCTCCCTCTTAACGCACTATGGTGTAGAGGTACGCCTGAGCCCTCTGGTGTCGAAGTGTTCTCCGTCCAGTGTTTTCTCGGGAAGTTTCCACCACCATCAGAATCTGAATTGGTTTTGAGTTTCTGCTTCTTCTACCTCCCTCTCGAGTGTTTCCTCGCGACGCGAATCCAACGTATTGATTTCGGTGCTTAGGCATCATCGCGGTGGGGGAAGACAGTACCCCCGGCCCTCGATAAGTAATGGAGGCCCATCTCGAGGATGACGCCACGATGATGAAGAACCATCTCGAGGATGACGCGACGGAACATCGTCAGCCACGACGAGCAGCTCACGCTGACGGTCGCCACCCGGGGTTTAAGTACCCCGCGTAAGAACTTTTATCTTTTTACTTATGCTCATTTTCATGTGTGTTTGTATTTTTGGATTTGTGGACTTGGCCAATGTTGTTGGGCCCCGTCCTCGTCGTTTTTACTTTTTATGTTTGTATTTTGAATTTGTAAGGAGAGGCCGAACCACGTCTCGCGACGGTTCGTCCTCTCCCACGTTCACTTGGCACCCATCCTCACTATATAAGGGGATGGCATGCCCAAGGAACACCTTGGAGTCATTGTTGAAAAGTTTATTCACAATTCGTCTCCCCCCTATCGTAGAGAGTAGTGTAGGGGGTTTGGCTAGCCCCACCCCACATCGAGATCACTCCATGGGTAGAGCCCACGTCTCTCTTGTCGACATCACTCCGAGGGAGACGTGTTAAAGCGCACCGTCGAGATCACTCCGGTGCGAGGAAAGAGTTTCAAGAAGCCGCCGCCATCAAGAATCGAAAGAGGCCTTCGTCGAGATTACTCCGGGGGTCTTGGGAGATTCAAAAAGCATCGCCGACACGTCATCAATCGGGGAAATCTGCTCCGCCGAGGGAGCACACCCCAGATCCATCAAGAACTCCTCTTTCTTGGAGGGTTCTTGGTTGTTACAGTTCAGGAAAGCTATTTCTTGGTACCTTTTTCCACCCTTCCACCATTCCTGATCCATACCCCCCCCCTTCTCTTCGTTCTTGATCCACCCCACCACCGTTCTTGAACATCCTCCCACATTTCTTGAATTTCCTCTTTCCTCCCCACGCTTTTCTTGATTCCTTCCTCGCCTCGTTTCTTGATTCTACCACGCCCCACCCATTTTCTTGAACTTCTTGATCCGTCCCTTCACGTTCTTGACCCCCCCCCATCTCGTTCTTGATCCGCCCCTCCACGTTCTTGAACCCTCCCCATCTCGTTCTTGATCCTTCCCATCACGTTCTTGAACCTTCCCATCTCGTTCTTGATCCGTCCCTTCACGTTCTTGAACCCACCCATCTCGTTCTTGATCCGTCCCATCTCGTTCTTGACCCTTCCCATCTCGTTCTTGATCCTTCCCATCTCGTTCTTGATCCGTCCCATCTCGTTCTTGATCCTTTCCCCATCTCGTTCTTGACCCTTCCCCATTACCATTCTTGAACCCTCAATTCTCCCACACTTCGTTCCTCTCGATTCTTGGGCCCTCGCCCTCGCCTCCTGCTCGACCACCCTTCCACCGTTCATCGCCCGGCGCCCACGCGAGAGGGTACCCCTCCCGCCGCTACAGCCGTGCGCGCACCCTCGCCCGCGTTCACCGTGCGGTGCGTCTGCTCGCCAGTGCGCGCGTCGTGCTCCTCGCGCCAGCCCGTGCGCGCGCGCACCAAACACCTCCGCGCATGCCCGTCTGCTGCCACATCCTTTGCCGTGGTCCCAAGGTCGGTTGACTTGATCACCTCCTGCGCTCATCAGTCCGACGTCCGAGCGATCTCGCCAGAGTCGTCGACCGACACGTTACCATCTACACCACATCACCTGCCAGAACGAGATTTGACGCCATGGATTAGCGGGACTTAAGGTTAGTCTCGTCTCCCCTCCGTTTACCAGCATTATTATCTTTTCCAGTGTCTTCTTCCGCTATCGCTTCCTCTACCATTATTTTCATTACAATTCATGGATAGGATAGCCACCGTCGTCGAGTGTAGGAATTCTTGAGGTTGACGGATATTCTTTGGCCTAGATGCCAAACACTTCAGGGCTGTCATACGCCCCTCACTGTCTAGACGTCTAGTTGATTTCGCGGGTCATTGGGAGTTTGATCTAGGGATCATTCTTCTCTCGTTGACCGGCACGGCCGACACCGTTATCCGCCGATTCCCTCTACTGCTCATCCGCTATTTTCCAGTGCCTTGAATTACATCTCACGTCTTCGCATCATAATTCCTGTGACGTAATACGAGCCGATCGATCCCAGCCGACGTCGTATTACATCAATAAGGGTCGGAGCTGCACCACCAGATTTTTCATCGGTTTTAAAGTCTGGATCCGACCGTGCGGATTTCTATGGATTGTTTTATACCTCCTTATAAACCCAATTCCCTTCGTCAACCTGTCTGTCGTCCTTTCCCCTTTGTCATCCCTCACACATCCATCCTACCCTTACCCATATACCCAGTCGTTCCGCCCTTCCTCGTCTACCCCGTAGTCATCCTACGTCAGATTATTCTAATGCTTAATACTCATGTCTCTTGTTTCAAGAATGAAGAACAACCCTAAGGACAAATCATGGGATATTGCTCAGGTACGAGCAATAGTTTAAGTAGGGGGGTATGATAACGCGTAATTTCATGTGTTAATTTGGTGTTCTTTTACCCAATTATTTAGAGGAAAATCTCATTATATGGGCGTTATCATGTCTAAAAATCATGCATTTCATGATTATTATGATTTTATGATTTTTTCTGATTTTTTTGGTATTTTTCCTGAATTTTCTAACATCAAAATCAGGAGTTCGCGCGTTGTCCACATTTTCCACGCGGAAAACATGTCTACATGGCGCAATGAGCGAAGGAGAGAGAAAGCAGTTTGGAGCTGAACTTGTATGGGCTGCTTCGTCTTTTCACCCTCCATCCAGCCATGCCCGTAGACCTAAAAACTGGCCACTCCAAACCCCGGTTGGTACCCGAGAACTGAGCTCCCCAACGACGGTGGCCAGAAGGAAAGAGGGCGGTCGGCACCGAGAACCAGGCCCCCCAACAAAGTTGGCCAGAGGGAAAGAGGGCGGTCGGCATCGAGAACCAGGCTCCCCAACAAGGTTGGCCAGAAGGAAAGAGGGCGGTCGGAGGTCGTTTTAGTGTTCAAACTTCTTTATTAGTGAGTTCTTTCCTTGTTCTGTTGATTGATTATGATGGTTGCAAGCCGCCAAGGCCTGGACGAGATGTATGGGCCTGTAATCAGTTGATTGGGTTAGGAAGTGTCATTTTCTTGGTTTGTTCGCTACTGAAATCATAAAAATATATATAAAAAAATAGCAAGTAGTGTTTGTTTCTCTTGTGATCTGTCAGTTCTAAATCTTCAAATTATTTTCTGTCCCTAGGTTTCGATCTAGTAAATTTTGATCTTGGAAACAAGATCAAGATTGCCTTGAGCGATTTTGCGCTTTCTTCTCATTTTCTCACTTATTTCACTCTTTCTTCTACCCTGATTTCGTCTCTTTTCTCTGAAATTTATATCCTGACTGATTTTACTCTTCCCTATGGATTCGACCCTTGCTCACTCTTTACACCGTATCAAGTGTTTAAGGAAATTCATAAATTTATTACATAAATCTAAAAAAACCTAAACCACGACATATTTTATCACTATTTTTTGATTTATCATACGTGTTCAATAATGTCCATGAATGCGCGTCTTAAAAATTCTCAGGGGCGATAAGGTCGGTTTGACGAAAGGGTGAGGGTACAGTAAATCCTAAGAGGAGCGAACCGGTCCGGCTCGACTCCAAGTGACCCTCAGGATCGATACGATCAAGCAAGCCGAGAGGGACGTTTGACGACCCGACAGAGTTCACCACCGACGACAGAATTCGAACATCAATCACAAGGGAAATCCTACCCCTCGACAGTGGTGGCTAATCTAACCGAAGTACAACGATGAAAGGCAGCAGCAGAAAATGATAGCGAGGGACGGCACTGTAACAAATAATAATACTGGAATTTTAGAGGAGAGGAATCATGCTAGGAACCTGGTGGGGACCTGTAACAGATCTCAATCGGGCAGCGCTCCTGAAACCCCAACGAACGCGCGCACGGATGCTGGAACGCCACCAGTATGATTAGAGACCACCGATCCGGTCTAGTGCGGTCAGCAGAGGAGGCTCTTGGGCAGCACGCTCAAGGGAAAGGAGGGCAGCAGGCCTGCTTTATGAGACTACGTGCCGGCGCAATCGTCTAGGGCGAGATCACCGCTCGGTTACATAGTGCAAAGGGGCTCCTCGCGGTAGCACGACATCCATGGCGTGGGTGCACCGTGAGCGACTGCTGGGACCAGTATCCGAGCGATGCGAGCAGGGAGATCACGATCAGACGGAGAGTGGGAGGCTGTCGCAAGGGTGGGGAAGCCGTTAGAGAAGGCGCCGAAATCAGCGAGGAAGAATGCCCTTGGCGGCGGAGCGGCCTCAGGTTGACATTGATCCTCTGGCGTGTTGGTGACAGAAGGATGCCGGCGAGGAGATCACGACCAGTCGGAGGAGAAGCAGCTCCAACCGGAAGAAGAGCATCGGAAGAGGTGTCGGAATCGGCGAAGAAGAGTGCTCTTGGCGCGGGCGCCTGAGATTGATGTTTATCTGCTGGCTGGACTGGTGACAGAGGGAGGCCGGCGAGGAGATCACGACCATACGGAGGAGAAGCCGCTCTAACCAGGAGAAAGCCGTCGGAGAGAATGCCGAAATCGGGATGGAGGTTGCTCTTGGCGGAGGAGCAAGGTCCAGATCTAGACTCAGCTGAGAAGATGAACGGCCACAAGGGTGCAAGGATGAGGAAACAAACTTGCTAAATTTCACGTAAGGAAACACAACGGAAGACAGACGTTTTTTTCTTTTCTTTCAAAGACTCTAACTTGCCCTTGGGCATGCCTTCCCCTTATATAGGGGGGGAAGGGTGCCAAGAGGCTAGACATAGAGGAGGGGTCCGTCGCATGACGTGGCCCTCCTCTATACACATAATTCAAGAGAAACAAGATGTGAAAAACGGATGAGGCCCATTGTTAGTAGATCGTCGAATACAATTAAGTGAATGATAAAACGAACTTACGGCGAATACTTGAACTCGGAGTCGCGTACGTTGGCACGAGCGGCTCGGGGAGGTCGAACGCCTCCCGTGGCGGTGTCAGTGTCGTCGCGATGGTCCCCCATCATCCTCCCGGGGTGGGAAGAGCTCGGCTCCGATGAGCTAATCTCCACGATGTCGTCGATGGGCTGTATCAAATCAGGTCGTTGCCGTCGTAAATCTTCTTCGGTGATCCAAGTGTCATCTGATGTTGGTCGCCCCTGCCAGTGTACCAGGAACGTGCATTCCACTCGATCCCCTACAGCGTTAATTACTTCCTACAGTACCGTTTCTATATTTTCTTGCCGCATAAGGGTGGGTAATGGAAAGGGAATGTGTGTACTCTCACTCACCTTACTATCAATCTTCGAGTGGCTGTGAGGCTTTTCGATGGGTGGAAAGGGATGACATCCAATCAAATCACTGACGTTGAAGGCTGAACTAATTCCCCAACTAGGAGGAATACTCACGACATATGCATTGTCGTTGATTCGTTAGGCTACTTGGAAAGGCCTGGCACTACGAGCATGCAGCTTCGTAGCGACCCCTAGTGAGTGTCTCTCAGGCCTCAATCTAACTGATGGGGGACCATCGCGAGAGCACAATAGTCCGCTGCCAGCAACCACGCCGAGCAGTTCGAGCCGACGCCCACGACACCACGTTCAAGTACTCTAAATAGAGTACAAGGCTGCACACGTATTTTCTTCTTTCTTTTCTTGTTTCTATGTTGTAATTTCATCGATGGATTATGGATCGGGCCGTTCGTGTTTTGGCCTTGTCCAACTCGTTTATTTTTCTTTTCTTTCTTTTCTCGTCAAATGGAGGAAACCGCTCGTGTTGAGACAGTTTCTCAAGTTATGCCGATTGGGCATGCCCGTACCCCTATATAAGGACGGCACGCCCAAGAGGATGCTTAGGCTTACATTGAGAAATCAAAGGGTGTTGTTCATTATTTTCTTTCCGTCTTCTCTAGTTTCTTTGAGAATAGTTTTTTTAATTGGATTCTACCAAGATTGTGGGAAGTCAGGTCCTCCCTCGTTGCATCATCGTGGGTCTTCACGATCATCTTCAAGACGTTGGTTTCTTCACTCCGCAAGGAATTCTTGGACGAGCAGTTACAGCTCAAGAACCTCAAGAACCTGCTCCGGGCAGAATCTTGATCGTCGGAGAATTTTTCTCTTGGGGAATCCTTCGACAAAGATCATTATTGTTCGCCACCAGAGCGCCGCCCGCTCGTCGCCCAGCTGAGACTGCGCGTGCAAGCTTCTCCAACCCGTGCGCGCCTTTCTTTGCCCGGCTGCCGCGCTCGCGCTCGCGAATGCCGCCCTCTGCCCGGACATCGCGCCGCGCTCGCAGATGCCCCGCGCTCGCGGATGCCCCGCGCTCGCGGATGCCCCGCGCTCGCGGATGCCTCGCGCCGGATGCCTCGCGCCGCGGATGCCCGCGCCGCGATGCCCCGCGCTCGCGACGCCGCCGCGGGCCCTTTGGTGGCTGTCGCGCCCTCGCTCGCAAACGCCCTCACGCGTGCATTGCCCTCTGCCTGGCCGCCGTGCGAGCACTTGCGGAGCTCCCACGCGTGCGCCTCCACTACCATCCCCCCTGTCTGCGCGCGCAAGAGCCTCGCCCACGCGTGCACTGCTTTGCCCGACCATCGGGGTCACGAACGCCAAGCCGCCGCACGCTTGCTCTTGCCCGCCATCGCCCGCAGCCGCGCCTGCGCCCTCGTTCATACATCGTGGATCGACGTCGAGTTACCCACTCGTCAACGACTGTCAAGTTCTTCTCGGTCAACTTGCCAGGTTCATAGACTTACAATTCCCCATTGTTAGTAGATCGTTACTTTCTTGCGGTATTGTCTTGTGTTGCTTTGAGCCTCGAGAGATAGAACCCTTTACAACCTCAGTCTAAAATCATAGTTAGAGTAAAAGGATATTTTCATTCAGTGGTAGTGCTCTAATCTCTTCGTGGAACGTTGGACGCTCGCGGATAGTCGCATCTATCTCTCGTCTCATGCATTCGTACTTGGTCCAAAGAGACGTCGGGAGTTGATTGTGACCCTTTCGAACTTCGTCAACTTAGCTAGCCATAGTTCTTGTTCTTCGCGTTGCCTCTTACTTGTTGTTGATTTTCTCACAAATTGCATTTACATGTTTCGCTAGCATTTAGTAAAACGTGAGCATTCACTGTGGTGTGACAGGAGTCGACCGATCCGATGGTCGTGTTACATCATATTGGTATCAGAGCCGGTCGTGTTAGCTTTTGCTTAACACGGTCGGTCGGATAACTTCCTTTACATTCAAACTTTTTAGATCGCATCTACATTTCATTTTCAAAATCCATTCATTTCACGCCATTCTGCATTTCATTTAGAACCCGTAATATACCTAGCGTGGTATCATTGACCATATCATGGTACAAACCAGGGCTCAAGCCCGTAGTGTAGTGGGAGACGAGTATGTTGGAATAGATCCGATATTCGATCCCGACGTCGTGGACCTTCCTCCTGAAGGTCCAGATCCTGATCAATTCCAGGACGCTAGTCCTAAAGACGTGGAAGGAGATGTACCTCCACGTTTAGATGACAATACGGTAGTACATGTTCCTATTATAGCTAGTGGGTCACCGCGACCCGTTCATTCTACACGGTCTGAAGACCAACTTTCTTCTGCAACGGCGCCTACCCTTAGGCCACCAATTAGTGAGAACTTAGTTGATTCCTCGACGGACAATGTTTATCGTCGATCGGGCAAGGCTCCGATGAGGAGCAGCCCCACACCACCTCCCGTTAGGGGAGCCGCGCCACCCGCCACGCCAATGGGAGAATCGTCATCGACCCCCGTCATCATCAGATCAGTACCGACCACATCGGTACCCTAAAGACCGAAGTCACCCCGTCGATAGGAACTCCCGCCCTGCGGAAGTTTACTACCCCCCGCTCACTACTGGATATATACGACCCGAGCAGCCGCGGAACGATGTTCCCACTTATCCCTACGGAATCGCTGCTCCATCGATGAATGGTGGTAACCATTTTGCCGTGACTATGGCACAAGGTTACACTACCGGGCCTAGTGCCACTACATATCCGAGTGGGACGGCGACGGCTTATGGGTCCTATGAACCCATGCCCACCATTGCTCCGACTAATGGGTCATATAGTGCACCGGCTCCGCAACCTTACGGTATGCCACCAGTGAACAACCCTCAGGTTCCCCTCCACGCTCCTATACCGTCTTACACCACACGTCGCGTATCCCGGAGAAGCTGCCATGAGGCCTGCACCACCCTATTCCTACATTCCGCCACCGACCTACAGGCCAACTGCCCCCGTGGCCAATCAAGGGATTCCTCCTATCTATCAGCAACCTGCACCACAGGTTTATGGCAACTACGTCCCGCCAGTAGTACCGAACATGGCCCCACCACGAGATTACACCGAGTATCACGGACAGTAGGACGTACGACGACCAGCCCCTCGGCATCAAACTCGTGAGTATGACAAACACGACCGTCACCGGGAAGCCCATAGAGCCGTGATCCAAAAGAGTGTTAGAATGGAGGTCCTGCTCTTTGAGGGTTCCTGGAATCCTAAGGATTACACTGATTGGGAATCCGACTTAGAGAGTTATTTCCAATGGTATGACATGGACGATGACCTGTGTGTATCATATGCGGAGGCCAGACTTGGTGGTCAAGCGAAGATCTTTTGGAAGAACGAGAAGGAGGCATTACGGCGACGAGGCGAGCCGCTCCCGACTTGGGAACTCATGTCCAGGAAGCTCAAGGATAAGTATGTTCCCAGGTTGTACATGGCTCGCCTGCTCCTTAAATGGATGGACCTTAAGCAAGGCAAGCGGAAGGTTAGTGATTATATCGAAGTGTTTGAAGAATATAGGATGCGATGTAAATTTGTGGACAGCCCACAAGTACAGATCGCATTTTTCATTCATGGATTACGTAGTGATTTAGGGGTTAGAGTGCTAGAGTAGAATCCAGCTACGGTCGACCAAGCTTATAGCTTGGTCGAGAGTAACGAGTATACTATAGAAGACGTTACTCCATCACCCGTGCTTGCCACTAGGACAACCACAGCGGGTCCGGCAGGAAGGGCGATGAGTAACTCTGGTCGGGGCCGAGGAACTACCTCTACCACCCGAGTTACTCCATCCCCCAACAACACAACGGTGACGGCAGCGCCGATGGCGTCATCCGTTGTGTCTACAGCCCGAGCACCAGCCGCGACTCAAGAACCCATGCAGTGTTACAAATGCAAGGGTTTTGGACATCGTAGGACCGAATGTCCTTCCTTACTACACATGGATATTCATGGTAACCCGGTAGAGGATATACCGGAAGGAGAATTAGAGGTAGATGAGTTTCCGGGAGAACTTCCCGAGGACGATGAATATGGAGATCCATTAGGATACATCCAAATTACTCCTATTACCAGCGCACCAGCAGATCTCGTAGTGAATCTTCGGATTCAACGTGGCCACACGGTCACCGGCAGTTCGAGCTCCTCTCGAACCGCACCTAGCGTAGTTCCTACCCCTAGCACCACCGTAGCATTGACGACCCCTCGAGCGGGTCCAAGGCCGATTAGTTTGACCAGCGCGACAATGGCAAGTCGAGGACAACACCCTCCCACACCTAGAGTTATCTTGCCTCCCCCGACAACTCCTAGAGGAAGGCCTCTGGTTGATCCTTCTCAACGAACATCTATCTTTTATTTGTACGTCAAAATTGGAGGACGTACATTTAAATTGATAGTCGATAGTGGCAGCTGCATCAACGCAGTTTCAGAAGAAACAGCGTCCGCCTTGGGATTAACACTCATACCTCATCCCAGTCCTTACAACGTATCATGGATAGATGCGTCCACTTTACCGGTGAGGAATCAGTGTTACATTCCACGGAAGATGAGTACTTACGACGAGAAGGTTTTATGAGACGTTCTACCGATGAAAATCGGTAGCATCATTTTGGGGCGCCCATGGTTATTTGACCACGACGTCCAACTTTCCAAACGGGCCAACACATGTACCTTCATCTATGGTGGACGACGGCTCATATGGTATCCGTCGACCAAGGCCTTGACCCATCTATGGTGGACGACCCCACCTACACCAGCCGCATCGGCTCCTTCTCTGTTGGCACCTACTACTCTCGTCATGAATGGATGCATCTTTCGACGAGAACTGGAAGAAGACAAGGCACATATTCCCGTTTGTTTAGCCCTTACTCGTACTATCACTACTGAGGATTCAGCCACAAATACCTCGAGACCGAAAGTCGTCCAATTAATGGATGAATTCAAGGAGGTGTTCCCCGAGGACTTACCCAACGAGCTACCTCCTTTGCGTGACATCCAACACGCTATAGACCTAGTACCGGGAGCATCCCTCCCCAATTTACAGCATTACTGGATGGATCCTGTGAAGTATGAGGAGCTTCACCGACAGGTCAAGGAACTCCTATCTAAGGGGTTAATACGAGAAAGTCTCAGCCCATGTGCCGTACCCGCACTCCTTGCGCCAAAGAAAGACGTATCATGGAGAATGTGCTGCGACTCGAGGGCCATTAACAAAATCACCGTGAAATACCGGTTTCCAATTCCTCGAGTCCAAGATCTTTTTGATGAGATGGCGGGAGCTACGATTTTCTCCAAGATTGACCTTAAGAGTGGATATCACCAAGTTATGATCCGTCCGGGCGATGAATGGAAGACCGCTTTCAAGATTAAAGACGGTCTCTTTGAATGGAATGTAATGTCATTCGGGCTATCTAATGCCCCTAGTACATTTCAGAGGTTGATGAATGATGTCTTACGCCTGTTCCTTAGGAAATTTGTAGTCGTCTATTTTGATGACATATTAGTCTACAGTTCTAGTAGCGTAGAACACATGCAACATCTACGAGATGTATGTTCCACACTCCGGCGGGAAAAGCCTTACGCTCACCCAAAGAAGTGCACGCTTTTTACTTCAGAGGTTTCCTTCCTTGGATTTATCATTTCCTCAAAAGGAGTATCAGCAGATCCCGCCTAGATAGACGCCATCACAAAATTAAAGGACATCCACGATGTTTGTAGTTTCATGGGACTAGCCACGTTTTATCATAGATTTGTACCAAGATTTAGTGGGGTGATAAACTCAATTTTAGGGCGTTTTTTACTGGTTATTTGTCAGTTGAATTCGTGTGAGGATTGAGCTTATGCAACGAAATTTATAACCTCACAGCCTTTGGCAAGCAAGGGTCGATCCACAGGAAGCAGAGAAAACAGCAGAAAATTCTTTTCTATTAAATCAGTCTATTCAGTTCTCTAATTCCAAGTGTTAATCTCTGTAGAAATTTTCTTCAGAATAAGTTGGAGAGAATTCCTTAAAAGTATTGATTCAGCTAATTCTTCAGTCAAATTATCTTCAGTTAAGTTTTACGGAGATATCTTGGCAAAACTCAATTGAGCAGAACCGTCAGCAGAGAAATTTTCTTTGTAGACGGTTCGCTTACGCTCGTGAGGAAATTGAGCAAACACCTGCGGTGTTTGTGCACGCCAACGCCGCGCGCGCTGGTGAGCCTGCTCGCGGGCTGCTGCGCGCGGCAAGCCTGCGCGCGCTGCGCTGCTGCGCGCAGGTGAGCTCGCGCGCTGCGCTGCGCGCTGCGGGCGAGCTGCGCGCTGCGCGCGTTAGCGCTGTGGCGGCGAGCCTGCTCGCGGCGCTGCTTCGTGCGGGCGAGCTTGGTCGCTGCTTGGATTGCTGGCAACCTAGGCTGAGGCCTGGGTTGCTAGCAGTTGGAAATTCTGCAGGGAAGGATTTCACGAGCGGATGCGAGAACAATGAAACTTTTGCTAGACAGAATGGAAAACGATTCAATCAACTATGGGATTCAAAATCAAACGTAACCAAAGGAACAACAGAAATTGGAAATGCTGAAGACACAGCTTGTGATCTTCAGCCCAACCCTGATTGTCTCAAAAGGGAGAAGAAGATTGTACCAAAACTGAAACGCTCACGCCTCCTTGTGTCACTCCTTCCGGGCAAGGCGGCGATCGTCGTGCTCCAGCTACTCCTCGGCTTGCTTCTCTCCCATCTCCAATGCTCATCAGCCTTGGAGGGTCTGCAGAAATCCTTTCTCTCCAAGCCCTAGCTTCCTTGAGAGAAATTCTGGACAACCTAAACTCCTCTCTTAAGAGAGTATTTATAGGTTTTCTCTTAAGTCATGCCCAGGGGCATTTTCGTAATTTTTGCCACTTCGAATTTTTGCCCACTTCTCTTGATCCTCCTCTCTTCCTTAATCTTCTTAACCTATTTCTGGATATTCACTAGCTATAAAATGTTAAATATATTCCACTTGATTCAAAGAATCAAGTGGGGTTAGTGATTTCATAAAACAATACATATGCATGAACTTAGCATGAATTCACAAGATAATTGTAATGAATTTAAATTTAAGAACTTGATTATTTGATGACATATTTTAGAGTCATCAAACACCCCCCAACTTAGATCGTTACTAGTCCCTTAGTAATGACATGCAGGTGAGAATAAAAGATGATCTCAAGGTGAATTTTGACTTCCGATAACTTTGATTCATGCTCTTCTCAAGGAGTATTTTCAGCAATTAAATTTGACCAACGTAGAAGAAATTTAGGTTCTATCTCAGCCTTAGACCTCAACTAAGTGCACATGATCTATGGAGTACATATAGTAAGTACATAGTATATGGAATAAGATCGAGTTAACACCCCAAGCGCACTACTGAACGAGGCGTAGAGAGTGGTATTAATGCTAGCTCAATACTATGGCTATAGTAGCATCGGCTCAAACACATGGGAGACAGCTTTTCCACCTTTATTTTATTTGGCATTTGCTGCTTGTTGGTCATTTTTGATGACAATCAACTTTAGTACTATGATGCAAGCTTTTGCTTGTTTATGCGCAGTGCAGCTTTCACTTTATAGTTTAGTGGCGCTTATCCACTACCCATGTGCCGTCCTTAGTAGACCGGCAGCTTATTCCCCCGACGAAGTTATGTATCCTTCATGGGTTAGGGAGCTTCACTCACGTCATAATAATACTGCAAATGAGCTAACACTAACCCTACTCTCCACTAAAGCTAAAAAATTTCGTGCATGTAAGTGCTAACTCAACTCGAGGTGGATGGTGAGGTGAGAGAAGTATAATGGTAATAGATATGACTGTAGTGGTATGGATCGTAGTGCACCTAGCTAGGCTTACTTCACCTAGGATTCCCTAGCTGGCCACTCTTGCATTTCTACCCTTTTGAAAAGAATCGAATTATCATGCATATCATTGGACAATCATCTCCTAAGATCATCAAATATCCATGGTTTGTGAATGCAAAAACGAAAAAATTTTCATGGATAGTGCATGTAAATGTACTCCCCCCCCCTAAATAAAAGGCATGTTCCTACATGACAAATCATAAATGAGAGAAAGGAGAAAGGAATACCAAACCATGGAATGAAGGGCGGCGATCAGCATGCATGTTGTCCACTGACGTGTTAGGTGGGCGTGGATCGGAGTGGCTGCACACGAGAACAGAAACAAAAATGCAGAAAACAAAAACAAAACAAGGAAAATAACCAAGCAGAGAGAATATGAAATGTAGTAGAAACAAAAACTAGTCGGATCATGAGCTATCATGCGATGGCTTTTCTAACGTAATATTCATGGGGCTGTGAAGATCTTCTTCTTCTAAGTAGGGTTTGAGCCGTTGCCCGTTCACAGTGAATCATCTTTGAGACGTAGGATCTAAAATTGTAACGGCTCCATTCTCAAAAACCTGCTGAACAAGGAAGGGACCATCCCATCGCGTTTTCAATTTACTTGGAAAGAGTTTTAGTCTAGAGTTGTAAAGCCATACTTTTTGATTCTCCACAAAAATTCTTCTCCTCAAGCTCTTGTCATGAAACATCTTCATCTTGGCTTTATAAATCTTTGAATTCTCATAAGCCTCATTTCTTAACTCTTCCAACTCATTCAATTGAAGAAGTCTATGCTTGCCGGCTCTATCCAAATCTAGGTTGAGTTTTCTAATAGCCCAAAGGGCCTTGTGTTCTAACTCAAGTGGTAGGTGACAAGCTTTGCCAAAGATAAGGCGGAAGGGAGACATGCCGAGAGGGGTTTTGTAAGCTGTCCTATAAGCCCATAACGCTGCCTAGCTTCCTAGACCAATCTTTCCCATCTGGACGCACTATTTTCCTCAAAATTTTCTTCACCTCTCTATTGCACAATTTAACTTGTCCATTGGCTTGAGGATGATATGGGGTAGTGACTCGATGATGGACACCAAACTTTTTGTGTAGATTCCTAAAGTTGTAATTTGTGAAGTGTGAACCTCCATCACTAATGATCGCTCGTGGGCATCCATATCTATAAAAAATGTGTTTTTCAATAAAATTGGTCACTACCTTACTGTCATTGGTTTTGGAGGGAATGGCTTCTACCCATTTGGAGACGTAGTCAACAGCCATCAAGATGTATTCATAACCGTTAGAACTAGGAAATGGACCCATAAACTCAATTCCCATAAATCAAATATTTCTACTTCTAAGATGGGTTGTAGGGCATTCTATCTTTCCTATTGATATTGATGGATGCTTGGCATGCTAAACAACTGTTATAAAATTTCTGCGCGTCATGAAATAATGTAGGCCAAAAGAAACCCGATTCAACAATTTTATGAGCTGTTACCTTGGCCGAGTAGTGACCCCTCCTGGTTTTGCGTGGCAGAATTCTAGGATGCTTCATTGCTCGCTCTCGGGGACGCATCGTCGGAGAATTTGATCTTGTCCTTGGTGAAACAGCTCCGGATCTTCCCAAAAATAAAATCGCGCATCCTTGAGTAGCTTTTTCCTCTCGTGGGAAGTCCAACCTGTAGGAATTTGTCCTGAAACTAAAAAATTGACAATATGTGCATACCAAGGAACGAATGTTCCTTGTGCAGTTAGGACAAATTCATCAGGAAATGCATCATTAATTTGTTCAGGTGGGGCGCCTATGATTCGTGAGAGATGGTTGGCTACTACATTTTCACACCCTTTCTTATCTTTAATTTCCAAATCAAATTCATGTAATAAAAGCACCCATCTAATCAATCTCGGTTTAGCCTCTTTGTTCTTTAACAAGTATCTAATAGCTGCATGATCAGAATAAACAGTTATTTTACTACCAAGTAAATAATACCTAAACTTTTCTAAAGCGAAAATAGTGGCCAGCAGCTCCTTTTCGGTGGTGGTGTAATTCAGTTGTGCGTCCACTAAGGTCCTGCTGGCGTAGTAGATCACCACGGGTTTCTTATCAATTCTTTGGCCTAATACTGCACCTACTGCAAAATCAGAAGCGTCGCACATTAGTTCAAAAGGAAGGGTCCAATCGGGCCCTTGCAGGATAGGCGCATTAACCAAAGCTTCTTTCAATTTATAAAATGCATCTTTAGCCTCTAGTGTTAGTTCAAAATCATTATTTTTAGACGATAAAAGGTTTGTAAGAGGTTTAGAAATTTTAGCAAAATCAAGGATAAAACGTCTATAGAAACTCACGTGGCGAGGAAACCCTAAGGGTTTTTAGGTTGGTTGGAGGTGGAAGGCCCTAGATGATTTCGATTTTGGCCTTGTCCACTTCCAATCCACGGTTGCTGACCGTGTGTGTCCCAGCACTACTCCCTCCTGCACCATGAAATGAGATTTTTCCCAACTTAGGACAAGGTTGGACTCAATGCACCTCTTCAATACTTTGGTGAGGCTTAGGAGGCAGTTCTCAAAGGTAAATCCAAATACTGAAAAATCATCCATAAATATTTCTAAACATTCGCCTACTAAATCAGAAAATAGGGCATTCATACATCGCTGAAATGTGGCGGGGCATTGCATAACCCGAAGGGCATACGCTGAAGGCATATGTCCCTACGGGACTCGTAAATGTTGTCTTCTCTTGATCATCAGGATGGATGGTTACTTGGTGGTATCCGGAGTAACCATCAAGAAAACGAAGATATGGCTGCCGTGACAGTTGTTGTAGTATTTGATCTATGAAGGGTAGTGGGTAGTGATCCTTCTTTGTCGCCTTATTTAATTTCCTGTAATCAATGCACACCCTCCACCCTGTGGTCAATCTTTTCTGCACCTCTTCCCCTTTTTCGTTCACTTCTACGGTAATTCCAGATTTCTTTGGTACCATGTGTACAGGACTCACCCATCTACTGTCGGATATAGCATAAATTATTCCTGCATTCAACCACTTAATCACTTCTTTCTCAAGAACTTCTCTCATGTAAGGGTTGAGTCTCCTTTGATGCTCTCTACAAGGTTTTGCTTCCTCTTCTAAAAATATCCTATGTTCACAGATCAAAGATGGAATTCCTCTAATATCATCAAAGGTCCAACCTATGGCATTTCTATGCTCCCTAAGTACCTCTAGCAAGTCCTTTTCCTGTCCAACCTTGGGCAGCCCTAGCGAGGTTTGCCTCGGGCGGCCTGGTCGGGGCTGCCTGGGCGGCCTTAGCGGGGCTGCCTAGGCAGCTCTGGCTGGGCGGCCTGGGCAGCCTGGTCGGGGCTTCCTAGGCGGCCTGGTCGGGGCTGCCTGAGCGGCCTTGGCAGGGCTGCTTGGGCGGCCAAGGCTGGTGGACAAGAGAGAGAAAGAGAGAGAGAATAGAGATGTGAGGACGACGTCGCGAGGTGACGGCGGCTGCGGCAGCAACGACGGCTAGGGTTCAAAAGGATAGGGGAGGCCAAGCAGTCCTCCAAGAAGAGTTAGCAAAACTCAATTCTTGAATTAATGACTGCCTAAGAGTTTCTTGAAAACAATGGCCTTTATATAGGCCTTGGAGGAAAGAGAAATTGACGAGAAAGTAAAGACGAGAAAATAAAGACATGGGTCGTGTCACGCCAAAGGGCAGTTGTGGATCTGTCTTTGGCATCGTGTCATGACGCGCATAGAGGCGTGCGCGGGTGGAGACGTGCAAGTTGGCCATTTTGGCGTGTCGGCTTTAGGGTTGACTCCGGTTGACCATGGTGGGTTGACTTCGGTTGACTTTGGTTGACTCCCGATGAGATGTTGGCATCCTCACCATCATGAAGAAGTTAATGACCGAGGCTCTAGTCTTGAAACTCCCAGATTTTGGCAGGGTCTTCGAAGTAGCCTATGACGCATCAGGAGTAGTGATGGAGGACCATCCAGCAGATGACGGTTTGGCGACGACGACGCCACACGAGGATGCCACGATGACGCGCCATCAGCAACGCCGAGCCGCTCGAGTCGACGTCCGTCATCCGGGGTTTAAGTACTCCGGGTAAGCAAGACTTTACCATTTTATTATTTTCATCATTATGTTGTATTTCTTTCCGAATTATAGATTGGGCCATTACCGTAGGGCCCGTCCTCATCTTTGATTTTATATTTTAGAATTGTATTTGAATTTGTAAGGAGAGACCGAACCACGTTTCACGACGGTTCGATCTCTCCCCACGTTCTCTTGGCACCCCTCCTCCCTATATAAGGGGAGGGCATGCCCAAGGAACATTTGGAAGTTTTTGAATGAATTGAATTTTTCAAAGAGCTTCCCTTATCGTAGTCTTAGCGTAGGGGGTATGGCTGGCCCCAACCACGTCGAGATCACTCCGTGGTTAGAGCTCACGATCCGCTCGTCGAGATCACTCCGACGGTCGTGCTAATCGTGCCGCCGAGATAACTCCGCACGCTTAAAGATTCAAGAAGTCGGCATCGCTTTGGCGCGGACGGAAGCCTGCATCGAGATTACTCGGAGGCCTCCGACACATGAGACGCCGTCGATCTGCGCTGCATCGGAGACTTGTCTTCATCAAGGAGACCGCCACATTTATCAAGAACTTCTGTCGCCAAGGTTCTTGATTCCCTCCTCCACCTACACCCTTCTCATCCATTCGCCCGACCATCTTCTACCCGGTTTCTTGATTCCCGCCGCCTCCATCTCTTGATACTACCCGCATTCCCTCCCACACCGCTTCTTGAACCTCGCCATTTCTTGATCTTACACCATCCTGCCTTCGTTCTTGAACCCCGCCTGTTCCTGCTTTCTTGATCCCTACCATCATCGTCCCCCCCATCTTCTTGACTCCTCCCTCCCCTCTACTCTTCTTGATCGTTCTTGCCTACCTGTCTTCGCACCCCTTGTTCTTGAGCCCTTCTTCTTGATTATCCGACGCACCTCTCATCCTTTTCCTCTTATCTCCCGCGGTTCTTGAATCCTAGCGCCATCCCGTCATCCTGCCCGAGCCTACGCTCCTCCTTGTCTCGCTTCGCGTCCCGATGCCTTTGCCCGTCGCTCCCGCGGTCCGGCACCCGCAGCGCCGCTCAACCCGCGTGACGGCCTTGCGCCCAGTCCGTAGGCCTCTATCGCGCGGCAGGCCTGGTCTCGCGCTCGGTGATTCCGCGCTGCCGTCACGATCCTGCGCCCTCGCCGCGCCTCGCAGGGCACCGGGCCCTTGCACCCTCTGCCCTGCCGCTCTCCTCTCAGGCCGTTGATCGACACCTACACCACCTCAACACGATTCGCTACACGGAGTTGTGCTCACGCCGTCGTTGACCTACGCGCCCTCGGCTATCTCCTCTACGACCTTGACGCATCTCCTCGACATCCCGGTCGTCGACTAAACTTCTTCAGCCTCGGCCAGCCTTCGCCTGCCCATTCTCTGACCGCCGTGGACTAAGTGCCTTCAGGTCAGTCTCGTCTCCCCTCCATGCATATCCAGTATCATTACCGCTTGCAGTGCCGTCTTCTGCTATCGCATCCTCTGTCACGACTATACGAGCAACGCTAGAATAGGACGAGCCACCGTTGACGAGAATAGGAACTTTCTTGAGGTAAACGGACTGTCCTCTGACCACTTAAATTCCGAACTAGACAGGGCCGTCAGACGCCCCTCGCGTCGTAGACGTCTAGTTATCCCGAGGGTCATTGGGAGTTTGATCTACGGATCACTCACCCTTGGTGTCCGTCATAATCCTCGTTCTTATCCCCTGAATCTTAACTGCTTGTTCATTTACATATCATTTCTTACTCTGGTCCACGCCATATCATCATTTTGTCCTGTGACGTGAAACGCGCCGCTCGATCCTGGCCGACGGCGTTTCGCATCGAGTAGGTATAGGTGGAGTCCTATCGCAAGAAGGACATCCTATAGAGTACTTTAGTGAAAAGCTTAACGACACACGTAGGAAATACGACAACTATGATCGTGAGTTTTGTGCCCTTGTTCAGGCTTTGAGGCATTGGAGGCACTACCTCCTACCCCGCGAGTTCGTCTTATATTCTGACCATAGCGCCCTTCCCCACCTACAAGATCAACGGAAGGTCAGCGACCGGCATGCGCGTTGGATTGCGTATCTACAGGACTATTCCTCTGTGATTCGACACAAGAAAGGGAAAGACAACGCCGTCACTGATGCTCTGAGTAGACGTCCAAGGCCTATATGTATAGGCCATTTTTTAATGAAACAGATAGGTAGTCGTAATTCAAGAATCAAGTTTTTGCTTAACTCTTCTTGGAGGACTGCCCAAGCCTCCCTACCCCTTCCTCAACCTACCTTCGCCGCCTCCGCCTCCGCCGCAGTCGCCGCCGCCACCGCCTCGCGTCGCTGGTCACCATCTTTCTCCTCTCCATTCCTCCCCTTCCTTCCTTTCCCTCTTCTCTCTCTTTCTCTCCCCTTCTCGTCCCTCACCCTTGGCAACCCTAGGTCGCCGCCCACACCGCCCACCTTAGGCTACCAAGGTCGCCCTAGGCTGCCCCATCCAGGGCTGCCCAAGGCTGCCCAAGGCCGCCCAAGGCCGCCCCATCAAGGCCCGCCCAGGGACCCCCCAGGCCGCCCACACACTGCCGCCCAAGGCTGCCCAAGGCCGCCCCATCAAGGCCCGCCCAGGGCCGCCCCAGGCTGCCCACACACGGTCGACCAAGGCTGCCCAAGGCCACCCCATCAAGGGCCACCCAGGGCCGCCTCAGGCCGCCCACACAGGGTCGCCCAAGGCCGCCCCATCAAGGGCCGCCCAAGACTGCCCCATCAAGGGCCGCCCAAGACTGCCCCTGCCAGCGCCACCCAAGGCCGCCCCAGGCTGCCCGCTTGGGGCCGCCCAAAGGCCACCCAGTTGCCTGGCCGGGCCTACTGCCCCGCCTCACTCTCCACTAGGGCCGTCGAATGCCTGGAACGTCCAGATCCCATCGTCCAATGGGCCTCTCAACGCCCAGATTCGCCCAGCCTCGGTAGGATCAGAATTTCTTGCATCCTCTTCAGGCACTACGGTGGCGACGTACGCCTGAACTCTTTGGTGTCAAAGTGTTTGATGACTCTAAAATATGTCATCAAATAATCAAGTTCTCAAGTTTAAATTCATTACAATTATCTTGTGAATTCATGCTAAGTTCATGCATATGTATTGTTTTATGAAATCACTAACCCCACTTGATTCTTTGAATCAAGTGGAATATATTTAACGTTTTATGGCTAGTGAACATTCAGAAACAGGTTAAGAAGATCAAGGAAGAGAGGAGGATCAACAGAAGTGGGCAAAAATTACGAAAATGCCCCTGGGCATGACTTAAGAGAAAACCTATAAATACTCTCTTGAGAGAGGAGTTTAGGTGTTCAGAATTTTCTCTAAGGAAACTAGGGCTTGGAGAAGAGGATTTCTGCACCCTCCAGGAGCTGATGAGCTTTTGGAGTTGGAGAGGAAGAACAGATGAAGATAGCTTGGATTGAAGAACCACGCCGCCGCAAGGACGTGACACCCGACGTGGGAAATCGCAAGCTTCAGCCCTGTAATCCCTCTCTTCTCAGACAATTTTGGTTGGGTTGGAAGAGTCACAAGATCTTCCAATGTTTCACTGAGGATTGTTTCGTTTAGATTTGATTTCAGTTTAAACTTTGTTCCTTTGTTGTTCAAATCGTCTTCCCCAAATCTTCCAAAAGAACAGAACTCCTCCGCATCTCCACCACGCCGTGCAGCAAAGCCGCCACGCCAGCCGCGCGTGACCGCACGCAGACGCAGCGCCGCGTGCACCGCGCATGCAATCACACGCAGCGCAGCGCAAGACGCACGCAGCACGCAGCAGCGCAGCGCGCACGCGCACGCAGACGCAGCGCGCGCACGCAGCGCGCGCAGCACGCAGCACGCTGCGCTGTTGCGCAGGCATTCCGTGCATAGGCAGCCGCCGCCGCTGCATAGTCAGCGCCAGAGGCCGCTAGCACGCAACACCTCGCGCGCAGGTTATCCTCGCACGCAGGTGTTCGATCCTTTGCCCCAAAGGGCAAAGGATCTGTCTACAGAGAAATTCTCTGTAGACGGCTTGATTAAGTTGCACTTTAACGTACTGAAAAGGAATTTCCTGCTGTTTTCTTTTGCTCCCTGTGGATCGACCCTCACTCGCCCTAACTTGTGAGGTTTATAAATTCGTTGAATAAGCTTAATCCTCACACATGTTACTGATAAATAACCAGTAAAAAACACAGTAAAATTGAGCTTATCAACTGGCGCCGCTGCCGGGGAGCACGGTATTACAGTAGAAAATTCTATTTTCTCTGAATCTACAGTTATCTCTCTAAACCTACAGTCATTTTGGTGAATCTACAGTCATTTTTGTGAATCTACTGTCATTTCTCTAAATCTACAGTCATTTTTGTTGATTTTTCTAGAGCTGTAGGACTTGACAATCCTCAGCTCATTGTTATTCTAACCGTTTGCTGTAGATTTATGGTAGTAACACGCTCAGGAGCTGGTGAAAAGTCTGCAGAGAAAGACATTAGAGACGCCACTCCGGATTCTACAGTGACAGAACCAGAAATTCAGCAGAGAAATATGGCTGAAGAGATGCATCAGCAGAATGAGAGGAGGAGGACTATGCTGGATAGGTCCACACCGTCGGGAAGCTTGCGTCAAACCGATGTAAATCTGAACATCGGTGACGGTATTTCCTTCGATATGACAATGCATTAATTCATTCCTTACCTGAATTTAATGGACTGCCTGCTCAAAACCCATTAGAATTCCTTGATGATTTCCACATTAGGTGTTCATCTCAAAACGCCCAGGATATCTACAGAAATTTTAAAATGAAATATTTTCCTCTAACCTTAAAAGATAAAGCATTTTCCTGGTATCGCAATTTAGGAATCACTTTTAATTCATGGGAAGAGATGCAGGAAAATTTCTGCAGAAATTTTACTCTCTCCAAAACTAACTTTTATAGAAGGAAATTCACAACTTCCATCCTCATGATGGTGAGGCGTTTAGTGAATCATGGGAGAGGTTCAATGATCTGTTGAGGAAGTGCCCTCACCATGGAATTGAACAATGTCAACTAGCTCAGATATTTTATGAGTCTCTCTGATTTTATGAAAAACAAGGTAAACCTCGCCACGGTGGAACGTTTTATACTGCATATGAGGATGAAGTGTTTGATATTTTGGAGAGAGTTGCAGAAACTGATTTGCAGGAGATTGGAGCCAATCAGAATGGGAGGAATGTGCAGCCCAAGAGAGCAGGAGTTCTGCAGGTCAACGCCAAGGAGGGAGAGCTACAAGCGGGCCTAAGGGAGACCAACCAGAAATTGGAGGAGCTCACCTCTACCTTGAAGAATGTCTTCCTAGGTAACTCTCCCATCATTAAAGCTAAGATCTGCTCTCTGTTTTAGCAGGGAACATGAAGATGGAGCTTGCCAAGCCATGGAAGAAGAGGTGAAGGCTTTCAACCAGCCGCAACAACCGTGGGCGGGTCAAAAGCGGTCAAATTTCCAAAACGGAGAGGCCTTCCACCAAGGAAACAAGCCGGCAGCTCAACCCCGCTCCAGTAGAGACAACAATTCCAGCACAGGCCTCCACAACAGTATCAGGTTTCATCTCAAACTCAACCTGATTTCTCTACATTAACTCCTGTCATTTCAGATATGATCGAAAAGCAAAATCAAAAGTTGCGGGCGGAAATGGAGATGCGGATGCAAGTGATGCTGGAGTTTCAAACGAAGCAAATGCTGGATGCTCAAGAGCAGATGAGGAAGATGCTAGAAAGCCTCAGACCTGTTCAACCTGAACACCAAGGTATACCGTTAGATTCTCCTTGCACATCTTATAAACTTCCCACGAAACCGTCCATCAATCCATGCAACTTGCATCATGTGCAGCACTCCACTCATGATGAGACGAATAGAGATGATCTTGAGGTTCTAGCCATATCAAAATTGCGAAATGGAAAAGAACTTCAGGATCCCTATCGGACTTCTATAGAGAATTCTAAGAAGGGAACCGAACCACAAGAGGGAGAAGGAGAGGACCCCCCCTACGTGGAGGAGCCTCTACCTTCTACGAGTGGGCAGCATGTTCCCTACCCTTCCGCTTTAAATAGAAAAAAACCGATATTTGATTATGAAAACCGACTGCTAGAGAATTTTAGAAAAGCCACCATGACTGTTACTGTCGAAGATATGCTTAGGTGTGCACCTTCCCTAAAGAAGTACCTTAAGGACTCTTGCACCATTAAGAAGCCTAGGGAAGTGGTTAAATTATCTGAAAATGCCTCTAGCATTCTTAATGCCATCCCTATCAAAATGAGAGACCTCGAGCCCCCTTCATTACATGCGAAATAGGAGGAAACACCTTCTCTAAAGTTTTATTAGATACGGGAGCAAGCATAAGTATCATTCCGACCGCATTATATGAGGAGAGTGGGTTTGGAGAGTTGGAGGAAATTCATATGGACCTACTCTTAGCTGACGGCACTGTTAGGCAACCCGAGGGAAGGTTAACCGATGTCATGATCATTGTAGAGAATTGTGAAATCCTGTAGACTTTATAGTGACAGATGTAAAGATATCGAGACATTAGTTTAGCTCCTATCATCTTCGGTAGACCATTCTTGGTCACGGCAAAAACGATTATGGATTGGGAAAAGGGGACGGTTGAGTTTAAAATTGGACAGGAGAGAGGTCAACTGGATATATCGAAAATGATGAAATGTCCTGTAGGAAGCAATGAGGAGTTAAAATTGTGTGCAGAAGATGAAGGAGAGGATGTGGTTAAAGAATACTTGTCACAAGTAGAGGGTAGAGAGCTAGAGGGAGAGATCATAGATCCTTCTTCGGTAGAGGTAGGGCCAGAATTGAAACCTTTGCCCTCATCCCTCAAATATGCATATCTAGATGAGCAGAAAATCCTACCGGTAATCATATCTTCATCACTATCCTCTACACAGGAAAAGGACTTGCTAGAGGTACTTAGGAGCATAGAAATGCCATAGGTTGGACCTTTGATGATATTAGAGGAATTCCATCTTTGATCTGTGAACATAGGATATTTTTAGAAGAGGAAGCAAAACCTTGTAGAGAGCATCAAAGGAGACTCAACCCTTACATGAGAGAAGTTCTTGAGAAAGAAGTGATTAAGTGGTTGAATGCAGGAATAATTTATGCTATATCCGACAGTAGATGGGTGAGTCCTGTACACATGGTACCAAAGAAATCCGGAATCACCGTAGAAGTGAGCGAAAAGGGAAGAGGTGCAGAAAAGATTGACCACAGGGTAGAGGTGTGCATTGATTACAGGAAATTAAATAAGGCGACAAAGAAGGATCACTACCCACTACCCTTCATAGATCAAATACTAGAAAAACTGTCAGGGCAGCAATATTTTTGTTTTCTTGATGGTTATTCAGGATACAACCAAGTAAACATCCATCCTGATGATCAAGAGAAGACAACATTTACGAGTCCCGTAGGGACAAATGCCTTCAGGCGTAGGCCCTTCGGGTTATGCAATGCCCCGCCACATTTCAGCGATGTATGAATGCCCTATTTTCTGATTTAGTAGGCGAATGTTTAGAAATATTTATGGATGATTTTTCAGTATTTGGATCTACCTTTGAGAACTGCCTCCTAAGCCTCACCAAAGTATTGAAGAGGTGCATTGAGTCCAACCTTGTCCTAAGTTGGGAAAAATCTCATTTCATGGTGCAGGAGGAGTAGTGCTGGGACACACGGTCAGCAACCGTGGATTGAAGTGGACAAGGCCAAAATCGAAATCATCCAGGGCCTTCCACCTCCAACCAACCTAAAAACCCTTAGGGTTTCCTCGGCCACGCTGGGTTTCTATAGACGTTTATCCTTGATTTTGCTAAAATTTCTAAACCTCTTACAAACCTTTTATCGCCTAAAAATAATGATTTTGAACTAACACTAGAGGCTAAAGATGCATTTTATAAATTGAAAGAAGCTTTGGTTAATGCGCCTTATCCTGCAAGGGCCCGATTGGACCCTTCCTTTTGAACTAATGTGCGACGCTTCTGATTTTGCAGTAGGTGCAGTGTTAGGCCAAAGAATTGATAAGAAACCCGTGGTGATCTACTACGCCAGTAGGACCTTAGTGGACGCACAACTGAATTACACCACCACCGAAAAGGAGCTGCTGGCCATTATTTTCGCTTTAGAAAAGTTTAGGTCTTATTTACTAGGTAGTAAAATAACTGTTTATTCTGATCATGCAGCTATTAGATACTTGTTAACGAAGAAAGAGGCTAAACCGAGATTGATTAGATGGGTGCTTTTATTACAGGAATTTGATTTGGAAATAAAAGACAAGAAAGGGTGTGAAAATGTAGTAGCCGACCATCTCTCACGAATCATAGGCGCCCCACCTGAACAAATTAATGATGCATTTCCTGATGAATTTGTCCTAACTGCGCAAGGAACATTCGTTCCTTGGTATGCACATATTGTCAACTTTTTAGTTTCAGGACAAATTCCTACAGGTTGGACTTCCCACGAGAGAAAAAAGCTACTCAAGGATGCGTGATTTTATTTTTGGGAAGATCCGGAGCTGTTTCACCAAGGACAAGATCAAATTCTCCGACGATGCGTCCCCGAGAGCGAGCAACGAAGCATCCTAGAATTCTGCCACGCAAAACCAGGAGGGGGTCACTACTCGGCCAAGGTAACAGCTCATAAGATTGTTGAATCGGGTTTCTTTTGGCCTACATTATTTCATGACGCGCAGAAATTTAATAACAGTTGTTTAGCATGCCAAGCATCCATCAATATCAATAGGAAAGGTAGAATGCCCCTACAACCCATCTTAGAAGTGGAAATATTTGATTTATGGGGAATTGATTTTATGGGTCCATTTCCTAGTTCTAACGGTTATGAATACATCTTGATGGCTGTTGACTACGTCTCCAAATGGGTAGAAGCCATTCCCTCCAAAACCAATGACAGTAAGGTAGTGACCAATTTTATTGAAAAACACATTTTTTATAGATATGGATGCCCACGAGCGATCATTAGTCATGGAGGTTCACACTCTATAAATTACAACTTTAGGAATCTCCTCAAAAAGTTTGGTGTTCATCATCGAGTCACTACCCCATATCATCCTCAAGCCAATGGACAAGTTGAATTGTGCAATAGAGAGGTGAAGAAAATTTTGAGGAAAATAGTGCGTCCAGATGGGAAAGATTGGTCCAGGAAGCTAGACGAGGCGTTATGCGCTTATAGGACAGCTCACAAAACCCCTCTCGGCATGTCTCCCTTCCGCCTTATCTTTGGCAAAGCTTGTCACCTACCACTTGAGTTAGAACACAAGGCCCTTTGGGCTATTAGAAAACTCAACCTAGATTTGGATAGAGCCGGCAAGCATAGACTTCTTCAATTGAATGAGTTGGAAGAGTTAAGAAATGAGGCTTATGAGAATTCAAAGATTTATAAAGCCAAGATGAAGATGTTTCATGACAAGAGCTTGAGGAGAAGAATTTTTGTGGAGAATCAAAAGTATGGCTTTACAACTCTAGACTAAAACTCTTTCCAGGTAAATTGAAAACGCGATGGGATGGTCCCTTCCTTGTTCAACAGGTTTTTGAGAATGGAGCCGTTACAATTTTAGATCCTACGTCTCAAAGACGATTCACTGTGAACGGGCAACGGCTCAAACCCTACTTAGAAGAAGAAGATCTTCACAGCCCCATGAATATTACGTTAGAAAAGCCATCGCATGATAGCTCATGATCCGATTAGTTTTTGTTTTTACTACATTTCATATTCTCTCTGCTTGATTACTTTCCTTGTTTTGTTTTTGTTTCTGCATTTTTGTTTCTATTCTCGTGTGCAGCCACTCCGATCCACGCCCACCTAACACGTCACTGGACAACACGCATGCTGATCGCTGCCCTTCCTTCCATGGTTTGGTATTCCTTTCTCCTTTCTCTCATTTATGATTTTTCATGTAGGAACATGCCTTTTATTGAGGGGGGGAGGGGAGTACATTTACATGCATTATCCATGAAGTTTTTTTCGTTTTTGCATTCACAAACCATGGATATTTGATGATCTTAGGAGATGATTGTCCAATGATATGCATGATAATTCGATTCTTTTCAAAAGGGTAGAAATGCAAGAGTGGCCAGCTAGGGAATCCTAGGTGAAGTAAGCCTAGCTAGGTGCACTACGATCCATACCACGACAATCGTATCTATTACCATTATACTTCTCTCACCTCACCATCCACCTCGGGTTGAGTTAGCACTTACATGCACGAATATTTTTAGCTTTAGTGGAGAGTAGGGTTAGTGTTAGCTCATTGGCAGTATTATTATGACGTGAGTGAAGCTCCCTGACCCATGAAGGATACATAACTTCGTCGGGGGAATAAGCTGCCGGTCTACTAAGGACGGCACATGGGTAGTCGATAAGCGCCACCAAACTATCAAGTGAAAGCTGCACTACGCATAAACAAGCAAAAGCTTGCATCATAGTACTAAAGTTGATTGTCATCAAAAATGACCAACAAGCAGCAAATGCCAAATAAAATAAAGGTGGAAAAGCTGTCTCCCGTGTGTTTGAGCCGATGCTACTATAGCCATAGTATTGAGCTAGCATTAATGCCACTCTACGCCTGCTCAGTAGTGCGCTTGGGGTGTTAACTCGATCTTATTCCATATACTATGTACTTACTATATGTACTCCATAGATCATGTGCACTTAGTTGAGGTTTAAGGCTGAGATAGATCCTAAATTTCTTCTACGCTGGTCAATTTTAATTGCTGAAAATACTCCTTGAGAAGAGCATGAATCAAAGTTATCGGAAGTCAAAACTCACCTTGAGATCATCTTTTATTCTCACCTGCATGTCATTACTAAGGGACTAGTAATGATCTAAGTTGGGGGGTGTTTGATGACTCTAAAATATGTCATCAAATAATCAAGTTCTCAAGTTTAAATTCATTACAATTATCTTGTGAATTCATGCTAAGTTCATGCATATGTATTGTTTTATGAAATCACTAACCCCACTTGATTCTTTGAATCAAGTGGAATATATTTAACGTTTTATGGCTAGTGAACATTCAGAAACAGGTTAAGAAGATCAAGGAAGAGAGGAGGATCAACAGAAGTGGGCAAAAATTACGAAAATGCCCCTGGGCATGACTTAAGAGAAAACCTATAAATACTCTCTTGAGAGAGGAGTTTAGGTGTTCAGAATTTTCTCTAAGGAAACTAGGGCTTGGAGAAGAGGATTTCTGCACCCTCCAGGAGCTGATGAGCTTTTGGAGTTGGAGAGGAAGAACAGACTGAAGATAGCTTGGATTGAAGAACCACGCCTCGCCGCAAGGACGTGACACCCGACGTGGGGAAATCGCAAGCTTCAGCCCTGTAATCCCTCTCTTCTCAGACAATTTTGGTTGGGTTGGAAGAGTCACAAGATCTTCCAATGTTTCCCAACTGAGGATTGTTTCGTTTAGATTTGATTTCAGTTTAAACTTTGTTCCTTTGTTGTTCAAATCGTCTTCCCAAATCTTCCAAAAGAACAGAACTCCTCCATCTCCACCACGCCGCAGCAGCAGCGCAGCCGCCAAGCGCAGCACAAGACGCAGCACGCAGTCACAAGACAGCCGGCATGCAGCCAGACGCGCACAGCGCAGCTGCAGCGCGCGCAGCCGGCGCTGGGCAGCCGCGCCACACAAGCAAGACGCAGCACGCGCAAGGCGCTGCGCAGCACGCAGCAGCGCGCTGCTGCGCAAGACGCAGACGCGCTGCGCAGCACGCAGCGGCACGCGCACGCAGCACGCACGCAGCCGCGCACGCAGCACGCAGCCGCAGACGCAGCGCCGCAGCGCGCAGCGCTGCGCGCAAGCGCGCGCAGGCATTCCGTGCATAGGCAGCCGCCGCGCGCTGCATAGTCAGCGCGCAGGAGGCCGCCAAGCACGCAACACCTCGCGCGCAGGTTATCCCTGCACGCAAGGTGTTCGATCCTTTGCCCCAAAGGGCAAAGGATCTGTCTACAGAGAAATTCTCTGTAGACGGCTTGATTAAGTTGCACTTTAACGTACTGAAAAGGAATTTCCTGCTGTTTTCTTTTGCTCCCTGTGGATCGACCCTCACTCGCCCTAACTTGTGAGGTTTATAAATTCGTTGAATAAGCTTAATCCTCACACATGTTACTGATAAATAACCAGTAAAAAACACAGTAAAATTGAGCTTATCAGTGTTCTTCGTTAAGTATTTTCTCAAGAAATTTCCACCGCCGTCAGAATTAGATTTGGTTTGGATTTCCCACTTCCTCCCTCTCTTTTGAGTGTTTCTTCCTGACGCAAATTAGGGTATTGATTTCGGTGCTTAGGCATCGTCGCGGTGGGGGAAGATAGTACTCCCGTAGTCGAAAAGGGTCGGAGCTGCACCACCAGCTTTTCATCGATTTTAAAGACCAAATTTGACCCTGTGGATTTCTGTGGACTGTTTTATCCCTCTCACACCCTAACCTTCCATTGTCGTTCATCCATCCATAACCTTTTCCCGTTATCCCTGCCGTCCATTCCTTAGTCACCCTACATCACTAATCACCCAATCCTTAGTCGTCCTACATCAATTAGTGTTTGTAATGTATGCTACAAAGTTGCATCCAAAATCATTACTAACAGACTAGGGAACCTGAGCGGCTCATCTCGCCTGAGCAGTGTGGTTTTGTCAAGGGTCGACAAATCCATGAAAACATCATGCTCGTGCATGAGCTAGCCCAGTCCTTGGACCCTCATATTCTGGGCTCAAATGTCATCATCAAACTGGATATGGAGAAGGTCTTTGATCCAATCGAGTGGAATTTCCCCACCCTAGTGTTGCGCCGCTTTGGTTTCAACACTGAGTTCATCGATCTTGTCGATGCTTGCATAAGAGAGAATCACTTCTCTCTTTTGATGGATGGAAACTCCACTGGATTCTTCACGGCCACGAGAAGTCTCCGGCAAGGCGATCCTATCTTGCCTACCCTTTTCATATTGATGGAAGAGGTCTTCAGTTGATCGCTCACCCGTGCATCGATCACGCCCTCATCCAACCGTACTTTACGGAAAGAGATGCCCGATCCTCTCACATTCTCTATTTGTAGACGATGATATCCTCTTTTTCAATTGATTTAAAAATCCATTAAGGAACTTATGAGTGTCCTCACGGCATACGAGAAAGCTTGGAGCCAGCTCGTATTATCGAATAGTAGCTTTATAGTTGGTCCTTCCACTACTATAAAGCACACTCAGATCATCCAGCACTATACTCGATACTCACGAGGATGTCTTCCTTTTGAATATCTTGGATGCTGTATCTTTTTGGGACCCGCGAGGCATCATTAGTTTGATACCTTGTTGGGTAAACTCCGAAAGAAACTAGAGGGATGAAAACTCTGTTTCCTATCACATGGTGGGCGTATCGCCTTTTATTCGACACGTCCTTATGAGTATCCCATTGCACACCCTCGTAGTTCATTAACTGTCTTCTACGGTCCTCTGCTCAGTGGAACAACTATGCGCACGATTCTTATGGTCAGGTCACCTCAGGTGTCTTGGGAGGAAGCATGTCGGCCGACGCATGGGGGGGTCTAGGGATCAAACACCTCACGGATGTCTAGGACATGCTCCAAAAGAAGCTCGTATGGCGATTGCGCACCACATACTCATTATTGGGTTGCTTCATTTATGCCAAGTATGGCGAGTGGGCCCATCGAGAGGTTGATATTCAGGGTCCTCGTTGATGGCGGACGTGGCAGCACCACTGGCTGCAGCTTGCCCAGGTCACCCACTGGCACATTGGACGAGGCGAGATTAGCGCCTGGTTTGATACGTGGCATGCTGATGAACCACTCGCGCACCATCCACAATTTGCCTCACATGAAGTGCTCCTAAAAGTGGCACAACTGCTTATGGGAAACACACAACACCTACTACAGTAGCATGGCCTCCCTTCAGATACGTTACCTGAGGTCCAGAGCACCTCAATGGGGTCTACTCCCGACTTTGCCATTTGGACGCTCACACCCAAAGGAACATACTCGTGGAAATCTTCATGGGAGCATTTCCCTGAGAAATCCCCCATCCAGCACTGGGGTCGACGCATCTGGCATCCGACGATCCTTCCTCGAGTCTCCTTTTTCCTCTAGAGACTCTTGCATCGTGACCCGTAGAGGTTACTCTCTCAGTTCTCGCTGTCACTACTGTCCCATAGCTCCACATACTGAGACCATGGACCCTCTTTTCTTCTTGAGTGAGACAGCACTCGCATGCTGGCGCCTCAGCACTGAGAGCTATTGTCCACTGACCCCGTCTGAGTGTTTTGGCAAGTTTCTTATCTCGCCAACATGCTCTACACGGAGCCCCATCCTACACATCACCATAGCTTATCTACTATGGGAGATATGGAAAGGGCGAAACACTTCTCGTTTTGCAGGTACGCCCATGCGCATCGTAGATATCATGCGTCGAGTTCAGCTGTGGCTACGGTGCATCCACCATCTAATCCCCCCTCGAGCTAGTAGATCAACACTCCCTTGCGACCTCCTCTGCTCCGTGGGCATTCACGTGACACCCGCCCCCATTCGCATTGAGGTAATACGTCATCAGCAAGGATCGACGACACGTATTACATCACAGCTATGCGCGATAGATGAGTATTTAAGTTTGATGAATTATGCAATTTTAAGAACTCGGTGGAGCATAAGGACGGGTCGACTAGGGAGAAAAATTCAACAAATCCTTGATAGACGAACAAGATGATAGACTCTAGATGACCCGTAAGAATCTACGACCAATACTACCACGGAGAGGCATTTTACAGCCCGTCAGAGTCAAACCCCAAGTCAACAATCTAGTCGTAAATCAGAAAGAGAGTCCCTACCTCTCGACAAGGGTGGTTATCCTATCCTATCTTAATAAAATAAAACCGGCAGAGGAAGACGATAGGGAGTGACGGAACTAGAGGAAGCAATAATACTGGTAAAGTGAAGGGAAATCGAGATAGAACCTGGCAATGATCCTCCCACAAGTATTGATCGAAAGAATTCCCGAACCAAAGATCAGTGTTCGCGGTAATGAGGTGCGTCTGAGAAGCAACACCAGAGGCACGACGGTAGGCAGAACTGAGACCGGCTGGCAGGAATTGGTCTTTGAGTCGTGTTTGTTAGAAACTCTGATATCTCCGATGGATACGTACGAGGGGCAAGGTGCTTTGGTATAACGATCCAGGAGGTAGACCGACAGGGACGCGGGACGTCGCGCATGCTGAGGGCAGTAGATAGCGCATGGAGGCACCGTATATCGATTGAGATTGACATTACTAGACCACCCGGTAGAGATCACGGCCGTGCAGACACGGGCGTGCTGTGGGCGGGAGATCTCTCACGCGGCGCGCTACAGGATGAGCAAGTTGGCAGCAACAAGCTCCCCGAGGGAAACCAAGATCACGTGGCACTGGGCATGTCGAGGACGAAGAAGTTCCTGCGGTGTGTGGTTGGCAGGGACGAACTCGATGCACAAGAGGGCAGGCCGATCGAGGACGGACAATCAACAACCAAGGTGCTGCACACGGTGGACTCCGCGCTGGCGCGCCCGGACAGGACGATCGGGCATCGGCGTCAGTGAGAGAGAGGCGCAGCCGGGCGGCGGGTGGAAGACTCTCACGGATGAGCGACTGGGGAGCAAACGGAGGGCAGTGACGACCATTTCCGGCAGCGATCCACACCAGATCTAGATTTTGCGACGGGAGATGGACAGGCGCTTGGTGTAACGAGACCTCTCGAAAGGAAAAATGCACTAATTCTCTCTAAGTAAAAACCAACGAAAACAAAACAATACTGGTTTCTTTCTTCAAAAACTCTATCTCTCCCTTGGGTATACCTTTCCCTTATATAGGGAGGAAGGGCGCCAAGAGACCGACCTTAGAGGAGGAAACCGTCGCGAGACGTGGTCCTCATCTTTACAAGTATTTCAAAAGCAGAAATGGAAATATGGACGAGGCCCAAAACGATGGCCCAATCCAATTGTCCTGAAAATTACAAGTAAAATAACAAAGAAAACTTACGAAAGATCATGACGAGTACTTGAATCCTGGGTCGCTTACGTCGACACGAGTGGCTCAAAGTGGTTGGGCTCTTCTAGTGTCAGTGTCGGCGCGATGGTCCCCCCCCCATCATCCTCCGGGGTGGGAAGAGCTCGACTCTGGCGAGCAAAGCTCTGTAATGTCTTTGATGAGCTGGATCAAGTCGGGTCGTTGCCGTCGTAGGTCTTCTTCGGTGATCCATGTATCGTCCGATGTCGGTCGCCCCTGCACATGTAAGAGAAACGTACGTTCCACTCGATCCCCTGCAGCGTTAATTACTTCCTATAGTACCATTTCTATCTTTTCTTGCCCGCATGAGAGTAGGTAGTGGGGGTGGTCTGCATATTCTCTCACTCTCATTACTATCAAGTTTCAAGTGGTTGTGAGGCTCATCGATGGGTGGCATAGGATGATATCGGACTAAATCACTGACGTTGAAGGTTGAACTAATTCCCCAGCTTGGAGGAATACTCACGACGTATGCATTGTCGTTGATTCTTTGGGCTATTCGGAAAGGCCCAGCACTACGAGCATGCAGCTTCGTAGCGACCCCTGGAGAATGTCTCTCAGGTCTCAATCTAACCATCACTAGTTCACCTTCCAAGAAAATACTAGATCTTCATCCTTTGTCGGCGGCAGCCTTATATTGCTTGTTTAGAGATGATATGCGTGAATGAATATGGTCATGCATGTCCCTAATTTCATTTGTAAAATCATATGCCTCATCAGAAATTTTATTATGTGCATCTAATAGAATGAGATCTATGGGTTTTCTCGGAAGTTGACCATAAACTACTTCGAATGGAGCTTTTCCAGTCGTGCGGTTCACTGAGTGGTTGAAAGCAAATTCTGCGCGGGGTAAAATTTGATCCCATGTTTTGAGATTCTCGCCAACTAATGATCTAAGTAGGTTGCCAAGACTACGGTTGACAACCTCTGTTTGACCGTCCGTCTGAGGGATAGTATGCCGTAGAGAATTTCAATTGGGTTCCCATGAGAACTCAAAGTGTCTTCCAAAAGTAACTAGTAAATTTAACCTTTCGATCGGAGACGATGGTCTTGGGCACTCCGTGTAATTTGACAATGTTGTCAAAGAAAAGTCGTTCTACTCGGGATGCATCGGAAGTTTTTGAACATGGCACAAAGAGTGACATCTTCAAAAATCGGTCGACTACAACCATAACGGAGTCATGGTTCCTAGATGTCTTAGGTAACCCTAAGACAAAATCGATACTAATGTCTTCCCACGGCTTATCAGGAAGGGGTAGAGGATTATAAAGTCCGGTGTTTTGCTTGGTTAATTTGGCCTTAGTGCATGTTAGGCATCGAGATATAATTCTCCCGACATCTCGTTTCAGTGATGGCCAAAAGAACTGCTGTTCCATTGCTTGAATGGCCTTGTTAACTCCAAAATGCCTGCTCAGTCCGCCGGCATGTGTCTCCCATATCAAGAAGTCACGTAGGGATGTCCGGGGGATACATAGTCGCTTGTCGTGAAATAAGTATCCGTCCTCGATATAGTATTCCTGCAATTTAGGAATTACGTCTTCGCGGACCTGCGCTAGGATTTTCCCAAAATTGGGACAGTGGATGTAATCATCTCGTAGTTGCTCAAATCCGAGGACCTGAGTCTTCATCATGTTCAAGATCAAGGGTCGTCTACTTAGGGCATCGGCCACTACATTATCCTTGCCCTTTTTATGGCGAATATCTAAAGTAAAATCTTGTAGGTATGCTATCCATCGCGCGTGGCAGTCGCTGACCTTGCGTTGATCATGGAGGTGTCGTAACGCCCTAGGATCTGAAAATAGGACGAACTTCTTCGGTAGGAGATAGTGACGCCAATGGCGTAATGATTGTACCAATGAATAGAATTCTCGGTTGTAGTTATCATAACGTTTACGCGTATCATTAAACTTTTCACTAAAGTACTCTATGGGATGACCTTCTTGACGTAGGACTCCCCCTATTCCGACATCAAAAGCATCACATGATACCACGAAGACTTTGGTGAAGTTGGGTAATCTCAGTACTGGTGCCTCCGTCATGAGCTTCTTTACTAGCTCGAACGCGTGATCTGTTGAGGACATCCACTCAAATTTTTCCCTTTTTAGGAGGTTAGTGATTGGTGCAGTCACACCACTAAAAAGGTGGCAAGTCCAATGAAACTGCGGACGTCATGAACATTCTTCAACTTCGGCCAAGTAGTGATCGCCTCCACTTTAGCTGGGTCAGCAGCTATTCCCCTTGACGACAATATAAATCCTAAAAAGGATACCTTGGATACGAAGAAACTGCATTTCTTCGGATGCGCATATAGCGTTTCTTGGCGTAGGGCAGCGCATACTTGTCGTAGATGTTGGAGATGATCGTTCCTCGTGTAACTATAAACTAGTATGTCATCAAAATAGACCACAACAAATTTTCCTATAAACGGGCAGAGTACTTTATTCATTAACCTCTGAAAAGTACTTGGGGCATTGGATAGCCCGAAAGGCATGACGTTCCATTCATAAAGACCATCCTTGATTTTGAACGCCATTTTTCCATTCATCTCTCGGTCGAATCCTGACCTGATGATAGCCACTCCTTAAATCTACTTTGGAGAAGACAGTGGCGCCAGCCATCTCGTCGAATAAGTCTTGTACTGTAGGTATCAGAAATCGATATTTCATTGTGATTGTGTTTATAGCCCTAGAATCACAGCACATGCGCCACGTTTTGTCCTTCTTGGGCGCAATAAAAGCTGGCAGAACACACGGACTGATGCTCTCTCTAATAAATCCTTTGGCGAGCAGATCTTTTACTTGTCCGCATAGTTCCTCATACTTGATCGGATCCATCCTATAATGAGGAAGATTTGGGAGGGAGGCTACCGGAACTTAGTCTATGGCATGCTGAATGCTCCTCAATGGAGGAAGCTCACATGGTAACTCAGTAGGGAAGACGTCTGCGAATTCCTCTACTAGTTGAACTACCTCGGGGTCATTTGGCTTTGCCACTTCATCCGCCGTAGATGGGGATATAGTGATGCAAAGCATAGTGGCAAGGTATCTTCTACGGGCTCTAAGTCTCGTCTAAAGATACACACATTGGTGATAACAGGTCTTGGCTGCGAATGATCCTGTCCGGAAGTGGGAGCTGATGGCAGAACGTGGGTGCGGGTCGAAAGATACCAAATGAGGCGTCAACCGCCATAGATGAACCAACATGTGTTCGCTCGGCCGGATAACTAGACATCATGATCAAACAACCAAGGACGTCCGAGGATAATACTACCAATTTTTATTGGTAATACATCACAGAGTACCAATTCGTCATATGTGCTCATCTTTAGCTGGACATGACATTGCATCCTCACCGGTAGGGTGGATGATGCGTTAATCCATGACACGTTGTACGGCGTCGGGTGCGGTATCAACGTGAGTCCAAGTTTCTGAGTTGTGTCTTCGGAGATGGCATTGACACAGCTCCCACTATCTACTATCAGTTTGTAAGTATGTCTCGTAATTTTGACGTACAAATAGAAAATACATGTTCGCTGAGTAACATCAGCGGGGCTCGGAGTAGGTGGTTTCGGCGACAAGGTAGAGGTGTGAGGCGGGGTCGATGTAATCGGACCGGAAGGACACGTGCTCGTCCTTGGAATAGCAATGGCCATAGGACTCGATCCCATCGGTGTGGTGGCAGCTAAACGTAGATGGGTACTAGAACTATTCGACTGGGCACCCTGCTGGATGCGTAAAGTCACAATAGGCTGAGCAAGAGTCGGGGGAACCAGGGTTATCTGGATATAACCGAGGGGCTCCTCTAAGTCCTCTCCTTCGGGGCACTCTCCCGGATATTCGTCTACCTCCAAATTATCCTCCGGTGGTGTATCCAATGGATTCCCATGGACGTCCATATGCAAGAGTGAGGGACATTCAGTGCGGCGATGTCCAAACCCTTTGCATTTGAAGCATTGCATGGGTTCACGAGCAGCCATCGGCGCTCTAGCGATCGACACTACAGAGGGTGTTGGTGTAGTCAGAACGGGTTCCTAAGTAGGTGCTAGTACTGCTGGGCACGGATGTCGATTAGGTTGTCGAACTCGTGGTCGAGCAAGTAACACCTGCTCGAGGTGTAGTAGTAGTCGGTGTAACTATATCGTCATGAGAGTATTCATTACTCTCGACTAGACTATAAGCTAAGTCTACGGGGCTAGGGTTTTGCTCTAAAACTCTAACTCCTAAATCTGATCTGAGTCCATGGATGAGAAAGGCGATTTGAATCTGAGGGCTTTCTACAAATTTATACCTCATGAGATACTCCTCAAATTCCTCTGTATACTCACTGACCCTTTGCCTTCCTTTGCTTTAGATCCATCCATTTGAGCAAAAGGCGGGTCATATAAAGCTTAGGGATATATTTATCCTTAAGCTTTTGGGATATCTCATCTCATGTCATGGGAGGATCACCACGATGTCGAGCAGCTTCTTTCTCATTCTTCCAGAAAATCTTAGCTTGCCCTCCAAGACGAGCTTCAGCATAGGATACGCATAGATCATCGTCCATCTCATACCACTGGAAATAACTTTCCAGATCTTATTCCCAATCCGAGTAATCCTTAGGATTCCGTGATCCCTCAAAGATTGGTACTTCTATGCGTACACTTTTTTGAATCATGGCGCGATGCGCCTCTCGTCGTCTCTCTCGTTCGTCATCCTGGTGATGAGCAGGGGGTGGCCAGGAATTTTCTGTTGACCTACATGGGCTAAATGATCCGGGACAGGAGCAACCGGTGGAGCCAGTTGGGGATAATAGATGTCGTCCTCAGTATACCCTTGGGGTGGGTATGGAGCTATCGGTGACTGGGGCACAGTCTGGGTGACTTGTCTCGGGTACGGGGGTGGTGCATAAGCAGGAGCTATGTTCGGATGACTAGGTACGCCTAGGGTATACACGGGTTGAGGCGCGGGTGGATATCCCGTAGGATATGGCTGTGGTGCTATCGGTGGTGGTGGTATAGTACCATGTGGTTGGGGTACGGGCACGTGCAAGCTTTTGAACCAAGGTTGGGTCTGTAAGGGACCGGTGCGGGTTGAGGAGCAGAAGCGTATGCTACCCCATTCGGTCCCATCGGGTAAGTTGGCGCATATGACGTAGGAGGGCGGGTCTGTGTGTGAGCTACTCCATGATGTTGACCCGACTGCTCGTACTGATGAGGTGCTCTTGCCTCTGCGGGATAATAGTTCCTATCCTGTCGATAGAATCGTTCTTCGTGGTAACATTGGTTGTGATGCCCCTCAAGTGGTGGCGATCTCCTTCGATGATTCTCCCAGCTCCGTTGCTTGTAATGACGCAGTTGATAGGTTTTCTGGCCATAGGGACGAGATGCCGCAGGTCTTGGGGCAACATATGTCGGAGCCGAAGCGGGGCTACTCGGCATAGGAGCCTTGCCTGGGCATTGAGGGACACCGCTTGACGAGCTAGAAGTCTGGTGACCACTAGGTGGTGCTCTAGACTGGCCGCCGCGGTGGTGGAAATCCTGTCTTCAGACCTAGCAGGTTGAGTGGGAAGCACTATCCCACCATTTGGAGTAGGGACCCGAGAAACGGGTTCTCTAGCTGGAGGAGGAGGAGGAGGTAACGGTATCTCCTCCTTCTCTAATAACTCCTCATGAAAAGTCATATCTAATGGGTCTTGGGGAGGAAGATCCCCTAGGTTGGGATCAAATTCATGATCCACGCAGTGGTCCACGTCGGCGTTGTGCAATTGGGCTCGTGTACGAACCATCTTATGGCCAACTTCTTTTGATTCGACTACGGGAATTATCTAGATGATGATGTGAGATGAAATGAAATGACGTGCTTTAATGTGGATGATTTTCAAAGTATGAGATGCGTAATGAGAAATGAAATTAAGATGACATACTACCGACCGTGTTAAGCGAATGCTAACACGACCGGCTATGATACCAATATGATGTAATACGTCGTCAGCTGGGATTGACAACACGTATTACGTCACAGCTATGCGCGATAAATGAGTATTTAAGTTTGATGAATTATGCAATTTTAAGAACTCGGTGGAGCATAAGGACGGGTCGACTAGGGAGAACAATTCAACAAATCCTTGATAGACGAACAGGATGATAGACTCTTGATGACCCGTAAGAATTTGCGACCGATACTACAACGGAGAGGCGTTTTACGGCCCGTCGGAGATAGAGATAGAGATAGATATACACAAAGCGATAGAGATGGAGATAGAGATAAAAAGCACATAGAGATAGAGATAGATATAGGTAGATAAAGAAAGAGATAGAGATAGAAATAGAGATAGAGATAGAGATAGAGAAAAAGATAGAGATAAAAATTGAGACAAAGATAGAGTTAGAAATAGAGATAGAGATAGAGATAGAGATATAGATAGAGATAGAGATAGAGATAGAGATAGAGATAGAGATAGAGATAGTGATAGAGATAGAGATAGAGATAGAGATAGAGATAGAGATAGAGATAGAGATAGAGATAGAGATAGAGATAGAGATAGAGATAGAGATAGAGATAGAGATAGAGATAGAGATAGAGATAGAGATAGAGATAGAGATAGAGATAGAGATAGAGATGGAGATAGAGATAGAGATAGAGATAGAGATAGAGATAGAGATAGAGATAGAGATAGAGATAGAGATAGAGATGGAGATAGAGATAGAGATAGAGATAAAGATAGAGATAGAGATAGATATAGAGATAGAGATAGAGATAAAAATAGAGACAAAGATAGAGTTAGTGTTAGAGATGGAGATAGAGATGGAGATAGAGATGGAGATAGAGATAGAGATAGAGACAGATATACAGATAGAGATGGAGATAGAGATAGAGAGGGAGAGAAAGATAGAGTTAGAGATAGAGATAGAGAGTGATATATACAGATAGAGATAGAGATAGAGATGGAGAGAAAGACAGAGCTAAAGATAGAGATACAGATAGAGATCGATATAGAGAAAGATATAGAGATGGAGAGAAAGATAGAGATAGAGATAGAGATAGAACCAGAGATAGAGATAGATATGGATATAGAGATAGAGATAGAGATAGAGATAGGGATGGAGATAGAGATAGGGATGGAGATAGAGATTGAGATAGAGATAGGGATAGAGATAGAGATAGATAGAGATACCGATAGAGATAGAAATTGAGATAGAGAAGGAGATAGAGATAGATATAGAAATAGAGATAGAAATGAAGATAGAGAGAGAGATAGAGATAGAGTCAGAGATAGAATTAAGGATAGTGATAGATATGGAGATAGAGATAGAGAAATAAATTTGATATAGATAGAGAAAGAGATAGAGATTGATATTCTCAAATTATGGGGTTTTTAGTGATGAGTCGTGTGAGTGTTTGAGATGATCAACAATTAAATTGACCTCACAGCTATAGAGCGAATAAGGTGTCGATCCATAGGGAGCATGTACAGTAATAGTAATGCCTTTCAGTTTAGCTTGTCATGTTGACTTCTCACAATTTATCTTAACAGTAATTTTTAAGATCTTCAGTAATACTCTGTCAGATACTCTTTGATCGGCAACTTATAAAATGCACTCTATGTAATTTAGAGAATTTCTTCGGAAGATTAGATCTAGAAAATCTAATCTTCAGAAGATTGATTATGACTAAATTCCTCAGTTACAGGCTTGTGGCTGTAAGTCCGAGCAAGACTTAACCACTTGCGCAGCCTCTTGGCTGCGCGTGGTTCTCTGCGCGCAGCTACGCGCAGACTACTGCGCGGAGCTGATGACTCTAATTATGTCATAAAATAATCAGGGATTTGCCAGTAAGCAAAGCATCATTTGCATACATTGATTCCATATTTACCATTATTTGCATGTATTATTTCCATATTTACTAACCCCCACTTGGTTCAGAGAATCAAGTGGATTAGATCTCACCTTTCATCTCAATGAGTTTAGATGTGGATAAAATATAATGAAGGCCCTTGATTAATCAAGACTTGCAAAAACTTACAAGAAGAAGCCCTAAAAAGACTCAAGAAGCTCAAGGGAGGAACCTATAAATAGTCCTTCAAACAGCCATTTGGGGGCTGTCCAGAATTTCTGTCTAAACAGGTTAGGGCTTGGAGAAGAGGAGTTTTGCAGACCCTCCAAGGGCTGATGAGCATTGGAGCTGGGAGAGAAGCAGGCTGAGGCACAACCAGAGCAAGACGATCATCACCTCGCCGCAACCTGCGCTCAGCCGGCACGCAGGGCACGTCTGCAGCCGAGGCAGCGTGCAGCCCCACGCGCAGGCAAACCCGCGCGCAGGAAATCGCACACCACCAAGGCCGCGCGCATCCTTGCGCTCGGTTTGCTCTATTCTCAGTGCTAAAGGCGCAAGCCTGCAACTGAGAATAGAGCCCCTTAAGTTCAATCTGAATTTTGTGAATCTTCTGAGGATTAGATTATTTAAATCTAATGTTCTGAGGAAACTTAATAAATTTTATTGAAGATCTTTAACTTGCTGGTTTGAATCACTTATAGGAATTCATGACATAAATTTAATTTTAAAGAACTACTATTTTCTTATCTGCTCCTTGTGGATCGACACCTTACTCGCCCTAAGGTTGTGAGGTTAATTTTAATTGTTGATTAGCTCAAATACTCACACGACTAATCAGTAAAAAACCAGTTAAAAACCCATAATTTGAGATTATCAACTGGCGCCGTTGCCGGGGAGCATGGTATTAAAGTAATCATTTAACTTCTTTTCAGTTGTTATTGATTCATCCTCTTAAAGCTGCAGGACTAAAATTCCTCAGCTTATTGTGTTTCTAACAGTCTTTTGAAGTCTATGGTAGTGACAAGATCCAAAGCTTGTGGGAGAATCAAAGAAGACGTTACACCACCGAGAGACTCCACTTCAGAATCTACAGTCACAGAACACGATAACCAGCAGCAAAGCATGGTAGAAGAGGGACGTCAACAGCAGGACAGAAGAAGAACCATGTTGGACAGATCAACTCCCTCAGGAAGTTTGAGGCAAACCGACGTGAACCTAAACATAGGTGAGAGTATAATGTTCAGGTATGATAACGCATTAATACAGTCTCTACCTGAGTTTAATGGCCATTCTGCACAAAACCCCCTAGAATTCTTAGATGATTTTCATATTAGGTGTTCGTCACAAAACGTGCCAGGATTATCTTCAGAGATTTTAAAGATGAAGTATTTTCCTCTAACCTTAAAAGATAAGGCCTTTGCTTCGTATCGTAACTTAGGAATTACCTTCAACTCCTAGGATGAAATGCAGGGAAAGTTTTGCAGAAATTCTACCCTCTCTCTAAAACACATTTCTATAGAAGGGAAATTCACAATTTCCACCCTCACGAAGGCGAAGCTTTTAGCGAAGCCTGGGAGAGATTCAATGACCTGTTGAGGAAATGTCCTCATCATGGAATTGAAAATTATCAATTGGCCCAAATTTTTTATGAATCTCTGTCAGATTTCATGAAAAATAAGGTGAACTTGGCCACCGGTGGAACTTTCTATACAGCATATGAAGAAGAAGTTTTTGATATCTTGGAGAGAGTTGCAGAGACTGATTTGCAGGAGATTGGAGCAAATCAAAATGGGAGAAATGTGCAGCCTAAAAGGGCAGGAGTGCTGTAGTTCAATGCCAAGGAGGTGGAGCTGCATGCAGGACTCAAGGAGACTAACCAGAAATTGGATGAGCTTACTTCCACATTGAAAAACGTTTTTCTCAATAATTCTCCAATAGTTAAAGCTAAAATCTGCTCTCGCTGTTTCAGCAGGGATCATGAAGATGGAGCTTGCCAGTCCATGGAGGAGGAAGTGAAAGCCTTCAACCAACAAGAACAACCTTGGTCTGGACCAAAGAAGACCAATTTCCACAATGGAGAGGGCTTCAACCAAGGGAGCAAGCCCCATTTCAATCCCATTTTCAGCAAAAACAGAAATTCCAGTCTAGACCCCAGCAACGTTACCAGGTTCAATCCCAAACCCATCCAGATTTTTTCTGCACTAACCCCTGTTATTTCAGATATGATAGAAAAGCAGAATCAGAAGTTGAGAGCAGAAATGGAGATGCGGATGCAGGTGATGATGGAGTTTCAAACGAAGCAAATGCTAGAGTCTCAAGAGCAAACGAGAAGATTGTAAGAGCCTCACAATGGGAACTGCTGAACCTGGAGGTAAGAGCGTAGAACATAACTGCCAATCTAGCAGATTTCCTACTCAACCTATGGTTAACCCGCGTAATTTACTCCACATAGAACACTCTGTCCATGAAGAGATTAATCAGGCAGATCTTGAAGTTCTAGCAATCTCAAAATTGAGAAGTGGGAAAGAACTTCAGGATCCTTATCAGAATTCTGCAGAGAATTCAAGGAAACTGAGCAGGGTAGTGAAGAGAGGGAACCTTCTTATGAGAGAGACCCTCTACCTTCCACTCATGCTCAGGATGTTCCTTACCCCTCTGCTTTAAATAGAAAGAAACCTGTTTGTGATTATGAAACTAGGTTGTTAGAAAATTCAAACAGGCCACTATGACCATGACCGTAGAAGATATGCTTAAATGTGCTCCCTCCTTGAAGAAGTATCTTAAGGATTCCTGCACAAGCAGGAAACCTAGAGAAGTAGTAAAGCATTCAGAAAATGCTTACAGCATTCTGAATGCAATTCCTATCAAGATGAGAGATCCAGGAGCTCCGTTCATCATGTGTGAAATCGGAGGAAAAACTTTTTCCAGAGTTCTATTGGATACCGGAGCCAGCATAAGTATCATTCCTATAGCTTTATACGAGGAATATGGATTTGGGGAATTAGAGGAAATCCATATGGACTTGCTTCTAGCTGATGGCACGGTTAGGCAACCCGAGGGGAGATTGACAGATGTCATGATTACTGTAGAAAATTGTGAAATTCCTGTAGATTTCATAGTAACTGATGTAAAATTATCAGGGAATATTAGTTTAGTCCCTATCATTCTAGGGAGGCCATTTTTAGTAACGGCAAGGACGATCATGGATTGGGAAAAGGGGACAGTAGAATTTAAGATTGGGAACGAAATGGTTCAAATTGATATATCAAGAATGATGAAGTGCCCCTTAGGGAGCAATGAAGAATTAAAACTTTGTACAGAGGATGAAGGAGAGATTGAGGTGATGGAGTATTTATCGCGCGTAGAAGGTCTCAATTCACAAGATGAAATTACAGACACACCTTTAGTCGAAGTTGAGCTAGAGTTAAAACCCTTACCATCCTCCCTCAAATATGCATATTTAGATACCATGAAGACCTTACCTGTGATTATATCTTCATCACTCACCCAAGACCAAGAAGACGATCTACTTAAGGTACTTAGAGATCATAAGAAGGCCTTAGGGTGGACGTTTGATGACATACGAGGGATTCCCTCCTCAATTTGTGAACATAGAATATTCTTAGAGGGAGAGTCTAGACCTTGTAGAGAGCATCAAAGGAGACTTAACCCTTACATGAGGGAGGTCCTTGAGAAGGAAATACTCAAATGGCTAAATGCTGGAATCATATATGCCATATCTGATAGTAGATGGGTGAGCCCTGTTCACATGGTACCCAAGAAGTCCGGAGTGACTGTAGAAGTGAACGAAAAAGGAGAGGAAGTGCAGAAACGGTTAACCACAGGATGGAGAGTGTGCATCGACTATAGGAAGCTCAACAAAGCCACTAAGAAGGATCATTACCCACCACCCTTCATGGATCAAATTTTGGAAAAATTATCTGGACAAAAATTCTTCTGTTTTCTTGACAGATATTCAGGATACAAGCAAGTGAACATTCATCTTGAAGATCAAGAGAAGACAACCTTCATCAGTCCTGTAGGGACATACACCATTGATATAAATGGACATAGAGATAGAGATAGAGTGATGTAACACGACTGCCAGGATCGATCGGCTCGTGTTACACCACAACAGGCTTAACGATCTCCTAAGTACTAGCGAAATATGTAGATGCAATTTTGAGAAACAACGACAAGCAATAGGCAACGTGAAGACCAAAGACTGTGGCTAGCTAAATTGGCAAAGTTTGAAAGGGTCACAATCGACTTCCCATTGTCCCTTTGGACCAAGTTCGAACGCGTAAGATGAGAGATAGAAGTGACTATCCGCGAGCGTCCAACGTTCCACGAAGAGACTTAGAACACTACCACTGAATGAAGATATCCTATTTACTCTCTCTATGATGTGAACTGGTTTAAGAAAAGGGAATCCTACTCTCAAAGCCAAACAACACAAGAAACTATTGCAAGATAGTAATGATCTACTAACAGCTGAGAAGCGGAGCCTATGAACCTGGCAATTTGGTCACGAATGGCTTGTCCGTCGTTGGCACACAGATTAGCTCTGTGTCGACCCATCGTGTAGCTATGTCTTCTGGCAATGGTTGGCCGAGGCTGGAGGCGGGTGGGTAGCACAGGTGGAGAGTACGAAGGCCGACGGAGGGCACGCAGGTGTGACTGTTTAGCTGCCTGACCCGAGCGCGGGAGCGATTCACAGGCGTGCATGGCCGTGTGGGAGTGGAGATGAGGGGCGCGCGGGCACCACAGTCGGGCAAGACAGCATGCGCAAGAAGGGAGTTCGCGCGCACCGGCTCGGCGGCCTGACGGAGAGCGATGCCCGCGAGAGAGGCACCCGCACCAGCACACACGGTGGCGTGACGACAGGCGGCCCACGCGCGGATGAAATCCACGAGTACGTGCGCGGTGGCTTGAGGGTTGGCGGCGCTCGCGTGAGCAGTGTCTAGCTGTAAGAGCGGCGACAGGCGGAAGGCGGCGCTCAAGAAGGTGTCCGCGAGCGGGTTGCAGCGTCGGGCCGGGGGCTGGCGAGCGTGTACAGGGGCGGAACGAGGGTGTACCTGCTATCACGGCGAGGAAGGTGGCAATCCGGTGGACCTCTGGGCAGAGCTGCCGAACGTGGACGACTCCCTCCGGCGTAGAATTCGTGGGGGAGGATTTGATCCGAGATCAAGGTTCCTGAGGGTCAATTCTTGAAATTCCCGAGCTATAACTGCAGTTCAATGACTTCTTGCACAGAGAAAGAAGCAGCGTTTTGGAGAGGACAGTGACAACCCACGTCGAAGCAACGAGGGTGTTCCAGGCCTCCCACGATCTTGACAAGAACGAAATATGGAAATTACTCTCAAGAAGGAAAGAAACAACGACAGAAGGAAAGAAAATTGAACAACACTCTTGGGTTTCTCAATGAAGGCCTAAACATCCTCTGAGGCATGCCGTCCTTATATAAGGGGGGACGGGCATGCCCCATTGGCATAACTTGAGGAAACTGTCTCAACACGAGCGGTTCCCTCCATTTGACAAGAAAAGAAAGAAATTAAAATATGAGATGGACAAGGCCAAAAACACGAACGGCCCAGTCCATAATCCATCAATGAAATTACAACATAGAAACGAAAAGAATAACGAAGAAAATATGCGTGCAGCCTTGTACTCTACTTGGAGTACTTGAACATGGTGTCGCGGGCGTCGGCTCGTGTGGCTCGATGTCGTTGTTGGCGGCAGCTTGTCGTGAAGTCAAGATGGTCCCCCATCATAGATATAAAGATAGAGATAGAGATATAGATATAGATAGAGATAGAGATAGAGATAGAGATAGAGATAGAGATAAAGATAGAAATAGAGATAGAAATAAAGATAGAGATAGAGATCGAGATAAAGATAGAAATAGATATAGAGATAGAGATAAAGATAGAGATCGAGATAGAGGTAGAGATTGAGATGGAGACAGAGATAGAGATAAAGATAGTGATAGATAAAAAGATAGACATAGAGATAGAGATAGAGATAGAGAATGAGACAGAGATAGAGATAGAGTCTGAGATAGAGATAGAGGTAGAGATAATGATAAAGATATAGATAGAGATAAAGATAAAGATAGAGATAGAGATAGAAATAGAGATAAAAATAGAGTTTGACATAGAGATTGAGATGGAGTTAGGGTTACAGATAGAGATAGAGATAGAGATAGAAAAAGAGATAGATATAAGAATAGAGATAAAGCTAGAAATAGAGATAGATATATAGATAGAAATAGAGATAGAGATGCAGATTGATTTTAGAGAGAGAGATAGAGATACAGATCCAGATAGAGATACAGATAGAGATATATAGGAAGATAGAAATAGAGATAGAGATAGAGATAAAGATGGAGATAGAGATAGAGATAGAGATAGTGATAGGGATAGAGATAGAGATAGAGATAGAGAAAGGATAGAGATAGAGATAGAGATAGTTATAGAGATAGAGATAGAGATAGAGATAGAGTTAGAAATAAAGATAGAGATAGAGATAGAGAGAGAAAGAGATATAGATAAAGATAGAGGTAGAGGTTGATATAGAGACAGAGAAAGATATAGAGATAGGGGTAGAGATCGAAAAAGAGAGAAAGATAGAGATAGAGATAGAGATAGAAATAGAGATAGAGATTGAAATCGAGATAGAGATAGAGATAGGGATAGAGATCGAGATGGAGATAGGGATAAAGAAAGCGATAGAGATAGAGAAAGACAGAGAGAGAGATATAGAGAGAGATAGAGATAGAGAGAGATATCGAGATAGAGATAGAGATAGAGATCAAATAGAGATAGAGATAGCGATAGAGAGAGAGATAAAGATAGAGATAGAGATAGAGATAGAGATAGAAATAAAGTTAGAGATAGAGATATAGAAATAGATAGAGATAGAGATAGATACAAAGATAGGGATAAAGATTGAGATAGATATAGAGATTAAGATAGAGATAGACATAGAGATAGAGACAGAGGCAGAAATAGAGATAGAGATAGAGATAGAGATAGAGCTCGATATAGAGAAACAGATAGAGATAGAGATAGAGATAGAGATAGAGATAGAGATAGAGATAGAGATAGAGATAGAGATCGAGATAGACATAGAGATAGAGATAGAGATAAAGATAGAGATAGAGATAAAGATAGAGATAGAGATAGAGTTAGCGATAAAGATCATCATAGAGATAGAGATAGAGATAGAGATAGAGATAGATGTAGAGATAGATATAGAGATAGCAATAGAGTTAGAGATAGAGATAGAGATAGAGATAGGGATAGAGATTGAGATAGAGATAGAGATAGAGATCAAGATAGACAGAGACATAGAGAAAAATAGAGATAGATTAGAGATAGAGATATAGATAGAGATATAGATCGAGATAGAGATATAGATGGAGATATAGGTATAGATAGAGATAGTGATAGAGCTAGAGATAGAGATGGATATAGAGATAGAGGTAGAGATAGAGACCGACATAGAGATAGAGTTCGATGAAGAGATAGAGATAAAGATAGGGATAGAGATAGAGCTAGAAATAAAGATAGAGATAGAGATAGAGATAGAAATAAAGATCTAGATAGAGATAGAGATATACCTAAAGATCGAGATAGAGATAGACATAGAGATAGATATAGAGATAGAGATGGAGATAGGGATTGAGATAGAGATAGAGGTAGAGATAGAGATAGAGATAATGATAGAGAGAGAGAGATAGAGATAAGGATAGAGAAAGAGATACAAATAAAGATGAAGATAGAGATAGGGATAGAGATAGAGATAGTTATTGAGATTATGATAGCCTTATAGTTAGAGATAGAGATAGAGAAAGAGAGAGAGTTAGAGATAGAGATAGAGATAGAGATAGAGATCGACCCCCCACGCGGGTGGAGCTCCCAGCTAGGCCCCCACTTGGGCGCCACGCCTTGGTGGCGCCCGCCACGCGGGCAGCGAGCCTATGCGGCATCCACCACACGGGCAGGCCCACCTACGTGGTTCTTGCCACGTACACCCACGGTTGAACGTGGGACCCGCCATTACCGGATCTGGTTTGACCCGTCAGCGCCAGGTGGCACCCAGCGTAACCACATGTGGGCCCCACCTTCCTGTGGTGGTTAGTGGGCCTGTTTGACCTGGCTCCAGCCATCGTTGGGCTGTCGGTAAGCCGCCATCGCCCGCCGCCGCTCAACGGGTCCCGTTCAGATTGAACGGGACCCCGTTCCGCCCAGCGGTGGCCCCGTTCCGCCGTACAGGGCCCCCTTGTTCCTCCTGCGATGGCCCCGTTCGGCTGAACGGGGCACCCGTTCCTCCCTGCGGTGGCCCCGTTCCGCTGAACGGGGCACCCGTTCCTCCATGGGATGGCAACGGGTCCCTCTAACGATGAACAGAGATTCGTTCCACCATGGATAGACCCCGTTCAGCTGCTGGACGGGGTCCTTTCAAGCTCTAGAGAGCCCAGAATGGAACAGGAAGGACATCCGAACGGGATTTAACCAAAAGAATGCAAAAAATACACGCGTCGATCCGTCATAGAGCCAGACCCAATTATACGACTCTACTAGAGGTGTATAATCAGGACCCTGCCCAGCTGGCAAACGCAGGAGTGGCATTTTACCGCTCGCTCCTATCCTCAGAACCAACTGTGGTGAACGAGGACCTCCTCGCCTCTATCCCTCACTTGGTGACCGACCAAGAAAGCGCCCCTTCTCACAACACTACCCACTCGAGCAGAGATCAAGGAGGTCATCTTTTCCTTGGCTAGGAACAAAGCCCCTGGACTGGATGGATTCTTAGAGGAATTCTATACGGCCTGTTGGGACATCGTCGGCACCGATTTGGTGCTAGCTATCAAGGAAGTGTTTACGCGTAAAGTCTTCCCTCGTAGCTGGAAATCTACTTTTTTGGCACTCATACCAAAAGTGGCTCTTCCAACTACCTTCCGAGACTTTTGCCCCATTATTCTTTGTAATGATGCTACAAAGTTGCATCCAAATTCATTGCAAACAAACTAGGGAACCTCCTTGAGCAACTCATCTCGCCTGAGTAGTGTGGTTTTATCAAGGGTCGAGAGATCCATGACAGCATCATGCTCATTCATGAGCTAGCCCACTCCTTGGACGCCCATATTCTGGGCTCAAATGTCATCATCAAACTAGAAATGAAGAAGGCCTTTGATTGAGTCGAGTGGAATTTCCCACCCCAGTATTGCGCCACTTTGGTTTCAACACTAGGTTCATCGATCTTGTCAATGCTTGCATAAGAAAGAATCACTTCTCTCTTTTGATGGATGGAAACTCCACTGGATTCTTCACGGCCACGAGAGGTCTCCGGCAAGGCGATCCTATCTCGCCTACCCTTTTCATATTGATGGAAGAGGTCTTCAGTCGATCGCTCACCCGTGCAATCGATCACGGCCTCATCCAACCCTACTTTACGAAAGCGGGATGCCCGATCCTCTCACATTCTCTATTTGTAGACGATGCGATCCTCTTCCTCAATGGATCTAAAAACTCCATTAAGGTACTTATGAGTGTCCTCACGGCATACGAGCAAGCTTCGGGCCAGCTCGTAAATGCCTCGAAGAGTAGCTTTATAGTTGGTCCCTCCACTACTACAAAGCACTCTCAGATCATCCAGCACTATACTCGCTACTCATGAGGATGTCTACTTTTCAACTATCTTGGATGTCCTATCTTTTTGGGACCCGCAAGGCATCATTACTTTGATACCTTGTTGGGTAAACTCTGAAAGAAACTAGAGGGATGGAAACTTCATTTCCTGTCACCGGGCGGACGTATCCAACTTATTCGACACGTCCTCATGAGTATCCCATAGCACACCCTTGCGGTACATTCACTATCTTCTACGATCCTCTGCTCAGTGGAACGACTATGCGCACATTTTTTATGGTCAGGTCACCTCGAGGGAGAGTACCGCCACCATTGGGTTTCTTGGGAGAAAGCATGTCGGCCGATGGACGAGGGAGGTCTAGGGATCATACGCCTGAGGGACGTCTAGGACATGCTCCAACAGAAGCTCATATGGCGATTGCGCACCACATACTCATTATTGGGTTGTTTCATTTACGCCAAGTATGGCGAGTGGGCCCATCGTGAGGTTGACATTCGGGGTCCTCGGCGATGGCAGAAGTGGCAATGCCACTGGCTTCAGCTGGCCTAGATCACCCGCTGGCACATTGGCCAAGGTGAGATTAACGCCTGGTTTGATACCTGGCATGCTGACGAACCACTCGCACGCGCCATCGACTGTTTGTCCCACATGAGGTGCGACTAACAATGGCACAACTGCTCAGAGGGAACACCCAACACCTACTGCAGGAGCATGGCCTCCCTCCAGATACGTTACGTGAGGTCTAGAGAGCCTCACTCGGGTCCACTCCCGACTTTGCCATTTGGACGCTCACCCCCAATGGCACATACTCGTGCAAATCTTCATGGGAGCATTTCCGGGAGAAATCCCCCATCCAGCACTAGGCTCGCCACATCTGGCATCTGGCGATCCTTCCTCAAGTCTCCTTTTTCCTCTGGAGGCTCTTGCATCGCGGCTTACCGACCAATGATCGAGTGACTCGCAGAGGTTACTCCCTCAGTTCCCGCTGTCACTGTTGTCCCACATCTCCACACATTGAGACCATGGACCACTTCTTCTTCCAGAGAGCGACAGCACTCGCATGCTGGCGTGTCATCACTGACCCTTGTCGTCCACTTACCCCGTCTGAGTGTTTTGGCAAGTATCTTACCTCGCCAACACGCTCTACACGGAGCCCCATCCTACACGTCACCATAGCTTATCTACTATGGGAGATATGGAAAGGGCGAAATTCTTCTCGTTTTGCAGGTACGCCCATGCGCGCCGTGGATATCATGCGTCGAGCTCAGCTATGGCTAAGGCGCATTCCCCACCTACTTCCCCCTCGCGCCATCAGATCCACACTCGCTTGCGACCTCCTCCGCTCCGTGGGCATTTCAGTGACACCCACTCCAATCCGCATTCAGTATCGGGTTGTTTATTGGCTACCACGGCCAATAGGCATCCTTAGATTGAATGTAGACGGTGCTGCCAAAGGGAACCCGGGGCCAGCGGGGGGAGGAGGTATCCTATGGGACCATACGGAGAGTATACTCTTTGCTTTTTCCTCTTACTACGACATACAAACTAAGACAGTAGCCGAGGCTATGGCGATCCGTGATGGTCTACTCCTCTGTGAGGAACAAAACCTTCACAATATCGTCGTAGAATCAGACTCACAGATTTTAGTTGATATGCTTTGTCTAGGTACATGCTCCCAGTGACGACTACACCGAGTATGGCAAGACATCATGCGGTGCCGAATTCGCACACGATGCTTTCATCATCAACTGCAAGAGGGCAACCAGACAGCAGATGCACTCGCCAACCATGCGGTACATGTACGAACCCCATCCTCCATCTTTCTTTCTTGGCAGGCGCTCCCTCTGACAGCTAGAGGCTGTTATCGCGTCAATCGTCTCGCCATGCCGACGCTCCACACACGGCGCGTCCTCGTAAGCCTGCGGGATTGGAGGATTGGAGGATTGCGTGGAATGCTGGAGCAAGAGGGGTGGACTACGCCCGCCTCGATTAGAGCCCCCACCACGCCCTTCATCGACCGCACTTGACGGAGGTGACCAAACTCTATCGTCATCGAGGGGCTGCTCTAGTGGGACAACGACGTGCACATCTCCCGAGTGCCTACACGGTAACTTTAATGTATCTTTTCTTTTTCTTAACATGGGCGTGGACGAGTGGGATCCGAGTGTAATTGGGATATTTATACTCGCTCCACGCCTATAAAAATTGACAAACATTCCACTTTATAAATAAAATCCCCCTAGGTGGCATCTAGCGCACGGATGGATCGGTCTACGGGCACAACCCCGGGGTTGGCCATACCCGACACCGTGTTTTTTGCCAAAAAAAAAAACCCTAACCCTAAAAATACCCCTAACCTTAACCCTAACCCTAAAACCCTAACCCTAACCCTAACCCTAACCCTCACCCTAACCCTAACCCAAACTGTAACCCTAACCCTAACCATACACCTGACCCTAACCCTAACCCTAATCGGTCTACGGGCACAGCCCAAGCGTTGGCCGTACCTGGCACCGTGTTTTTCGTCATTAAAAAAAAAGAACCACATCCCTAATCCTTACCCTAACCCTAACCCTAACCCTAACCAAAACCCTAACTCTAACCTAACCCCAACACTTACTCTAAAAGTATCCTAACCCTAAGCGTAACCCTAAACCTCAAAATAACCCTAACCCTAACCCTAACCCTATCCCTAACCCTCACCCTACCCCTAACCCAAACCGTAAACCTAACCCTAACCCTACCCCTAACCCTAGCCCTAACCAAAATCGGTCTATGGGCACAGCCCAAGGGTTGGCTGTACCTGGCACCGTGTTTTTCGCCATTAAAAAAAAAAGAACCCTAACCCTAACCCTAACCCTAACCCTTACCCTAATCGTAACCCTAACCCTAATCCTAACCCAACACTTACTCTAACCCTCACCTTAACCCTAAAAATATCCTAGCCCTAACCCTAATCCTAACCCTCAAAATAACCCGAACCCTAACCCTAGCCGTAACCCTAAAAGTGTACCTAACCCTAGCCCTAGCCCTAACCCTAACCCTAAAAATAAACCTAACCCGAACCCTAACCCTACCCCTAAAAGTATACCTATCCCTATTCCTAACCCTCACCCTTACCCTATCCCTATCCCTAACCCTAACCCTAACCCTTACTTTAACCCTTACCCTAACCCTAACCCTAAAAATATACCTAACCCTAACCCTAACTCGAGCCCTAACCCTTGCCCTAACCCTAACCCTAACTCGAGCCCTAACCCTTGCCCTAACCCTAACCCTAACCCTCACGCTAACCCTAACCCTAATCCTAACCCTAACCCTAACCCTCACGCTAACCCTAACCCTAATCCTAACCCTAACCCTAACCCTAACCCTAACCCTAAGCCTAAAGATATACCAAACCCTAACCCTAACTCGAACCCTAACCCTTGCCCTAATCCTAACCCTAACCCTAACCCTCACGCTAACCCTAACCCTAATCCTAACCCTAACCCTAACCCCATTTCGCTCCATTTTTTCTCTCTCCTCAGGCACAGCTTCTCTGTCCTCCGTAATTGACGATTTGCTCATAAGTGTCTCATCCTGTGTCTAAATGAGCTGAAATTGGCCCCACTGGATTCAGAAAACCGAAAACTATTGGAATCGAATCAAAACTTGCTCAAAACAGATCAGTATAGCTCTTTCTAGAGGCAATTGAGGATTAGAGGTAAGTTTTCATTTCTGAATTTTATTTTCCATAACTTGAGCGCTATACAAACCCAAATTTCGTCACATTCGGACTTGAATTGATCGTTTTGGGGAGTAGAACATAAAGGTTCTACTTATTCGCCATTTATTTATCATTTTACTGTTTAATTTTTGATGTTTTAGAAGATTTTGCTGAAAAAAGAAAAGGAAAAAGTCACGGCCTGCAATGCCATGCGGGCCGCTGAGTCAACAGCGGCGGCTAGTTGGCCGTTTGATGTGTCAAACACGTCAAATGGCCAACCCGCCCACCAAGGCAACAGGGTGATGCCAGCACATCCTTCATTTTACGTGCTCGCCACGTCTGACATGGGTGAGCTGGACAAGCGAGCCACAAGATCCATCCAGGCCATCAAAACTGACAGTCTGGATGGATCTAACGAACATCAAAAAAAAAAAAAAAAAAGCAAACATTTCGAGAAAACCCAAAAAAAGATTGATGTTGCGTCGCAGCCCACAATCATAATTGTGGGCGATTTTTGTCCATCTATCTGGACCATTGGCGACACCACGTGTCATGCCAACAACGGTCCAGATGATGGACCTCCCGTGGATCTGCAAACATTCAAAAAAAAGAGCCGTTTGAGGTGAGCTTACCGTCGCCCCACGCTATTTTTGACCGTTCCATGGCCTCGGCGCCTGCCTTTGTTGACCATTCAACGCCCTCGTCGCCCGTTTCTTTTGACTGTTCAACGCCGTCAACGTCGTTAGATCCCCCCTTGGACTATCAAGTCGACAGCCCAGATCAATCCACGTCATCCCCTCCCCAGTGGTCCACCACAATGGCTGATGTGGCCTTATCGGGCTCACTTAGGTCGGCTGAGTCAGCCCGAGTCAACTCCGTCGACTCAGACGACTCATCACGAGTTAACCCAGTCAATATTGGCCGAGTCAAACTAATCAACTCCGCCTTTCCCAACCAAGTCGACCAGGTCACAAACCGCCGAGTCGACCAGGTTGACTCGGCCGCTTAGGAGGGGGTCAACCGGGTCGATCGGGTTGACCACCACCGAGTCGATTCAGTCCCCCTTGACCGAGTCGACTCGGTTAACTCTGCCAATGCCAACCGAGTTGACCCCGTTGACTGAGTCAACCGTGCTCATATTGACCACACGGTCAATACTAACAGGGTTGACCTAGGTGACATGGTCAATCCAGTACAGAATGACCATTCGGTCAATATGGACTGAGTCAACTCAGGCAACCTTGACTGCGTTGACCAAGCTGATTCGATCATTAGAGATCAGGTTGACCTTGTTGACCTAGTCGCCCCGACTGACCCCATAGTCAAAACTGACAAAGTGGACCCAATTGACTCGGTCAACCTTGCTCAGATTGACCATTTGGTCAACCATGCTCTGATTGACCACCCAGTCAATGCTGCGCCGATGGACGGATTAGAGCAGCTTGACATGGTTACTTCGACCCACACTGCTCAGGCTGACTTGGTTGACTCAGTCTACCTAGTCCAAGTCGAGTCGGTCAACCTTGCCCAAATTGAAATAGTTGACTTGGTCAACCCTGATCGAGCCACAAAGGTAGACACATCCAACGTTGAGAGAGGCAAACATATTGACCCACAGGAACCTCACTCCACCGACCCCACCATAGACTTGACACATAGCACAGAGGACCACAACGCATCGTACAAGCAAGTGCAGGCGCCCGGGGGACAACAAGCTTACCGAATACTACAGAAGACCTGGGCGGCGAGAGTGACAGGATCTACCCACATGGGTGCTACACACGATTCTACTACACCTCCTCTCCCCAAGCTTGCATTCCCATCTCTCTCTAATGACTCAACCCCCAAAAGGGGGTTCACTAATTCTGAGGGAATGAGCATGGCAGCCTTCTCCAAAGAGGAGGTCTGGAGGATGGCAGCACCATTTGCCTACACATTGAGTGGGTGGTCCACTACGAAACGCCCATATATTGATGATATCACGAGGGTATACTCAGTGCCTAGGAATTTCCTCCGACTAGAGGTCATTGGCGCACGCAACCATCGGAGTATCTTCATTCGCTTCCAACTAGAAGCTGACATCAGGAGGGCTTGGAGTTGAACTATGTGGACGATCAGTGGCTCCATCATGTACACCTATCGCTGGACAGCTGAACAGATGACCACCCAAGAGCACTGTCCTCACTCCGTGCCGGTATGGATAGGTTTCTCAGGGCTACGGCGACATCTCTTCATGCCCACTACTCTTGAATCTTTAGCTGGTGCAATTGGAACATTTATATGTCTTGATAAAGACGTAGAATTGTTCAATCGCCCAAGATATGCGCGGGTATGTGTCGAGCTAGATCTCCTTGAGCCCATTCACCGCATGATACTCATTTGGAACGGAGATGAGTTGATTCGTCAACCCATTGTGTATGAGAACCTTCCAAAGTTCTGTACACACTGTACCCTCCTTGGCCATACTATCCATACGTGCCGCCAAAAGGCGTCACCGACTACCTCAACTCCCATGCAGGAGTACCTCCCCCCTTTGCCGTACAACGATTATATACTAGCCGTCAACCACACTACCCATGACCGCAACCCTACCCGTAGGCCACCACCAAGCATCCGTCCAACCACTGTATCGTAGGGTGTGACCTACAGTCTCATCCTCACGGGACTCCATGTCGGCTAAGCCAGTACCGGCTAAGCCTGGCCCGATAGCCTCACAGTGGGTGAAGAAGGGCGCTAATAAGCGCCTTCCGACCCTCACCACAGAGGCATCTACTATTAGTACTCGATCAGGCAAAGGTAAGGAGATACGTGCTCCACTTACCTCAAACTCCTTTGTCATACTATATGTACTAGGGAGACATGAGGGAGAGTGCATGGAGGTCAAGCATATCGACTGCGTTATACCATCCCCCCGTCCTTCATCTTCACGTACCTCCCTAGCACCTCGACCTACATCGCTCTCTCATAGTCTCGCCCTATCATCCCACCCCCCTCTCACACCTATCCATTCTCGCTCATTTGTCCATCCTACCACCTCCACCCCCCACTTTACACCCTCCCATTGACCTTCATCTTTGTCATCCCTCCCCCCTTGCTCCCTCCCGCCTCACTCTCCCCCTTGCCCCCCCCCCCCTCCACCTTGCTCCTCTCCTCCCTCCCCACCCTTTACCGGCCCACACTAGCCACACTCCCCACCAAATATACTCACCTCCTTGCCTGACCTCCACCCATCACATATACCTTTGAGCGGGAGGACTGCTTGACTAATGCTCAAGCCCCGCTCCCTCGTTCAGAGGACACCTGTGGAGATACTAGCGGCCATGCCTCAACAAGCGAGGAGGACGATGCCGCCTTCCTCTCTGAGGAGTCAGAGGTGGACACTCCCCTTCTTCCAGGTCATCACTCGGATACTCCGCATACACATCACATCTATAACACCTGATCGAAGGTGCGCCACGCGAGTCGATAGTTTTATGATTCTAAGCCTTGTTTGGAATTATAGAGGGATCGGCAACCATCTAACCTAGTCACATCTCCTCTCCCTAGTCAATAAGTACAAATTCAGAGTAGTTGGACTTATTGAACCGATGATCACATCGGATTGCTCCCACTCTATTGCGAGGAAACTCGGAATGGATCATGTTTATTGTCATCCCACGAATAAGCTTTGGCTTTTTTGGAAGCGGGACTATTCCTTTGAACTACTAGCTGAAGGGACCCAGTACGCCACTTTTGACATACCGTCCTCCCCAAACTTCTATAGGCTTATTATAGTCTATGCTTCGCATAGACAATTAGTGCGGGATGTCCTTTGGGGGGAACTCACTTTACATATTCACTCTCACTCACAGCTTGTTGACCTCCCTTCGTTTCTAGCTCAGGGTTTTAACTGCATACGGGCAGTCAGCGAATGCCAGGGCAAACGCCTACCTAGGCCAAGTTCTATGCAAGCGTTCAATGATTTTATCCACCAGACATCACTGGTGGAGCCTCCTACTATTAGAGAGAAGTGGACTTGGTGTAATCAGCGTCAAGCCGATGCGCGTATGTACCAACGGATCGACCGTTGTTTCACCAATAGCACGGCAATGATGCAGTGCACCATCATGATTGAGATCCTCCCAAGATATTATTCGGACCACTCACCGATCCTCCTTCTGGACTCGAGTGATCGAGTTCACCGTCCCCCATTCTGCTTCCAAGCCATGTTGCTAGAGCATAAAGATTTATGTCGTTTTGTACACAGCCATTGGCATGGAACGATCTCGACATCACCTATGGAGAACTTCAGCTATCACCTAAGGAATCTCAAACTCCACCTAAAATGGTGGAATCGACATGTCTTTGGCGACGTCCACGCGCCAGTCGAAGACCTCAAGATGGAATTAGCTTTCGTCCAGCGATAGTTGCAAGATGTCTGGACGGACGAGGTGGGAGAGCGTCACATTCGACTTAAGGAGCAGCTTGAGGACACTATATGGTGCTAGGAGATTTTTTATCTCCAGAACTCGCGTATCTAATGGCTACGAGAAGGTGATAGAAACACACATTTCTTTCATGCCTCGATCCATCACAGTGCCAGGCCCAATTATACAACTCTACTAGAGACGTATAATCAGGACCCCGCTTAGTTGGCCGACGCAAGAGTGACCTTTTACCACTCCCTCCTATCCTTACAACCAACTATGGTGAGTGAGGACCTTCTCGCCTCTATCCCTCACTTGGTGACCAACCAGGTAAGCGCCCTCCTCACAGGCCTACCCACTCGAGCAGAGATCAAGGAGGTCATCGTTTCCTTGGCTAAGAACAAACCCCCTGGACCGAATGGATTCTCCGAGGAATTCTATACGGCATGTTGGGACATCGTAGGCACTAATTTGGTGCTTGCTATCAAGGAGGTGTTTATGCGCAAAGTCTTCCCTCGTAGTTAGAAATCTACTTTTTTGGCACTCATACCAAAAGTGGCTCTTCCAACTACCTTCCGAGACTTTTGCCCCATTATTCTTTGTAATGATGCTACAAAGTTGCATCCAAATTCATTGCAAACAAACTAGGGAACCTCCTTGAGCAACTCATCTCGCCTGAGTAGTGTGGTTTTATCAAGGGTCGAGAGATCCATGACAGCATCATGCTCATTCATGAGCTAGCCCACTCCTTGGACGCCCATATTCTGGGCTCAAATGTCATCATCAAACTAGAAATGAAGAAGGCCTTTGATTGAGTCGAGTGGAATTTCCCACCCCAGTATTGCGCCACTTTGGTTTCAACACTAGGTTCATCGATCTTGTCAATGCTTGCATAAGAAAGAATCACTTCTCTCTTTTGATGGATGGATACTCCACTTGATTCTTCACGGCCACGAGAGGTCTCCGGCAAGGCGATCCTATCTCGCCTACCCTTTTCATATTGATGGAAGAGGTCTGCAGTCGATCGCTCACCCGTGCAATCGATCACGGCCTCATCCAACCCTACTTTACGAAACCGGGATGCCCGATCCTCTCACATTCTCTATTTGTAGACGATGCGATCCTCTTCCTCAATGGATCTAAAAACTCCATTAAGGTACTTATGAGTGTCCTCACGGCATACTAGCAAGCTTCGGGCCAGCTCGTAAATGCCTCGAAGAGTAGCTTTATAGTTGGTCCCTCCACTACTACAAAGCACTCTCAGATCATCCAGCACTATACTCGCTACTCATGAGGATGTCTACTTTTCAACTATCTTGGATGTCCTATCTTTTTGGGACCCGCAAGGCATCATTACTTTGATACCTTGTTGGGTGAACTCTGAAAGAAACTAGAGGGATGGAAACTTCATTTCCTGTCACCGGGCGGACGTATCCAACTTATTCGACACGTCCTCATGAGTATCCCATTGCACACCCTTGCGGTACATTCACTATCTTCTACGATCCTCTGCTCAGTGGAACGACTATGCGCACGTTTCTTATGGTCAGGTCACCTCGAGGGGGAGCACCGCCACCATTGGGTTTCTTGGGAGAAAGCATGTTGGCCGACGAATGAGGGGGGTCTAGGGATTAGACGCCTCACGGATGTCCAGGACATGCTCCAAAAGAAGCTTGTATGGCGTTTGCGCACCACATACTCACTATTGGGTTGTTACATTTATGCCAAGTATGGCGAGTGGGCCCATCGAGAGGATGATATTCAGGGTGCTCGGCAATGGCGGACGTGGCAGCGCCACTAGCTTTAGCTTGCCCAGGTCACCCGCTGGCACATTGGACGAGGAGAGATTTACGCATGCTTTGATACCTGGCATGTTGATGAACCACTCACACACCATCCACAATTTGTCCCACATGAAGTGCGACTATCAGTGGCTCAAGTGCTTATGGGAAACACGCAACACCTACTAGAGCAGCATGGCCTCCCTTCAAATACATTACTTGAGGTCCAGAGTACCTCAATCGGGTCTACTCCCGAGTTTGCCATTTGGACGCTCACACCCGAAGGAACATACTCATGCAAATCTTCATGGGAGCATTTCCGTGAGAAATCCCCCATCCAGCACTGTGGTTGCCGCATCTAGCATCCGGCAATCCTTCCTCGAGTCTCCTTTTTCCTCTGGAGATTGATGTAATACGAGTTAGTGCCGAGATCATTCGTCTCGTATTACATCACAGGAAAAATGATATGTGATTTCGTGGTTAAATGAATGTATGCCAAGTTGAAAGAAATTCCTTTAATGAGCAATATTTGGACAACCACGAATAGGGATGGAAGTCGACACCAATCACTAAACGAGATATTGATCCGAGCTAAACTCCCAATGACCCCTAGGATCAACTACGACATCTAAGGAATGAGGGGCGTTTAACGGCCCAAAGATGTTCAGCGTCTATGATCGGCGAATAACTGTCTACCGCAAGAAAATCCTAACTCTCGACAATGGTGGTTATCCTAGACAAATCACGAAGATCTGGTAGAGGACGAGATAGCGGGTGACGACATTGCAAGACGTAATAATACTGGAATAATAGAGAGGAGACGAGTGGGTACCTAAAGTCCTCTAGCGCGGAAAATTGTCAGAACACTAGGGGGACGATGACGGATACGGCAGAGCCACGAGGAGGAGGCGCGTGGGCGAGGGTGATCAACAGCGGTGGCCGATGCAGGCGGGCACCAGGAGCGCGTGCACGCGCTAGCGGGCGCCCACGACACAGGGTGTATGGGTGTGCTGAGGTGCGCGTAGGGCAAGCACATGCGGTGCATGCGCAGGTGGGCGCGCTGAGGCACGGAGGAGCAGATACTGGGCCACGCAAGCGGCGCGTGCGGGGATGCACGCAGGGATCGTGCAGGGCGCGCACAGCATGCACGCTCAGGTGCACGCAGGGGCTACGCACGCGCGGGGATGCGTGCGGGCGAGAACCCAAGCAGCAGCTAGAGGGCGCATGCGGGTACCGACAGCGGGCGCGCGCGCGAGGGAGGGGCACACGACGCCGATCGGCGGGGCTGGCGTGGTGCTGCGTCTTCGGTAGGCGACGATGGCGGTGGGGGCGACGACGACGGGGCACGGCGGTGGAGCCGGTGGTGGTGCTGAGGTGCGGTGCTTGGATCCCAAGAAGGGACTTTCTTGCAGTGTAACCGCCCAATAAGCTTCCCAGAGGTGGATTTTCTTGAACTTCTTGGAGGGCCCTTGAAAGAATTCTGGGTATCCCTTGGAAGGAGGGCGTCGACGGCACTTCTCAAACTTCCAGCACCTTCGGAGTGATCTCGACGAAGGGACCTTCAGCTCCAAGAGGTGTCGACTTCTTGAATCTTTAAGCGTTGCGGAGTAATGTCGACGGGACGTTGAAACACGTCTTAACGAATACCCAGAATAAGGATAGGTGCCAAGTGGGATCATGGAGAGGATAAACCATCGCGAAACGTGGTTTGGCCTCTCGTTAATGGTTACAATTAAAAATAAAAACATAAGGCGGATGATAAACCGAAAATAGGGGTGAAAATTACGCAAATTTTTAGCCCTTGTCGTTGTGAATTTTTGGCTTATGCAATAAAATTTATAAAACTCTACTTAATATGTATAGTGATAAGTATGAGTGTCGTCCAAGGGAGGCAAGTAGGAATTTCAATTTGATTTAATTTTTGGTGTTTTAGATCCTAATTAGAGTGAATTTGATCTTCAATGAGGATCAAGTCACCCTAATTAGGTGAGAATTTAGAGAGGGGGGTAGGAGAGATGGGAAGATTAGAAGAATTAAGAGCTCTAAATTTCCTTCTTTGATCCTAATTAAAGGATCCAAGAAATCATTTAGAGAGGTTGAAAGAGGGTTCTTAAAATGAGTTGGGTTGATTTTTCAGATTGATAATTCAGAACTAAAATGGGGTAAATTGAGACTTCTAAAAATTAAAACTAAATTTTTTTATAATTTTCTTTTGTAATGCAATTGAATGCCCAGGTAAAATTCCTCAATTTCTCCTCTCAATCCTAATCAAGGCTTGTACATGCCGCTCAAGCCAAGCGATTTAGAAGTTCAGACTAGAATGGAGATGAAGAAACAAACAACTTAACCTATTTCATTCAAAATGCACAAAAGTTTGAATACAATGAAAGAAAAAAAATACCAAAACTGTTGATCCAGGCTGGGACTCCTCTCTGTCTTGCAGCTGTGATGAAGCACCCTCCAGAATGAGCTCCCCCTCTCGAAATTCAGCTTTTATACTTAGGTTATAGGGTAAAAATCACCATTTTACCCCCGTTTAGTACTTAATATTTATCTATCAATATAGGCTAGAAAGAGGGGATCAAGACGAACAAATTCATAAAAAAATCATCTCAATCGGACTTCAGGATCAAAAGTTATTAATAAATCAATTTTAAACCAATTTAATCCATTAGATTTAAAATTGATTTATTTATTAGTTTCATTTTTAAACACGCAATGACGTGTCGCTCTCTCATTGGCTGGCGCATTTTGAATCCTCCTTTTTGCAGAAAAGTCCTTAAAAAGCCTGGAATTGCTTTTGGACGCCGCCCAAAAGTAATTGCGTATATGCCCCTGGCGCACTCTCTCTCCTCCGATTTCTCCTAAAAGATTAAAAATATATATTAAAAATTACAATAAAACCCTGAATGATTTTAAATAGGATCTTTACGCCTGCCGTGGCGACTGAGAGCTGTTTTCAGGGTCTTTTTGCAACGAAACGTTGCAAAAAGGCCCCGAAAAGTCTAGAAATTGCATAAATACATTTTTTCTCCTATAAATATGCCCTTTTTTCATAGAATAAATGCATTTCTTCTTGAAATAAATCCCAGAAAATTCCTAAAAAATCGTAAAAAATTCTAGAAAATTCTAGAAAATTCCCTGATTAATTCCCATGTTGATAAATGTCGAAATAAACTTTTTAATGTGCCATTTTCATCCAAAAATAATTATTTCGAGCTTCAATAAATCCTTAAAAATTCATATAATTAACAGAAAATTAGGGAAAAATCAGAAATTACTTGGAAGCTTTATTTTTGTGTAAATATATGATAACAACCCAAATTTAAGCCTTTTAAATGCATAAATCATGCTAATAACATGAAATAAAGACCTAAATTAGGTGTTATCATATACTCCCTACTTAGACATTGCTAGTCCCTTAGCAACATCTAAGTACTTTGCTGAATTATCATCTCTTTCATCCTGTAAGTCAGACAACAAGTGTGGGAAGTGTTAAGTGTATCAATCACAAGCCGAACTAAAACACTAAATGACATTTTGAGCTCCGACCTTTTCAGGAATGTGGGGTTTCTTTCTCCTTGGCTTGGATGCCTAAGTGGATGAGAAGGGAGTGTACTTGTTTCTAGGTATAACGCTATACTCCTCAGGTAAACTCTCTCCACTCATGTGCAGCTGGTCTCACATCTCTAGCGAGCAAGATCACTCTCTCCCGGGGTGACGGCCACCTAGTACTTGCCTCTCCATTAGCCTTTTCTCTTTCCTAAGAATAGAAGAAGCCATTTCCTCCTCCTATTGAGCACAGAATATTGAACACAACGAGAAGAGTATATGATAGAGTTGTGATGGGGGAGAATGAGACTTTGTGAAAGAATTAGGGTGAGCATGAACAATGAGAGATTTATGGTCCAACGGGTGTTGTGCTACCTTGGATAACCTACTCCCAAGATTTTTAGAGGAAGTGAGGGAGATAGAAGAGATGAGACCAATGTGATGATATAGAGAATAAAGACCATCTTGCCCTGAATTGAAAGTCAAAACCAGAAATGGTGCAAGTCAAACCCTCCTTTCTCTTTGTCTTCTTCTCATTCCTCTTGTCTTTTTTTCTTTCTATCTTTTTTTTTTTTCTTCTTTTTTTTTTTTTTTTTGTATATCAAACAAAGAGGATAACAACAAATGAAACACTTTCCATGACTTGAATGGTTTTTTAAATATTTTATCACAACCAGCATGAGTGTCATAACAATCACATTGGTCTATGGAGAAGAGATAGAAGAACGAGATTTAGATGATGCAGAGCGAATTATTGACAGAAAAGATACAAAGAGGCAGTATCGTAGTGATATCGTGGAAAGTGAGATAGACGTACTTGGGAGATAAGCATATCCTCGGTAGCGGAAGCAAGGTGGTGGAGTCAAGTTGTGATGGATATGGCGTGAAGCGTGTGGAACAATAAGGTGAATGAAGTGGTGGATTCCGTGCATAGGACTCGGAGAATGGCTGCTCACTATTTTGGAATGAAAGTAGGCTAATGGGGAGACGAAATGCATAAGTGGGATTGGCTATTAGAGTTGATGGCATGGGGGCTCTCAGTTCACTCGTCACTCCCCTTTGAAGCATAGAGCTTCTACCCTTGACTTTCCATCATCTAATCACCTACTAGACACCCTCCCCAATTTGAAATTGAATCCACATCGCCCAAAATCACTTGTGTTGCACCTCAACATGTTCTTGATCCGCTCTAGGAGCCTAACTTCTCCACACTTGTTCCCAAACCATTGGATGAAAGAAAATTAATTCATGACTGTGCATGCTAAAGATTGTTAAAAAAAAACAGGTTCAATTCATGTAGAATTCTGTAAAATTAAATGCATGAACCATAGTTTGTCACCTAAAAATGAACTATCTCCCCCCCATTAAAACCTGCATTGTCCTCAATGCAAAGCTACTAAAATCATGAAGAATAAAATTGAGGTTAGAGGGGCAAACAGTGATATGGAGGATATGGGGCCCTTTAGCATTATGAACAAGAGATCCTGGCGATAACTCGGATTTGCTGAATTACATACTCCCGCAACCTGGTCAAAGTTACCACAAGAGATGCAACAAAAGTGAGGAGCTATAATAGTAAAAGAAAATAATGCAAAGAAAAAATGAATCCTAAAACGTAATGAAAAGAAAATAAATCTTATTGATGCTCTTAAGTAGAGGGTGATGTCGCCGCTTCTAAAGAAATGTCTTCATTAGGGGGGTGCGGCTCGTGTTCAAGGAAGGGTTTCAAACGCTGCCCATTGACCTTGAATTCAGCTCCATGTGTTGGATCTCGAACGAGAACAGACCCATTGTCGAAATGTTGACATACTACATAAGGTCCATCCCATCTTGATTTAAGCTTTCCTGGAAACAGTTTAAGTCGAGAATTATATAACCATACTTTTTGGCCATGGGCAAAAACCTTCCTGTGTATGTGTTGATCATGGAATGCTTTCATCTTGGCTTTGTAGATGCGTGAATTTTCGTATGCTTCGTTACGCAACTCCTCCAACTCATGCAGCTGCAATAAGCGATGGTCACCTGCATCATCTAACGATACGTTAAGTTTCTTGATAGCCCATAAAGCACGATGTTCGATTTCTAAAGGGAGATGACAAGCTTTTCCAAACACCAACCTGAATGGCGACATTCCTAACGGGGTTTTATATGCCGTCCGATATGCCCATAACGCATCCGGCAATTTGCTCGACCAATCCTTTCCATTAGGGTTAATAATTTTCTTCAAGATTTTTTTTATTTCTCTATTGGAGACTTCCACTTGGCCATTGGCTTGAGGATGATACGGAGTGGTAAGCCGATGATGAACTCCATATCGTTTTAACAACTCTTTAAAGACTTTGTTATTGAAATGAGTTCCACCATCGCTAATAATGGCTCGTGGGCATCCAAACCGAGAGAAAATATTATCCTTGACAAATTTAACAACTTCTTTATGATCATTTTTTCGTGTTGGTATGGCTTCTACCCACTTAGAGACATAATCTACACCTACCAAAATATATTCATAGCCCAAAGAAGGAGGAAAGGGTCCCATGAAATCAATGCCCCAAAGATCAAACAACTCAACTTCAAGGATAGGGTTTAAAGGCATAGCGGCATTGCGACTTACATTGACCACCGCTTGACATCGAATGCATCTCTTGCAGAATTCATATGCATCCCGATGAAGATGAGGCCAATAAAATCCACATTGTAGGACCTTATGTGCCGTTATCTTGGAGGCGTAGTGTCCTCCGCATAAGGATGAGTGACATGATTCCAAGACTCTCCATTATTCATCCTCGGGTATACATCTCCTAAAAATTTGATCGACGCCTAATCTAAATAATTCAGGCTCATCCCAATAGTAATACTTGATATCCTTAAAAAACTTTTTTCTATCATCATAATCCCAACCTTGAGGCAATTGCCCGATTACTAAGTAGTTTACTATATGAGCATACCAAGGCAATTTCCGTGTAGAAATTTCTAAAATATGCTCGTCAGGAAAAGAATCTGTGATGGGAGTTAGGGCTGGCAATGATAGGTGGGAGAGGTGATCAGCCGCATCATTATCCACTCCCCGCCTGTCTTTAATTTCAATATCGAATTCTTGCATAAGTAGGATCCATCTCATTAATCTAGGTTTTGTCTCTTTCTTACTTAACAAATGTCTAAGTGCAGCTTGATCTGAAAAGATTATAATCTTACTCCCTATTAGGTAAGATCAAAATTTATCCAAAGCAAAGACGATTGCAAGTAATTCCTTCTCTGTGGTAGAGTAATTTACCTAAGCGGCGTCGAGAGTCTTACTTGCATAATAAATAGCTGTCGGTTTCTTATCTTTGCGTTGTCCCAACACAGCTCCCACTGCATAATCTGAAGCATCACAAAAGATCTCAAAGGGTTCACTCCAATTTGGAGCTTGTAAGATGGGAGCCGTAACTAATGCTTCTTTAATCAAATTAAAAGCCAAATTGCATTCATCATTCAAAATAAGTTCTTTGTCTTTAGATAGAAGCAAAGTGAGAGGTTTAGCCACTTTGGCAAAATCTTTAATAAAATGACCATAAAAGCCGGCATGGCCCAAAAAACCCCTAAGTTGCTTTAGGGTCGATGGAAGTGGAAGCTCCTTGATGATCTCGATCTTTGCCTTGTCCACAGCCAGCCCCTCCTTGCTGATATGATGACCTAAGACGATCCCCCTGTCCACCATAAAATGGGATTTCTCCCAACTGAGCACTAACTTGTTTTCTTCGCAAATCTGTAACACTTTATCCAAGTTAGACAAACAAGACCCAAAAGATTCACCAAACACGGAAAAGTCATCCATGAAAACTTCAAGACATGTACCAATTAAATCAAAAAACATTGCACTCATACACCTTTGAAAGGTTGCTGGTGCATTACAAAGTCCAAATGGCATTTTTCTAAAAGCAAATGTTCCTAAAGGACATGTGAACGTAGTTTTATCTTGGTCACTTTCATGAATGCTAATTTGATTATATCCTGAGTACCCATCCAAGAAACAATAAAAACTCTGTCCAGCTAATTTTTCAAGTATTTGATCAATGAAAGGTAGAGGATAATGGCCTTTTTTGTTGCTAGATTTAACTTTCGTAATCTATGCATACCGCCAACTCGATGCTACCTCGTCTGGATCTCTTCTCCATCCTGATTCTTTTGGACAGTAATCCCTGTTTTTAGGTACCACATGAATTGGACTCACCCACTTACTATCTGAAATTGGGTAAATGAATCCTGCTTTCAGCCATTTGGTAATCTCCTTCGACACCACATCGTAAAGATAAGGATTTAATCTACGTTGATGCTGAACTGATGGTTTGGATCCTTCCTCGATAAAAATTCTATGCTGACAGATATCAGGACTAATTCCCTTGATGTCGTCTATGGTCCATCCAATAGCGCTCTTATGCTGTCGTAAGACATCTAATAGGTTAACTTCCTGCTCTAAAGTGAGGGTTGAAGAGATAATTACTGGATATGTCTTTCTTGGACCTAAAAAAACATATTTAAGGTGAGAAGGAAGAGGTTTCAATTCTAATTCTTCAGTGGGCGTAGATCTGTAGTTATTCATGTTTTCACCCTTCATTTCACCATGGTCGTCCTTCTCCCCCTCATAGGCACTCTCATTCACCGCCATCACCTCATAGATTACTTTCCCTATAGCATGGCATTCATCATTTTCATCATCTAGGGAACATGTATAAATGTCTTCCTGGCTACTATTGGGATACTTCATCAATTGAGAGATTGGTAACTCAACCTCTTCTTTTCCCATGCGCAATTTAATTTTTCCTGCATTCCAATCTGTGTTCACTCTTGCGGTAGCTAAGAATGGCCGTCCTAAAATAATCGGTGCATGACTAATTTTTCCTGAAATTTTTACATCCACTACTATAAATTCGACAGGAAATGAACACTTTTCTACTTTCATCACCACATCCACCAACTGTCCACACGGTCTTCTAATTGATCCGTCCGCTAACTGCAATTCTAAATTTACAGGTTGTAATTCACCAAATTTAAAAGTCTCAAGTAGGGCCTTAGGCATGATATTCACACTTGCTCCTGAATCAAGTAAAGCTTTGGTGAATACTTCCCCCCTAATTTCGCATTTGATCACTGGTGCTCCCGGATCCTTGCGCTTTTGAGGTAATTCATGCAGAAAAATTGAACTAATATTCTCAGAAAGTTGAATCCTCTTTTGCTTCCTAGGAGGTGTACACAGGTTTTTCACAAATTTGGAATAATCAGGGATGTACTGGATCGCATCTAAAACAGGAATTTCGACCGTAGCCTCTTTCAAATACTCAAGAAGTGGGCTGTCTTTCGATTTTTCTTTCTTCGCTTGTAAGGCACTAGGGAAAGGGATAGGTGGGCAATATGTTTTGGGGTTGGGTTCCTTTTCCAGATTTTCCTCTAGCCCTTCATCCTCATCCTTTTCTACTTCCTCTAACTTATCCTCCACTTCATTTCGTTTCTCTATAGCTGCAAATGGATTAGCCAACTCTTTCCCACTCCTAAGTTTTGATATAGCACTCAGCTCTCCTATTTCTTGTTGTTCAGTCAATGCATGCATGTCATGAATATGCTCATTAACTACACTACACATGTCATCAACATAAAGTAAATTGCTAGGATTAATACAGGCCTGAGTAGGAGTTTACCTGATTTGGCGCCCATCTTCATAGGGTCTTCACACGCACCTTGCGGTGCTCCCCGCGCGCAAATTGTTGACCACTGTGAAGGCAGATCTCCGCCTTGAGCTTCTCCATCTCCCTCCGATGCCTCTCCTCCATTTCTTCAAAAAGCTTGAGCATCCTCTTCTTGTCTTCTTGCAGCTCCTCGATGACCTTGGTGAGAGTCGCATTAGTGGGATCTGAAAAATTTCGGTAAGGTTGATAATTTTGTTGGTGTTGGGGATTGTTCGCCTTGGATTGGAACTGTTGTTGGGGTGGTCGGTTGTTGTTGTTCCATCCCTGTCCTCCTAAGTTTCCTCTAGTTCCCCATTGGACATTGCTCCCTTCTTGCCTGCCTATAGCATTCACTTCTGATATCATAGGGCATTCTTCTCCGGTGTGGCTATCACTTGAGCACATTTCACATCGATTTATTTGGTTGGGTGCTCTTCCGCTATTCTGACCTTGCCATAGTGAGATCATTTTTTCATTCATCTTTTCCATGGCTTTTCCCATCATTACACCTATCTGTTTTTCAATTCTATCCATAGTAATCTGGGGTTCAACCCCTCTAACATCCAATAGTCCACCTTTCAGAGGGGTAACCCTAACATGATCGGAGGCATCTTGGTGATACGCTAAATTATCGGACATTTTTTGTAGTAGTGCCATAGCTTCATCTTCATACATGTCAGCTATTGCTCCTCCACTCGAGATATCAACTCTGTCTTTCTCCACATCATTTAAGCCTTCATAGAAAATTTGCACTAACTCCCATTTTTGAATGCCATGGTGGGGGCACTTCCTAATGAGCCCCATCAATCTCTCCCATGCTTCGCTAAATGTATCATTTCCCTGCTGAAAATTTCTAATTTCTCTTCTGAAAGAATTTGTCCTAGCCACTGTATAATATCTTTTTAAGAAGCTCTTCTCCATATCATTCCATGATTCAAAATTTGTTCCCAATGTTCTAAACCAATCCTTAGCTCTATCCTTAAGGGCATGAGGGAATAGTTTCATTCTCACAACTTCCTTTGAAATTCTGGGGTAAGTGCAACTATCACATGCTTCAGAAATTTTTCTAAGAAGTCATAGGGCTCTTCGTTTGCCTTCCCCAAAAAGGACGGTAATAGCTGAAATTGGTGTGGATCGATTCTAAACATCACATCTTCTCCAATCGGGGCAGATATCCTGGTTAAGATGGGGGTTTCTGTTGGTGTGGAATACTCTCTAATCCTCCTCCGTCCATCGTTAACTACCTCAGGGTTTCCTGTTCCATTACCTATTGGGTCCATTGGTACGGGTCTAATCAATATCTCCTCTACAAATGTGGGTTCGGTGAAAGACGACTCGGGTGTGGTGGAATCTACTACAGGGGGATTTCTGTCACTGCTCCCTGATTCAAATCCAGACCGAAGCTTCATACAAAACCACTAATTCAAACACAACACTCGTTAGTCGTTAAAAACCAAATACCGTCTTAAATCAAAATCAATAATAAGGAGACTTAACAAACTCGTGAGCAACAATTCACCACTGAGTTTACAAATAATAATATGTTGAATTCCTAAGTGTTGCCTCCCCGGCAGCGGCGCCAATTGATAAGCTGAAAATAGGGGTGAAAATTACGCAAATTTTTAGCCCTTGTCGTTGTGAATTTTTGGCTTATGCAATAAAATTTATAAAACTCTACTTAATATGTATAGTGATAAGTATGAGTGTCGTCAAAGGGAGGCAAGTAGGAATTTCAATTTGATTTAATTTTTGGTGTTTTAGATCCTAATTAGAGTGAATTTGATCTTCAATGAGGATCAAGTCACCCTAATTAGGTGAGAATTTAGAGAGGGGGGTAGGAGAGATGGGAAGATTAGAAGAATTAAGAGCTCTAAATTTCCTTCTTTGATCCTAATTAAAGGATCCAAGAAATCATTTAGAGAGGTTGAAAGAGGGTTCTTAAAATGAGTTGGGTTGATTTTTCAGATTGATAATTCAGAACTAAAATGGGGTAAATTGAGACTTCTAAAAATTAAAACTAAATTTTTTTATAATTTTCTTTTGTAATGCAATTGAATGCCCAGGTAAAATTCCTCAATTTCTCCTCTCAATCCTAATCAGGGCTTGTACATGCCGCTCAAGCCAAGCGATTTAGAAGTTCAGACTAGAATGGAGATGAAGAAACAAACAACTTAACCTATTTCATTCAAAATGCACAAAAGTTTGAATACAATGAAAGAAAAAAATACCAAAACTGTTGATCCAGGCTAGGACTCCTCTCTGTCTTGCAGCTGTGATGAAGCACCCTCCAGAATGAGCTCCCCCTCTCGAAATTCAGCTTTTATACTTAGGTTATAGGGTAAAAATCACCATTTTACCCCCGTTTAGTACTTAATATTTATCTATCAATAGAGGCTAGAAAGAGGGGATCAAGACGAACAAATTCATAAAAAAATCATCTCAATCAGACTTCAGGATCAAAAGTTATTAATAAATCAATTTTAAACCAATTTAATCCATTAGATTTAAAATTGATTTATTTATTAGTTTCATTTTTAAACACGCAATGACGTGTCGCTCTCTCATTGGCTGGCGCATTTTGAATCCTCCTTTTTGCAGAAAAGTCCTTAAAAAGCCTGGAATTGCTTTTGGACGCCGCCCAAAAGTAATTGCGTATATGCCCTCGCACTCTCTCTCCTCCGATTTCTCCTAAAAGATTAAAAATATATATTAAAATTACAATAAAACCCTGAATGATTTTAAATAGGATCTTTACGCCTGCCGTGGCGACTGAGAGTTGTTTCAGGGTCTTTTGCAACGAAACGTTGCAAAAAGGCCCCGAAAAGTCTAGAAATTGCATAAATACATTTTTTCTCCTATAAATATGCCCTTTTTTCATAGAATAAATGCATTTCTTCTTGAAATAAATCCCAGAAATTTCCTAAAAAATCGTAAAAAATTCTAGAAAATTCTAGAAAATTCCTTGATTAATTCCCATGTTGATAAATGTCGAAATAAACTTTTTAATGTGCCATTTTCATCCAAAAATAATTATTTCGAGCTTCAATAAATCCTTAAAAATTCATATAATTAACAGAAAATTAGGGAAAAATCAGAAATTACTTGGAAGCATTATTTTTGTGTAAATATATGATAACAACCCAAATTTAAGCCTTTTAAATGCATAAATCATGCTAATAACATAAAGACCGTAATTAGGGTGTTATCAGCGGACGAGGCCCAAACAGCAGCCCAATCCGTAAAATCCAAGAACAAAACAAACAAAGGCAAAAAAAATAAAGAAAAGATAAGATGCTTACGCGGGGCGGGGTACTTAAACCCCAGATGGCGAGCATCAGCACGAGCACCTCGGCGTGGCTGAAGTCGTCTTTTCTTGGCGTCAGCTGGATGGTCCTCCATCAGAGACTCTTGCATCGCGGCCTACCGACAGATGATTGAATGTCCCGTAGAGGTTACTCTCTCGGTTCCCGTTGTCACTGTTGTCCGACAGCCCCACATACTGAGACCATGGATCATCTCTTTTTTCATAGTGAGACATCACTTGAATGCTGGCGCCAAATCACAGACCATTGGCGTCCACTACCTCATGCTACATCGACCCCTTTCGAGAGTTTTGGCAATTGTTTCTCTCGCCAACACACTCTAAACAAAACCCCATTCTATATATCACCATAGCTTATCTGCTATGGGAGATATGGAAAGGGCAAAACTCTTCTCATTTTGCTGGATCGCCCATGCACCCCGTGGATATCATGCGTCGAATCAAGTTGTGGATCATGCGCATCCACCATCTCATTCCCCCTCAAGCTGGCAAATCAGCACTCGCATACGATCTCCTCCGGTCCTGGGACACTCTGGTGACCCCCGCCCCTACACGCATTCAGTACCGGGTTGTTTATCGGCATCCTTAAATTGAATGTGGATGGTGCGGCCAAAGGGAACCCAGGGCCCGCGGGAGGGGGGGTATCCTACGAGACCATACAAGGGGCATTCTTTTTGCTTTTTATTCTTTCTATGGCACACAGACTAATACAGTAGCCGAAGCTATGGCGATATGTGATGGTCTACTCCTTTGTGAGGAACGAAACCTTCAGTATTGTCGTAGAATCGGACTCACAGGTGTTAGTCAACATGCTTCGTGTAGGTACATGCTCCCAGTGGCGGCTCCATCACGTATGGCAGGATATCATGTGGTGCCACCCTCGCACAACCAGCTTTCGACATCAGCTGCGAGAGGGCAACCAGACAGCACATGCCCTCGCCAACCACGCGGTACATGCACGAACCCATTCTTCCCTCTTTCTTTCTTGGCAGGCATTCCCTCTGACATTTAGGGGCTGTTATCGTGTCAACCATCTCGGCATGCCAACCCTCCGCACGCATCGTATCCTTGCAGGGGCAGGCCCGAAGGAATAAAGGATTGTATGGAACCCTAGAGCTAGAGGGACGTCATGCGCCCACCTCAATTGAAGACCTCGCCCCGCACTACATCGATACCACCTGATGGAGGCGAGAACATCTCCACAACTAATTCATCATCGCGGGGGACTCCAGTGGGATGTTGGCACGCGCACTTCTCCGAGCACCTGCCAGGTATCACATATGTATCTTTTCTTTTTCTGAACATGGGCATGGACGAGTGGGATCTGAGTGTAATTAGGATATGTATACTCGTTCCAGGCCTATAAACACTTATAAACACTCCACTTATATATAAAATCCCCCTAGGTGGCGTCCAGGGCATGAATGGATTGGTCTGCGGGCACAACAGTATGGTTGGTCGTACTCGGCACCGTGTTTTTTGCCAATAAAATATATATATACCTAACCCTAACCCTAAAAATATACCTAACCCTAACCCTAACCCTAACCCAAGTTGACCCGACCGACCCGGTCATCCCTGACCGAGTTGACTCCGTTGACTCGGCCAAACATGACCCATATGATCCGGTTGACTCAACCAACTAGGACCGAGTCGAAACGGTTGATTCGGTCAAACAGGACCGATTCAAACCAGGACCGGTGGGTTTGGTCACCCATGATCGAGCCGAACCAGTTGCCTTGGTCAATCATGACCGAGTCAAACAGGTCGTCTCAGTCAACCATGACCCAAACCGGTACACTCGGTCAACCATGACCAAGCCGAACTAGTTGGCTCAATCAATCATGACAAAGCCAAACCTGTTGACTTGGTCGTCGAGGAAGGAGTTAAACCAGCCGCCGCAGTTGACTTGGTGAATGCCGACTCGACCCATGGCGCGGAGGATCACAACGCAACGTAGACGAAAGGACAGGCACCTGAGGAACAACTAGCTGAACGAGTCAGCATTCCATCTCCCTAACCCTAATCCTAACCCTAATCCTAACCCTAACCCTAACCCAAACCCTAACCCTAATTTCTATCTCCCAATTTCTATCTCTCCATCTCCCTATCTCCATCCCTCTCCACTCTCTCTATTTCTCTATCTCCCAATCTCAATCTCTCTGTCTCCCTATGTCGATCACTCTCTCTATCTCTTAATTTATATCTCTCCGGCTCCGTATCTCCAGCCCTCTCTACTCTCTCTATTTCTCTATCTCCCAATCTCAATCTCTCTATCTCCCTGTGTTGATAACTCTCTACTCTCACTCTCTCTATCTCCCAATTTCTATCTCTCCATCTCCCTATATCCATCCCTCTCTACGCTCTCTATTTCTCTATCTCCCAATCTCAATCTTTCTATCTTCCTGTGTCGATTACTCTCTACTCTTACTCTCTCTATCTCCCAATTTCTATCTCTCCATCTCCCTATCTCCATCCCTCTCGACTCTCTTTATTTCTCTATCTCCCAATCTAAATCTCTCTATCTCCCTATGTCCATCACTCTCTACTTCAACTCTCTCTATCTCCCAATTTCTATCTCTCCATCTTCCTATCTCCATCCCTCTCGACATTTACATTTTTCTGATTCCTTTTGGGTTTAGAATGATGTTTATGATCTTCATATATTCAGTGTCTTAGTCTTAATTCTCTTTACTAGTTAAACATGGGGTAATTTTCTTCACTCCCCTAATTATTAAAAGACAAATAGAAGACTTGAGATTTTAAAAAAATTGTGCTAAATTTCATAAATAGTTGTGCTCATTTGATGATGATGTAGCTCTAATATTTGTACTTCTTGTTTGTAATGTTCATTGTATCTTACTGTTAATTTCATGGATATTTATTCATTGTTTATTTTACATTATATGTTGTAGGAATGTTTGAATGATTTAATTTTTGAATTTTACTAAATGAGAATTCTACATATTCTTTTTGACATAGTCAAGGATGGAACTACAATTGGCGACGTGTGCGTTTACTTAGAAGTACTGTCATTGGAGGAGAACGTTTGAGAAACCCCTCGACCAGTGGTAGGGCTGTCACGTCGCAACACAAAGGGAAGGCTGAAATATTACAATATTTCAAGGAGGTTGGGTCAGGCATATGGCTGTGCCTATTATGCCATGACCAAAAAGTTGACCCACTACGTAATAGGTTGAAGCAGCGACAAGACAGGTCAACTGATGCACGACAACGTCTAGGACGAAGTCCTGCCGTCACTAAGGTGGATGGACCCGGTGTCGGGAGTGACGATGTCAAACGTAAACACAAGGTAGTCATCTGACACAGGGTCATAAGATGGAGACCTACGATGCAATGCACGGGCGTGTATCTCTCGTACCTGTGGCTGCCGACAATGGGCTGCTAACTTCCAGGACGTGAATGGAGTCGCCCGGAGACGGCAGATAGATGATAACATGCACATTCACAGAATTAATTGATGGATTTTACATTATATTTATGTGATTTAATGATCATATTTGCATGTTATCGTATAAAAATAAGGATAAATGACTTATATTACGATTTTATTATTATTTCTAATTTCTTATCATTCTTGACATGATATAAACCTCATTTCATTGAAGAAGTATTTTTTACAGGGCTCTAAATACTTGGCTAAAGGTTTTTAAGGGCTTGCATAATTTGTTTAGAGTTTTGCCATATTTTTATATAATTTGCTGACCAGTATTTGGTTAAGAAATGTTTTTTTAACATTTAAATAATACAAATTCTATTTTTTGGCATTTTATAATATATTTACATAATTTATCAAGGGGCATCCATGTCATTCCCCTGAAATTCGGGCGAATAATGGATAAATATTATTTAATCATTAATAAAGAGAAAGAATGAGCGTTATTGGCTCATTATGGCATCGCGGATCGCGATGCCATAACGAGCCAATCATCAGTTACAAAATAGTTATGATGTGGCCCGGTCGGTGAGAAAAGGAATGATTTCAGTTTTTCTTAGTAAATCTCTCATCGATAAGCTGCGTGCATTTAATGCAAGCGGCAACCGACACACGTGCACTTGTTAAATAATAAGTCCACCTCATACATGGTCGATTAGCTGCGTGCATTAAATGCACGCGGCCACCGACACACGTTTACTTTAAAGACGTTTTATTTAAATTATGCAGTGTCGATTCGCCGCGTGCATTGAATGCACGCGGAAATCAACGCCACGTATTTTAAATAAAACAGCGGTAAGCTCACCTCATTTTTATTTTTTTATAATAATTTTTTTGTAGGCCCTAACGAGGATGACGTGGCTTCTTTTTAGCCATTCAAAAAGAGCGATCATTCTCCAATGATTGCGGGCGGCGGACGCGGACAATCACGTGTCAGAACGCGATCCGAGAAGGCAGAAAATGAGAAAAAATAATGCCGACCAATCAGAAAATGCCGATTTTTGAAATATTTTGAAGAGAGATAAAAGATCCAATGGACTAGATTAATTGGCAATAAAATGGCGATATCTTGAGATCTAGCCGTCCGATTGGGCTGAAATTTTGAGGGCATGTTTGTCTTTTCCCCCTCTACAATCCCTACGGTTGGATCTTTAAATAGGGGTCTGCAAAAGGGCAAAATTTACTTTGAAGCTCTCACCAAGGATTTGGCCAGGAAGGACACAAGGGACCCTTTGGAGGTCGACAGTTCTTGATTCTGCACTCAAAGTTGTTAGTTTCTGATTTGTATTTTAATCTTCTTCTTGAACAATTCTAAAATGCCAAGGCACATGTCCTAGAAGTTGGTTTTGAATGAAATTAGCACTGCATTTTGGTTCTGATTCAAGATCTGATGTTTGATCTTTAATTCTACATCAATTTAGAACATTTCTGCATCATTAGATTTGTAGTTTAGGGTCAGACTTCATCTTTTCCCTAGATTCTTCACTTTATCTCTCAAGGTTAATTTGTCTAGTTTCTCTCTCTAGATTTCAACATTTAATGTTTAGGAATTTAACTTAATATATAAAACATCTAAAAATCAAATTTGATTCGAAAATTCATCCATCTTGAAGTCCAATTCAAAATTCCCTTTCTTGATTATTTAGTTCCCAATTTTAATTCATAAAAAAATCTCTTAAATTTTATAATAATTGGGAAATTAATGACCCGAATTAATCTGATCTTATAATTGAAATACTTCTATCTTGAGCTTCTTGACCTGAATATTTAAAATCAAAATTAAGTTTTACTTGATTTTGATTAATTAAAAATACTATTGAGCATAGTTAAGATTAATTAAGTGCATAATTAATTCTTCTTTGAATTAATTCATTGAAATTTGATAAAAATTCTTACTTGCTGCCTCCCTGTGGTTGGAGCCCCTGCTTGCTCTATATTCTATATTAAGTGATTAACGGTATTTATAAATTTTATTGTATAAGTCTAAACATCAAATCAACGACTTATTTACACGCATTTTTAGGCTTATCAATTGGCGCCGTTGCCCGGAAGGCAAGGTGAGTAGCTGAAATTAAATTAAGAGATACAAAATTTTTGATCATAATTGTCTTGATACATTCTGAATCTGTGGTTAAATATTGTTTTAAATTCAGAATTTTGAATTTTATCAAAACACATCGTGGAAATCTAAAATTTGGCAATTTTTTTTCTTTTTTTTTTTGATTTTCTTGATTGAGATAATCTTACTCGTCTTCAAAACAAACTATCAGAGATTGGTATTTAAAAAAAAACTATTGTTGCTTTGTTTATTTTTATTGAACTAACGTGTACTAATTATTTATTGAAAGTTTGTGTTACAAAAGAAGGTGGTGATCATAATTGGGATTTCTACACATCCATTGAGGTAATTGTTTTTTACTTTTATTTTTCATTCTCACCCTCTGATATTACAAAAAGGGAAGATCTTCTATAAAGAGAAAATGAAACATAATACAAGTCTGACAAGCAATACAATCACTGGACAAGGTACGCATTGTAAAATGATTAGAGAAATGATGGAATTTCCTACATATCCTTTAGATTCGCATGAAAATACTGCTCATAGGAAAGTTAGAGAATTTTATGAGCCACCAAGTTTTGAAGAATACCTTGCACTTAAGGAAAATTCTTATAGGAATCATAGAGATGATCCTGGGGAAAACTTGAAGGGTTTCGAGGAAAGGAAAAGTGAATCTTTTGAAAACCCTAATTTTGAGTTTTAGGATCCTCTAAATGATCCTAGGTACCAGAAGCCACAATATCCTATAGCCATATGTCAGGGTATAAGTTCTTCTATTAAAAGCATATATGTAAGTTCTCCTATTCCTACTAGTAGTAGCTCATAGCTTAATACCACCACTACTAATATCCCTGCAAGGTCAAGCTCTCTAATAACCAATGACTCACTTATTAGTGCTCCTATCACCCATCATTCTCAAATAGTTTCAGTTGTCAAAACTATGGTATCAATGATGTCTCAAGTGAAGGAGCATATGATGGAGTTCAATGAAATAATTACAAAGATGGCGAATGATAGATGTCAGGGACCTATAGGAGACATAGTAAGCAAAGACAATAGTTGAAGACTAGTCCAATTAGGAGATAAAACAGGAGAACCAACACTCCAGAACCCTCAAATCACATTAGAAAAATGTGTAGGAAAACCTTCTAGGAGAAGTAACTTATATAAGAAGTTGTTGGAACAAAGAGAGTACAAAATTACATGTGAAATTGGAGGAACAAAATTCAAAAATGTTGTTATTGATCTTGGTTCCAATCTGGATATCATACCTTCTTCTATGTTTGCGAGACACTGATGTAATATGATGTGCGTGCCGGGATCAGACGGCTCGTATTACGTCACAGGTCAAAGGTGAGTGGGTTCGTAATTAATATGAATGAATGCACATTAAGAAACCCCTTTAATGAGAAAAACTAGACGATTCCGAAGAGGGAGGAGGATCAACGTCGTCCACTAAGGAAGACATTGATCAGATTAGACTCCTGCGGACCCTTGGGACCAACTACGACGTCTAAGGAATGAGGGGTGTTTAACAGCCCAAAGATGTTCGGCATCTAGGATCAACGATTAACTCTCTACCACAAGAAAGCCCTACCTCTCGACGAAGGTGGCTATCCTATCAATAAGATGATGAAGAAAACCGGCAGAGGATGAGATAGCGGAAGATGATACTACGAGACGTAATGATACTGGGATTAACGGAGGGGAGAAGAATAGGTACCTGAGTGTCGATAGTCCGCAGCATGAGATGTTGCGGCCACCAGGTAGTGGCGGGCAGGGGCAGCAAGTGAACGCGTGTGGACGAAGGGCTTGTGGGCGGCCTAAGTTAGGCGAGCGGAGAAGACGGCCAGGTTGAGGCATGTACTCTCGGATGTCAGACGAACGACGCATGTGCAGGGGCGCGTGCGGACACAAGGGTGCGCGCACGGGGTCGGAGGGGCCCGCGCATGCGGATGCAGGGCGCGTGTAGACACGAGGGTGCGCGCCGGTGCGGGTCGACGGCCGCGGGCGCGAGGGCACGCGTGAGAGCGGGCAAGCGCGAGTGCGGGTGTGCGCTCGGGTTCGAGGGCGCACGTGAGCGCAGGCGATCATGAACACGGGCGCGCGCTCGTTGGACGTAGCCGCAAGGCGGCATGTGGGCGTGGGCTAGGTGCAGGTTGTCGAGTGCGTGCGGGCGCCGAGGTCAGGCGGGCAGGGCGACAAAGGGACAGACCGATGGGCGCGCTGTCAAGCTAATGAAGGCAGAGGGGCGGATGCGGGCAGCGGCGGGCGCACGGCGGTGGACAGGCATGTGGCGGTGGAGGGCGTCGGGGTCAGTTACAGTGTCGAAGGAATGGGAACCTCCAAGAAAAGCCTTCTTGATGACAAACCGCCCAAGAATGCCAAAGAGAGTTGGCAAATTCTTGTTCAGAGAGATGGTTCTTGATGGCGGGGTGAGGAAATCTTGGAGGAAGACGTCGACGGCACATACTCGGAGTGGTCTTAACAAGGACGGATGGCGACGATACCCCCCAAAGTGGGCGCTTCTTGAACCTCAAGATACCCTCAGAGTAATCTCGACGAAGGAGTCTTCAAGCTTCGATGAATGGCGATCTTGAATCTTTAGGCATCTTCGGAGTGATCTCGATGAAGACGATTGAACGCGTTCACGTAGTGGTCTCAACGTGGGGGATGCGGGCTCTACTCCATGGAGTGGTCTCGACGTGGGCGAGGACAGCCACTCCTCTCTACACTCTAACTACGATAAGGTGGAGACAATTTTGCAAATTTTCTTCAACAAATGCCTCAACCTTTCACCGGGGCATGATATCCCCTTATATAATGAGGATAGGTGCCAAGTGAGATCGTGGAGAGGATGAACCGTCGCGAGACGTGGTTCGGCCTCTCTTTAGTGGTTACAATCAAAAGAAAAACATAAGACAGACGAGACCCAAAACACTGGCCCAGTCCATAAAATCCAAGAACGAAAACAAAGCAAAGACAAAAACAAATAAAGGATAAAGATAAGATGCTTACGCGGAGTACTTAGACTCTGGGTCACGAGCATCGGTGCGAGCAGCTCGGCGTGGCTGGAGTCATCCCGTCCTGGTGTCAACTGGATGGTCCACCATCAAACACCCTATAGGAAAGGTAATTCCCTCTAGTAATGTTGCTTGTTTTGATGATGGAGTCCGGATAGCTTGTAAAGAAAAAATCTCCAGTATTTGCATTGATATAGAGGGGTTTTGATTCAGATCTGATTTTGTGATATTTGAAGAAAAATCAAAGAAAACTGACGTAGGACGACTATGGAATAGGGCAACTGAGGAGACGGATGGGTTGACGATGGGTAAAGGGTGATAGACGGGTTTGTAGGGAGGGATAAAACAATCCACAGAAATTCACACGATCGATTTCGGACTTTAAAACTGATGAAAATCTGGTGGTGCAGCTCCGACCCTTATCGAGGGCGGGAGTACTGTCTTCCCCCACCGCGACGATGCCTAAGCACCGAAATCAATACCCGAATTCACGTCGTGAGGAAACACTCGAGAAAGAAGGAGAAGAAGTATAAAATCCCAATCCAAATCTAATTCTGACGGCGGTGGAAACTTCTCGAGAAAACACTGAACGGAGAAAACTTCGACACCAAAGAGTTCAGGCGTACCTCGGCACCGTAGTGCATAAAGAGGATGCGGGAAACTCCGATCGTGATGAGGCTGGGCGAATCTGGGCGTTGAGCCGCCCACTGACGGGACGATCCTGGGCGCTCCAGGCGTTGAATGGCCCTGGTTGAGACTAGATGATGTTGTTGCAGAGTCAGGCGTGGGCGAATACCCGCGCGCGCGAAGCGCGCGTAGGGTGCGCAGAGCGCACAGAGTGCATGGAGCAGCGCGCGCGAGCGCTGAGCGCGCGGAGCGACCGAAGCGCTGGCGCACACGCAGAGTGCGCGGAGTGCGGCGGAGCGCACCCAGAGCGCGCGTAGCGAGCGCGGCTCGAAGCGTCGACGGCGTCGACGATGAACCGTTGGATGGCCTCGAAGACGTTGGTGGCCGGCGTGTGACGTGGCGGGCGGCCGCGTGCGCGGCGCGGACAAGCGGTCAGCGAGCGGACAAGCGGCCCTGGGCGACCCTGGGTGGACGGCCGGGGCGGCCCTGGCGGGGCTGCCTGGGCGGCCTGGCCGCCGGGTTGGCTCGGGCGGCTACTTGGGCTACTGGGCGGCCTTGGCAGCCTGGGCGGCCTGGCGGGCTGCTTGGGCGGCCTTGGCTGGGGCGGCCTGGGCGGCATTGGCGGGGCTGCTTGGGCGGCCTTGGCTGGGGCGGCTTGGGTGGCCCTAGCGGGGCTACCTGGGCTAGGCGGCCTTGGGGGAGAGAGAGGGTGAGAGGGAGAGGGAGAAAGACAGAGAGAAAGGAGAGAGGGTGGAAGGCCGACGTCGCTGGCGGCGGTGGCGGTGGCGGTGGCAGCGACGGCGGCGGCGGCGGTGGCAAACGCTAGGGTTAAGAGGGGTAGGGGAGGCTGGGCAGTCCTCCAAGAAGAGTTAAACTCAAACTCAATTCTTGAAATTATGACTGCCTAAAAGTTTCTTGAAAACAATGGCCTTTATATAGGCCTTGGAGGAAAGAGAAATTGACGAGAAAGTAAAGACGAGAAAATTAAGACGTGCGTCGTGTCACGCCAAAGGGCAGTTGTGAATCTGCCTTTGGCGTCGTGTCATGACGCGCGTAGAGGCGTGCATGGGTGGAGATGTGCAAGTTGGCGGTTGTGGCGTGTCGGCTTTAGGGTTGACGCCGGTTGACTGTGGCGGGTTGACTTCGGTTGACTCCGGTTGATTGTGGTCCAAAGCATGCGTGTTGACTCCGGTTGACCGTGGTGACGCATTTGTCGATGAGATGTTGGCGTCCTCGCCATCAAAAACCCTCATAGTTCTTGATAGATCTTTCCTGAAAATAGCTAGAGCTATTATTGATATTCAGGAGGGAGAGGTAATCCTTAGAAAAGAAGATAATATGGTGTCCCTTAGGTTAGATGTTTCTGATATCAAAAGTGTAAACTTTGAGGAGTACATTCCTAAGGAAGAAACAGTGGAAGACGATTTATCTTCTCACCTTGTTCTTTTCCTAAAACAGTTGATTCATCATTACCATCCATTAGTCTGCCTTCTCAAATTTTCTGTAAACCATCATGATCATCTCAAGTGGGAATTTTTGCTTTGAAAATAGAGTTAATCTCCACTTGAGAAATGATATGAACAAATTGAATGATCAAAAGAGTGAGATGCATGAAAGGTTAGAAAAGTTAAAAATGGAGAATGAATCATTGACTAAAAAGTTTGCTGCCTTAATAAAGAAGGAAAATAGATGTGTAGATGAAAGGAAGATTGCAGATTTTGAAATAAGGAGATATGAGGATCATAGGAGTAAGTATTTAGTGAATCATGGGATGTATGAGCACAAAAGATGGATTCCTATGCAATATATGTCGACGAGGACAAAAGGTATTTCAACCCAAAATAAGGGGCGAAGAGTGTGGATTCCCAAATCCATCTGAGAAACCATTTAAAATAATACCGCATGAGGAATTATGGATTCCAAAGTTCATTATAAAGCCATTTGTATGACTTTAAATATTGACATTTGTCTAGCTTGCTGTTTTTGTTTCTTTATTTGTTTGTATTTTTCTTTGATTTCACTTTATGTTTATAAATAATGGAAACTAATCTATTTCCTTAGATTGCTATTTTGTTTTGCTTTTGGTTTTTAGTAAAATTCCAGGAATAAACAGAAGAAGAAACACAAATCGCACACATGATAATAAGATGTCGACTCATCATTAGTAAGTTCTTCATAGAAATTCAAACATAACGCCTAAGCAGGTTTGCCATTCTAAAATCCTAAATTATATTTATGATCCGTTCCCATGCATTGAGGACATTGCATAATTTACAGGGGGGAAATCTTTTCATGTGCTTAGGATTGCAAAACTTTGTATTCGAGGATGTGATCAATGCATGGGATCCCTACGGTGCTTAAGATTGCAAACCTTGATAAAGTATTCAAGATCACGTGTGATGCTTCAGGGTTAGGAATAGGAGGAGTCCTGAGTGAAGAAAATCATCACATTGCTTTCTTTAGTGAAAAGTTGAATGATGCTAAGCTTAAGTATTCCACCTATGACAAAGAATTTTATGCGATTGTCCAATCCTTACGTCATTGGCGTCACTATTTACTCTCCAAGGAGTTCGTCCTCTACTCTGACCACGAAGCTTTAAAGTATATCCACTCCCAGCAGAAATTAAACTCTAGGCACATTAAGTGGGTCGAATTCATTCAGTCTTATACCTTTGTCTTTAAACACAAGATGGGAGTTGAGAACCGAGTCACTGATGCCTTGAGTAGACGAGTCCACTTGTTGAATGTTATGAAAGTCGAGGTTATTGGTTTTGATCAGATGAAGGACCTATATCCTGATTGCCCGGATTTTGCTCCCATTTTACAGACTTCAGGGAAGTACCCGAGCCCTGATAACCAAGACTATATATTAGAGAATGGATTCTTATTTTATGATCGTTGCCTATGCATCCCCCAGTCATCTCTTAGGGATTTTCTTGTGTAGGAGACACATGCGGGAGGCCTTAGTGGTCATTTTGGGAGAGATAAAATGATTGCTATGGTCGAGCACAGATTCTATTGGCCATCCCTTAAGCGAGATGTAGCTAACATAGCCTCCCAATGTCGTGTATGTTCCCTTGCCAAGCAGGTTAAAAAAAACACTGGCCTTTACACCCCTCCTTCGGTCCCCGAAAAACCTTGGGACGATGTGAGAATTGACTTTGTGTTAGGGCTTCTGTGGATGAACAAACGCTATGATTCCATCATGGTGATTGTGGATCGTTTCTCGAAGATGGCTCATTTCATTCCTTGCTTTAAAACTTCCGATGCTTCTCATGTCGCTCAATTATATTTCAATGAAGTTGTGCGTCTCCATGGACTTCCAAAAAGCATACTATGGTACAGAGATGTCTGATTCACTAGCTACTTTTGGAAGACTCTTTGGCATCTTTTGGGGACGAAGCTCAAATTTTCCACGGCTTTTCACCCCCAGACTGATGGACAGACCGAGGTTGTTAATAGGAGCCTCGGCAACCTATTACGATCTCTGGTGGGAGACAACCTCAAGTATTGGGATTCTGTCATTCTGCGTACTGAATTTGCCTACAACGCGTTAGTCAACCGTACCAGTGGTTTGAGTCCATTTGAGATAGTGCATGGTCATCCACCTCGTACCCCTACTAACCTCATACCTATGTTACCACATGCTAGAGTCTCAGATGACGGTCATGAGTTCGCTGATAATATTAGAAGTCTGCATGAGGAAATCCGTACACGTATCATAAATAGTAATGCCTCATATAAACAGTCAGCAGATTTTCACCGTCGTTTTCGCAAATTTAAAGAAGGTGAAATGATGATGGTGAGGGTTAGGCAAGAAAGATTTTCCTCCAAACGGGCTATTCAGCTTCATGCTCGTAGTGTCGGGCCGTTTCCGATCCTCAAACGAGTTGGGGAAAATGCCTATGCCGTCGACATACCCTCCTCGTGGGGAATAAGCACCACTTTCAATATCTCAGATTTAGTCGCGTTTAAAGCCCCACCTCTGATGTAGGACGGAAAGACGTCATCTACGTCCTACGGCGGATAGTCGTTGTGTCCGTCGTCCTTCTCGGGGACGATCGTCTTGGGCGACACGTCCCGCTCTAGGTGGGGTGTCCCGGGATGGTCCTGCGCGGGGTCTCAATTCGTTGGGGCCGAAGGATGTCTCTATCTTCACGTAATCGTCGCTCCACGGATAGTCGTCAAGGCGCTGGTAGGCCCGACTACCGGTGGGCAGGCGGTTCAGCCGGCCGGATGACGAAAACGGTGGCGAACAATGCAGCGGCAGCGTCGAGCGGTGGCGGCGTCGAGCAACGGTGGCGGCGGCGTCGGCGAGCGGCAACGGCGGCATCGGCGAATGGCAGCAGCGACGAGCAGCCGCTACGGTGGCGTCGAGCGGCAGCGGCGGCGCGGCATTGGGGGGCGGCGGCGGTGGCAGCGGCGACGGCGGCGACGGTGGCGACGTCAAGAGGCGGCAGCGGCGCGCGCCGAGGCGCGGTAGGAGGCAGCGGCGGCAGCCGGAGGAGGCGGCGGTGGCCAGTGATGGCGGCGACGGCCGGAGGCAGCAGCGGCAGCCGTAGTGGGCCATGGCTGGGCCGTGGTTGGGCTGCGGTCTGGGCCCCGTGCTGGGCCGCGGTCTGGACCGCAGGCTGGGCCGCGGTCTGGACCGCAGGCTGGGCCGCGGTCTGGACCGCAGGCTGGGCCGTGGCTAGGGCCGCGGCTGGGCCGTGGCTTGAGCCGTGGCAGGGTTGTGGCTTGGGCCGCGGGTGACCCAGTCTGGGCCGCAAGCTGGCCTCGGGCTGGGCGCGGCGTTGGGCCATGATCCGTGGGCCATGGCCCTATATGATGGGGCGCAACAGGCCATATGGGCTGCCGGCGGCCCAATAGTAGTTGCTTAGGAAGGGCTAGGGCTGACTTGGCAGCCTCGCAAAACGCGCATGGGTGGCTAGGGTAAACAACGCCTCGGGGCGCGGGCTTGCGGCACCTTGGGGCGCGGATTTGTGTCGCCTTGGGCCACGGTTTGGGCGGCTAGGCCTGATGGGCCTGGCCAGTAGGCGCCGGCCCATCAGGCCAAATGGCCCATTGGGCCGGCCGGTTGAGCTTATGCGCGCGGTGGCGCGGTCTGGCTCAGCATCTGGCCGCGGCGCGGCTAGGCGCAAAGCGGGGCAGCGCGGCTGGGCATCGCGGCGGCGGGGGGCGCAGTGGCCTGAGTCGCCGCGGCGGCGCGGCGCGCGCAGTTCGAGCGCGACAGCTGGGTGGCAGCTCAGCGCAGCGGCGCGCAGCGCAGCGGGCGGCAGCGAGCGCGCGCTGGCAGCGCGGGCGGGCGCGGGCGCGCTGGCGGCGCGCTGGCAGCGACTGCGCGCGCAGCGCGCGGCGCGCTGGCAGCGCATTTAGCGGCGCAGGCGCAGCGCGCGGCGGCGCGGCGGCGCGCGCGCGGCGCGGCGCGGCAGCGCGCGCGCGCGGAGCGCGGCGGCGGCGGTGCCGCCTTCTTCTAGGTCTCTCGGACCTCTCTCTTTCTCTATCTCCAAAAATATGTTTCTCTCAAAAGGGGAAAATCTATCTGTCTATTACATTGCGGTTCCTTATATAGGACCCATGAGGAAAATAAGGGGGGAAAACACTTAACCTAAAAGATGAAAATTTACCTAAACCTAGGAAAAAAATGCGGATAGTTGAGGGCTTCGCCATCAACCTCCTTCATCTAAAGGCCCTGTTCTACCCTCATACTTTCTGGTGAGCGAGTTTGACTTGTCCGCTCCCCCAGCACTACCTTCTGACTGGCATGAAATCATCGAGGAATTACTAGACGAGGTAATCACCTTCACCAAAGGTGGAACGGTGCAGAAGTTTCTTGTTCGTTGGCAGGGCAAAGCATCGACGGACGACACATGGATTACGGAGGAAGACCTAGCTTGCCTGCGCCCCAACTTGATGACCCCGTTGGAGCTTTCAGACACCTACTTGACAGAGTCGAGTTCTCCGTACCCCGGGGGAATTGATGGTGAGGATGCCAACACATCACCATCAGACGCATCGCCACGGTCAACCGAAGTCAACGTCTCCACCACGGATACCCTGCCACAGTCAATCGACGTCATCACTCCCGCTACGGACATGTCGCAACCGTCTCCGCTACGCACGTCTTCACGCACGCACATCAACACTCCCGTTACGGACATGCTGCAACCGTCTCCACGCACGCACATTCCTTCGCTCATCATGACACGTCGCCAACGACAAATCAACAACTTCCCATTGGCATGACATGAAGCACGACTCGTCTTTAATTTCTCGTCTTAAAGTTGTATTTTCTCTTTCCTCCAAAGCCTATATGTATAGGCCATTGTTCAAGAAACAGTTAGGCAGTCATTATTCAAGAATCAAGTTTTTGTTTAACTCTTCCTAGAGGACTGCCCAGCCTCCCTATCCTCTTTCAACCCTAACACCGCCGTCGTCGTAGCCGCCGCCGCCGCATTGCGTCGCCTTCCTTCCCCCTCTTCGCTTCCCATTCGCTCCCTCTCTCTCTCTTCCCCCCCGCCCTTTGCAGCCACCCGCACACGCCGCGCGCCAACCGCCTGCCCACGCCGCGCACGCGACCGCCCGTCGCGCGCCGATCGCCTGCCCGCGCCTCGCACTCGACCGCCTGCACACGCTGCGCGCCGACCGCCTGCCTGCACCGCGCACGCCTCCACCCGCACACGCCGCGCACCAACTGCCTGCTCGTGCCGCGCACGTGGCCGCCCGCACACGCCGCGTGTCGATCCCAGCGCTTGCCGCACTCGCGGCCGCTCGCTCCCACCGCGCATTGGCCCCAGCGCTCGCGGCTGCCCGCGCACGCCGCGCGCTGGCCCCAAGTGTTCACCGCGCGCATGTCGTCCACGTACGATGCGCGCCAGCCATCAACGTCATCGAGGCCATCCGATGATTCATCATCGACGCCGTCCGAGGCTTCGAGCCGCGTGCGCTACGCGCGCTACGCTTGAATCACGGACAACAACACTATTCAATACCAGGGCCGTAGAACGCCCGGAACGCCCAGTCTTCTCGTCCAGTGGGCGCTCAACGCCCAGATTCGCCTAGACTTGCCGCGGTCAGAATTTCTCGCAACCTCTTCACGCACTATGGTGCCGAGGTATGCCTGAACTCTTTGGTGTCGACGTGTTCTCCGTCCAGTATTTTCTTGAGAAGTTTCCACCGCCATCAGAATTAGTTTTTGGTTTGGATTTTCCACTTCCTCTTTCTCTTCGAGCGTTTCTTCGCAACGCGAATTTGGGTATTGATTTCGGTGCTTCGGCATCATCGCGGTGGGGGATGACAGTACTCCCGCCCTCGATAAGGGTCGGAGCTGCACCACCAGAATTTCATCGCTTTTAAAGTCCGAATCCGACCATGTGAATTTCTGTGGCTGTTTTATCCCTCCATTAGCCGTTCATCCCTTATCGTTCATCTACCCGTAGCCTACCCGTTAACCCAATCATTTATCATTTAGTCTCCCTACGCCCATTCCTTAATCTAGTCGTCCATTCATTAGTTGTCTTATGTTAGAAGACGCTCATCTTGCGGTAAGTTCTTGCTCAACCTTTCATGCTCACCTACGTCTAACCCGAGCGCGGTGGAAGTAATCAAAAGTGTACTACAAAAGGTAAAAGACAGGACTAGACGGCGTACCTCGTCCTTGTTTAGGGTATAGTCATCTTAGTCTTGAACAAGTTCGGATGCAGCGTCATCGACAACGAGGGACGATGGTGGGCAAATGGCGAGGCCAGTGCGCGGGTAGGCAGCAGGCTACACCAAACACGACTGATTGCAAAGTGGCCTCAGGAGGGCCGCGCGACGGTTGGGGTCGCAGCACGACGGGGCAATGGCAGCGGCGCCCGAGGACGGTGTCGTGCAAGTGGGAGGCGTCGTCAATGGTCTTTGGGCTAACCCACGCTGCACGCGAGCGACGGCGTCAGGATGCAGCTAGGAAACTGCCGCAGGGCGTAGATCGTACGCCAAGCGGGGTGTGGAAGATGGCGTGCAAAGGCACGGGGATGGTGGCCGCGCTGAGGGAGGCGGCTCAGGTGCTCCAGGCACACACAGGTGAGGCTGCGGGCGCGCAGGGCAGTGGGCAACGGCCACGCGCGAGGGCGACTGGTTCAAAAGGTCGGACAATCAGAGTGAGGTGGGGGGAACGCGGCCAACGCTGAACGGCTCAGATGCTCCGGGAACGCACGGGCAATGCCGTGGTTGCGCAGAATAGTGGACGGCAGCCACGGGTGGAGGCGATTGGCTCAGACGGCCGAGCGGGTGCAGTGACGACCAGGTCGGGGGTGACAGGCGACCACAGGCGTCGGTGGGAGGCACTGGCGTCCCTATGGGCACAGGTGAAGTCGCGGGAGCGAGGTGAGGGGGGTGGCTGTGTTGCTAAAGCAACGGTGCACTACAACTCGGTGTGCGGGCGCCGCGCCGGTGTTTGCAAGCTAGGTGGCGACGCGAGGCGATGCACAGGGACTGCGTGCGGCGTAATGAAGGCGGGGAGGTTCGGCACGGTGGCAGGTGGCTCCTACGACAGTGACGGCTGGTGGCTCAATGGCGGCGGCGGGTGATTTTCTCCCCTCTCTTCTTCCTCTTCCTCCGTCCTCTCCTTCTTCCTCTTCCTCCCTTCCTTTCTCTGTTGGAGCATGACCCTCTCCTTGCATGAGACAAATTTTCAACAAAACAAAAAGGTGCGACATTTGGTCATCCACGATCCCTTCTTATAGGAGAACGTGGATAACCCCATACTGATGCAGGATGACTAAGTGAGAAGGGAATGACGACAAAAGGTGGATGACATAGGATGACTCGGAGAGAGACGATTAGGGAGACGGGTATGACAATGACGGTGGAGGATGCTAGATGGGTTTGGGTAGAGGAATAAAACAGGCCGCAAAGTTCACACGATCGAGTTCAAAAACCTAAAACCGATGAAATGATGGTGGTACAGCCCCGTTCCTCATCAAGAGCGGGAGTACTGTCTTCAACCAACGCGAGGATGCCGAAGCACCAAATCCAATACTCGAATTCACGTCCATGGGGAAACTCACGAGAGGAAGAATTTTAGTAGAAGCACAGAGAAAATTCAAACCAAATCTGACGGGGGTGGAAGAATCCTCATGGAACACTAGATGAAGAACACATGACTCTGAAGGATGAGGGAAGGAGAAGGAAGAGTGGAAAGGAGGCCGGCAACGACGATGACAGCATTGGCGGCGGTGGTGGTGGGGTGGAGATTACATAGGGGAGGCTGGGCAGTCCTCCAAGAAGAGTTAAAAAAAACTCAATTCTTGAATAATGACTGCCTAACTGTTTCTTGATACAATTGCCCATTCATATAGGCCTTGGAGGAAATAGAAAAATACAATAACAAAAAATAAAGACGAGGGACGTGGTTTGTGTCATGTCAAGGGGAAGTTGTTGATCTGCCTTTGTCGACATGTCACGATGCGTGAGGGGGCGTGTGTGCGTGGAGACGTGCGTGACGCTGGTGTGTTGACTTGATCCAGTGACGATGGTGGCATGTCTTCATCGGTCATGTTGACTTCAGATGATGGTGGTGGCGCGTCTGGTGTCGATGCGTTGAAGTTGTCGCCACCAATTTCCCCCGGGGTGCGAAGAACTTGACTCCGTCGAGTAAGCGTCAGAAGACTCCAGTGGGGTCACTAAGTCGGGCGCAGGCGACCCAGTCCTCTTTCGTGATCTATGTGTCGTCCGTTGATGATTTGCCCTCCCAACAAACAAGAAACTTCCGCACCATCCCACCCTTTGTGAAGGTGATTACTTCGTCCATTATAGCCTTGATATTCTCTTGCCAATCAGAAGGTAGTGATGGGGGAGTGGACAAGTCAAGCTCACTCATCGGGAAGTCCGAGGGCAGAAAATGGTCATTAGATGAAAGAGGTGGGGCTTTAAACGTGACTAAATCTGAAATATTGAATGTGGTGCTTATCCCCCACATGGAGGGTATGTCGACGGCATAGGCATTTTCCCCTACTCGTTTGAGGATTGGAAACTGCCCGGCACTACAAGCATGAAGCTTGGTAGCCCGCTTGGAAGAGAATATCTTCGGCCTAACCCTCACCACCACCATGTCACGTTATTTAAATTTGCAAAAATGACGGTGTAAATCTACGGTCTACTTATATGAGGTGTTGCAATTTATGATGCGTGTATGAATTTCCTCATGCCGACTTCTAATATGACTGGCAAACTCATGACCATCATCTGAGAGTCTAGCGTGCGGCACCGTGGGTATAAGGTCGGTGGGTTTACAAGGTGGATGACTATGTACAATCTCAAACAGACTCATGCCAGTGGTTGTTGACTGACGAGTTGTAGGCAAACTCGGCACACGGGATGACAGAATCCCAAGACTTAAGGTTGTCCTTGATCAATGATCGTAATAGATTGCCAAGGCTTCTATTAACGACCTCGGTCTGTCCATCAGTCTGGTTATGAAAAGCCATAGAGAATTTAAGCTTTGTTCCCAAGAGATGCCATAGGGTTTTCTAAAAGTAGCTAGTGAACCTGACATCTCTGCCCGATACTATACTTTTTGGAAGCCCATGGAGATCGACAACTTCATTGAAACAAAGCTGAGCGACATGAGAGGCATCGGAAGTTTTAAAACAAGGAATGAAATGGGCCATCTTTCAAAAATGATCTATAACTACCACGATAGAATCATAACGTTTGATCGTTCTCGAAAGCCCTAACACAAAGTTGATGCTCACGGCATCCCAAGGTTCTTGAGGGACCGGTAGAGGGGTATAAAGGCCAGTAATCTGCTTAACCTGGTTGGCGAGAGCACATTCATGACATTGGGAAATGATATTAGCTATGTCTCACTTAAGGGATGGCCAAAGGAACCTATGCTCTACCATGGCGATGGTTTTATCTCTCCCAAAATGACCACTAAGACCTCTGGCATGCGTTTCCCATACAAGGAAATCCCTAAGGGAAACTACAGAATGCATAGGCGGCGTTCATAAAATAAAAACCCATTTTCTAAGATATAATTTTGGGTTTCAGGACTCGGGTAATTGCCTAATGTCTGGAGAATGGGAGCAAAGTCTGGGCAATCGAGGTATAGATCCTTCTCCTGTTCAAATCCAATAACTTTTACCTTCATTACGTTCAAGAGGTGGACACATCTACTAAGGGCATCGGCCAATCGGTTCTCGACTCCACTCTTATGTTTAAGGACGAAGGTATATGACTAGATAAATTCAACCCATTTAACATGTCTAGAATTTAATTTCTGCTGAGAATGGAGATACTTCAAAGCTTCATGATCGGAGTAGAGAACAAATTCCTTAGAGTAAGTAATGACGCCAATGACGTAATGATTGGACAATAGCATAGGGCTCTTTGCCATAGGTGGAATATTTGAGCTTGGCATCATTCAATTTGTCACTAAAGAATGCTATGGGATGATTCTCTTGACTCAGTACTCCGCCAATCCCTAACCCTGATGCATCACAGGTGACCTCAAACACTTTATCGAAATCAGGTAAACGAAGGATGGGGGCTTCTGTCATCTTAAGCTTAATATCATCAAAGGATTTCTGTGCTAAATCAGTCCATTCGAAATGATTTCCCTTTAAACATTCGGTCATGGGTGCCATTATAGTACTAAAACTTGAGATGAATCGCCTATAGAAAGTGGCTAGGCCATGGAAGCTATGTACATCGTGGACGTTCCTAGGAGTCGACCATTGTGTAATGGCATCTATTTTGGTTGGATCGACAAAAACTCCTCGTGCTGATAGGATAAAACCTATGAAAGAGACATGATCGACAAGAAACAAACACTTTTTGAGATGTGCATATAACTCTTTATTTTTCAGGACCTCACACACTAGACGTAGGTGGTGAACATGGTCGTGTTTGGACTTGCTATAAATGAGGATATCATCAAAATAAAATACGACAAAATTCCCCATGAATGATCTAAGAACATGATTCATCGAACTAGCAAAGGTACTAGGGGCATTCGACAAACCAAACGGCATCACTTTCCATTCATATAATCATCTTTGATTTTAAACGCGGATTTCCATTCATCACCAAGACGGATTCGGACTTGATGGTAGCCACTCATGAGATCTATTTTTGAGAAAATCCTTGAACCAGCCATCATATCAAACATCAATGCGAGGAATGGGAAACCTATATTTGATAGTGATCTTATTGATGGCTCTACTATCAATGCACATGCGCCAACTCCCGTCCTTTTTGGGAGCTATTAATTCAGGGACAGCGCATGGGCTACGGCTCTCGTGAATGATCCGGAATCATGGTTAAACAAATAGACATCTCACTATCTATCTCCTTCTGAAATTGACGACCGCTAAGAATACATAGACCTAAGGATGGAGATTTTGGTGAAGACTTATGCGGGGCATGAGTGTAAGGATGCCATGTAATCTTCTTGCCCTGATGGGTTAACGAGCAGGTATTTCTCCTACCAAAAAGATGTACATTATTATCATACAGCCAAGGGCGGCCAAGGATAATGCTGCCCACTTTCATGGGTAAAACATCACACATATCTCTTCCTGGTATGATTGAACCTTCAAAGGAAGACGGCATTGGTTCTTCAAGGGAATTGAGGTAGCATCGATCCATGATACATAATATGGATGAGGGTGATCGATTAAAGACAATTCCAAATGAGAGGTCATAATATCTGAGACGGCGTTGATGCAACTACCACTATCTACGATCGTCTTACACATCTTATCACCAATCTTAAAATATGTGTAAAATATGGATGTCCTCAATGCAGTATTGTCGGTGGATGGATGGATAAGGTTGCATCGAACAACTCCATTAACGGAAGTGGATGGATCCCAATGAAGAAGGGACGGTGGGCAGTCAGTGATGCTAATGAAGCCCACCAAGGCTTCTTCATGCACGAATTCATCTTCGAAGTAACTATCCACTCTATACTCTTCCTTGTTGATAGGTTGTTCATCTATGATAGGGACATTATTGAAGGGCTCCAGACCTATATGTAGGACTCCAGATGTAACAAGGACGCCATGATGGGCCGAATCCAACCATGCGGAGCTGCTCGCGCCGATGCTCATCATCTGGGATTCAAGTACTCCGCGTAAGCATTTTTATTTTAGTATTTTCATTTTGTTGTAATTTTATTACGGACTGGGCCGGTGTTTGGGCCTCGTCCTTGTTATGTTTTCTTATTTGCTTGTAACCGTTAGAGAGAGGTCGAACCATGTCTTGCGATTTTTCGCCCTCTCCACGATCTCACTTGGCACCTATCCTCACTATATAAGGGGATAGCATGCCCAAGTGAAAGGTTGAGGCATTTGTTGAAGGAAATTTCCAAGTTGTCTCCATCTTATTTTAGATAGGAACTAGAGTGTAGGAGGAGTGGCTAGCCTCGCCCACGTCGAGATTACTCGGTGGTCTAGAGCCCATGCCATCACGTCGTGATCACTCCGTGATGATGTGTCTCAACATCCTCGTCGAGATCACTCCGAGTACGCCTAAAGAATCAAGAATCCGTCATCTCTTGAAGCCTGAAGACTCCTTTGTCGAGATTACTCCGAAGGTGTTTGAAGATTCAAGGAGTGTCGCCGTCACTTTCCGCCAAGAACTTGCCAGCCGCCATCAAGAATCCTCCCACAAGTCAAGAATTCGCCATCCTCTTTGGGTTCTTGACGTGGTTATTCTTCAAGAAAGCCCCTTTCTTGGGGTTACGGTTCGTTCTATATCACCATCACCACTGGTGCCCCACCTCCGCGCCTCACCGCCGTCATCCTCTCTGTTGTCGGCATCTCACCCCTTCACGTCCCCATCCCGCTCGCTGCGTGCCGAAGCAACCTGGTCCTCGTGCCCCCTCGCACGCGCCAGCACCACGCGATGCCTCGCTTTCCGTCCCGCCTACGCTCGCGCGCGCCACCCGCACCACGAGCAGCCCCAGCACCCACGCGCGGCCCTGCTCCCGCGTGCAACCAGTGGCTGCGCTCCCCGTCAGCGCCTACGTGCGCCAGCCAGTGCCCAGCCCTTCAGACGTCCGCGTGTGCACGCCTTGCGTACATGCCACGCGACCGCACGCAGCCGTCCGTCTGCAAACCTCCACTCGCCTGCGCATCGCCGTCCGTCGTCGATTGCCTCATCAAAGTTTCGTGGGGCTGTTGTCCTCCCTGAGTCAGTCCGTGGTGAGATCCGCCCCTTTTCGGCTTGTTCATCCAACCAGTACGATACCGTGGACTTTCGTCAACAAGGTACCTATTCGACTCCTCTCCATAATTACCAGTATTATTACGTCTTGCAGTGCTGTCATTCCCTATCGTTTCCTCTGCCGGGTTTTCGCGACCATTGTCTATAGGATAGCCATCTTGTCGAGTGATAGGACTCTCTTGCGGTAAAGGACCTTAGTCGTCGACTTAGACGTTGAACACCTTATGGGCTGTCAAACGCCCCTTACTTCTAGACGTCGTAGTTGGTCTCACAGGGTCACTGGGACTCTTATCAGATCAATATCTCTACTTAGGGGACGACGTTGATCATCCTCCCTCATTCGGAATCGTCTTATTTGCTCATTAAAGGGGTTTCTCAACAAGCATCCATCTCATAGTAATTAGGAACTCACTCATCCTTATCCTGTGACGTAATACGAGCCGTCCGATCCCGGCACGCCCATCGTATTACATCAGCGTCTATCGGTAAAGCTTGGGAGAGCATGAATTGTAAGATGTTGAAATATGAGAAGATTATTTGGAAGAATCGTTTGACGACAACAGCATCCATTCTTGACCCTTTCAACAAGGGAGCATCACTCGATCCATGTGGCATTCACGATGCATTGCATTTGTCCGCCGACTTATGCCCCCATATGATGAACAAGACATAGTTGGTAATGGCCTCGAGGATGATCATTGGCTCACATAACTCATCGATGGTGTAGCACCAGCTAGGGAGAAGGAACGACAAGTACCAACTCAAGCTGAGGAATTGGAGATGTATCTCCAATCAATGGAGAGGAAGGACACGGAGACAACACTGGGATGGTGAGCACGCATAGGCGCACAAACCTACCCGTGACTTTCTATCATTGCTGATGGGGGACCATCATGCCTTAAGGAGGTATCTTTCTGTTTTTTTTGTTTTCTGTTTGTATGTTTCTTTCTACTTCCCTAACTGATTTGGCATTTTCTTCCATATAAAAGGAAGGTTGCCCCTTATAAAAAATACAAAGAAGAGCAAAATGAAAGAGATTTTTTTTCAAAATGTAGTCCTTTGAGTTTTAGGTATTTTCAGAAGTATTTTGAGAGTTTTATTGTATTTTGAGAAGTTGGAGAAAATTACGAAAATGCCATCAAGATAGACAGTTAGGGCATTTTCCCATCGTTGTCGCCAGAGCGCTGGCGCCGCCTTCGCCGGCGTCGCCAGCTCCGCCGCCTCGGTGGCTAGGGAATCCCATGCCCGCCCTCGCTGATATTTCTCGTGCCCCACCCCCCCTCCGGCCGGCCTTTGGTTGTTCCCGTTCCTACGGCCGCCCTCCAGCTGCCACAGGCCGCTATAGCCCCTTCACGTCGTCGTGGTTCTTTTTGGCCGCCGACGGATGTCCCTAGCTGCCTCCGACCCCCTTGACCTCCTCGACAACCATTGGAGCCCTCAATACACCTCGTTGATGATGGAAGACCATCTCGAGGACGACGCCACGATGACAAAGAACCATCTCGAGGATGACGAGACGGGACGTCGTCAGCCACGCCGAGCAGCTCGCGCCGACGCTCGCCACCCGGGGTTTAAGTACCCCGCGTAAGAACTTTTATCTTTTTACTTATGCTCATTTTCATGTGTGTTTATATTTTCGGATTCGTGGACTGGGCCAATGTTGTTGGGTCCCATCCTCATCGTTTTTACTTTTTATGTTTGTATTTTTGAATTTGTAAGGAGAGGCAGAACCACGTCTCGCGACGGTTTGTCCTCTCCCACGTAATCTTGGCACCCATCCTCCCTATATAAGGGGATGGCATGCCCAAGGAACATTTGGAGTCATTGTTGAAAAGTTTATTCACAATTCATCTCCCCCTATCATAGAGAGTACTATAGGGGGTTTGGCTAGCCCCACCCCACGTCGAGATCACTCCGTGGGTAGAGCTCACGTCTCTCCCGTTGATGACTCTCAAACATGTCATCAAATATTTAATCTTTTGAGTGTTAATTCCTTAAAATTATCGTGTTAATTCATGTGAGTATCATGCATATGCATCATTTTATGAAAGTACTAACCCCACTTGATTCTTTGAATCAAGTGGATTATATTTAACATTTTATGGTTAGTAAACATTCAGAGACAGGTTAAGACGATCAAGGAAGAAGACGAGGATCAAGTGGAGCGGGCAAAAATTCAAAGAAGGAAAATTATGAAAATGCCCCTGGGCATGAGTTAAGAGAAACCTATAAATACTCTCTTGAGAGTTCATTTTAGGGGGTCAGAATTTTCTCTAAGGGAACTAGGGCTTGGAGAAGAAGGATTTCTGCACCCTCCAGGAGCTGATGAGCTTTTGGAGTTGAAGAGGAAGATCAGACTGAAGATAGCTTGGATTGAAGACCTCCGCCTCGCCGCAAGGACGTGACACCCGGCGTAGGGAAATCTCAAGCTTCAGCCCTGTAATCCCTCTCCTTTTCAGACAGTTTTGGTTGGGTTGGAAGAATCACCAGATCTTCCAATGTTTTCCAACTGAAGATTGTTTTGTTTTGATTTGATTTGCAAAGTTTAGGTTTGTCGAATCTGTCTTCCTCTAGTTTATCCTAAAAATCTACAGTTATCTCTTGATTCTTTGAATATGCATCCTTGAGCAACATCCAGTGGAGCAGCCAGTGACCCAGGCTCTCGCCTAGGCCGCCAGCAACCCACAGGCGAAGCCACCTAGCTGGTGGCCGGGCTGCGCACCATCTGTCGCCCACCGGGACCTGCACGCGGGCAACCCGCGCGCAGACGGCCGCCTGAGCAGCGTCCGCGCGCTGGCAGGTCGCGCATAGGCAGGTCGCCTGCACGCGGACTCTCGCGCACGGTAGCTGCTGCAGAGGCGCAGCGCACAGCTCCTGCACGCAAGTTGCTTCCGCGTGCGGCAATAGCTGTGCGCAGGCTCATCCCACGGCAGTCCCTCTCTTGGGCAGAACGACCTTGTGTGCACGCACACAAGGTGTTCGTTGTTTTGTTTTCTTCACAGGTGTGAACCTGCGAGTGAAATAAACAACCTAAGAGACTATCTTACCTGAGCAATATTAAGAGGGGAATCCTTATTTGCTGAAGAGCAATTACACACTTTGGAGGGAACCCATTGACAACTCTGAAGATAAATTCATTGCTGGATTAAAGTGAACATAGAGACCTGAACATACCAATTGAACACCAAATTCTTCTCTACTGTATTCCTTGCTCCTCGTGGATCGACCCTTACTTGCCCTAGGGCTGTGAGGTAAAAATTATTGTTGAATAAGCTCAATCCTCACACTACATTTCTGCTAAATAACCAGTAAAAAATCACCCCAAAATTTAGTTTATCACCCGTCGAGATCACTCCGAGGGAGACGTGTTAAAGCGCACCGTCGAGATCACTCCGGTGCGAGGAAAGAGTTTCAAGAAGCCGCCGCCATCAAGAATCGAAAGAGGCCTTCGTCAAGATTACTCCGGGGGTCTTGGGAGATTCAAGAAGCGTCGCCGACACGCCATCAACCGGGGAAATCTGCTCCGCCGAGGGAGCACACCCCTGATCCGTCAAGAACTCCTCTTTCTTGGAGGGTTCTTGGTTGTTACAGTTCAAGAAAGCCATTTCTTGGTACCTTTTTCCACCCTTCCACCATTCCTGATCCATACCCCCCCCCTTTCTCTTCGTTCTTGATCCACCCCACCACCGTTCTTGAACATCCTCCCACATTTCTTGAATTTCCCCTCTTTCCCCTCCCCCACGTTTTCTTGATTCCTTCCCCTCGCCCCGTTTCTTGATTCTACCACGCCCCACCCATTTTCTTGAACTTCTTGATCCATCCCTTCACGTTCTTGAACCCCCCCATCTCGTCTTACCTCTCTTGATCGCCCACCCCCCTTTCCCCATTGTTTCTTGATTCCCAACCGCCTCGTCTTGCCTTTCTTGATCGCCTACCCTCCTTTTCCCCATCGTTTCTTGATTCCCAACCACCTCGTCTTGCCTTTCTTGATCGCCCACCCTCTTTTCCCCGTCGTTTCTTGATTCCCAACCGCCTCCTCTTGTCTTTCTTGATCGCCCACCTTTCTTTCCCCTTGATATCTTGATTTCTTGAATTCTTGATTTCTTGATTTCATGATTTCATGATTTCTTGATTTCTTGATCTCACCATATCTCCTTGATTCCCCTTCGTCCTCCCCTTCGCCCTCCCCTCGCCCTCATCTTTCTTGATTTCTTGATTCCCACCCTCTACACCATAACCGATTACTTGGTTTTCTGCCCCACCCACACGACTATTCCCACGATACTTGGTTCGCTGTCTTGCCCGGCCACACGACTACGCCGTGCGCCAGCCAAGCACGCGCCTTGTGCGCCCTCTGCTCCGACTCTTGCTGCACGCCACCCGTGGACTCAGCTCTCTGCTGGTAGTTACGACCGCACCGTCCGCACCTGGTTTCGTCCTCGTCAACGACACTCGTCCGCACGACCCGACACTAAGCATCCGCTCGATGACTTGGACGCCTTGGACTAAGCGATACAAAGGTCAGTCTCGTCTCCCCTCCATAAACTCCAGTATTATTATCTTCGACAGTCTCGTCTTCCCCTATCGCGTCCGCTACCGTGATATTCTCGAACATCATCGGATAGGACTAGCCACTTTGTCGAGCGTAGGGATTCTTGTGGTAGACGGATTGTCATCCGACTTGGACACTGAACGCTCCAGGGCTGTTAGACGCCCCTCACTTAGTAGATGTCTAGTAGGTCCAGCGGGTCATTGGGAGTTTGATCTTAGGATCACTCCTCTCTCGTTGATCGGTACGGCTGACGTCGCTATCCGTCAAGTCCTTATCTGCTCATTCATATTTTCTCATCATTCGGCTTACATCCCTTACATTCGCATCATAACCCTGTGACGTGAAACGCGCCGATCGATCCCGGTCGTCGTCGTTTCACATCAGTTGGCCCCTTCCGGCCATCTCCAATTGCCTACGGCTGCTCCCTGTCGCCGACGGCCGCCTCCGGCCGCCTTGGCTGTCTTGGCTTCCTCGATGGCTATGGGAGCCCTCGGCCGCCTCATCCACCCCCTCATGCCACCTCTAGCAGTCTCCGCGCGCATCCGATCTTCTCCGGCCCCCTCCGACCTTGGACCTTCTCAGGCCACCTCACCACTTCGAGTCACCGTGGGGCGCCTCGACACCTCCGGATGGCCTACGATCGATTCGGGCCTCCCCTTTGGTTGCCTTTCGGCCACCAAGGGATCCACGATCGTTTCCGGCCACGTCCACCACCTGCGGTCGCCTTGGCTGCCTATGGCCGCGTGTCCGTCTCGAGGCGGCCTATGGTAAATCTTGGCCCCTATGGCCATCGTCTCACCGCCTTGGCCACCTCTGACTAGCCCACCGCCAGTTCTGGCCGTCCCTTGGCCACCATCGGCTGCCCGACCAGCCTTGGCCGCAACGGCCGCTTCAGTCGGTCATGGTCTCAGCCGCATCGGCTGCTTCGATCGGTCACGGCCTCAGCCGCGTCGGTCACTTCGGCTGGTCATGGTCTAAGCCGCGTCGGCCGCTTCAGCTGGTCACGGTCTCAGCCGCGTCGGCCGTGTCGGCCGCTTCGGCCGATTACAGCCTCTAGGACTGCCTCGGCCACCACGCCCGCCACAGCTGGCCTACCGCCCTCGGCTACTCGCCCACCCTCGGCCACTCGGCCGCCCTCGCCCACTTGGCCGCCCTCGGCTGCCTGGCCGTCCCGGCAGCCTCCGTCCACCTCGACCCCGTCCCCCGTCATCCACCGGCCCCATCAGCCTTCTCTACCTGTCTCCAGTCACCTTACCTTACGTCGTTCTCAATCGCTGATAGGACCCTCTGCCACCCTTAGCCGACGCGACCGGCCCTCATCGCCCTAGAACATCGTGCGTCGTTGCCGTCATCCATACCACGCACGATTCAGAGATCCGTACCTTGGGCCTACCTGCGCCATGGTGTCCACCCGCGCCATATGCGCGCCTAGAGTCCGTTAGAGTAGTTTCGAGAAGAGTAGTCGCCAGAATACCCGTCGCCGTCGATGCTCACATTTGTACGTTCATAGTTAGTTAGAGCCTTCTTAGCTACAGCCTACTTAGTTATAGCCATCTTAGTCACAACCTTCGTAGTTAGTTACAGCCTTCTTAGTCCGCCGATAGAATGTAGAAGCAGCCACCTTAGGCCACTACGCCGTCCGTGACATGCAGCCGCCATATGCCCACTGCATCATCCCTCGTCACATGCCCGCCACTCCGGTCTTCTAGAGAAGCTTCAAGGGAGACGATCGCTGGATGACATGCCACCGCTAGTTTACGGCTGCGAAGTACATGCCGTAGTAGGATATACAGCCGGTGCTCCGCACCGTCGACGCCTATCTTTGTCGCTCAATAGTGGAACGAAGCCGGACCCAATCACCGCTGCCGAAGCGTCTGCCCTATGTGGGCGCTCCACCGCTCTGCCCTCCACTCCTTGTGATGTTTACACGAGCCGCTCAAGCACTTTCAAGCAGAGCATTCAGAAGAGCCGCTCGAGCATTTATTCTCTACAGGTCGTTCAGTCATCACTTTCAAGTGGGCACGTCTTATTACTGAAAGCATCAAACTCCTGGTCCCAGTCACAATCTATGCGACGTGTCACGTCTATCCAAATAATTTAAGAGACCTTTTGCAAAAAAACATCATAAATAAAAGTTGTTCATGATTCTTAGGTCACTTTATCTACTTTCAAATCGTGAACTGCGTACTCGGCTAAACATATTCTTTTATGCACTAAATCCTTAATGTTTTCGTCAAGAAAGTAATCATTAAATTAGTTATTCATAATTTTTGACAATAAACTGATTATTAAATTGTATTTAAAATATGTCACTAAATCCTTAGTTCGTCAGTCAAGAAATTAATTATATTCATAATTATCCGTCAATAAATTAATTACTATAATCCGGTCCGGTTTTTTGGCCTGGACATAAACCTTACCTAAAGTTCTGTCCATTCCCGTCCGGTCCTTTTTCAGTCCCAGTTCGGTCCAGTCCGACCGGTCCCCGGTCCAAAATGTTAAACCCTAAATGAGAGAGAGCGGAAAGGAGAGAGAGAGAGAGAGAGAGAGAGAAAGCAGAGAGAGGAGAAAGGAGAGAGAGAAAGAGAGAAAGCAGAGAGAGGGGAAAGGAGAGAGAGAAAGAGAGAAAGGAGAGAGCGAGAGAGAGAACCGAGAGAGAGGGGAAAGGAGAGAGAGAGAGAGAGAGAGAGAGAGAGAGAGAGAGAGAGAGAGAGAAGGTCACTGAGCTGGCCATTGGTGCGAAGGGAGGAGAACCGGCGGCTGAAGCATGCTCGAGAAGAGCATCAGCGGCTCGTCCTCCGGCGCAGAAACTAGCCGAAGAAGACGACCGCCGTCGAGCAGCCTCCGAATGCCAGCCCCCACGACCAAGGAGAGCCCAGACGCCCCCGCGGCCATCATCCAATATCGCACAACCGACCCCAAGTACGACCACTTCCCCCTTCCCTCCTGCACGTGCGCCTTCGCCACCGCCAGCAGCGCCACCATCGCAAAGGAAACCCCCGCCACCCCCGCCATCTTCCTCCCTCCGTCCTCGCTTCCTCTGAAGCTCAGAAGATAAACCACCGGCGGCACCGCCCCCACCAACACGAAGAACAGCAGAGCCACCCCCGCGTGCAGCCAGAATCGCGACCTGTCTCCCAGTTTCTGCTCATACCGCTCCTCGGAAGCCCCGTTTCTCAACTCTATCAGCTGCAATCATCGCCCCGAATGATCATGACACACTCCTCAATGATGATGATGATGATGATGATGATGATGATTATCGTGATTGTTGCCGTGATGATTTTGTTTAGAGAAAGATGATTGATTATGCCGATGATGAGGATGATAATGAACACGGTTATCGTGATGATGTTACGGTGATGATGCCGATGGTCGTGTTGATAATGCTGATGATCAATGTGGTGATTATTGATAATGATGACAAATGACATGATGGCTGTGCTCGTGATGATGATAACGAATGCGGTGATATGGATAATGATGATAATTGCGATGATAGTTGCGACAGTGACGGTGCTAATCGATGTGGTGATATTGATAGTCGATGATTACGACGGTGGTTATGACAACGAAGATGATGATGGTGACAATTGATGTGGTGATATTGATAACGATGATCGTTATGACAATGGATGAGATGACGATAATGATGGTGACAACCGACACAGGGATAAACATAAACAATGACGCTTTGGCTAGTATGATGATGATGATGATGATTGATGCTTGATGATTGATGATTGTCAATAATTGATGACGATGATGACGATCATGATGATGATGATGATGATGATGATGATGATTGATGATTGATGATGATGACGATGATGATTGATGATGATGACGATGATGATGATGATGATGATGATGATGATGATGATGATGACGATTGATGATTGATGATGATGATGATGATGATGAAAATGCACATTGTGAAGCATTATCGGCAGGCCCCCAGCCAGCACACCAAAGGCAATGGCAAAGACGCAAGCTGTCAACATGAAGTACTGGCAGATATCAGATGAGTGTCAATAGAAAAATCTAAGAGAAAACAATGGACTTTACAACCTATGACTTAAAGGGGCATTCCAACAAATACCAGTGTTTTTTTTTTCTTTTTTTTACACATACCAGTTTGAGTCCCAGCGCCTGCCGTTGCTGAAACCACGCTAAACCCGGCAATGGATTCTAGAAGACTGCCATACACAATGGCTTTCAATAAATTCCACTTAGGCGCCTGCCTGAGACATTTATCTGTACTCTGTTCCCCTACCAATATCCAAGTCTCGTTGCTGGCAGGCAGTTTGAGACCTTGAACGAACGGACTAGGATCAATTGCAGAGGGCCCAGCTGATGATGAAATATTTGCGTCTTTGGCCACATCTTCTGGCACAGGCATTATCTCGTTCTCTGAGGAAATCCAGCAGAACCTAGGTTATTAACCAAGAATAGAGAAAAGATTATCTATAAGAAACAAAACAAAAGTTATTTATAAATCACCATCATTTTAAATAAAGTATTTTGATGATAATATGTCAGGATCCCTGACCGTGGTCCAGGGCAGGTCCGTCATTTGCCTTTGGGATGGTTTTGCAACATTAGTCTGGCTACTAATTGCTTACCTTCATGTGATTTAAAGGAGTTTGGGTTCTTTTTTTTCAGCTAACAAAATACAGCACACACTTGGTTGGTTCAGTCCAGATAAAAGCGCAAAAGCTAATTGAAAGAAATTTGGTTACCTTGACTCGGGGGAGGGAGCCGACTGGGAGCAATTATGATGGATTTCGCTGATAATGGAGCCGTCCCATCTTTTTTCACGTCTTCAGGTACAGGCATGATCACATCCTCTATGAAAATCCATCAGAAGATAGATTAGAATATATCAATCACGCAAAGCATAGGGCTGCTAGTAGACTGCACATCTAGGAAACTCTTAGCATAATATTGTAAAAGTTGTGGCTAATATATAGTAATGATTCACACGATCACTTGGCATCCAATGGTTTCTGTCTACCCGGGTCAATGTTTATATAGTTCATTAAGCATTTGCGTTAGAGCCACCTGTCACCCAGCGTAAAGAACCAACACCTGGTTAAAATTAGACCATTCATTATTGGGCTTCCGATTTAAAAGAACTTGGTTCTTCAAAACAGTTGACAAATGCATCTATAAGGACAAGATAACTCGTTCAGGGATGTAGATCGAATAAGAAAAAAGCTATAATGACGAGGCATGATTACCTTGGCTGATTTCTACCATCTTTCCCTTATGATCTTCCCAAAGTGCTGAGGCTTTCACATCTTGTGGGAACACTTCATTGTGGATTGTTGTATCTTTCCCAAGTTCTTGAACCATCTTTGAGATGCCACTGCTACTAGCAACCGTAACTTCAGCAGGCAGACGATTTTCTTTTTCCCTGGAAAGATTCAACAAAGTGGCTTTGCTTCCTTCCTCACCTGTGCTCGAATCCAATCCTGGATAAGTACAAGTCACGAAGAAGCGAAGAGGAATCAGTTTTGGATAGACCATGTCATTTTTTTAATGTTGGAAGAATTTTAGGTTTTCAGATTCCATTATGATCCTCTACCCTTTCATGTGTAGTTTAGTCATTTTTCTTTAGAATTGTTTCCCTTGAATAGATGTTTTCATCCCTTCCTCTTTTTATACACTTCCTTGATCATGACTATGGAGACCTACCCCCGTCTCTGTCAGTTCTCTTTTCATCTCAAATCATGTTTGTCAGCTGTCTAAAAAGTTTTGCTTTTTCCAAGAAATTTAAAATAGCAATATCCTGGAATACGGTTTTTCATTTCTGAGATTTGACTGTTAAACACAAGCGCTCAGCCGCGACTCTGTTTCCTCGTGTTTTTATTATGTCACTGGTACTGTGCTCTATTTCTCAAGAGACTGGACCCATTCCAGATTAACCTAATATGTTCTTTTATTTCTGGGCCTACTTATGAATTACTCATAATAGGCCTCTTTTTATATTGCTAGTATTTAAGACAACCAGCCATCCACGAGTAATGTGAGTTTTCCCCTACCTAAACCCTAACCCTCTGTCTACATCCGGGAAGAACACTGCGATTGCAGTGTTTGACATTGAGAATTGTGAGTTTTCATGTTTCCAAAAATAACGCATGTCATCAAGTGGGTTGAGAAAAGAAATCTATGGAAAAGACAACAAACACATCAATCACAAAGAGCACATACCTATTTCTCCCTGTTTCTTTCTGCCCATCAATGAATCATAAAAAGAAAGGAGCATGTTTTGTCTTCTCTCTGGAGTTTCATCCGGACCATGAGTGTTAGTGCTTTCTTCCTTCTTGCCAAAAATCTTGAATAATTTAAACCCACGGTCTGTTTGCAAATGACCAAGGATTAGACTTCAGTTATCTGGGAAAACCTAAAAGAGTGACATTGCTTCTTTAGACTGATCAAAAGAAATAGGAATTCAAGTCTAAAGAAGGGGAAGGACCAGAGTTGGGGAAGTTAAGAGTGGAGAAGAGGCTTCCTCGTTTCCCTCATCAACGGCCAAATCACTTTTTCTTCGAATTTATATTGAGATTACATCCAAAAGCCCATAATTAACATCATGAGCATCAGAACCAGAAAAAAAGTAATTTGATACTTTTAGTTGATTCATTACTGTACACAAGAATGTCCCACTTGTTTCTCTTATGAAAAGTACACAAGGAGAAAGAAACTTATGTCTTCACAATATACATTAATCATTATTTTCATGCCACAAGGATTATGTCTAGATGCACAAACATGTGAAACTTTCGTTCCAGATCAGGCAACTATTGTTAGATGACTATTCAATGTAGTTTGGATTTAGATATAGCTGTTGACTAAATGGAATTAAACAAATTTGAGACATATAAACAAGTACAAAAGGTATCACGATTGTAGTCGGCATGGTTTAAAAGCAAAATAAAATAAAGCATCATACAGGACTCTGTCACATACCTGTTGAAATAAAATAGCTGAAGCATGATAAGCACCTAAACACTTCAGGCGCAGTGTCAGACCCTTCATCCTTGTTCTCAGTCCCAGAAGAGCTGGAGTTGAGATCAAGCTGAGGCGCGCCATTTTTTGCCAATTTTGCATTAGAATTATCTTCCTTCGTTGTTCTCTTTCTTTTTCTTAAAACTACTCTTCTGGTAATGCACGAGTGACAATTTGGGCAGTATAAATCATGAGTTTCCTGCTCCTCAAGAATCCTCTCCAGACTAATTGTTGTCTCAACTTCTTTCAGCTTTTCAATTTTCTCCTCCATTCCAGTGACCACTTCTATTTCTGTATCTTCATCTTTATCGATGTTGCTGATCTGTAAAATAGGCATAGAAACACGTTCAGCTGGCATCAAAACAGCTTCACTTTCTTCAAGACTCTGATTAGAGTTTGGTGGTTCATCTTTCTCTAATGTGATTTCGATGCTTTCACCTGAGATCTTTGTGTCTGCGACAATTTAAGAAAAAAACTTGTTGGGTGAGCTCGAAAAAATCAATCATTAAGTACGAAAACTTAGCTTAATTTCTGCTTAAACTCAAAGCGCACACAGTTCCACGCGGAAGAGAATAAACTATACTTTCTTGAACAAAATATAATGAAGGAATCTAAACCCTTGTTCCGAAGAATGTGATGCAATAAAAGAGAAGTTATATACTAAGATGAAGCATGAGGTATAACTTGTGATATCAAAAACAATCTATATGATCATAAACCTCTGATCTGAAAGACATGATTTGAAAGTGGAAAGCCAAAATGGGCTCAGGCATCAGTCCAGGATCTGGTGCAAAGGTTGCAGATGTGAAAACTGATGGCCTGGAGTAGGTTGAGGTCTAGCAGATGAAGATGCATTTTTTCATCATTGTCCCAGTTGTGGGGGAGCGACAATGATGACTTGACTACTGTCATTGTCATCCTGGAACGGACAAATGACGAGCCATCATCATCAACAAGGATGATAAGCTTGGGGCGTCAGGGACAGGTGAGATGGCCCTGCAGTAGAAACCATGTCGCCCATGTATTGGCATAATGCTGTAGGGTTATGGAGAGAAGGCACGCACAGCGAGGCTGAAAAAGACAGAAACAACACCAAGGTCAGCAATGGCATGTGAGGACCGGGCCACAATTGCAGGAGGTAGCCATGGGCAGAAGAGAGGATTTGCCCTTCCATCCTCATCACCATCATAATCATGGTCTTCATCATCATCATTCTCATCATCCTATGCCACAATGATGACAAGTGATGATGATGATAACTCATCATTGTCATCCGGTCATCATAATATAGGACACCATGCCCAAAGTCAGAGAAAGCAAGTTGGATGATATTTCCAGAAAAATTCGGTAACGATCCCCATGGAGATCTGAAGAAGCCCCAAGGAGGGAGGAAGCTCCGAGGAGAGAGAAAATGCAGAAGAAAACAACTTACACAATTTAGGGTTCCCTTCAAGAGGATACATATAGAGAGAGAGATGTGAGAGTGAGAGGAAAATAAAACAAGAAAGATACATATTCAACAAGATCTAACAAAATCAAGACATGGGACGAGGGATAGAGAGGAGAATAGGAGAGATGGAAGGGGTAAGAGAGAAGAAGAGAGAGCGATAGGTGAACAAACTCTCAAGAGCCTTCGAATCGGGAGTTCTTGCCCTCACGAAAGCCGGATACAGCTACTCATGCCAAGAAACCATAGGGTGATCATTCATCAAAAGTCCCTCCAATGACCTTCCAAGGGGGTATTTATAACCGTACGATTTCAAGAATCGGTTATCTCATCAGGACTCAAACAAATTCCTTGTATCTTGCGTCCTAGAATCATAGATGACATAATTTCTCTCAGTTCTACTTCTCTCTACCAATCACCTATTCATCTCTCTCCATTTTCACCTATGGTAGAAACAAGAGTCCAAGTTTTAGCGTAAAATGAGTGACAGGGTTTTCAGACATTCTTGTGATCAACATCACCCAAATGATAATTTTCTTCCAGGAAATCTAAAAGAAAGACAACTTACCGCTTTGTTTATTTAAGTTATGATATCAAATTAATGAACGTGTTGTGATAAAACTACAAAATCAAGGACTAACAAGCTGATACAGTTCCCTCGGGAGAGATATCGCAGTAGTTGCCGAGAGAATATGAAACCACGTGGATCAATTTCACAAATTCAAGAATTTCCAAGATTAGTAATATTCCAAGGAAATGCCAGACGATTCAAATAGTCAGGGAGAGAGACCAACTGTAGTGTTGTATGAGAAGAGATCAGCAGGGAGAGAAAAGGAAATGGGGTAGTAGCTAGGACAAGCCTAATCGGCCTTGTCCCTCTTTGGTGGCGAGAGTATCTCCCAACAATCAGCCCGAGCTCTGACGTCGGCTCCAAGAAAATACCCCTCCCTTCTGTTTTGGGGTCCCCTTTTATTTATAGGTAGGTTGCCCAGAAATCTCATCACACGTTGCTTGAGGAGCTAGGTGTGATATCTCTCTTTCTCTTCTCCATCTATGTCCAGGATATTCCCATATCACAAAGCCAATCACCATCCAATTCAGGTTTTATGTCATTTTCGGTCCTCAGATATAACTAGTTTCATGAATTATTATAGAACAATCTTTATGAAGTAATGGATCAAACTCCTAATTCATTCATTGAATAGGACAAAGCCTGAGATCAGATAAATCAATCCCACGAAAAGAAGTCCCTTGGACTATTTTAGAATTTCGCTTAAATTCTAAAATAGACAGTAGGAACGCCATATGACTATTTATATGAATAACCAGGTAAGGCAGCACTTTTTGAACAAGTGGCTTGAGTGAATAGTTTCATGACGTTCAGCAGAGCGTAGGGTAACTTAGGAGTTTCTTTTGAGAACTAAAGCATCAACATGTTATCATTGTTCAAAAATAACAACAGCGATAAAAGAAGTTTGGCTACGCTCAGCAAAACTTAGGGTAATTTAAGAGTATCTTTCGATAATAAAAGCGTCTGCATTTTATCACTATTCCCAAATAACAATAATTAAAGCGCCAACGTTATCACCGTTCCCAAATAACAATAATATTACTTAAAAGATGAATGAGACCGAATTCTAATTTCCACTTTCGTCCAATTTTAAACAATTGACAGATTCAAATCAAACGCTCCGCTAGATGCAACAATGTAATTGAAACACCGAGAAGAAGTTAAAACAGATGAATTACTCCAATATCGAAATTTCAGTTGTGTTGAATCTGATCTGAAATTTCTATGATTACGAGTAATTGATAAATTCTTACTCGAACTATGTCCTATACGAAGCTCAGATATTAAATGAAAGAGAAATATGCCATAGATGATGACACAACTCGAAAACGTCCCGCGATGGCTGAAATGAATGAGGCTAAATTCTAAATTCAAAGAGCGCGGAGGCAAATTTACCGTTTTCATGGTCGTCCAGCCCACCAATTACCAAGTCAACATCCCCTACTTCAGCTTCAAGAACTGCTTCACTATCCGCCATCAATCGCCTGCGATACCTCGTTACATTCGAACTCTCTCCAGATTCGTCCGTCGGAGCCATTTTGGCTGCGCAGTTTCCAATTCGCCCGCCATCCTTCGCCCGTCCAACTATAATGGAGCTGTAACCGCTGATGCATCCTTAAATATCTTCTACGGACAAACGACAACGAGATTGGATCTAGGGTGGGGGAGCAGATAAGCAGAGGTGATGATCTGTAGCACACTTCTCCCGCTATTGGAATTTTTTTTTCTCGACAAATTAACTTCAAGAAATCAATGCCGACAACGACGTCCGCTGTAGATGAGTCGTGCGATTCAGCCGCCATTGACAATCTCAAAGATCGTCGATCGAAGAATTGCAAATCCTCCATCGCGCGAAATCAATGAACTTCACGAGTTCGTAGTTAATTTGATGGATTATGCTTTAAGAGATTAATGTTTTTTGCATTTAAAACTTCAACTTGCTCGTTGGTTAACTTTTCTTTGAATAAAACCCTGGAAGAAACAAAATTGCGATGACAACCTTAAATATTGAGGCAGCCATTGGTCCTTTCACATGCCATGTATTTAAAATATTATTATATTCTTTTTATAATTGAATGGCTCCACTTGTATGATGGGTTGTCACCTCTGATGGTTAACACTTCTGCATCAAGGCCATTTATGAAATCCAATAAGGCATGGAAACATTAGTCAATGTACTTTGCGTTGGACAGTTTCTTGATAATATATATATATATGTGAAATAATTGGATGGGTTCTTGTTAAAATATGATTTTATAGCATAGTGCATTTGTGCTTCAACACCACATTATTCACTATCTGCATCGCAGTGTGGCTGCCAAGTCAGACTAAGTTTTGATATGATTTGAGACTGCGTGTGTTCTAGATGTATACTTGGTTAACTATGTGATGAATTCATCTACATCTTTTAAGGACTGAAAAGCCATTTGATAATTTAAGACTAGTGCACTTTTTGATAATAGATTTAATAATACATATTTCTGATGAAAATCATGAGAAAAGAGGAGGTGAAATTTAATTCACTGTCTTATTAGTTAGAACCCCCATAAATTTAGGGTTGAAGATACTCTAGGCCCCCGTTGAGGATTAAAAATACCTTCCATTTAGATCATTATAATTATGTTTAGATTAATTCAACTAATATATGGAGGAGGCCGAGCAAGGCCAAATATGTGTATATTAAATTAAATTTTTATCCATCCTTCCGCGTTCAATGCTAAATAAAGGTTAGATTGTTATCTTTTAATCTCCCTTCTCATACGTTTTTATTAGCTTTTGTGTATATGCCTGCTTTTTTAATTGAGCTAATATTATTTTCTTCCAATGAAACCATGCCTTATGCTAGAGAAAGAATCAGTTCTTTATGTGTTTAACATAACAATATATTTCAACTATATGGAAATCTAATTCAAATGTGGGGAAAAATTTTTAAGTTCCATATTATGTTAGCATAGGTGATGCAGAACAACAGGAGGTGATGGCTGTAGGACGACTGATGGCGAAGCCCTCGACCTATCTAAGTTTTTTCCCCTAGGTTTTAGGTAAAATTTTCATCTTTCTAGTTAGGGTTTCCTGTTGTTTCTCATGGGGCCTATATATAGGATCCCTTGGGTAAAGAAGAAACAAGTCTTGAGATTGAAATTTTTGGAACAAGAGTGAGTTAGAGAGAGTTGAAGAAGGCGGCGCCACCGCCGCCGGTCCCTTTCAGTCGACGCCCGCGTGCGCTTCCCTCCGGCCTCCGCCTGCGCGCGCACCCCGCAGCCGCCACATGTGCACCCACCACGCTGCGCCGTACAGCCGCGCCGCACCACCGCTGCGCCGCTGCGCGCGCCGCGCGACTTCATCGTGCTGTGCCTGCCGCCACGCGCGAGACCGCTACAAGACACCTGGCAGCGCCGCGCATGCCCGCTCCTGCGCCGCCGGCGCGACAGAAACGCTGGCCGCGCTTCGCGCCGCAGCGCCGCTGTGCCCGTCGCCGTCGCGCGCCAGACCCGCACCGCCGCGCGCTTCGAGTCGCGCCACCCGTGCGCTCTAAAACCATGCCGCCACGCGCTCGTAGCTGCACCACCGCACGCGCCATTCCGCGCCGCCGGGCGCCCGGCCGCACGACTCGCCGCTTGCCCAACCTGCGTGCCGCCGCGCTGACTCGCGCTGCCGGCGCCCGGCACTGCCCTGCCGCGCGCCTAGAGCCACGCTGCGCCCGTCTGGTCCAGTGGGCCAACGCCTATTGGGCCGGTGCCACTAGTCAGGCCCAACGTGGCCCAATCCGCTGGCTTGGCTCCCGCGCCCCGAGGCGCCACAACCGCAACCTGAAGCGCCGCGAGCTCAAGCTGTCATGCACGCGTCCCGAGGCACCACGTCAGCCCTAGCCGCCATGCACGCGCCCGATGATGCCACATCCGCCCTAAACCCCTTGATGGGCCATTATATTGGGCCGCCGCCAGCCCAGTTGGCCTCCTGGGCCAACCCACCCAAGACCGCGGCCCAACTCCGCAGTCCAGATCACGGCCCAGCCCCGCGGTCTAAACCGTGGTCACCCGCAGCCCAGCCCGCGGTCCAGTCTGTGGCCCAGCCACAGCTGCCTCCGGTCGCCTCCGGCCGCCTCCATCCGCCGCCTCTGGCTGCCTTCCGCTGTTGATTTCGGCTGCCTTCTGCCGCCGCCCGCTGCCGCCTCCGTCCGTCTTCCGCCGCCCCCTCCGGCCACCACCCGCCACCACCTCCGGCCGCCGCTCGCGCCTCGCCGCGCCGCAGCTACCTCCGGCGATGCCGCCACCGCTCCGCCACCGCTGCCGCCGCCGGCCACTTCGCCGCTGCCGCCACCGCTGACGCCGCTGTTGCGCCGCCGGCAGCCGCCCGACGGCCTCAGCTGCGCGCGCCGCCACGGTAGGCCGCCGCCCTCGGCCGCGGTACGCCACCGTCCCGGCCGTTGTACGCCGCCGCCCTCGGCCGCCGCTGCCGCCGCCTCGGCCACCGTAAGCTGTCGTACCATCCGCCGCCGTCTCGCCGTCTGGCCGGTGGATTTGCCCGCCCACCGGTCATCAGGCTTACCAATGCCTCGACGACTACCACGTGGGGCGCAGACCGTGTTGAGATAGCGACACCTTCGGCCCCAACGAATTGAGGACCCCGCACAGGGCCTTTCCGGGACACCCCACCCAAAGCGGGACGTGCAGTCCGAGACGATCATCCCCGAAAAGGACGAGCGGACCACCCTTCTGCCGTAGGACGTCCCGTGATGACGTCCTACATCAATGACTGAGGTGACGGAAAAAGGGACGATGGGATGCTAGATATTGGGCTGGTTTAGGGAGGGAATGGATAAAACAGACCACAATTCACACAATCGATTTCGAAGACTTAAATCCGATGAGATAGTAGTGGTGCAGCCCTTTTCCTCGTCGAGGGCGGGAGTACTGTCTTCAACCACCGCGATGATGCCAAGCACCAAAATCAATACTATCGAATTCATCTCCACGGAAAACTCAAGAAAAACTTAATCCACTGGTCATTGAAAATTCCAGAAAATCCAAACAAATCCGACGGCAGTGGAAGAACTTCTCGCGGAACACTGGACGAAAAACACAGGACACCAAAGAGTTTTAGGAGTACCTCTGCACAGGGGTGCGTGATGAGGATGCGGGGAATTCTAGTCGTGTCGCTGACGAGCGTGGGACATGGTCTGGATGCGAGCGGCAATTAGAGAGCGAGGACGGCCAAGGGGCGGGCAATTCCCGGCGCTAGGCGCTCGACGGCCTGGCCGCTGGGCGGCCCTGGCTGGGCAGCCTGGCGTTTGAGTGGCTGGGCGTTGGGCCGCCTGGTCGCTTAGGCGGCTAGGGCGCTGGGCGTCCCTGGCGAAGGCCGGCCAGGTGCTGCGGCAACCAGGCACTGGGCGGCTGACGCTAGGCGCTCGGCAGCTTGGGCACTGGGTAGCCCTGGCGGGGGCGGCCTGGGGCTGGGACGGTGGGGCGCTGGGCGGCTGGCGCTAGGCGCCGGAGGCCTGGGCGCTAGGCGGCCGACGCTAGGCGCCGGCCTGGGCGCTGGGCGCTTGGCGGGCGGCCTGGCATCGGGCGCCAGCGCTGGCGGCCGGCGCTAGTCGCTGGGCGACCTGGGCGTGCGGCCCTGGCGAGGCGGCCTGGCGCTTGGGTGGCTGGGCGCTAGGCGGCCTGGTCGCTCAGTCAGCCTGGGCGCTAGGGTTTGCCCATCCCGATGCCGGTATCGGGACGGATGCTGAACCGGATACCGGAAATGAATTTTCCGGCATCCTTTTTTTTCGATATCCAGATACCGGATATCGGTATCGGATATCGGTTGCTACAGTGCTGATATCCGATACCGGTATCCGTTCGATACCGGCATCTGTCTCCGTCTCAGGGGGACAGATGACGGTATCGGATATCGGATCGAATTATTTATCACTCTCTCTTTCTCTCACTCGTTTGCACTGGTTCGCTCTCTTCCTTTCGTTTTCGCTCTATCTCTCTCGCTCTCGTTCACACTCGTTCGCTCTGATTCTCACTCTATCTCTCTCGCTCTTGTTCACACTCGTTCTCTCTCATTCTCGCTCTCTCTCTCTCATTGGCTCTAGTTCTCGCTCTTTCTCTCTTTCGCACTCGTTCTCTCTATCTCGTTTGCTCAATCTCTCTCTCTTCTCTCCCCCTCCCCCTCCCTCTCTCCCTCTCGCTCAGCTGTTCATGCCTCTCTCCCTAAAAATATGAGAAGCTCATTAAAACCACGTTTCTCTCTCCTAAATTTTTGGTCGGCTGGCTTTTCACATTTTGTAGAGGTAACGTGGGGAAGGGGGTACCACAAGTTATTTTTACTTGGTCATACAACTTTGTTATTATATACATGAGACTATTTTTTATTTCTTCCATATGGGATAGAGGGATTCTGGTTGTGTTAAACTCGAAATCCCTTCATCCCATATGGAAAGATAAAGCAAATTTTGTTTCTATTTATTGGAAGGCATACTGATTAATTAATAAATTAATATACATATATAACGCTCTTAAAAATAGCGACAATAGACATAGCTATTATTTTGATATTTAGTAATATAACGACCTCATTTAATATATACTAATAAAAGTTTCTAAAATCTCCCATGTGGGATAACTGGATTCAGAGTTTACCTTAACTTTGAATCCTGTTATCCCATATGGAAGAAAAAAAAATTGCACACTAATTAATAACGGGTGTTGAATATATATCAAAATTGAATAATGTGATTTAAACTAACAAGTGTAATGTGAAAAGGTTGAATATTTTATCGGTTGATTCCGGATATCGGAACCGATATCCGGATATCGAAAACCGCTATCCGGTATCTGGTACCGATATCCGTCCTCACCCCCCGATATCCGATACCGATATCCGTCTAACCCCTTCTAGACGGATATTGATCGATATCCGACACCGTCTCATTTTTTCCCGGATATTGGATGTCGATTGTCCAATACCGTTTGACGGATGGATATCGGTTGGGCGAACCCTACTGGGCGCTGGGCATTCCTGGCGAAGGGGCGACTGGGCGCTGGGACGGCCAGGCGCTGGGTGGTTGGCGCTAGGCGCTCGGCGGCCTGGGCGCTGGGCGGCCCTGGCGTGGGCGGCCTGGTCGCTCTAGCGGCCTGAGTGCTGGGTGGCCCTGGCGAAGGGCGACCGAGCACTATGGTGGCCTGGCGCTGGCGACCAGGCGTTGGGCGGCAGGGCACGAGTGGACACGGAGATGGAGCGGCGGTCGTCGGAACATGGAATATGCATATAAGTTGACACAATCATAATCAAAGGAATATGCATATAAGTTGACTTAAGGAACATGTACCCGCCAGAACTCTGATAGGACAAGTTAGTATGACAAGAATAACTGAACTTAAATCTTATTGGAAATTTTATTCCATCCTAGTTTGTTCAATTAAATGTAGGTCCTGAAGAGTAATCTATGTGTACATTATGTATTATTATTTAACCTAAATGTTTCTGAGTTTCTACAAATATATGTCACCGAGATCAATATCCTCATAATTTTCCACTGATCAAGGAATAATGATTTTTTAAAATGGGTATCTTTTTTCAAGTAAACCTGTTTGTGCATTTGATGTCTTAAAATTCCTTTTTTTTCAAAAATTCAGGATGTGCACTAGATTGTGTGAAAGATAATTCAAAGCTCTTCTGGTTTGGCGACTATTTTTTGTCATTTTTATATAACTGATTAAGTGACAAACTGGAAGATTTCAATGCAACTCATTAATTTTAGTTGAATATATTTATCACTCATAAAACATATAAAAGAAGTTAATTATTCTCGATAAAATAATCGAACCCTATTCCTCAAAATTCCCAATAAATTCGTGTCAACAATACAATTCCTTCAATCTTATGTTAAGACAATTTTTTCTTGCAGTATTTATACTCTGCAAAGTCTATAATCAATTCTGTCAATATGAATTAACTTATGTATAATCGGTTATAGTTTGAAATATGAATTGAGTGTTGACAACATCTTTTGACTGAATTAATCGGTTATAATTTGTCGAAAACTTTGGACTGTGATAACCATGTAATAATATTGATGTACTAATACTATAGGATCTGACATTTCTTTGTGATGTTAAAATACAACTATCTTCATTATTATGAAGATACTAAGTATTTCGTGGAATGATTCGTCCTAAATGATTTTGTTATAGTTTGAAATACTGAGATGGTCTTGAAAAGTTTGAATGACTGACCGAGATGAATCATTAATCAAATTATATTGCCCGATACTGAAAACATGTTGCCGATGTTAGTTCCACATAATAGTTTTCGATGTTTCTTATTTAAACTCCATATATAACCAAAAAATACATGAATATCTACTTACGAGAATCACGTTGGTTGAGTATTCAAGGAAGAGATTTGTTGCTTAAGTGCTAATTTTTCTGGAACCTGTAGGGCAATAGAATTTGAGTAGGGATTAAATGACACTCAAGCATAGGAGCTTATTAATTATCTCACAGGTCAGAATTTTAAACTGGATCATTATAAGTCAGAAATTTAAGGTTATTTTTTATTTAACCTTCATTCTTAACTGTCACGCCTCCAGGGGCAATTGATAAGCAACCATTACGTACCTACATGTCAAGGAAGAGGAAGGTACCTAGTCACACACGTACGGGGTAACCCACACGTGTGAGTATTTGAATAAAGGCGGGAAAACAAGCCGGCAAGAAGAGTATAAATAAAGAAGAGGGGCAATTGTCCGGGGCATTCGGGCACTCTCTGAAGAACTGAGGAGATTCTCCGCCACCGACCGCCGATCCGGCCAGATCCTGTTGCCACTCGGAGATCTATCGGAGGACTCATCTTTTCCAGGCTATTCTTCTTATCTTTCTCTCTTCACCTCAGATCTGTCCATTGCATTTGTTCTTTCAACTCTGTACCGAGACTTGGGATTTATCGGGACAATTGAGTTTCTATTCTCGGAGTTCGTCTTACATTTGAAGAAGTGCGTCGTGATTCTCGTGGATCTGTTAGGCCTAACAGAGTCCTAACAGCAATTCTATATCCAATATCTTATCTAGGTCTCTTACCTTTATTTTCCATTATCCCAGAATTAGATTATCAACGCAAGTACGTTTTACCCGTAAAGTAAAAAAGGAATTGATCAAAAAATTGAAAATATTCCCAACATTGCAGGAAAATAGCAGAAATAAGATCCGCGTGAATGCAAACAGAAAAAAAGTGGACTGTTGGACTCCGATCTAATAAGTGAATGAAGAGACCAAAGAAAATTTTAATAAACCAAATGTTAATCACATGAATATACATCATTATGGGCACATTATTATTGCTTGAGGCGTGTAGATTTTTGCTCTTGTTTTCAGTGTAAAATGAGGACTTGGGCATTTTAAGCTGTCAACAGCTCATACTTGGCTGCCCCGGCCTCTTCCATGAGCTATCATCTTTAAAGAATTGATTGACTAGCAAGCGTTGAGCTCCAAGTTGCATTCTGCAGAGGTTCTTACCAACGATTTGGGATGAACATCCTCAAAGGGCTTTGGCCAATAAGGAGAAAGCGCTACAACCCCGCCTATGATTATAAGAGCCGGTGAAATCAATCTTGCCTCCTGGACTTCATTTGCCAGATCATGCAGCTCAGCGAAAACCTGTTGAAGCACATTTTTTTAAGAGTGATTATTTTTATTTAAGTTTTCTACTCAGAAAGATGTCAATATTCTTTTCAACCAAAAATAAAAATCCATGATCCTGACATATTGACCGGCCCAATAATACTCAAGATTCTATGAAGACGTCATCGAAATTTTTATTTATGTAAACATGTGAAAATAAGTATGTCGAGGAAAAGTTGTGAAAAATAATTATTAATGATTTATTCCGCATGCAAAAAATAGTTCCCTTTAATTGAGGACAGTTAAATTTCTCATGTCCGTCGTAGAGATAGAAATTTATAAAAAATGGCATAAAGTAAATGAATATGAAACAGCAGAAGTACGCGCAAGTTGTCTGAAAATTTATTCTACCCAAAAAGAATATTGCATGTACTCCTTGCATGAAGCATAATATTTTGAGATAAAACTTATTCTTAATGTTTTCTTCCCCCAGCATAAAAAATTTCTTCTAACACCGATTTTTCTTTGAAGTTTTACTATGCAAAGTACCCATTTAATAATTATCGAAGTACTGCTCACCACTCGTTGCTGAGGGGTCGTCCCTCTCTCCACAGCAGCAGCTGGGGTCTGTGGCTGTAGCCCATGGCTGATTAGCCTCTGGGCAAGAGAAGGAAGTGTGGACAAACCCATGTAGACGACCAATGTTGCTTCTGGGTCGGCTGCGTTTTCGGCCACAAAGAGCGGATCGGTTCCTCCATTCCTTGAATGCCCTGTCAGAAATCTGATGCTGCATAAAAATAATAAATACGTTAATGTCCTATAATGGATGCGTTTATAGCTTCAGTTTGTGTTTCAAATCATTAAGTGTTTATAGCTTCGGTGTCACCGATAACATGTAGATGACAACAATGATGATGGCGATGGTGACGGCGTCATCCCTTTGTTGATGATGGACTCGTCATTGTCATTCATTCAGGCCAATCATGAATGGTGACGATTATGATGAATTTGTCATCCATCCCAAATAAGAGAATTTTTTTACAGCACGGATTCACCAAAGACAATGACAAGTGGATGATTACTAATAGAATTCAGCTGGTCATCATCCATGAAAATTGTGTCGTCATTATCCACCAACCTTTTAAGGACTATCAAGACCGTAAGACAGACCACTTTCATTTATAAAACAATATTTGTTTATTATTCTGTAATGGAATAAATTTTTTTTTTGAAGAAAACTCTGTAATGGAATAAATAAAATTCAATCAAACAGAAAAACATTGAAATCCCATAAAAATTCAACTAAGCCAATAAATCCACAGATGGATATGGAAGAGAGTTGCGTAATTTCAGGGAAACGGTAATTTTTATTTTATTTCCAAAAACAACAGTTAGTCAGTGTTTAAACGCAAAAAGGTAGAACAAAAGATTGATCACCTGTTGGCAATTCCTCTGTGAGTCAGTGGAATGCCAAGCTCAGCGGCAATGCCAGAGGCAGACGTGATTCCTGGTAGGATTAAGAAGAAGAAGACAGATTAACCACATATCATTGAGAAGAAGATAAACTAATCACGGATTATTAAGCAGATTATTAATCAAATAATTCCAAATCAAGAGGAGAGTTGCATCTCACAGCACCTGGAACTACTTTAACTCGAATACCCTGTTGCTGCAGGTAATCGATTTCTTCTCCGCCCCGTCCAAATATCTGATGCAAAGAGTGGCTTACTTAGCATGGAAATTCGTGTTTTTTTTCTGTATAAAAACTACAAAGGAGAGAACCAACTAAAAGACGGGAGAGATAAATGGATAGAGCTAGGGAGAAAGATTTTATGACTAAGCGGCAGGGAAATACACACAATGTGAGATATGTACAGAGAGAAAAAGATATATATGAAGAGAGAGAAAAAGGTAAATACAGAGAGATAGCCATAGATAACGATAGACTGAAAGATTTAAAGACAGAGAGATAGATATAGAAAGCGGTGCACACATACTGAGAAAGATGGGTGAATAGATGAATAGATAAAAAACAGAGAAAGCGACAGATAGATAAACATACAAAGATAAATGGAGAGAAAGCGATTAAAGACAGAGAGCGATAGAGAGAGATAAATAAAAAGAGACAGAGCGACCACGAGAAAGAGAAATATAGATAGTGAGACAGATAACGACAAAGATGGTGAGATAGATAGCGAGATATAAAAGATACAGAGAAAGCGATAAAGACAGCCAGACAGATAGAGACAAAGATAAAGATTGAAAGAAAAAAGAGATAAAAACACAGAGATAGAGATCGGTAGATAGAAAAAGATAGATTATGGTAAAAGAAGGTAGGCTCACCAGCGGGTCTCCGCCCTTTAATCTCACTACATTCGCCCCCGCCTCCGCAAAATTCCACAGCAACTGATGAATCTCCTCCTGGAGAGTACCCTCCCGTCAATCACACGAACAGATTCCCAAGAAATCGGCGAGGAAAACTTTCAAAATCAAACCTGCGTGCGACTGTGATACCCAGAAGTCTTTCCCACATACAGAAGCCGAGCGTCCGGCCGCACCAGACGAAGAACTTCATGAGACACAAGCCGGTCGTAGAGGATGAGATCAGCAGCTTCAATGGCGCGAACCGCCTTAAGGGTGAGCAATTCCGGGTCTCCAGGCCCTGTTCCTACCAGAGTCACATCGCCCAATTGAGACCCGCTCGAACTCCTCTTCTCCCTTAGAAGATTGAGCAGAATTCTAAGCTCCGGCAGCTGGAGAGCGATCTCGCGCCGGCCATCGTCGCCCCAAACTTCGTTCTCAAGAACGGGAGATGGGTCTGCGAGATGGGTTCCTTTGTAAAGCCAGGAATCCCTCTGGAATCTCTCGATCGAGTCGTTCTCTGTGAAAGGAGAGGAGGAGGAAGAAGAAGAGACGGTGAGAGAGGCGCTGGGAGGGGAAGAGAGGGAAAGGGGGAAGAAGGGTCGGAGAGAAGGGGATGAGGGGTTAAAAAGGAGAGATTTTGAAGGGAGAGAAGGGCAGTTGATCGCCATGGCCGCCCGGGAAGCCATTACGATTGCTCTACGCCGGGAGAGAGAGGTTATTTGAGGAGAGGGAAGGGTGAGGTCGCTCCTGGGTTCGAACTGGCTTCTTCGGAGATGAAGGGTCTCTTGGCCTCTTCCTCCATGCAAGGGTCGCCGGCTTTGCAGTGGCGCATCTCGCAGAGGCCAGATATTTTGCCGGATGACGTGATGATGTAATGACGGGACGGGTGACGTGTAATAGGACGGACGACGCCGTTGAGTTGGATGATGTAATGACGTGTCATGGGGCCCACCCTTAAGTTTGGATAATATTTTAATTATTATAATATTATACAAACTTAAGATGGCGGTGGAATCCAAAAATTATGAGATTAATTTCACACCTATATATATTTTATTAGCTAAACAGTAGAGTGGGTATATGAATATGGTTATTTAAATATGTTGCACTTTAATGTTATTCTATTAATAAGGAAAAATTTTAAACTCCGAATAAGGGCATTCCTTTGGGCTAATTTGTGTGATGTGGTATGCTATGCCAAATTGTCGCATTAATTCGCATTGGACACCGCTCTAGGCTTCTCATGCAACTAAAAAATTTGCATATGTGGGATGGCAGCGCGGTCTCGTGAGGTGAGGAGCAAATTTTGGAATGCTTGGAAAAACTACTATACAGTGAGCAGGACAGCTGTGGGTAGGGTTTGACAGTCCCAGTCCGTTCTTGTTCAGTCATGGTCTAGTCCGGACGGGTCCCATACTGGTCAGGTTGACTAGTCAATGTCAAAGTCAAAGTAGAAAAGTTATGTTCATAGTAATGTTAAATATCGTCTACATCAAGTGGATGCCCACAAATGATCAAATATATAGCATCTAGGCTGAGATCAGTAGAAACCTCTCCGTTAAGTTGGATTTGATAATTTTAGAGTTTTATAAAAATATTAAATTAATATTAAATAATAGACTTCCTGTTCTACTTCGGTTTGACCCTTAGATCTAAACCTGTTTGACAAACCGGTCCACCCCCAAATGGAGGACATACGGTCCCAGTTTGGTGCGGTCAAACTGCTCCTCTGTCCTAAATATCCAACCCTAGTTGTGGGGTGGAAATCTGAGCAAGTCTCAAAACTACTCATGAGAGACCGAGTAAAGAGAGTCAAAGAAATGAGAAATGAGATAGAGAGAGAGAGAGAAGAATAACAAAAGAGATCAGAAATGGGTGAGAGATAGATGAATAACAAGAGAGAACAGGAAAGAGAGAGAGAGAGAGTGATGGAGGACCATCCTGGAGACGGCGCGCCAGGACGACAGCAGCCACGTCGAGCAGCCCGCGCCGATGCTCGCCACCTGGGGTTCAAGTACCCCGCGTAAGAACTCCTATCTTTACTTATGTTCATTTCATGTTTGTTTGTATTTTTGGATTAGTGGACTGGGCCAATGTGTTGGGCCTCGTCCTCGTCATTTCCTTTTACTTTTATATTTATATTTTTGAATTTGTAAGGAGAGGTCGAACCACGTCTCGCGACGGTTCGTCCTCTCCCACGTTCTCTTGGCACCTATCCTCCCTATATAAGGGGATGGCATGCCCAAGGAACATTTGGAGTCATTGTTGAAAAGTTTATTCACAATTCGTCTCCCCCTATCATAGAGAGTAGTGTAGGGGGTTTGGCTAACCCCACCCCACGTCGAGATCACTCCGTGGGAAGAGCTCACGTCTCTCCCGTTGAGATCACTCCGAGGGAGACGTGTTAAAGCGCTTCGTCGAGATCACTCCGGTGCGAGGAAAGAGTTTCAAGAAGCCGCCGCCATCAAGAATCGAAAGAGGCCTTCGTCGAGATTACTCCGGGGGTCTTGGGAGATTCAAGAAGCGTCGCCGACACGCCATCAACCGGGGAAATCTGCCCCGCCGAGGGAGCACACCCCTGATCCGTCAAGAACTCCTCTTTCTTGGAGGGTTCTTGGTTGTTACAGTTCAAGAAAGCCATTTCTTGGTACCTTTTTCCACCCTTCCACCATTCCTGATCCATCCCCCCCCCCTTTCTCTTCGTTCTTGATCCACCCCACCACCGTTCTTGAACATCCTCCCACATTTCTTGAATTTCCCCTCTTTCCCCTCCCCCACGTTTTCTTGATTCCTTCCCCTCGCCCCGTTTCTTGATTCTAGCACGCCCCACCCATTTTCTTGAACTTCTTGGTCCGTCCCTTCACGTTCTTGAACCCCCCCCATCTCATTCTTGATCCGCCCCTCCACGTTCCTGAACCCTCCCCATCTCGTTCTTGATCCTTCCCATCACGTTCTTGAACCTTCCCATCTCGTTCTTGATCTGTCCCTTCACGTTCTTGAACCCCCCCATCTCGTTCTTGATCCTTCCCATCTCGTTCTTGACCCTTCCCATCTCGTTCTTGACCCTTCCCCATTACCATTCTTGAGCCCTCAATTCTCCCATACTTCTTTCCTCTCGATTCTTGGCCCCTCGCCCTCGCCTCCCGCTCGACCACCCTTCCACCGTTCATCGCCCGCGCCCGCGCGAGGATACCTCCTCGCGCCTCTCCGCCTCGCCGCAGGCGCGTCTGCGCGCCGCTCGCGACCACCGCGGCGGTGCGCCCGCCAGTGCGCACGTCGTGCTCCTCGCGCCGGCCCGTGCGCGCGCGCACCAAACACCTCCACGCATGCCCGTCTGCTGCCGCATCCTTTGCCGTGGTCCCAAGGTCGGTTGACTTGATCACCTCCTGCGCTCATCGGTCCGACGTCCGAGCGATCTCGCCAGAGTTGTCGACCGACAAGTTACAATCTACACCACATCACCTGCCAGAACGAGATTTGATGCCGTGGATTAGCGGGACTTAAGGTTAGTCTCGTCTCCCCTCCGTTTACCAGCATTATTATCTTTTCCAGTCTCGTCTTCTGCGATCGCGTCCTCTGCCATTATTTTCATTACAATTCACGGATAGGATAGCCACCGTCGTCGAGTGTAGGAATTCTTGAGGTTGACGGATATTCTTTGGCCTAGACGCCGAACACTCCAGGGCCGTCATACGCCCCTCATTGTCTAGACGTCTAGTTGATTTTGCGGGTCATTGGGAGTTTGATCTAGAGATCATTCTTCTCTCGTTGACCGGCACGGCCGACACCGTTATCTGCCGATTCCCTCTGCTGCTCATCCGCTATTTTCCCGTGCATTGAATTACATCTCACGTCCTCGCATCATAATTCCTGTGACGTAATACGAGCCGATCGATCCCGGCCAACGTCGTATTACATTAGAGAGAGAGCGATAGAGAGAGAGAGAGAGAGAGAGAGAGAGAGAGAGAGAGAGAGAGAGGAGATGAATAACAAGAGAGATGAGGAACAAGAGAGATAAAAAACAAGAGAAGAGCAACAAGAGAGTGTGGTGAGAAACGGTGATGGGAAACGAGAGCAAGAACTGAGGAACAAGCAAGAGATGAGAAATGAGAGGAAGAACGAGAGATATGATCAACAAGAGAGAATAATGAGAAACTGGAGATGAGGAACAAGAGAGAGAGAGAGGTGGGAAATGAGAGAGAGAGGAATGGGAAATGGAAGAGAGAGAGTGATAAGAAATGAGAGATGGGGGACGAGAGAGATAGGGACGATGAAAAACAAAGAGATAAGCAACAAGAGAGAATAATGAGAAACTCGAGATGAGGACAGAGAGAGAGTAATGAGAAACTAGAGTTGAGGAAAGAGAGAGAGAGAGAGAGTAATGAGAAACTAGAGTTGAGGAAAGAGAGAGAGAGAGTAATGAGAAACTAGAGATGAGGAAGAGAGAGAGAGAGGTGAGAAAGTAGAGATGAGGAACAATAAAGAGAGAGAGAGAGAGGTGAGAAAGTAGAGATGAGGAACAATAAAGAGAGAGAGAGAGAGGTGAGAAAGTAGAGATGAGGAACAATAAAGAGAGAGAGAGAGAGGTGAGAAAGTAGAGATGAGGAACAATAAAGAGAGAGAGAGAGGTGAAAAACAAGAGAGAGGGAGTGAGAGAGTAATGAGAAACTAGAGATGAGGAACAAGAAAGAGAGAAAAAAGAGGTGAGAAACGAGGGAGAAGGAATGAGAGGGTAATGAGAAACTAGAGATGAGGAACAAGAGAGAGAGAGACAGGTGAGAAACGACGGAGCGGGAGTGGAAGAGTAATGAGAAACTGATGGAGCACATCCAAACAACGCCAACGAATCATTAGCGGAGCCGCCATCGCCGTCAGCAGCATCGTCGTCGGTCCATGTCCAGCACAACCAATACGCCAAAGCGTCCGTGAAGACGCCTGGGTTTAAACACCCCGGGTAGATCACGTCCATGCCCGTATCTTCGTTGATGTAACACGACGATGACCGGGATCGACCTGTTTGTGTTACACCATAATTAACGTTTATGAATGCACTAACTTCTAGATGATAAGATGACAATTTTGAGAAACGACGACGAGTATGAAGAATTTCACAGTCAAGTTCGATGAGTAGCTAAGTTGGCGAAGTTCGATTGAGCACAATCGACTTCCCAAGGTCCCTTTGGGCCAAATCCAAATGCATAAGACGAGGGATAGTATAACAATCCAAGGGCATCCAACGTTCCACGAAGGAAATAATGCACTACCACAAGAAATCTATGACTATTCACTCTCTAAGGTATTAAGACGGTTCTGTTAGGTTCCTAACTCTCGAGGCACAGGACAATATGCGACGGATATCGGAAGAAGTAAAGATCTGCGATTTTTAAGGGGAATTCCTATGAACCTGATTAATGAGCCCAGAAATTGTCATTGGCGCATGGTGAAGTGGCGAGCAGGTATGCAGTATGCAAGGATGTAGCGCATGGATTGCTGCAGATTAGGACGTGGCGTGCAGGGGCATGGCGAGTCGAGGGCGTTGAGCACGCAGGCACGGCGCACTGAGGGCATAGCGCACGGGGCACGGCACGCGGGGCGCGCGAGAGCATGGTGCACGGAATTACTGCACACGGGGCGCGGCACGCAGGAGCACGGTGTACGGGCGCGGTGTGTGGGAGAACGGCGCGTAGATTCGGGGCGTACAGGGCATGACAGAGCGGCGCGCGGGGGCGCGGCGCATGGGGGCACAGCGCGCGGGGGCACGACGTGCGAACGGCCGCATGCGTGGCGCAGCGCGCGGGGCGCACGGCGGCAGAGGTGCGGCGCACGGGGCACGATGCGCTGAGGACGGCACGTGGACGCCGTCGACCACAGAGCGCACTGAGACGGTGCACGGCCTTCAGCTAGGACATGCAGGCAGTCACGGTGGCGGTGGCACAGATCCTCCGACGGCGTTGGATTCCTAGCGACGACGAAGGATGCCGGAGATCCAAGAAACCTCCAAGATCCATGTTCTTGATAGCTTCTTGCACTGTAACTATCAAGAATTGGGCTTCTAGCGAAGAAAGAAGACTGCGATTAGGAGAGGGCGAAGGACTCCACGTTGATCCTGTCGTGGAGGTAGGCCACATCTCCCACGTTCTACGACGATGTCTATTTCTAGCGCTATACTCTAGGCTAAGGCTAAAGAAAGAAACAACACAATACTTGGATTTTCTCACAATAAGTCTATCTGTCCTCTTGGGCATGCCCAATCAGTGTAACTTGAGGGAACGGTCTTAACGCGAGCGGTTCTCTCTAAACACGAGAAAAAATAAAACGATCAAAATGGACGAGGCCAAAACACAAACGGCCGGTCCATAATTCGGCGAGGAAATTACAACAAATGACATAAAGAAAATAAACTAAAAACGCGTGCAGCTTCGTCGTTCACTTGGAGTACTTGAACGAGGTGTCGCGAGCATCAGCTCGTGCGGCTCAGTGTGGTTGTTGGCGGCGTTCCGTCTTGCTGTCGAGATGATCCCCCATCATTCGTGTTTTCGTTATCCATTTTCGTTGGTTTAGTTTCTGTCTTATGTTTGTCATGACGAGTGGTCCTACTCGTCATGACGCGTTGGTATCGTTTTAATTTTGTATCGTTTTATCTCTTAGTTTTCTTACTTATGTTGTAAAATGGGGTCTTTATTGGGCCCTTGTTGGACTCTTTCTAAGGGGTCCATCATGGCCCTATATAAGGCCACGATGAGCCCCACGTTCAGTCAGATCTGGATTTTTTTGTGTTGGCAGTTACCATCGTCCAGGTTTCACCAAGAAGAAGAAAGGAGAAGGAGAGGAGGAAGGAGAGGAAAAGGAAGAAGAGAGTAGGAGGAGAGGAAGAGGGAGATCAAGGGGAATAGGAAGGGCGCCCGAAGGTGCTCCGCCGGTCCACCTTCGGATGTTTTGCACGTCTGTCCCTACTCCCTCCATCACCGACAAGGGGATTCTTACAAGTCATCGCGCCATTCAGGTTGATTGGTGTAGGTTCGCTCTTCCATCGTTGACGACATTCCCTTCCGTTGGATCACTCCAATCCATGCCCTAGCATCCGGTACAACTGTCATTGCTCAGTGTGACTCAGAGAACATCGTCACGCTGGCTGTTAGCGGGGAGTTTTTGTGCTAATTACCGATCGAGATTGCCTTGTACGATCACGAGAGCTCCTCAGCACTGAATATTGGGAAATATTGCTACACTGACCACTGACCAGTCTTGCCCTGCGTGATCAAGAGCAATCAACGTTGGCTCCAACAAGCTCAGTAACTCAACTATCCTTCATTCGGTCGTGCGCCTGGAACCTCTTTACACCGCGTGCGACCCGGTTATTATTCTTCATGTTACACTAGTTGGAGATTAGCCAACCAGGCGACTGCAACGCACCGGCTAACTGCAACGCCCGTAATAGTGCAATTGGACGTGCCCTTGATCAGTGCAACATAGGTGCTATTCCGCGTGGTTGAATGCTGCACGGTGCACATCAGGCTGCCCAATCTGTGTCTTCCCTTGTCCGATGTTCGGCTGTGCTCGTGATCTGCAGTCGCCATTGCCGACTCACGTGTCAACGCATGCACAATGCCTTGAGTTGCCTGCCGCAAACCCTGCCCATGCTAGAGGCGACCACTGCGACATTTGTTCGATCCATCTTGCTGCTGCTCTGCCTTCTCGCCCTTGCCACCATCCTTCAGCAATACGCTCTTGCGCCGTGCCACCACCGCTAGTCAAGCTAATTCCAAGCCCATCTTTGGCACTCCTTCTCCACTCTACCCCACCGATTCGTGCTTGACGTAGACATCGACGATGAACGACACCACCAACGAGGTACGTTTTTCCCCTTGCTCATCAGTTTAATTACATCTTTCAGTATAATTTTGACTGCACTCCACCGCGCTCAGGTTAGATTAGGTGAGAGATTTATCGAGAAAACTACAAAGTTGAGCGTCTTCCTAGGCATGGACTGAGCCCGTCCGTCATGAGAGCCCCTACAGACTTGTTCTGTTCGGCGCCTTAGTCACCATCGTCACTCTGACGAGGGTCAGAAGGTCATCGTCATGGTCACCGATTGCCTGCTTCAGAGCTTGAGATCGGGGAATCATCACGAGTCGGGCACTGCACGTACGATGGTTATCAAGAACAACTGAATTTACAATCTTACATTGTAACATCTCTCTCTCGCTCTTGTTTCTCATCACCCTTTCTCTTTCTTTCCCATCACTCTCTCTCTCTCATTTCTCACCTCTCTCTCTCTTTCTAGTTCCTCATTTATAGTTTCTGATGTCGGACGTCGTCGATGGCATTGTCCGATGGGAAAATTCACTAAGTGAATGTAACTAAGTGATGCGATGGACCTAGGAGAAACTATAGATGACGAAAAAGAAAGAGAGAGAAAGATGAGAAAAAAGAGAGAGTGTGAGCGAGTAATGAGAAACTAGAGATGAGGAACAAGAAAGAGAGAGAGAGTGATGGGGAACGAAAGAGAAAGGGTGATGAGAAACAAGAGCGAGAGAGAGATATTACAATGTAAGATTGTAACTTCAGTTGTTCTTTATAAAATATGACAATGTTCAAAATGCAATAGCAAGATTGTAGAAGAGATGGAAGAGTGGACGAAGTAGAGGATGAGAGAAGGTCAGCGGGTTGGACGACACCATTAGGAGGTAAAATGGACAATACCTAGTGATGTTGGACGTCGTCAGGGACGTCGTTCGGTTGACACCAAATATGATGATTCGTTGCCAATAAGGGATGATGGTATCAGACTACGGCAGTGTCGTCGTCTGACGATTCTAAAACCTAACGGGTCAATGTAACTACGATGCGTTGAATGCCTTACATGTCGTACGTGTAGGCTCCGACTTGAGGGAGGTGCCGAGCTCCAAGATTGCAGGGGTCACTAGCTGGGCGATGGTGGCCTCTCAAACCTTGTCAGAGCGACGAAGGTGTCTACGGCCGAACGGATTCTATATGTAGGGCTAGCACGTATCGGACGTACTCGTCCGTACCGATAAGACACTCAGTTGACCATAGCTCTCTCAATTTGTCCTCTCTCACCTACCTAGCCCAAGAGCAGTGGAGTCAAGACGAGGATATGCTGCAAGAGGTAAATAAACGAGCGACGGGAGAGGACGACGTACCTCGTCGGCGGTGGCTCGCAATGCAATGTCATCGACAGTCAGCAGAGCAGGTGGGGTGAAGAGTAACTGGAGAGATCACGACGGCTCAACAAGCAAAGTAGCGCTGGAACTATTTGTAAAGGTCAGTGGAAGATTCGTTGAGGACGTCCTGTGCTCGGGGCGACGACCTCTTCGGGGCTGCGAGGAATGGCGCCCCGGGGCATCGTCCGTCGAGGCGTTGTGGGTCGACGATGATCAACGGGGGCACAGGGCGCGATGGAGGTGTCCGGTGGTGATGCCTAGTGAGGTGGCGACGAAGGGGGCAACCGAGATGCCCGGTGGCGGTGTCTGGCATCGACGGTTGCAGTCGCCCTAGTGGCTGCGGCTGCTCTAGTGGCTGCGGCAATGCTCGGCACCTGCGGTCAGCTAAGGCGGCTGCGACCGCTTTGGCGATTGCGGCCGGCCCAGCAGGTGCGATCGGTCCGGCGGTTGCAACGGCTCTGGCAGTTGCGACCACCCCGGCGATGGCGGCAGCTCCAGGCGGCTGCAACTGTGGTGGCAACGGCTCGATACCGTGGACAAAAGGGCCACTTATTGGGGGGGTCCGTGATAGTCTCCAGTTATGTGGTTTTTACTGATTAGTCGTGTGAGTGTTTGAGACAGTCAACAATTAAAGAAACCTCACAGCTATAAAGCGAGTAAGGGTGTCGAACCACAGGGAGCAGGTAATGAAGTAGTGAGTCTTTTAATTCAATCTATGTTATCAGATCTCTGCAACTTGTCCTAACAATCAATTAAATTATCTTTCGTAAATCTCTGTAGAATGTTCTTTCGTAGAATCAATTTAACAGGATCTTCAGTTGTAAACTCGATTTATGCCAATCTTAATTAACTCCTGTTACAGTTTTTCTTCTGAAGATTAGATTAGGAAAATTCAACGTCAGCAAACTTATCTTATGGAGCAGTCTGCTTGATTACAGGCTCTTTGCCTGTAATTTTGAGCAGGGGACGAAGGAGACGTGCAGTCCTTTGGCTGCGCGTGGCTCTCCCTGCGCGCGGAGCGTGCACAGGAGCTGCGCACGGCCTGGTGGCTGTGCGCGGCACTTCCTGCGTGCGAGACTTCCTGCGCCCAGGACTTCCTACGCGCGGGGCGTGCGCAGGAGCTACACGCGGGGCGTGTGCAGGAGCTGCGTGCGGGGCGTGCACAGGACCTGCGCACGGCCTGGTGGCTGCGCGCAGCACTTCTTGGGCGCGAGAAGCGAACACGTGCTGCACACGGCCCGTTGGTCGCGCTCGGCCTGGCTGGGCGTGGCCTTGGCTGCGCTCGGCCTTGACTGGGCGCGGCTTTGCTTGGCGTAGCTTAGGCTGTGCTTGGTCCTAGCTAAGCCAACTCTGGGCTATGCTTGCACAAGGGTTGCAGATGAGCAAGGAACTTGGGTGACGGTGGAATTGAATGAGAACTAGATGATAGAAAATGATTTTGAACAAACAACTTGAAATTAACCTTGAACGAAGAACAATCTCAGCTGGAAAGCGCTGGAAATGCACTGATTGATGCTTTCCAACTCAACTTAGAGTGTCTTAGGGGGAGATGAGCACAATGACTGAAACCAGAACAATCACACCAACCTAGTGTCACAACCCTTGCGATGAGGTGATGATCGTCTTGTTCTGGTTATGCCTCAGCTTGCTTCTCTCCCAGCTCCAATGCTCATCAGCTCTTGGAGGGTCTTTTTATATCTATCTCTATCTCGATCTCTGTCTATATCGCTATACCTATCTGTATCTGAATCTGTATCTCTATCTCTATCTCTAACTCTATCTCTATATCTATCTCTATCTCTATCTCTATATCTATCTCTATCTCTATCTCTATCTCTATCTCTATCGCTATCTCTATCTCTATCTCTATCTGTATCTCTATCCCGATCGCTATATCTATCTTTATTGTTATTTCAATCTCTATCTCTATCTCTATTTCTATCTTTATCGCTATCTCTATATCTATCTCTATCGTTTTCTCTATCTCTATCTCGATCTCTATCGATATCGCTATTTTTATCTCTATCTCTATCTCTATCTCTATCTTTCTCTCTATCTCTATCTCTATCTCTATCTCTATCTCTATCTCTATCTCTATCACTTTCTCTATTTCTATATGCGCCCTTCTTTTCGTAAAAAAAATGCAGAACGCTACCATTTTCTTGCCGTTGGAAAAGGAGAACACTAGGAGTTTTTTGGCTTCTCACATTCAGAACCCGTGGGATTAGGGTGCCACGTTCCGAGAGAAACATAGGATGCGGTAAGCGCCTCGAAATTAAAGCACAAAGAGATCTTATTCTGTCGAGAAAAGCAACACACCACAATTTCATGCCATTAGAAAAGCTTAACACTGGGATTTGGTGGCCTCCTAAGGGCCAAAAATCACTAGGGTTTGGGTGCCACGTGACCACCGGAACACAGAATCTGGTAAACTCTTCGAAATGAAAGCACGGATCGATCTTGTTTTCAGGAAACGAGCAGGACGCAAGGCTGTTGTTCCAACTGAAATAGCATAAGGCTGGGAATGTGTCGCCTTCTTAGAGTCAATATACTGGTTTCGAGTGCCGTGTTACGTACAAAACACAGAATCTGGTAAAGTCGTGGCACCAAAAGCATTGAGAGCCCTTGTTTTCCTCAAAGAAATGCAGAACGCTACCTTTTTCTCGCCGCTGGAAAAGGAGAACGCGGGGAGTTTTTTGGCATCTCACATTCAGAACACGGGGGATTAGGGTGCCGCGTTCCGAGAGAAACACAGGATGCTGTAAACACCTCGAAATGAAAGCACAAAGAGATCTTATTCTGTCGAGAAAAGCAACACACTACCACCATTTCGTTTCCATTAGAAAAGGTGAACACTGGGATTTGGTGGCCTCCTAAGGGCCAAAAATCACTAGGGTTTGGGTGCCACGTTAACACCGGAACACAGAATCTGGTAAACTCTTCGAAATGAAAGCACGGATCGATCTTGTTTTCTGCAAACGAGCAGGACGCAAGCCTGTTGTTCCAACTTAAATAGCATAAAGCTGGGAATGTGTCGCCTTCTTAGAGTTAATATACTGGATTCGAGTGCCGTGTTACGTACGAAACACAGATCTGGTAAAGTCGTGGCAAGAAAAGCACGGAGCGCCCTTGTTTTCCTCAAAGAGATGCAGAACGCTACCATTTTCTCGCCGCTGGAAAAGGAGAACGCTGGGAGTTTTTTGGCTTCTCACATTCAGAACACGGGGGATTAGGGTGCCGCGTTCCGAGAGAAACACAGGATGCGCTAAACGCCTCGAAATGAAAGCACAAAGAGATCTTATTCTGTCGAGAAAAGCAACACACTACTACCATTGCGTTGCCATTAGAAAAGCTTAACAATGGGATTTGGTGGCCTCCTAATGGGCAAAAATCACTACGGTTTTGGTGCCACGTTACCATCGGAACACAGAATCTGGTAAACTCTTCGAAATGAAAGCACGGATCGATCTTGTTTTCTGGAAACGAGCAGGGCGCAAGCCTGTTGTTCCAACTTAAATAGCATAAGGCTGGAAATGTGTCGCCTTCTTAGAGTTAATATACTGGATTCGAGTGCCGTGTTACGTACGAAACACAGAATCTGGTAAAATCGTGGCACCAAAAGCATTGAGAGCCTTGTTTTCCTCAAAGAAATGCAGAACGCTACCATTTTCTCGCCGCTGGAAAAGGAGAACGCTGGGAGTTTTTTGGCTTCTCACATTCAGAACACGGGGCATTAGGGTGCCGCGTTCCGAGAGAAACACAGAGTTTAATAAACGCCTCGAAATGAAAGCACAAAGAAATCTTATTCTGTCGAGAAAAGCAACACACTACTACCATTGCGTTGCCATTAGAAAAGCTGAACACTGGGATTTGGTGGCCTCCTAAGGGCCAAAAATCACTAGGGTTTGGGTGCCACGTACCACCGGAACACAGAATCTGGTAAACTCTTCGAAATGAAAGCACGGATCGATCTTGTTTTCAAGAAACGAGCAGGACGCAACCCTGTTGTTCCAACTGAAATAACATAAGACTGGGAATGTGTCGCCTTCTTAGAGTCAATATACTGGTTTCGAGTGCCGTGTTACGTACGAAACACAGAATCTGTTAAAGTCGTGGCAACAAAAGCATTGAGAGCCCTTGTTTTCCTCAAAGAAATGCAGAACGCTACCATTTTCTCGCCGCTGGAAAAGGAGAACGCTGGGAGTTTTTTGGCTTCTCACATTCAGAACACGGGGGATTACGGGGCCGTGTTCCGACTGAAACACAGGATGCGGTAAACGCCTCGAAATAAAAGCACAAAGAGATCTTATTCTGTCGAGAAAAGCAACACACTACCATTTTGTTGCCATTAGAAAAGCTGAACACTAGAATTTGGTGGCCTCCTTAGGGCCATAAGATCTCTTTGTGCTTTCATTTCGAGGCGTTTACAGCATCCTGTGTTTCTCTCGGAACGCGGCACCGTAATCCCCCGTGTTCTAAATGTGAGAAGCCAAAATCCTCCCAGCTTCTCCTTTTCCAACGGCGAGAAAATGGTAGCGTTCTGCATTTCTTTGAGGAAAACAAGGGCGCTCTGTGCTTTTGTTGCCACGACTTTACCAGATTCTGTGTTTCGTACGTAACACGGCACTCGAAACCAGTATATTGACTCTAAGAACGCGACACATTCCCAGCCTTATGCTATTTCAGTTGGAACAACAGGCTTGCGTCCTGCTCGTTTCCAGAAAACAAGATCGATCCGTGCTTTCATTTCGAAGAGTTTACCAGATTCTGTGTTCCGGTGGTAACGTGGCACCCAAACCCTAGTGATTTTTGGCCCTTAGGAGGCCACCAAATCCCAGTGTTCACCTTTTCTAATGGAAACGCAATGGTAGTAGTGTGTTGCTTTTCTCGACAAAATAAGATCTCTTTGTGCTTTCATTTTCGAGGCGTTTATTAAATCCTGTGTTTCTCTCGGAACGCGGCACCCTAATCCCCCGTGTTCTGAATGTGAGAAGCCAAAAAACTCCCAGCGTTCTCCTTTTCCAACGGCAAGAAACTGGTAGGGTTCTGCATTTCTTTGAGGAAAACAAGGGCGCTCTGTGCTTTTGTTGCCACGACTTTACCAGATTCTGTTTTTCGTACGTAACACGGCACTCAAAACCAGTATATTGACTCTAAGAAGGCGACACATTCCCAGCCTTATGCTATTTCAGTTGGAACAACAGGCTTGCGCCCTGCTCGTTTCCAGAAAACAAGATCGATCCGTGCTTTCATTTCGAAGAGGTTACCAGATTCTGTGTTGCGGTGGTAACGTGGCACCCAAACCCTAGTGATTTTTGGCCCTTAGGAGGACACCAAATCCCAGTGTTCACCTTTTCTAATGGAAACGCAATGGTAGTAGTGTGTTGCTTTTCTCGACAGAATAAGATCTCTTTCTGCTTTCATTTTGAGGCGTTTACCGCATCCCATGTTTCTCTCGGAACGCGGCATCGTAATCCCCCGTGTTCTGAATGTGAGAAGCCAAAAAACTCCCCGCGTTCTCCTTTTCCAGCGGCGAGAAAATGGTAGCGTTCTGCATTTCTTTGAGGAAAACAAGGGCGCTCTGCTTTTGTTGCCCGATTTTACCAGATTCTGTGTTTCAGACGTAACACTGCACTCAAACCAGTATATTGACTCTAAGAACGCGACACATTCCCAGCCTTATGCTATTTCAGTTGGAACAACAGGCTTGCGTCCTGCTCGTTTCATAAAAACAAGATCGATCCGTTCTTTCATTTCGAAGAGTTTACCAGATTCTGTGTTCCGGTGGTAACGTGGCACCCAAACCCTACTGATTTTCGGCCCTTAGGTGGCCACCAAATCCCAGTGTTCACCTTTTTTAATGGAAACGCAATGGTAGTAGTGTGTTGCTTTTCTCGACAAAATAAGATCTCTTTGTGCTTTCATTTCGAGGCGTTTACCGCATCCTGTGTTTCTCTCGGAATGCGGCACCCTAATACCCCGTGTTCTGAATGTGAGAAGACAAAGAACTCCGAGCGTTCTCCTTTTCCAGCGGCGAGAAAATGGTAGCGTTCTGCATTTGTTTGAAGAAAACAAGGGCTCTCAATGCTTTTGTTGCCACGACTTTACCAGATTCTTTGTTTCGTACGTAACACAGCACTCGAAACCAGTATATTGACTCTAAGAAGGCGACACATTCCCAGCCTTCTGCTATTTCATTAGGAACAACAGGCTTGCGTCCTGCTCGTTTCCAGAAAATAAGATCGATCCGTGCTTTCATTTCGAAGAGTTTACCAGATTCTGTGTTCCGGTGGTAACGTGGCACCCAAACCCTAGAGATTTTTGGCCCTTAGGACGCCACCAAATCCTAGTGATCAGCTTTTCTAATGGCAACGAAATGGTAGTAGTGTGTTGCTTTTCTCGACAGAATAAGACATCTTTGTGCTTTCATTTCGAGGCGTTTATTAAATCCTGTGTTTCTCTCGGAACGCGGCACCCTAATCCCCCATGTTCTGAATGTGAGAAAATGGTAACACCCAAATTCCCAGCGTTCGCCTTTTCAAGCGGCGAGAAAATGGTAGCGTTCTGCATTTCTTTGAGGAAAACAAGGGCTCTAAATGCTTTTGGTGCCACGACTTTACCAGATTCTGTGTTTCGTACGTAACACGGCACTCAAAACCAGTATATTGACTCTAAGAATGCGACACATTTCCAGCTTTATGTTATTTCAGTTGGAACAACACGCTTTCATCCTGCTCGTTTCCAAAAAACAAGATCGATCCGTGCTTTCATTTCGAAGAAATTACCAGATTCTGTGTTCCGGTGGTAACGTGGCACCCAAACCCTAGTGATTTTTGGCCCTTAGGAGGACACCAAGTCCCATTGTTAAGCTTTTCTAATGGCAACACAATGGTAGTAGTGTGTTGCTTTTCTCGACAAAATAAGATCTCTTTGTGCTTTCATTTCGAGGCGTTTACAGCATCCTGTGTTTCTCTCGGAACGCGGCACCCTAATCCCCCGTGTTCTGAATGTGAGAAGCCAAAAAACTCCCAGCGTTCTCCTTTTCCAGCGGCGAGAAAATGGTAGCGTTCTGCATTTCTTTGAGGAAAACAAGGGCGCTCTGTGCTTTTGTTGCCACGACTTTACCAGATTCTGTGTTTCGTACGTAACACGGCACTCGAAACCAGTATATTGACTCTAAGAACGCGACACATTACAAACATTATGCTATTTCAGTTGGAACAACAGGCTTGCGTCCTGCTCGTTTCCAGAAAACAAGATAGATCCGTGCTTTCATTTCGAAGAGTTTACCAGATTCTGTGTTCCGGTGGTAACGTGGCACCCAAACCCTAGTGATTTTTGGCTCTTAGGAGGCCACCAAATCCCAGTGTTCACCTTTTCTAATGGAATTGCAATGGTAGTAGTGTGTTGCTTTTCTCGACAAAATAAGATCTCTTTGTGCTTTCATTTCGAGGCGTTTATTAAATCCTGTGTTTCTCTCGGAACGCGGCACCTTAATCCCCCGTGTTCTGAATGTGAGAAGCCAAAAAACTCCCAGCGTTCTCCTTTTCCAGCGGCGAGAAAATGGTAGCGTTCTGCATTTCTTTGAGGAAAACAAGGGCGCTCTGTGCTGTTGTTGCCACGACTTTACCAGATTCTGTTTTTCGTACGTAACACGGCACTCGAAACCAGTATATTGACTCTAAGAAGGCGACACATTCCCAGCCTTATGCTATTTCAGTTGGAACAACAGGCTTGCGCCCTGCTCGTTTCCAGAAAACAAGATCGATCCGTGCTTTCATTTCGAAGAGTTTACCAGATTCTGTGTTCCGGTGGTAACGTGGCACCCAAACCCTAGTGATTTTTGGCCCTTAGGAGGCCACCAAATCCTAGTGATCAGCTTTTCTAATGGCAACGAAATGGTAGTGTGTTGCTTTTCTCGACAAAATAAGATCTCTTTGTGCTTTCATTTCGAGGCGTTTACCGCATCCTGTGTTTCTCTCGGAACGCGGCACCTTAATCCCCCGTGTTCTAAATGTGAGAAGACAAAAAACTCCCAGCGTTCTCCTTTTCCAGCGGCGAGAAAATGGTAGCGTTCTGCATTTCTTTAAGGAAAACAAGGGCGCTCTGTGCTGTTGTTGCCACGACTTTACCAGATTCTGTGTTTCGTACATAACACGGCACTCGAAACCAGAATATTGACTGTAAGAAGGCGACACATTACAAACATTATGCTATTTCAGTTGGAACAACAGGCTTGCGTCCTGCTCGTTTCCAGAAAACAAGATCGATCCGTGCTTTCATTTCGAAGAAATTACCAGATTCTGTGTTCCGGTGGTAACGTGGCACCCAAACCCTAGAGATTTTTGGCCCTTAGGAGGCCACCAAATTCTTGTGATCAGCTTTTCTAATGGCAACGAAAAAGTAGTGTGTTGCTTTTCTCGACAAAATAAGATCTCTTTGTGCTTTCATTTCGAGGTGTTTACAGCATCCTGTGTTTCTCTCGGAACGCGGCACCCTAATCCCCCGTGTTCTGAATGTGAGAAGCCAAAAAACTCCCGGCGTTCTCCTTTTCCAGCGGCGAGAAAATGGTAGCGTTCTGCATTTCTTTGAAGAAAACAAGGGCGCTCTCTGCTTTTGTTGCCACGACTTTACCAGATTCTGTGTTTGGTACGTAACACGGCACTCAAAACCAGTATATTAACTCTAAGAAGGCGACACATTTCCAGCCTTATGCTATTTCAGTTGGAACAACAGGCTTGCGTCCTGCTCGTTTCCAAAAAACAAGATCGATCCGTGCTTTCATTTCGAAGAGTTTACCAGATTCTGTTTTCCGGTGGTAACGTGGCACCCAAACCCTAGTGATTTTTGCCCCTTAGGAGGCCACCAAATCCCAGTGTTCACCTTTTCTAATGGAAACGCAATGGTAGTAGTGTGTTGCTTTTCTCGACAAAGTAAGATCTCTTTGTGCTTTCATTTCGAGGCGTTTACAGCATCCTGTGTTTGTCTCGGAACGCGGCACCCTAATCCCCCGTGTTCTGTATGTGAGAAGCCAAAAAACTCCCAGCGTTCTCCTTTTCCAGCGGCGAGAAAGTGGTAGCGTTCTGCATTTCTTTGAGGAAAACAAGGGCGCTCTGTGCTTTTGTTGCCACGACTTTACCAGATTTTGTGTTTCGTACGTAACACGGCACTCGAAACCAGTATATTGACTCTAAGAAGGCGACACAATCCCAGCCTTATGCTATTTCAGTTGGAACAACAGGCTTGCGCCCTGCTCGTTTCCAGAAAACAAGATCGATCCGTGCTTTCATTTCGAAGAGTTTACCAGATTCTGTTTTCCGGTGGTAACGTGGCACCCAAACCCTAGTGATTTTTGCCCCTTAGGAGGCCACCAAATCCCAGTGTTCACCTTTTCTAATGGAATTGCAATGGTAGTAGTGTGTTGCTTTTCTCGACAAAATAAGATCTCTTTGTGCTTTCATTTCGAGGCGTTTATTAAATCCTGTGTTTCTCTCGGAACGCGGCACCTTAATCCCCCGTGTTCTGAATGTGAGAAGCCAAAAAACTCCCAGCGTTCTCCTTTTCCAGCGGCGAGAAAATGGTAGCGTTCTGCATTTCTTTGAGGAAAACAAGGGCGCTCTGTGCTGTTGTTGCCACGACTTTACCAGATTCTGTGTTTCGTACGTAACACGGCACTCGAAACCAGTATATTGACTCTAAGAAGGCGACACATTCCCAGCCTTATGCTATTTCAGTTGGAACAACAGGCTTGCGCCCTGCTCGTTTCCAGAAAACAAGATCGATCCGTGCTTTCATTTCGAAGAGTTTACCAGATTCTGTGTTCCGGTGGTAACGTGGCACCCAAACCCTAGTGATTTTTGGCCCTTAGAAGGACACCAAATCCCAGTGTTCACCTTTTCTAATGGAAACGCAATGGTAGTAGTGTGTTGCTTTTCTCGACAAAATAAGATCTCTTTGTGCTTTCATTTCGAGGCGTTTATTCAATCCTGTGTTTCTCTCGGAACGCGGCACCCTAATCCCCCGTGTTCTGAATATGAGAAGCCGAAAAACTCCCAGCGTTCTCCTTTTCAAGCGGCGAGAAAATGGTAGCGTTCTGCATTTCTTTGAGGAAAACAAGGGCGCTCTATACTTTTGGTGCCACGACTTTACCAGATTCTGTGTTTCGTACGTAACACGGCACTCGAAACCAGTATATTAACTCTAAGAAGGCGACACATTACAACCATTATGCTATTTCAGTTAAAACAACAGGCTTGCGTCCTGCTCGTTTCCAGAAAACAAGATCGATCCGTGCTTTCATTTCGAAGAGTTTACCAGATTCTGTGTTCCGGTGGTAACGTGGCACCCAAACCCTAGTGATTTTTGGCCCTTAGGAGGCCACCAAATTCTAGTGATCAGCTTTTCTAATGGCAACGAAATGGTAGTGTGTTGCTTTTGTCGACAGAATAAGATCTCTTTGAGCTTTCATTTCGAGGCGTTTACAGCATCCTGTGTTTGTCTCGGAACGCGGCACCCTAATCCCCCGTCTTCTGAATGTGAGAAGACAAAAAACTCCCAGCGTTCTCCTTTTCCAGCGGCGAGAAAATGGTAGCGTTCTGCATTTGTTTGAAGAAAACAAGGGCTCTCAATGCTTTTGTTGCCACGACTTTACCAGATTCTTTGTTTCGTACATAACACAGCACTCGAAACCAGTATATTGACTCTAAGAAGGCGACACATTCCCAGCCTTATGCTATTTCAGTTGGCACAACAGCCTTGCGTCCTGCTCGTTTCCTGAAAACAAGATCGATCCGTGCTTTCATTTCGAAGAGTTTACCAGATTCTGTTTTCCGGTGGTAACGTGGCACCCAAACCCTAGTGATTTTTGGCCCTTAGGAGGCCACCAAATCCCATTGTTAAGCTTTTTAATGGCAACGAAATGGTAGTAGTGTGTTGCTTTTCTCGACAGAATAAGATCTCTTTGTGCTTTCATTTCGAGGCGTTTATTAAACTCTGTGTTTCTCTCGGAACGCGGCACCCTAATCCCCCGTGTTCTGAATGTGAGAAGCCAAAAAACTCCCAGCGTTCTCCTTTTCCAGCGGCGAGAAAATGCTAGCATTCTGTTTTTCATTGAGGAAAACAAGGGCGCTCTGTGCTCTTGTTGCCACGACTTTACCAGATTCTGTGTTTGGTACGTAACACTGCACTCGAAAGCAGTATATTAACTTAAAGAAGGCGACACATTCCCAGCCTTATGCTATTTCCGTTGGAACAACAGCCTTGCGTCCTGCTCGTTTCCTGAAAACAAGATCGATCCGTGCTTTCATTTCGAAGAGTTTATTAGATTCTGTTTTCCGGTGGTAACGTGGCACCCAAACCCTAGTGATTTTTGCCCCTTAGGAGGCCACCAAATCCCAGTGTTCACCTTTTCTAATGGAAACGCAATGGTAGTAGTGTGTTGCTTTTCTCGACAAAGTAAGATCTCTTTGTGCTTTCATTTCGAGGCGTTTATTAAATCCTGTGTTTGTCTCGGAACGCGGCACCCTAATCCCCCGTGTTCTGAATGTGAGAAGCCAAAAAACTCCCGGCGTTCTCCTTTTCCAGCGGCGAGAAAATGGTAGCGTTCTGCATTTCTTTGAAGAAAACAAGGGCGCTCTCTGATTTTGTTGCCACGACTTTACCAGATTCTGTGTTTCGTACGTAACACGGCACTCGAAAACCAGTATATTGACTCTAAGAACGCGACACATTCCCAGCCTTATGCTATTTCAGTTGGAACAACAGGCTTGCGTCCTGCTCGTTTCCAAAAAACAAGATCGATCCATTCTTTCATTTCGAAGAGTTTACCAGATTCTGTGTTCCGGTGGTAACGTGGCACCCAAACCCTAGAGATTTTTGGCCCTTAGGAGGACACCAAATCCCAGTGTTCACCTTTTCTAATGGAAACGCAATGGTAGTAGTGTGTTGCTTTTCTCGACAAAATAAGATCTCTTTGTGCTTTCATTTCGAGGCGTTTATTCAATCCTGTGTTTCTCTCGGAACGCGGCACCCTAATCCCCCGTGTTCTGAATATGAGAAGCCGAAAAACTCCCAGCGTTCTCCTTTTCAAGCGGCGAGAAAATGGTAGCGTTCTGCATTTCTTTGAGGAAAACAAGGGCGCTCTGTGCTGTTGTTGCCACGACTTTACCAGATTCTGTGTTTCGTACGTAACACGGCACTCGAAACCTTGACTCTAAGAATGCGACACATTCCCAGCCTTATGCTATTTCAGTTGGAACAACAGGCTTGCGTCCTGCTCGTTTCCAAAAAACAAGATCGATCCGTTCTTTCATTTCGAAGAGTTTACCAGATTCTGTGTTCCGGTGGTAACGTGGCACCCAAACCCTAGTGATTTTTGGCCCTTAGGAGGCCACGAAATCCCATTGTTAAGCTTTTCTAATGGCAACACAATGGTAGTAGTGTGTTGCTTTTCTCGACAGAATAAGATCTCTTTGTGCTTTCATTTCGAGGCGTTTATTAAATCCTGAGTTTCTCTCGGAACGCGGCACCCTAATCCCCCGTGTTCTGAATGTGAGAAGCCAAAAAACTCCCAGCGTTCTCCTTTTCCAGCGGCGAGAAAATGGTAGAGTTCTGCATTTGTTTGAAGAAAACAAGGGCTCTCAATGCTTTTGTGGCCACGACTTTACCAGATTCTTTGTTTCGTACGTAACACAGCACTCGAAACTAGTATATTGATTCTAAGAAGGCGACACATTCCCAGCCTTATGCTATTTCATTAGGAACAACAGGCTTGCGTCCTGCTCGTTTCCAGAAAACAAGATCGATCCGTGCTTTCATTTCGAAGAGTTTACCAGATTCTGTGTTCCGGTGGTAACGTGGCACCCAAACCCTAGAGATTTTTGGCCCTTAGGAGGCCACCAAATCCTAGTGATCAGCTTTTCTAATGGCAACGAAAAAGTAGTGTGTTGCTTTTCTCGACAGAATAAGATCTCTTTGTGCTTTCATTTCGAGGCGTTTACCGCATCCTGTGTTTCTCTCATAACGCGGCACCCTAATCCCGTGTTCTGAATGTGAGAAGCCACAAAACTCCCCGCGTTCTCCTTTTCCAGCGGCGAGAAAATGGTAGCGTTCTGCATTTCTTTGAGGAAAACAAGGGCCCTCTATGCTTTTGTTGCCACGACTTTACCAGATTCTGTGTTTCGTACGTAACACGGCACTCGAAACCAGTATATTGACTCTAAGAACGCGACACATTCCCAGCCTTATGCTATTTCAGTTGGAAAAACAGGCTTGCGTCCTGCTCGTTTCCAGAAAACAAGATCGATCCGTGCTTTCATTTCGAAGAGTTTACCAGATTCTGTGTTCCGGTGGTAACGTGGCACCCAAACCGTAGTGATTTTTGGCCCTTAGGAGGACACCAAATCCCAGTGTTCACCTTTTCTAATGGAAACGCAATGGTAGTAGTGTGTTGCTTTTCTCGACAAAATAAGATCTCTTTGTGCTTTCATTTCGAGGCGTTTACAGCATCCTGTGTTTCTCTCGGAACGCGGCACCCTAATCCCCCGTGTTCTGAATATGAGAATTCGAAAAACTCCCAGCGTTCTCCTTTTCAAGCGGCGAGAAAATGGTAGCGTTCTGCATTTCTTTGAGGAAAACAAGGGCGCTCTGTGCTGTTGTTGCCACGACTTTACAAGATTCTGTGTTTCGTACGTAACACTGCACTCGAAACCAGTATATTAACTTAAAGAAGGCGACACATTCCCAGCCTTATGCTATTTCTGTTGGAACAAAAGGCTTGCGCCCTGCTCGTTTTCAGAAAACAAGATCGATCCGTACTTTCATTTCGAAGAGTTTACCAGATTCTGTGTTCCGGTGGTAACGTGGCACCCAAACCCTAGAGATTTTTGGCCCTTAGGAGGCCACCAAATTCTTGTGATCAGCTTTTCTAATGGCAACGAAAAAGTAGTGTGTTGCTTTTCTCGACAGAATAAGATCTCTTTGTGCTTTCATTTCGAGGCGTTTACCGCATCCTGTGTTTCTCTCATAACGGGGCACCCTAATCCCCCGTGTTCTGAATGTGAGAAGCCACAAAACTCCCCGCGTTCTCCTTTTCCAGCGGCGAGAAAATGGTAGCGTTCTGCATTTCTTTGAGGAAAACAAGGGCGCTCTATGCTTTTGTTGCCACGACTTTACCAGATTCTGTGTTTGGTATGTGTCACGGCACTCGAAACCAGTATATTGACTCTAAGAAGGCGACACATTCCCAGCCTTATGCTATTTCAGTTGGAACAACAGGCTTGAGTCCTGCTCGTTTCCTAAAAACAAGATCGATACGTGCTCTCATTTCGAAGAGTTTACCAGATTCTGTGTTCCGGTGGTAACGTGGCACCCAAACCCTAGAGATTTTTGGCCCTTAGGAGGCCACCAAATTCTTGTGATCAGCTTTTCTAATGGCAACGAAATGGTAGTGTGTTGCTTTTCTCGACAGAATAAGATCTCTTTGTGCTTTCATTTCGAGGCGTATATTAAATCCTGTGTTTCTCTCGGAACGCGGCACCCTAATTACCCGTGTTCTGAATGTGTGAAGACAAAGAAGTCCGAGCGTTCTCCTTTTCCAGCGGCGAGAAAATGGTAGCGTTCTGCATTTCTTTGAGGAAAACAAGGGCGCTCTGTGCTGTTGTTGCCAAAACATTACCAGATTCTGTGTTTCGTACGTAACACAGAATCTAAGAAGGTGTTACATTCCCAACCTTATGCTATTTAAGTTGGAAAAACAGGCTTGCGTCCTGCTCGTTTCCAGAAAACAGGATCGATCCGTGCTTTCATTTCGAAGAAATTACCAGATTCTGTGTTCCGGTGGTAACGTGGCACCCAAACCCTAGTGATTTTTGGCCCTTAGGAGGCCACGAAATCCCATTGTTAAGCTTTTCTAATGGCAACACAATGGTAGTAGTGTGTTGCTTTTCTCGACAAAATAAGATCTCTTTGTGGTTTCATTTCGAGGCGTTTACAGCATCCTGTGTTTCTCTTGGAACGCGGTACCCTAATCCCCCGTGTTCTGAATGTGAGAAGCCAAAAAACTCCCGGCGTTCTCCTTTTCCAGCGGCGAGAAAATGGTAGCGTTCTGCATTTCTTTGAGGAAAACAAGGGCGCTCTGTGCTTTTGTTGCCACGACTTTACCAGATTCTGTGTTTCGTACGTAACACGGCACTCAAAACCAGTATATTAACTCTAAGAAGGCGACACATTTCCAGCCTTATGCTATTTCAGTTGGAACAACAGGCTTGCGTCCTGCTCGTTTCCAAAAAACAAGATCGATCCGTGCTTTCATTTCGAAGAGTTTACCAGATTCTGTGTTCCGGTGTTAACGTGGCACCCAAACCCTAGTGATTTTTGGCCCTTAGGAGGCCACCAAATCCCAGTGTTCACCTTTTCTAATGGAAACGAAATGGTAGCAGTGTGTTGCTTTTCTCGACAAAATAAGATCTCTTTGTGCTTTCATTTCGAGGTGTTTACAGCATCCTGTGTTTCTCTCGGAACGCGGCACCCTAATCCCCCGTGTTCTGAATGTGAGAAGCCAAAAAACTCCCGGCGTTCTCCTTTTCCAGCGGCGAGAAAATGGTAGCGTTCTGCATTTCTCTGAGGAAAACAACGGCGCTCTGTGCTTTTGTTGCCACGACTTTACTAGATTCTGTGTTTCGTACGTAACACGGCACTCGAAACCAGTATATTGACTCTAAGAACGCGACACATTCCCAGCCTTATGCTATTTCTGTTGGAACAACAGGCTTGCGCCCTGCTCGTTTCCAGAAAACAAGATCGATCCGTGCTTTCATTTCGAAGAAATTACCAGATTCTGTGTTCCGGTGGTAACGTGGCACCCAAACCCTAGTGATTTTTGCCCCTTAGGAGGCCACCAAATCCCAGTGTTCACCTTTTCTAATGGAAACGCAATGGTAGTAGTGTGTTGCTTTTCTCGACAAAGTAAGATCTCTTTGTGCTTTCATTTCGAGGCGTTTACAGCATCCTGTGTTTCTCTCGGAACACGGCATCCTAATCCCCCGTGTTCTGAATGTGAGAAGCCAAAAAATTCCCAGCGTTCGCCTTTTCAAGCGGCGAGAAAATGGTAGCGTTCTGCATCTCTTTGAGGAAAACAAGGGCGCTCCGTGCTTTTCTTGCCACGACTTTACCAGATTCTATGTTTAAATGCGTAACACGGCACTCGAAACCAGTATATTGACTCTAAAGCGACACATTCCCAGCCTTATGCTATTTCAGTTGGAACAACACGCTTTCATCCTGCTCGTTTCCAAAAAACAAGATCGATCCGTGCTTTCATTTCGAAGAGTTTACCAGATTCTGTGTTTCGGTGGTAACGTGGCACCCAAACCCTAGTGATTTTTGGCCCTTAGGAGGCCACGAAATCCCATTGTTAAGCTTTTCTAATGGCAACACAATGGTAGTAGTGTGTTGCTTTTCTCGACAGAATAAGATCTCTTTGTGCTTTCATTTCGAGGCGTTTATTAAACCTGTGTTTCTCTGGGAACGCGGCACCCTAACCCCCCGTGTTCTGAATGTGAGAAGCCGAAAAACTCCCCGCGTTCTCCTTTTCCAGCGGCGAGAAAATGGTAGCGTTCTGCATTTCTTTGAGGAAAACAAGGGCGCTCTGTGCTGTTGTTGCCAAAACATTACCAGATTCTGTGTTTCGTACGTAACACAGAATCTAAGAAGGTGTTACATTCCCAGCCTTATGCTATTTAAGTTGGAAAAACAGGCTTGCGCCCTGCTCGTTTCCAGAAAACAAGATCGATCCGTGCTTTCATTTCGAAGAGTTTACCAGATTCTGTGTTCCGGTGGTAACGTGGCACCCAAACCCTAGAGATTTTTGGCCCTTAGGAGGCCACCAAATCCTAGTGATCAGCTTTTCTAATGGCAACACAATGGTAGTAGTGTGTTGCTTTTCTCGACAGAATAAGATCTCTTTGTGCTTTCATTTCGAGGCGTTTATTAAAGCCTGTGTTTCTCTGGGAACGCGGCACCCTAATCCCCCGTGTTCTGAATGTGAGAAGCCGAAAAACTCCCAGCGTTCTCCTTTTCCAGCGGCGAGAAAATGGTAGCGTTCTGCATTTCTTTGAGGAAAACAAGGGCGCTCAATGCTTTTGTTTGCACGACTTTACCAGATTCTGTGTTTCGTACGTAACACGGCACTCGAAACCAGTATATTGACTCTAAGAACGCGACACATTCCCAGCCTTATGCTATTTCAGTTGGAACAACAGGCTTGCGTCCTGCTCGTTTCCAGAAAACAAGATCAATACGTGCTCTCATTTCGAAGAGTTTACCAGATTCTGTGTTCCGGTGGTAACGTGGCACCCAAACCCTAGTGATTTTTGGCCCTTAGGAGGCCACCAAATTCTAGTGATCAGCTTTTCTAATGGCAACGAAATGGTAGTGTGTTGCTTTTCTCGACAGAATAAGATCTCTTTGTGCTTTAATTTTGAGGCGTTTATTAAATCCTGTGTTTCTCTCGGAACGCGGCACCCTAATCCCCCGTGTTCTGAATGTGAGAAGCCAAAAAACTCCCTGCGTTCTCCTTTTCCAGCGGCGAGAAAATGGTAGCGTTCTGCATTTGTTTGAAGAAAACAAGGGCTCTCAATGCTTTTGTTGCCACGACTTTACCAGATTCTTTGTTTCGTACGTAACACAGCACTCGAAACCAGTATATTGACTCTAAGAAGGCGACACATTCCCAGCCTTATGCTATTTCATTAGAACAACAGGCTTGCGTCCTGCTCGTTTCCAGAAAACAAGATCGATCCGTGCTTTCATTTCGAAGAGTTTACCACATTCTGTGTTCCGATGGTAACGTGGCACCAAAACCGTAGTGATTTTTGGCCCTTAGGAGGCCACCAAATCCCAGTGTTCACCTTTTCTAATGGCAACACAATGGTAGTAGTGTGTTGCTTTTCTCGACAGAATAAGATCTCTTTGTGCTTTCATTTCGAGGCGTTTAGCGCATCCTGTGTTTCTCTCGGAACACGGCATCCTAATCCCCCGTGTTCTGAATGTGAGAAGCCAAAAAATTCCCAGCGTTCGCCTTTTCAAGCGGCGAGAAAATGGTAGCGTTCTGCATCTCTTTGAGGAAAACAAGGGCGCTCCGTGCTTTTCTTGCCACGACTTTACCAGATTCTATGTTTCGTACGTAACACGGCACTCGAAACCAGTATATTGACACTAAGAAGGCGACACATTTCCAGCTTTATGTTATTTCAGTTGGAACAACACGCTTTCATCCTGCTCGTTTCCAAAAAACAAGATCGATCCGTGCTTTCATTTCGGAAAAATTACCAGATTCTGTGTTCCGGTGGTAACGTGGCACCCAAACCCTAGTGATTTTTGGCCCTTAGGAGGCCACCAAATCCCATTGTTAAGCTTTTCTAATGGCAACACAATGGTAGTAGTGTGCTGCTTCCCCCGACAGAATAACACCTCCTCGTGCTTTCACTTCGAGGCGTTTATTAAATCCTGTGTTTCTCTCGGAACGCGGCACCCTAATCCCCCGTGTTCTGAATGTGAGAAGCCAAAAAACTCCCGGCGTTCTCCTTTTCCAGCAACGAGAAAATGGTAGCGTTCTGCATTTCTTTGAAGAAAACAAGGGCGCTCTCTGCTTTTGTTGCCACGACTTTACCAGATTCTGTGTTTAAATGCGTAACACTGCACTCGAAACCAGTATATTGACTCTAAGAACGCGACACATTCCCAGCCTTATGCTATTTCAGTTGGGACAACGGGCTTGCGTCCTGCTCGTTTCCAAAAAACAAGATCGATCCCTTCTTTCATTTCGAAGAGTTTACCAGATTCTGTGTTCCGGTGGTAACGTGGCACCCAAACCCTAGAGATTTTTGGCCCTTAGGAGGCTACAAATTCTAGTGATCAGCCTTTCTAATGGCAACGAAGAGGTAGTGTGTTGCTTTTCTCGACAGAATAAGATCTCTTTGTGCTTTCATTTCGAGGCGTTTATTAAATCCTGTGTTTCTCTCGGAACGCGGCACCCTAATCCCCCGTGTTCTGAATGTGAGAAGCCAAAAAACTCCCAGCGTTCTCCTTTTCCAGCGGCGAGAAAATGGTAGCGTTCTGCATTTCTTTGAGGAAAACAAGGGCGCTCTGTGCTTTTGTTGCCACGACTTTACCAGATTCTGTGTTTGGTACGTAACACTGCACTCGAAAGCAGTATATTAACTTAAAGAAGGCGACACATTCCCAGCCTTATGCTATTTCAGTTGGCACAACAGCCTTGCGTCCTGCTCGTTTCCTGAAAACAAGATCGATCCGTGCTTTCATTTCGAAGAGTTTACCAGATTCTGTTTTCCGGTGGTAACGTGGCACCCAAACCCTAGAGATTTTTGGCCCTTAGGAGGCTACAAATTCTAGTGATCAGCCTTTCTAATGGCAACGAAGAGGTAGTGTGTTGCTTTTCTCGACAGAATAAGATCTCTTTGTGCTTTCATTTCGAGGCGTTTATTAAATCCTGTGTTTCTCTCGGAACGCGGCACCCTAATCCCCCGTGTTCTGAATGTGAGAAGCCAAAAAACTCCCAGCGTTCTCCTTTTCCAGCGGCGAGAAAATGGTAGCGTTCTGCATTTCTTTGAGGAAAACAAGGGCGCTCTGTGCTTTTGTTGCCACGACTTTACCAGATTCTGTGTTTCGTACGTAACACGGCACTCGAAACCAGTATATTGACTCTAAGAACGCGACACATTCCCAGCCTTATGCTATTTCTGTTGGAACAACAGGCTTGCGCCTGCGTTTTCCAGAAAACAAGATCGATCCGTGCTTTCATTTCGAAGAAATTACCAGATTCTGTGTTCCGGTGGTAACGTGGCACCCAAACCCTAGTGATTTTTGGCCCTTAGGAGGCCACCAAATCCCAGTGTTCACCTTTTCTAATGGAAACACAATGGTAGTAGTGTGTTGCTTTTCTCGACAAAATAAGATCTCTTTGTGCTTTCATTTCGAGGCGTTTATTAAATCCTGTGTTTCTCTCGGAACGCGGCACCCTAATCCCCTGTGTTCTGAATGTGAGAAGCCGAAAAACTCCCAGCGTTCTCCTTTTCCAGCGGCGAGAAAATGGTAGCGTTCTGCATTTCTTTGAGGAAAACAAGGGCGCTCTGTGCTTTTGTTGCCAAAACATTACCAGATTCTGTGTTTCGTACGTAACACAGAATCTAAGAAGGTGTTACATTCCCAGCCTTATGCTATTTCAGTTGGAACAACAGCCTTGCGTCCTGCTCGTTTCCTGAAAACAAGATCGATCCGTGCTTTCATTTCGAAGAGTTTACCAGATTCTGTGTTCCGGTGGTAACGTGGCACCCAAACCCTAGTGATTTATGGCCCTTAGGAGGCCACCAAATTCCAGTGTTCAGCCTTTCCAATGGCAACGCAATGGTAGCAGTGTGTTGCTTTTCTCGACAGAATAAGATCTCTTTGTGCTTTCATTTCGAGGCGTTTACCGCATCCTGTGTTTCTCTCGGAACGCGGCACCTTAATCCCCCGTGTTCTAAATGTGAGAAGACAAAAAACTCCCAGCGTTCTCCTTTTCCAGCGGCGAGAAAATGGTAGCGTTCTGCATTTCATTGAGGAAAACAAGGGCGCTCTGTGCTGTTGTTGCCACGACTTTACCAGATTCTGTGTTTCGTACGTAACACGGCACTCGAAACCAGTATATTGACTCTAAGAACGCGACACATTCCCAGCCTTATGCTATTTCAGTTGGAATAACAGGCTTGCGTCCTGCTCGTTTCCAGAAAACAAGATCGATCCGTGCTTTAATTTCGAAGAGTTTTTCACATTCTGTGTTCCGGTGGTAACGTGGCACCCAAACCCTAGAGATTTTTGGCCCTTAGGAGGCCACCAAATCCCAGTGTTCAGCTTTTCTAATGGGCAACGAAATGGTAGTGTGTTGCTTTTCTCGACAGAATAAGATCTCTTTGTGCTTTCATTTCGAGGCGTTTACAGCATCCTGTGTTTCTCTCACAACGCGGCACCCTAATTCCCCGTGTTCTGAATATGAGAAGCCGAAAAACTCCCAGCGTTCTCCTTTTCCAGCGGCGAGAAAATGGTAGCGTTCTGCATTTCTTTGAGGAAAACAAGGGCGCTCTGTGCTCTTGTTGCCACGACTTTACCAGATTCTGTGTTTCGTACGTAACACGGCACTCGAAACCAGTATATTGACTCTAAGAAGGCGACACATACCCAGCCTTATGGTATTTCTGTTGGAACAACAGGCTTGCGCCCTGCTCGTTTCCAGAAAACAAGATCGATCCGTGCTTTCATTTCGAAGAGTTTACCAGATTCTGTGTTCCGGTGGTAACGTGGCACCCAAACCCTAGAGATTTTTGGCCCTTAGGAGGCCACCAAATCCCAGTGTTCAGCTTTTCTAATGGGCAACGAAATGGTAGTGTGTTGCTTTTCTTGACAAAATAAGATGTCTTTGTGCTTTCATTTTGAGGCGTTTACCGTATCCTGTGTTTCTCTCGGAACGCGGCACCTTAATTACCCGTGTTCTGAATGTGAGAAGACAAAGAACTCCGAGCGTTCTCCTTTTCCAGCGGCGAGAAAATGGTAGCGTTCTGCTTTTGTTTGAGGAAAACAAGGGCGCTCTGTGCTGTTGTTTCCAAAACATTACCAGATTCTGTGTTTCGTACGTAACACAGAATCTAAGAAGGTGTTACATTCCCAGCCTTATGCTAATTAAATTGGAACCACAGGCTTGCGTCCTGCTCGTTTCCAGAAAACAGGATCGATCCGTGCTTTCATTTCGAAGAGTTTACCAGATTCTGTGTTCCGGTGGTAACGTGGCACCCAAACCCTAGTGATTTTTGGCCCTTAGGAGGACACCAAATCCCAGTGTTCACCATTTCTAATGGAAACGCAATGGTAGTGTGTTGCTTTTCTCGACAAAATAAGATCTCTTTGTGGTTTCATTTCGAGGCGTTTACAGAATCCTGTGTTTCTCTCGGAACGCGGCACCCTAATCCCCCGTGTTCTGAATGTGAGAAGCCAAAAAACTCCCAGCGTTCTCCTTTTCCAGCGGCGAGAAAATGGTAGCGTTCTGCATTTCTTTGAGGAAAACAAGGGCGCTCTGTGCTTTTGTTGCCACGACTTTACCAGATTCTGTGTTTCGTACGTAACACGGCACTCGAAACCAGTATATTGACTCTAAGAACGCGACACATTCCCAGCCTTATGCTATTTCAGTTGGAACAACAGGCTTGCGTCCTGCTCGTTTCCAAAAAACAAGATCGATCCGTTCTTTCATTTCGAAGAGTTTACCAGATTCTGTGTTCCGGTGGTAACGTGGCACCCAAACCCTAGTGATTTTTGGCCCTTAGGAGGACACCAAATCCCAGTGTTCACCATTTCTAATGGAAACGCAATGGTAGTGTGTTGCTTTTCTCGACAAAATAAGATCTCTTTGTGCTTTCATTTCGAGGCGTTTACAGCATCCTGTGTTTCTCTCGGAACGCGGCACCCTAATCCCCCGTGTTCTGAATGTGAGAAGCCAAAAAACTCCCAGCGTTCTCCTTTTCCAGCGGCGAGAAAATGGTAGCGTTCTGCATTTCTTTGAGGAAAACAAGGGCGCTCTGTGCTTTTGTTGCCACGACTTTACCAGATTCTGTGTTTCGTACGTAACACGGCACTCGAAACCAGTATATTGACTCTAAGAACGCGACACATTCCAGCCTTATGCTATTTCAGTTGGAACAACAGGCTTGCGTCCTGCTCGTTTCCAGAAAACAAGATCGATCCGTGCTTTCATTTCGAAGAGTTTACCACATTCTGTGTTCCGGTGGTAACGTGGCACCCAAACCCTAGTGATTTTTGGCCCTTAGGAGGCCACCAAATTCTAGTGATCAGCTTTTCTAATGGAAACGCAATGGTAGTAGTGTGTTGCTTTTCTCGACAGAATAAGATCTCTTTGTGCTTTCATTTCGAGGTGTTTACAGCATCCTGTGTTTCTCTCGGAACGCGGCACCCTAATCCCCCGTGTTCTGAATGTGAGAAGCCAAAAAACTCCCGGCGTTCTCCTTTTCCAGCGGCGAGAAAATGGTAGCGTTCTGCATTTCTTTGAAGAAAACAAGGGCGCTCTCTGCTTTTGTTGCCACGACTTTACCAGATTCTGTGTTTGGTACGTATCACTGCACTCGAAAGCAGTATATTAACTTAAAGAAGGCGACACATTCCCAGCCTTATGCTATTTCAGTTGGCACAACAGCCTTGCGTCCTGCTCGTTTCCTGAAAACAAGATCGATCCGTGCTTTCATTTCGAAGAGTTTACCAGATTCTGTTTTCCGGTGGTAACGTGGCACCCAAACCCTAGTGATTTTTGCCCCTTAGGAGGCCACCAAATCCCAGTGTTCACCTTTTCTAATGGAAACGAAATGGTGGTAGTGTGTTGCTTTTCTCGACAGAATAAGATCTCTTTGTGCTTTAATTTCGAGGCGTTTATTAAATCCTGTGTTTCTCTCGGAACGCGGCACCCTAATCCCCCGTGTTCTGAATGTGAGAAGCCAAAAAACTCCCAGCGTTCTCCTTTTCCAGCCGCGAGAAAATGGTAGGGTTCTGCATTTCTTTGAGGAAAACAAGGGCGCTCTGTGATGTTGTTGCCACGACTTTACAAGATTCTGTGTTTGGTACGTAACACTGCACTCGAAACCAGTATATTGACTCTAAGAAGGGGACACATTCCCAGCCTTATCCTATTTCAGTTGGAACAACAGCCTTGCGTCCTGCTCGTTTCCTGAAAACAAGATCGATACGTGCTCTCATTTCGAAGAGTTTACCAGATTCTGTGTTCCGGTGGTAACGTGGCACCCAAACCCTAGTGATTTTTGGCCCTTAGGAGGCCACCAAATTCTAGTGTTCAGCTTTTCTAATGGCAACGAAATGGTAGTGTGTTGCTTTTCTCGACAGAATAAGATCTCTTTGTGCTTTAATTTCGAGGCGTTTATTAAATCCTGTGTTTCTCTCGGAACGCGGCACCCTAATCCCCCGTGTTCTGAATGTGAGAAGCCAAAAAACTCCCTGCGTTCTCCTTTTCCAGCGTTGAGAAAATGCTAGCGTTCTGCATTTCTTTGAGGAAAACAAGGGCGCTCTGTGATGTTGTTGCCACGACTTTACCAGATTCTGTGTTTGGTACGTAACACTGCACTCGAAACCAGTATATTGACTCTAAGAAGGCGACACATTCCCAGCCTTATGCTATTTCAGTTGGAACAACAGCCTTGCGTCCTGCTCGTTTCCTGAAAACAAGATCGATCCGTGCTTTCATTTCGAAGAGTTTACCACATTCTGTGTTCCGGTGGTAACGTGGCACCCAAACCCTAGATATTTTTGGCCCTTAGGAGGCCACCAAATTCTAGTGATCAGCTTTTCTAATGGCAACGAAATGATAGTGTGTTGCTTTTCTCGACAGAATAAGATCTCTTTGTGCTTTAATTTGGAGGCGTTTATTAAATCCTGTGTTTCTCTCGGAACGCGGCACCCTAATCCCCCGTGTTCTGAATGTGAGAAGCCAAAAACTCCCTGCGTTCTCCTTTTCCAGCGGCTAGAAAATGGTAGCGTTCTGCATTTCTTGAGGAAAACAAGGGCGCTCTATGCTTTTGTTGGCACGACTTTACCAGATTCTGTGTTTCGTACGTAACACGGCACTCGAAACCAGTATATTGACGCTAAGAACGCGACACATTCCCAACCTTATGCTATTTCAGTTGGAACAACAGGCTTGCGTCCTGCTCGTTTCCTGAAAACAAGATCAATACGTGCTCTCATTTCGAAGAGTTTACCAGATTCTGTGTTCCGGTGGTAACGTGGCACCCAAATCCTAGTGATTTTTGGCCCTTAGGAGGCCACCAAATTCTAGTGTTCAGCCTTTCCAATGGCGACGCAATGGTAGCAGTGTGTTGCTTTTCTCGACAGAATAAGATCTCTTTGTGCTTTAATTTCGCGGCGTTTATTAAATCCTGTGTTTCTCTCGTCACGCGGCACCCTAATCCCCCGTGTTCTCACTGTGAGCGGCCAAACACCTCCCTGCGTTCTCCTTTTCAGCCGAGAAAATGCTAGCATTCTGTTTTTCATTGAGGAAAACAAGGGCGCTCTGTGCTCTTGTTGCCACGACTTTACCAGATTCTGTGTTTGGTACGTAACACTGCACTCGAAAGCAGTATATTAACTTAAAGAAGGCGACACATTCCCAGCCTTATGCTATTTCAGTTGGCACAACAGCCTTGCGTCCTGCTCGTTTCCTGAAAACAAGATCGATCCGTGCTTTCATTTCGAAGAGTTTACCACATTCTGTGTTCCGGTGGTAACGTGGCACCCAAACCCTAGATATTTTTGGCCCTTAGGAGGCCACCAAATTCTAGTGATCAGCTTTTCTAATGGCAACGAAATGATAGTGTGTTGCTTTTCTCGACAGAATAAGATCTCTTTGTGCTTTAATTTGGAGGCGTTTATTAAATCCTGTGTTTCTCTCGGAACGCGGCACGCTAATCCCCCGTGTTCTGAATGTGAGAAGCCAAAAACTCCCTGCGTTCTCCTTTTCCAGCGGCTAGAAAATGGTAGCGTTCTGCATTTCTTGAGGAAAACAAGGGCGCTCTATGCTTTTGTTGCCACGACTTTACCAGATTCTGTGTTTCGTACGTGTCACGGCACTCGAAACCAGTATATTGACTCTAAGAAGGCGACACATTCCCAGCCTTATGCTATTTCAGTTGGAACAACAGGCTTGCGTCCTGCTCGTTTCCTGAAAACAAGATCGATACGTGCTCTCATTTCGAAGAGTTTACCAGATTCTGTGTTCCGGTGGTAACGTGGCACCCAAACCCTAGTGATTTTTGGCCCTTAGGAGGCCACCAAATCCCATTGTTAAGCTTTTCTAATGGAAACGCAATGGTAGTAGTGTGTTGCTTTTCTCGACTGAATAAGATCTCTTTGTGCTTTAATTTCGAGGCGTTTATTAAATCCTGTGTTTCTCTCGGAACGCGGCACCCTAATCCCCCGTGTTCTGAATGTGAGAAGCCAAAAACTCCCTGCGTTCTCCTTTTCCAGCGGCGAGAAAATGGTAGCGTTCTGCATTTCTCTGAGGAAAACAAGGGCGCTCTATGCTTTTGTTGCCACGACATTACCAGATTCTGTGTTTCGTACGTGTCACGGCACTCGAAACCAGTATATTGACTCTAAGAAGGCGACACATTCCCAGCCTTATGCTATTTCAGTTGGAACAACAGGCTTGCGTCCTGCTCGTTTCCTGAAAACAAGATCGATACGTGCTCTCATTTCGAAGAGTTTACCAGATTCTGTGTTCCTGTGGTAACGTGGCACCCAAACCCTAGTGATTTTTGGCCCTTAGGAGGCCACCAAATTCCTGTGTTCAGCCTTTCCAATGGCAACGCAATGGTAGCAGTGTGTTGCTTTTCTCGACAGAATAAGATCTCTTTGTGGTTTCATTTCGAGGCGTTTACCGCATCCTGTGTTTCTCTCGGAACGCGGCACCCTAATCCCCCGTGTTCTGAATGTGAGAAGCCAAAAAACTCCCAGCGTTCTCCTTTTCCAGCGGCGAGAAAATGGTAGCGTTTCGCATTTGTTTGAAGAAAACAAGGGCTCTCAATGCTTTTGTTGCCACGACTTTACCAGATTCTGTGTTTCGTACGTAACACTGCACTCGAAACCAGTATATTGACTCTAAGAACGCGACACATTCCCAACCTTATGCTATTTCAGTTGGAACAACACGCTTTCATCCTGCTCGTTTCCAAAAAACAAGATCGATCCGTGCTTTCATTTTGGAAAAATTACCAGATTCTGTGTTCCGGTGGTAACGTGGCACCCAAACCCTAGTGATTTTTGGCCCTTAGGAGGCCACCAAATCCCATTGTTAAGCTTTTCTAATGGAAACGCAATGGTAGTAGTGTGTTGCTTTTCTCGACTGAATAAGATCTCTTTGTGCTTTCATTTCGAGGCGTTTATTAAATCCTGTGTTTCTCTCGGAACGCGGCTCCCTAATCCCCTGGTTCTGAATGTGAGAAGCCAAAAACTCCCTGCGTTCTCCTTTTCCAGCGGCGAGAAAATGGTAGCGTTCTGCATTTCTTTGAGGAAAACAAGGGCGCTCTATGCTTTTGTTGCCACGACTTTACCAGATTCTGTGTTTCGTACGTGTCACGGCACTCGAAACCAGTATATTGACTCTAAGAAGGCGACACATTCCCAGCCTTATGCTATTTCAGTTGGAACAACAGGCTTGCGTCCTGCTCGTTTCCTGAAAACAAGATCGATACGTGCTCTCATTTCGAAGAGTTTACCAGATTCTGTGTTCCGATGGTAATGTGGCACCAAAACCGTAGTGATTTTTGGCCCTTAGGAGGCCACCAAATTCCAGTGTTCAGCCTTTCCAATGGCAACGCAATGGTAGCAGTGTGTTGCTTTTCTCGACAGAATAAGATCTCTTTGTGCTTTAATTTCGAGGCGTTTATTAAATCCTGTGTTTCTCTCGGAACGCGGCACCCTAATCCCCCGTGTTCTGAATGTGAGAAGCCGAAAAACTCCGAGCGTTCTCCTTTTCCAGCGGCGAGAAAATGGTAGCGTTCTGCATTTCTTTGAGGAAAACAAGGGCGCTCTGTGTTTTTGTTGCCAACACTTTACCAGATTCTCTGTTTCGTACGTAACACGGCACTCGAAACCAGTATATTGACTCTAAGAACGCGACACATTCCCAGCCTTATGCTATTTCAGTTGGAACAACAGGCTTGCGTCCTGCTCGTTTCCAAACAAAAAAGATCGATCCGTTCTTTCATTTCGAAGAGTTTACCAGATTCTGTGTTCCGGTGGTAACGTGGCACCCAAACCCTAGAGATTTTTGGCCCTTAGGAGGCCACCAAATCCCAGTGTTCACCTTTTCTAATGGCATTGAAATGGTAGTGTGTTGCTTTTCTCGACAGAATAAGATCTCTTTGTGCTTTCATTTCGAGGCGTTTACCGCATCCTGTGTTTCTCTCGGAACGCGACACCCTAATCCCCCGTGTTCTGAATGTGAGAAGCCAAAAAACTCCCTGCGTTCTCCTTTTCCAGCGTTGAGAAAATGGTAGCGTTCTGCATTTCTTTGAGGAAAACAAGGGCGCTCTGTGCTGTTGTTGCCACGACTATACCAGATTCTGTGTTTCGTACGTGTCACGGCACTCGAAACCAGTATATTGACTCTAAGAAGGCGACACATTCCCAGCCTTATGCTATTTCAGTTGGAACAACAGCCTTGCGCCTGCTCGTTTCCTGAAAACAAGATCGATACGTGCTCTCATTTCGAAGAGTTTACCAGATTCTGTGTTCCTGTGGTAACGTGGCACCCAAACCCTAGTGATTTTTGGCCCTTAGGAGGCCACCAAATCCCAGTGTTCAGCTTTTCTAATGGGCAACAAAATGGTAGTGTGTTGCTTTTCTTGACAAAATAAGATGTCTTTGTGCTTTCATTTTGAGGCGTTTACTGTATCCTTTTCTCTCGGAACGCGGCACCCTAATTACCCGTGTTCTGAATGTGAGAAGACAAAGAACTCCGAGCGTTCTCCTTTTCCAGCGGCGAGAAAATGGTAGCGTTCTGCATTTCTTTGAGGAAAACAAGGGCGCTCTGTGCTGTTGTTGCCAAAACATTACCAGATTCTGTGTTTCGTACGTAACACAGAATCTAAGAAGGTGTTACATTCCCAGCCTTATGCTAATTAAATTGGAACCACAGGCTTGCGTCCTGCTCGTTTCCAGAAAACAGGATCGATCCGTGCTTTCATTTCGAAGAGTTTACCAGATTCTGTGTTCCGGTGGTAACGTGGCACCCAAACCCTAGTGATTTATGGCCCTTAGGACGCCACCAAATCCCAGTGTTCACCATTTCTAATGGAAATGCAATGGTAGTGTGTTGCTTTTCTCGACAAAATAAGATCTCTTTGCGGTTTCATTTCGAGGCGTTTACAGCATCCTGGGTTTCTCTCGGAACGCGGCACCCTAATCCCCCGTGTTCTAAATGTGAGAAGCCAAAAAACTCCCAGCGTTCTCCTTTTCCAGCGGCGAGAAAATGGTAGCGTTCTGCATTTCTTTGAGGAAAACAAGGGCGCTCTGTGCTTTTGTTGCCACGACTTTACCAGATTCTGTGTTTCGTACGTAACACGGCACTCGAAACCAGTATATTGACTCTAAGAACGCGACACATTCCCAGCCTTATGCTATTTCAGTTGGAACAACAGGCTTGCGTCCTGCTCGTTTCCAAAAAACAAGATCGATCCGTTCTTTCATTTCGAAGAGTTTACCAGATTCTGTGTTCCTGTGGTAACGTGGCACCCAAACCCTAGAGCTTTTTGGCCCTTAGGAGGCCACCAAATTCTAGTGATCAGCTTTTCTAATGGCAACGAAATGGTAGTGTGTTGCTTTTCTCGACAGAATAAGATCTCTTTGTGCTTTCATTTCGAGGCGTTTACCGCATCCTGTGTTTCTCTCGGAACGCGGCACCCTAATCCCCCGTGTTCTGAATGTGAGAAGCCAAAAAACTCCCAGCGTTCTCCTTTTCCAGCGGCGAGAAAATGGTAGCGTTCTGCATTTCTTTGAGGAAAACAAGGGCGCTCTATGCTTTTGTTGCCACGACTTTACCAGATTCTGTGTTTCGTACGTGTCACGGCACTCATTTCGAACGTGTCACGGCACTCATGTCGATACGTGCTCTCATTTCGAAGAGTTTACCAGATTCTGTGTTCCGGTGGTAACGTGGCACCCAAACCCTAGTGATTTTTGGCCCTTAGGAGGCCACCAAATCCCATTGTTAAGCTTTTCTAATGGCAACGCAATGGTAGTAGTGTGTTGCTTTTCTCGACAGAATAAGATCTCTTTGTGCTTTCATTTCGAGGCGTTTATTAAATCCTGTGTTTCTCTCGGAACGCGGCACCCTAATCCCCCGTGTTCTGAATGTGAGAAGCCAAAAAACACCCAGCGTTCTCCTTTTCCAGCGGCGAGAAAATGGTAGCGTTCTGCATTTCTTTGAGGAAAACAAGGGCTCTAAATGCTTTTGGTGCCACGACCTTACAAGATTCTGTGTTTCGTACGTAACACGGCACTCGAAACCAGTATATTGACTCTAAGAAGGCGACACATTACAAACATTATGCTATTTCAGTTGGAACAACAGGCTTGCGTCCTGCTCGTTTCCAGAAAACAAGATCGATCCGTGCTTTCATTTCGAAGAGTTTACCAGATTCTGTGTTCCGGTGGTAAGGTGGCACCCAAACCCTAGTGATTTATGGCCTTTAGGAGGACACCAAATCCCATTGTTAAGCTTTTCTAATGGCAACACAATGGTAGTAGTGTGTTGCTTTTCTCGACTGAATAAGATCTCTTTGTGGTTTCATTTCGAGGCGTTTACAGCATCCTGTGTTTCTCTCGGAACGCGGCACCCTAATCCCCCGTGTTCTGAATGTGAGAAGCCAAAAAACTCCCAGCGTTCTCCTTTTCCAGCGGCGAGAAAATGGTAGCGTTCTGCTTTTGTTTGAGGAAAACAAGGGCGCTCTGTGCTTTTGTTGCCACGACTTTACCAGATTCTATGTTTCGTACGTGTCACGGCACTCGAAACCAGTATATTGACTCTAAGAAGGCGACACATTCCCAGCCTTATGCTATTTCAGTTGGCACAACAGCCTTGCGTCCTGCTCGTTTCCTGAAAACAAGATCGATCCGTGCTTTCATTTCGAAGAGTTTACCAGATTCTGTTTTCCGGTGGTAACGTGGCACCCAAACCCTAGTGATTTTTGCCCCTTAGGAGGCCACCAAATCCCAGTGTTCACCTTTTCTAATGGAAACGCAATGGTAGTAGTGTGTTGCTTTTCTCGACAAAGTAAGATCTCTTTGTGCTTTCATTTCGAGGCGTTTACAGCATCCTGTGTTTCTCTCGGAACGCGGCACCCTAATCCCCCGTGTTCTGAATGTGAGAAGCCAAAAAACTCCCAGCGTTCTCCTTTTCCAGCGGCGAGAAAATGGTAGCGTTCTGCATTTCTTTGAGGAAAACAAGGGCGCTCTGTGCTTTTGTTGCCACGACTTTACCAGATTCTGTGTTTCGTACGTAACACGGCACTCGAAACCAGTATATTGACTCTAAGAACGCGACACATTCCAGCCTTATGCTATTTCAGTTGGAACAACAGGCTTGCGTCCTGCTCGTTTCCAGAAAACAAGATCGATCCGTGCTTTCATTTCGAAGAGTTTACCAGATTCTGTGTTCCGGTGGTAACGTGGCACCCAAACCCTACTGATTTTCGGCCCTTAGGTGGCCACCAAATCCCAGTGTTCACCTTTTTTAATGGAAACGCAATGGTAGTAGTGTGTTGCTTTTCTCGACAAAATAAGATCTCTTTGTGCTTTCATTTCGAGGCGTTTACAGCATCCTGTGTTTCTCTCGGAACGCGGCACCCTAATCCCCCGTGTTCTGAATGTGAGAAGCCAAAAAATTCCCAGCGTTCGCCTTTTCAAGCGGCGAGAAAATGGTAGCCTTCTGCATCTCTTTGAGGAAAACAAGGGCGCTCCGTGCTTTTCTTGCCACGACTTTACCAGATTCTATGTTTCGTCTGTAACACGGCACTCGAAACCAGTATATTGACACTAAGAAGGCGACACATTTCCAGCTTTATGTTATTTCAGTTGGAACAACACGCTTTCATCCTGCTCGTTTCCAAAAAACAAGATCGATCCGTGCTTTCGATTCGAAGAAATTACCAGATTCTGTGTTCCGGTGGTAACGTGGCACCCAAACCCTAGTGATTTTTGGCCCTTAGGAGGCCACCAAATCCTAGTGATCAGCTTTTCTAATGGCAACGAAATGGTAGTGTGTTGCTTTTCTCGACAGAATAAGATCTCTTTGTGCTTTCATTTTGAGGCGTTTACCGTATCCTGTGTTTCTCTCGGAACACGGCACCCTAATTACCCGTGTTCTGAATGTGAGAAGACAAAGAACTCGGCGTTCTCCTTTTCCAGCGGCGAAAATGGTAGCGTTCTGCATTTCTTTGAGGAAAACAAGGGCGCTCTGTGCTGTTGTTGCCAAAACATTACCAGATTCTGTGTTTCGTACGTAACACAGAATCTAAGAAGGTGTTACATTCCCAGCCTTATGCTATTTAAGTTGGAACAACAACCTTGCGTCCTGCTCGTTTCCTGAAAACAAGATCGATCCGTACTTTCATTTCGAAGAGTTTACCAGATTCTGTGTTCCGATGGTAACGTGGCACCAAAACCGTAGGGATTTTTAGCCCTTAGGAGGCCACCAAATTCCAGTGTTCAGCCTTTCCAATGGCAACGCAATGGTAGCAGTGTGTTGCTTTTCTCGACAGAATAAGATCTCTTTGTGCTTTCATTTCGAGGCGTTTATTAAATCCTGTGTTTCTCTCGGAACGCGGCACCCTAATCCCCCGTGTTCTGAATGTGAGAAGCCAAAAAACTCCCTGCGTTCTCCTTTTCCAGCGGCGAGAAAATGGTAGCGTTCTGCATTTGTTTGAAGAAAACAAGGGCTCTCAATGCTTTTGTTGCCACGACTTTACCAGATTCTGTGTTTCGTACGTAACACTGCACTCGAAACCAGTATATTAACTTAAAGAAGGCGACACATTCCCAGCCTTATGCTATTTCTGTTGGAACAACAGGCTTGCGCCCTGCTCGTTTCCTGAAAACAAGATCGATACGTGCTCTCATTTCGAAGAGTTTACCAGATTCTGTGTTCCGGTGGTAACGTGGCACCCAAACCGTAGTGATTTTTGGCCCTTAGGAGGCCACCAAATCCCAGTGTTCACCTTTTCTAATGGCAACGAAATGGTAGTGTGTTGCTTTTCTCGACAGAATAAGATCTCTTTGTGCTTTCATTTCGAGGCGTTTAGCGCATCCTGTGTTTCTCTCGGAACACGGCATCCTAATCCCCCGTGTTCTGAATGTGAGAAGCCAAAAAATTCCCAGCGTTCGCCTTTTCAAGCGGCGAGAAAATGGTAGCGTTCTGCATCTCTTTGAGGAAAACAAGGGCGCTCCGTGCTTTTCTTGCCACGACTTTACCAGATTCTATGTTTCGTACGTAACACGGCACTCGAAACCAGTATATTGACACTAAGAAGGCGACACATTTCCAGCTTTATGTTATTTCAGTTGGAACAACAGGCTTGCGTCCTGCTCGTTTCGAGAAAACAAGATCGATCCGTGCTTTCATTTCGAAGAGTTTACCAGATTCTGTGTTCCGGTGGTAACGTGGCACCCAAACCCTAGTGATTTTTGGCCCTTAGGAGGCCACCAAATCCCATTGTTAAGCTTTTCTAATGGCAACGCAATGGTAGTAGTGTGTTGCTTTTCTCGACAGAATAAGATCTCTTTGTGCTTTCATTTCGAGGCGTTTACAGCATCCTGTGTTTCTCTTGGAACGCGGCACCCTAATCCCCCGTGTTCTGAATGTGAGAAGCCAAAAAACTCCCAGCGTTCTCCTTTTCCAGCGGCGAGAAAATGGTAGCGTTCTGCATTTGTTTGAAGAAAACAAGGGCTCTCAATGCTTTTGTTGCCACGACTTTACCAGATTCTTTGTTTCGTACGTAACACAGCACTCGAAACCAGTATATTGATTCTAAGAAGGTGACACATTCCCAGCCTTATGCTATTTCATTAGGAACAACAGGCTTGCGTCCTGCTCGTTTCCAGAAAACAAGATCGATCCGTGCTTTCATTTCGAAGAGTTTACCACATTCTGTGTTCCGGTGGTAACGTGGCACCCAAACCCTAGTGATTTTTGGCCCTTAGGAGGCCACCAAATCCCAGTGTTCAGCTTTTCTAATGGGCAACGAAATGGTAGTGTGTTGCTTTTCTCGACAGAATAAGATCTCTTTGTGGTTTCATTTCGAGGCGTTTACAGCATCCTGTGTTTCTCTCGGAACGCGGCACCCTAATTACCCGTGTTCTGAATGTGAGAAGACAAAGAACTCCGAGCGTTCTCCTTTTCCAGCGGCGAGAAAATGGTAGCGTTCTGCATTTCTTTGAGGAAAACAAGGGCGCTCTGTGCTTTTGTTGCCACGACTTTACCAGATTCTGTGTTTCGTACGTAACACGGCACTCGAAACCAGTATATTGACTCTAAGAACGCGACACATTCCAGCCTTATGCTATTTCAGTTGGAACAACAGGCTTGCGTCCTGCTCGTTTCCAGAAAACAAGATCGATCCGTGCTTTCATTTCGAAGAGTTTACCACATTCTGTGTTCCGGTGGTAACGTGGCACCCAAACCCTAGTGATTTTTGGCCCTTAGGAGGCCACCAAATTCTAGTGATCAGCTTTTCTAATGGAAACGCAATGGTAGTAGTGTGTTGCTTTTCTCGACAAAATAAGATCTCTTTGTGCTTTCATTTCGAGGTGTTTACAGCATCCTGTGTTTCTCTCGGAACGCGGCACCCTAATCCCCCGTGTTCTGAATGTGAGAAGCCAAAAAACTCCCGGCGTTCTCCTTTTCCAGCGGCGAGAAAATGGTAGCGTTCTGCATTTCTTTGAGGAAAACAAGGGCTCTCAATGCTTTTGTTGGCACGACTTTACCAGATTCTGTGTTTCGTACGTAACACGGCACTCGAAACCAGTATATTGACTCTAAGAACGCGACACATTCCCAGCCTTATGCTATTTCAGTTGGAACAACAGGCTTGCGTCCTGCTCGTTTCCAGAAAACAAGATCGATCTGTGCTTTAATTTCGAAGAGTTTTTCACATTCTGTGTTCCGGTGGTAACGTGGCACCCAAACCCTAGAGATTTTTGGCCCTTAGGAGGCCACCAAATCCCAGTGTTCAGCTTTTCTAATGGGCAACGAAATGGTAGTGTGTTGCTTTTCTCGACAGAATAAGATCTCTTTGTGGTTTCATTTCGAGGCGTTTACAGCATCCTGTGTTTCTCTCGGAACGCGGCACCCTAATCCCCCGTCTTCTGAATGTGAGAAGACAAAAAACTCCCAGCGTTCTCCTTTTCCAACGGCGAGAAAAAGGTAGCGTTCTGCATTTCTTTGAGGAAAACAAGGGCTCTCAATGCTTTTGGTGCCACGACTTTACAAGATTCTGTGTTTCGTACGTAACACGGCACTCGAAACCAGTATATTGACTCTAAGAAGGCGACACATTACAAACATTATGCTATTTCAGTTGGAACAACAGGCTTGCGTCCTGCTCGTTTCCAGAAAACAAGATCGATCCGTGCTTTCATTTCGAAGAGTTTACCAGATTCTGTGTTCCGGTGGTAACGTGGCACCCAAACCCTAGTGATTTATGGCCCTTAGGAGGACACCAAATCCCAGTGTTCACCTTTTCTAATGGAAACGCAATGGTAGTAGTGTGTTGCTTTTCTCGACAAAATAAGATCTCTTTGTGCTTTCATTTCGAGGCGTTTACCGCATCCTGTGTTTCTCTCGGAACGCGGCACCCTAATCCCCCGTGTTCTGAATGTGAGAAGACAAAAAACTCCCAGCGTTCTCCTTTTCCAGCGGCGAGAAAATGGTAGCGTTCTGCATTTCTTTGAGGAAAACAAGGGCGCTCTGTGCTCTTGTTGCCACGACTTTACCAGATTCTGTGTTTCGTACGTAACACTGCACTCGAAACCAGTATATTAACTTAAAGAAGGCGACACATTCCCAGCCTTATGCTATTTCTGTTGGAACAACAGGCTTGCGCCCTGCTCGTTTCCAAAAAACAAGATCGATCCGTGCTTTCATTTCGAAGAGTTTACCAGATTCTGTGTTCCGATGGTAACGTGGCACCAAAACCGTAGTGATTTTTGGCCCTTAGGAGGCCACCAAATCCCAGTGTTCACCTTTTCTAATGGCAACACAATGGTAGTAGTGTGTTGCTTTTCTCGACAGAATAAGATCTCTTTGTGCTTTCATTTCGAGGCGTTTAGCGCATCCTGTGTTTTTCTCAGAACACGGCATCCTAATCCCCCGTGTTCTGAATGTGAGAAGCCAAAAAATTCCCAGCGTTCGCCTTTTCAAGCGGCGAGAAAATGGTAGCGTTCTGCATCTCTTTGAGGAAAACAAGGGCGCTCCGTGCTTTTCTTGCCACGACTTTACCAGATTCTGTGTTTCGTCTGTAACACGGCACTCGAAACCAGTATATTGACACTAAGAAGGCGACACATTTCCAGCTTTATGTTATTTCAGTTGGAACAACACGCTTTCATCCTGCTCGTTTCCAAAAAACAAGATCGATCCGTGCTTTCGATTCGAAGAAATTACCAGATTCTGTGTTCCGGTGGTAACGTGGCACCCAAACCCTAGTGATTTTTGGCCCTTAGGAGGCCACCAAATCCCATTGTTAAGCTTTTCTAATGGCAACACAATGGTAGTAGTGTGTTGCTTTTCTCGACAGAATAACATCTCTTTGTGCTTTAATTTCGAGGCGTTTATTAAATCCTGTGTTTCTCTCGGAACGCGGCACCCTAATCCCCCGTGTTCTGAATGTGAGAAGCCAAAAAACTCCCAGCGTTCTCCTTTTCCAGCGGCGAGAAAATGGTAGCGTTCTGCATTTGTTTGAAGAAAACAAGGGCTCTCAATGCTTTTATTGCCACGACTTTACCAGATTCTTTGTTTCGTACGTAACACAGCACTCGAAACCAGTATATTGACTCTAAGAAGGCGACACATTCCCAGCCTTATGCTATTTCATTAGGAACAACAGGCTTGCGTCCTGCTCGTTTCCAGAAAACAGGATCGATCCGTGCTTTCATTTCGAAGAGTTTACCAGATTCTGTGTTCCGGTGGTAACGTGGCACCCAAACCCTAGTTATTTTTGGCCCTTAGGAGGCCACCAAATCCCAGTGATCAGCTTTTCTAATGGGCAACAAAATGGTAGTGTGTTGCTTTTCTCGACAGAATAAGATCTCTTTGTGCTTTAATTTCGAGGCCTTTATTAAATCCTGTGTTTCTCTGGGAACGCGGCACCCTAATCCCCCGTGTTCTGAATGTGAGAAGCCAAAAACCTCCCAGTGTTCTCCTTTTCCAGCGGCGAGAAAATGGTAGCGTTCTGCATTTCTTTGAGGAAAACAAGGGCGCTCTATACTTTTGGTGCCACGACTTTACCAGATTCTGTGTTTCGTACGTAACACGGCACTCGAAACCAGTATATTGACTCTAAGAAGGCGACACATTCCCAGCCTTATGCTATTTCTGTTGGAACAACAGGCTTGCGCACTGCTCGTTTCCAGAAAACAAGATCGATCCGTTCTTTCATTTCGAAGAGTTTACCAGATTCTGTGTTCCGGTGGTAACGTGGCACCCAAACCCTAGAGATTTTTGGCCCTTAGGAGGCCACCAAATCCTAGTGATCAGCTTTTCTAATGGCAACGAAATGGTAGTGTGTTGCTTTTCTCGACAGAATAAGATCTCTTTGTGCTTTCATTTTGAGGCGTTTACCGTATCCTGTGTTTCTCTCGGAACGCGGCACCCTAATTACCCGTGTTCTGAATGTGAGAAGACAAAGAACTCCGAGCGTTCTCCTTTTCCAGCGGCGAGAAAATGGTAGCGTTCTGCATTTCTTTGAGGAAAACAAGGGCGCTCTGTGCTGTTGTTGCCAAAACATTACCAGATTCTGTGTTTCGTACGTAACACAGAATCTAAGAAGGTGTTACATTCCCAGCCTTATGCTATTTCAGTTGGAACAACAACCTTGCGTCCTGCTCGTTTCCTGAAAACAAGATCGATCCGTACTTTCATTTCGATGAGTTTACCAGATTCTGTGTTCCGATGGTAACGTGGCACCAAAACCGTAGGGATTTTTAGCCCTTAGGAGGCCACCAAATTCCAGTGTTCAGCCTTTCCAATGGCAACGCAATGGTAGCAGTGTGTTGCTTTTCTCGACAGAATAAGATCTCTTTGTGCTTTCATTTCGAGGCGTTTACCGCATCCTGTGTTTCTCTCGGAAACGCGGCACCCTAATCCCCCGTGTTCTGAATGTGAGAAGCCAAAAAACTCCCAGCGTTCTCCTTTTCCAGCGGCGAGAAAATGGTAGCGTTCTTTATTTGTTTGAAGAAAACAAGGGCTCTCAATGCTTTTGTTGCCACGACTTTACCAGATTCTGTGTTTCGTACGTAACACTGCACTCGAAACCAGTATATTAACTTAAAGAAGGCGACACATTCCCAGCCTTATGCTATTTCTGTTGGAACAACAGGCTTGCGCCCTGCTCGTTTCCAGAAAACAAGATCGATCCGTACTTTCATTTCGAAGAGTTTACCAGATTCTGTGTTCCGATGGTAACGTGGCACCAAAACCAAAGTGATTTTTGGCCCTTAGGAGGCCACCAAATTGTAGTGATCAGCTTTTCTAATGGCATTGAAATGGTAGTGTGTTGCTTTTCTCGACAGAATAAGATCTCTTTGTGCTTTCATTTCGAGGCGTTTAGCGCATCCTGTGTTTCTCTCGGAACACGGCATCCTAATCCCCCGTGTTCTGAATGTGAGAAGCCAAAAAATTCCCAGCGTTCGCCTTTTCAAGCGGCGAGAAAATGGTAGCGTTCTGCATCTCTTTGAGGAAAACAAGGGCGCTCCGTGCTTTTCTTGCCACGACTTTACCAGATTCTATGTTTCGTACGTAACACGGCACTCGAAACCAGTATATTGACACTAAGAAGGCGACAAATTTCCAGCTTTATGTTATTTCAGTTGGAACAACACGCTTTCATCCTGCTCGTTTCCAAAAAACAAGATCGATCCGTGCTTTCGATTCGAAGAAATTACCAGATTCTGTGTTCCGGTGGTAACGTGGCACCCAAACCCTAGTGATTTTTGGCCCTTAGGAGGCCACGAAATCCCATTGTTAAGCTTTTCTAATGGCAACACAATGGTAGTAGTGTGTTGCTTTTCTCGACAGAATAAGATCTCTTTGTGCTTTCATTTCGAGGCGTTTATTAAATCCTGTGTTTCTCTCGGAACGCGGCACCCTAATCCCCCGTGTTCTTAATGTGAGAAGCCAAAAAACTCCCAGCGTTCTCCTTTTCCAGCGGCGAGAAAATGGTAGCGTTCTGCATTTCTTTGAGGAAAACAAGGGCGCTCTGTGCTCTTGTTGCCACGACTTTACCAGATTCTGTGTTTCGTACGTAACACAGAATCTAAGAAGGTGTTACATTCCCAGCCTTATGCTATTTCAGTTGGAACAACAACCTTGCGTCCTGCTCGTTTCCTGAAAACAAGATCGATCCGTACTTTCATTTCGAAGAGTTTACCAGATTCTGTGTTCCGATGGTAACGTGGCACCAAAACCGTAGGGATTTTTAGCCCTTAGGAGGACACCAAATCCCAGTGTTCACCATTTCTAATGGAAACGCAATGGTAGTAGTGTGTTGCTTTTCTCGACAAAATAAGATCTCTTTGTGGTTTCATTTCGAGGCGTTTACAGCATCCTGTGTTTGTCTCGGAACGCGGCACCCTAATCCCCCGTGTTCTGAATGTGAGAAGCCAAAAAACTCCCAGCGTTCTCCTTTTCCAGCGGCGAGAAAATGGTAGCGTTCTGCATTTCTTTGAGGAAAACAAGGGCGCTCTGTGCTTTTGTTGCCACGACTTTACCTGATTCTGTGTTTCGTACGTGTCACGGCACTCGAAACCAGTATATTGACTCTAAGAACGCGACACATTCCCAGCCTTATGCTATTTCAGTTGGAACAACAGGCTTGCGTCCTGCTCGTTTCCAAAAAACAAGATCGATCCGTTCTTTCATTTCGAAGAGTTTACCAGATTCTGTGTTCCGGTGGTAACGTGGCACCTAAACCCTAGAGCTTTTTGGCCCTTAGGAGGCCACCAAATTCTAGTGATCAGCTTTTCTAATGGCAACGAAATGGTAGTGTGTTGCTTTTCTCGACAGAATAAGATCTCTTTGTGCTTTCATTTCGAGGCGTTTAGCGCATCCTGTGTTTCTCTCGGAACACGGCATCCTAATCCCCCGTGTTCTGAATGTGAGAAGCCAAAAAATTCGCAGCGTTCGCCTTTTCAAGCGGCGAGAAAATGGTAGCCTTCTGCATCTCTTTGAGGAAAACAAGGGCGCTCCGTGCTTTTCTTGCCACGACTTTACCAGATTCTATGTTTCGTCTGTAACACGGCACTCGAAACCAGTATATTGACTCTAAGAAGGCGACAAATTTCCAGCTTTATGTTATTTCAGTTGGAACAACACGCTTTCATCCTGCTCGTTTCCAAAAAACAAGATCGATCCGTGCTTTCGATTCGAAGAAATTACCAGATTCTGTGTTCCGGTGGTAACGTGGCACCCAAACCCTAGTGATTTTTGGCCCTTAGGAGGCCACCAAATCCCATTGTTAAGCTTTTCTAATGGCAACACAATGGTAGTAGTGTGTTGCTTTTCTCGACAGAATAAGATCTCTTTGTGCTTTCATTTCGAGGCGTTTATTAAATCCTGTGTTTCTCTCGGAACGCGGCACCCTAATCCCCCGTGTTCTGAATGTGAGAAGCCAAAAAACTCCGAGCGTTCTCCTTTTCCAGCGGCGAGAAAATGGTAGCGTTCTGCATTTGTTTGAAGAAAACAAGGGCTCTCAATGCTTTTGTTGCCACGACTTTACCAGATTCTTTGTTTCGTACGTAACACAGCACTCGAAACCAGTATATTGATTCTAAGAAGGCGACACATTCCCAGCCTTATGCTATTTCATTAGGAACAACAGGCTTGCGTCCTGCTCGTTTCCAGAAAACAAGATCGATCCGTGCTTTCATTTCGAAGAGTTTACCAGATTCTGTGTTCCGGTGGTAACGTGGCACCCAAACCCTAGTGATTTTTGGCCCTTAGGAGGCCACCAAATCCCAGTGTTCACCTTTTCTAATGGAAACGCAATGGTAGTAGTGTGTTGCTTTTCTCGACAAAGTAAGATCTCTTTGTGCTTTCATTTCGAGGCGTTTACAGCATCCTGTGTTTCTCTCGGAACGCGGCACCCTAATCCCCCGTGTTCTGAATGTGAGAAGACAAAAAACTCCCAGCGTTCTCCTTTTCCAGCGGCGAGAAAATGGTAGCGTTCTGCATTTCTTTGAGGAAAACAAGGGCGCTCTGTGCTGTTGTTGCCACGACTTTACCAGATTCTGTGTTTCGTACGTGTCACGGCACTCGAAACCAGTATATTGACTCTAAGAACGCGACACATCCCCAGCCTTATGCTATTTCTGTTGGAACAACAGCCTTGCGCCCTGCTCGTTTCCAGAAAACAAGATCGATCCGTACTTTCATTTCGAAGAGTTTACCAGATTCTGTGTTCCGATGGTAACGTGGCACCAAAACCGTAGTGATTTTTGGCCCTTAGGAGGCCACCAAATTCTAGTGATCAGCTTTTCTAATGGCAACGAAATGGTAGTGTGTTGCTTTTCTCGACAGAATAAGATCTCTTTGTGCTTTCATTTCGAGGCGTTTAGCGCATCCTGTGTTTCTCTCGGAACACGGCATCCTAATCCCCCGTGTTCTGAATGTGAGAAGCCAAAAAATTCGCAGCGTTCGCCTTTTCAAGCGGCGAGAAAATGGTAGCCTTCTGCATCTCTTTGAGGAAAACAAGGGCGCTCCGTGCTTTTCTTGCCACGACTTTACCAGATTCTATGTTTCGTCTGTAACACGGCACTCGAAACCAGTATATTGACTCTAAGAAGGCGACACATTTCCAGCTCTATGTTATTTCAGTTGGAACAACACGCTTTCATCCTGCTCGTTTCCAAAAAACAAGATCGATCCGTGCTTTCGATTCGAAGAAATTACCAGATTCTGTGTTCCGGTGGTAACGTGGCACCCAAACCCTAGTGATTTTTAGCCCTTAGGAGGCCACCAAATCCCATTGTTAAGCTTTTCTAATGGCAACACAATGGTAGTAGTGTGTTGCTTTTCTCGACAGAATAAGATCTCTTTGTGCTTTCATTTCGAGGCGTTCATTAAATCCTGTGTTTCTCTCGGAACGCGGCACCCTAATCCCCCGTGTTCTGAATGTGAGAAGCCAAAAAACTCCGAGCGTTCTCCTTTTCCAGCGGCGAGAAAATGGTAGCGTTCTGCATTTGTTTGAAGAAAACAAGGGCTCTCAATGCTTTTGTTGCCACGACTTTACCAGATTCTTTGTTTCGTACGTAAAACAGCACTCGAAACCAGTATATTGATTCTAAGAAGGCGACACATTCCCAGCCTTATGCTATTTCATTAGGAACAACAGGCTTGCGTCCTGCTCGTTTCCAGAAAACAAGATCGATCCGTGCTTTCATTTCGAAGAGTTTACCAGATTCTGTGTTCCGGTGGTAACGTGGCACCCAAACCCTAGTGATTTATGGCCCTTAGGAGGACACCAAATCCCAGTGTTCACCTTTTCTAATGGAAACGCAATGGTAGTAGTGTGTTGCTTTTCTCGACAAAATAAGATCTCTTTGTGCTTTCATTTCGAGGCGTTTACCGCATCCTGTGTTTCTCTCGGAACGCGGCACCTTAATCCCCCGTGTTCTAAATGTGAGAAGACAAAAAACTCCCAGCGTTCTCCTTTTCCAGCGGCGAGAAAATGGTAGCGTTCTGCATTTCATTGAGGAAAACAAGGGCGCTCTGTGCTGTTGTTGCCACGACTTTACCAGATTCTGTGTTTCGTACGTAACACGGCACTCGAAAACCAGTATATTGACTCTAAGAACGCGACACATTCCCAGCCTTATGCTATTTCAGTTGGCACAACAGCCTTGCGTCCTGCTCGTTTCCTGAAAACAAGATCGATCCGTGCTTTCATTTCGAAGAGTTTTTCACATTCTGTGGTCCGGTGGTAACGTGGCACCCACACCCTAGAGATTTTTGGCCCTTAGGAGGCCACCAAATCCCAGTGTTCAGCTTTTCTAATGGGCAACGAAATGGTAGTGTGTTGCTTTTCTCGACAGAATAAGATCTCTTTGTGGTTTCATTTCGAGGCGTGTACAGCATCCTGTGTTTCTCTCGGAACGCGGCACCCTAATCCCCCGTCTTCTGAATGTGAGAAGACAAAAAACTCCCAGCGTTCTCCTTTTCCAACGGCGAGAAAAAGGTAGCGTTCTGCATTTCTTTGAGGAAAACAAGGGCTCTCAATGCTTTTGGTGCCACGACTTTACAAGATTCTGTGTTTCGTACGTAACACGGCTCTCGAAACCAGTATATTGACTCTAAGAAGGCGACACATTCCCAGCCTTATGCTATTTCTGTTGGAACAACAGGCTTGCGCACTGCTCGTTTCCAGAAAACAAGATCGATCCATGCTTTCATTTCGAAGAGTTTACCAGATTCTGTGTTCCGGTGGTAACGTGGCACCCAAACCCTAGTGATTTATGGCACTTAGGAGGACACCAAATCCCAGTGTTCACCTTTTCTAATGGAAACGCAATGGTAGTAGTGTGTTGCTTTTCTCGACAAAATATGATCTCTTTGTGCTTTCATTTCGAGGCGTTTACCGCATCCTGTGTTTCTCTCGGAACGCGGCACCCTAATCCCCCGTGTTCTGAATGTGAGAAGACAAAAAACTCCCAGCGTTCTCCTTTTCCAGCGAGAAAATGGTAGCGTTCTGCATTTCTTTGAGGAAAACAAGGGCTCTGTGCTCTTGTTGCCACGACTTTACCAGATTCTGTGTTTCAGACGTAACACTGCACTCGAAAACCAGTATATTAACTTAAAGAAGCGACACATTCCCAGCCTTATGCTATTTCTGTTGGAACAACAGGCTTGCGCCCTGCTCGTTTCCAAAAAACAAGATCGATCCGTGCTTTCATTTCAAGAGTTTACCAGATTCTGTGTTCCGATGGTAACGTGGCACCAAAACCGTAGTGATTTTTGGCCCTTAGAGGCCACCAAATCCCAGTGTTCACCTTTTCTAATGGCAACACAATGGTAGTAGTGTGTTGCTTTTCTCGACAGAATAAGATCTCTTTGTGCTTTCATTTCGAGGCGTTTAGCGCATCCTGTGTTTCTCTCGGAACACGGCATCCTAATCCCCCGTGTTCTGAATGTGAGAAGCCAAAAATTCCCAGCGTTGCCTTTTCAAGCGGCGAGAAAATGGTAGCGTTCTGCATCTCTTTGAGGAAAACAAGGGCGCTCCGTGCTTTTCTTGCCACGACTTTACCAGATTCTATGTTTCGTACGTAACACGGCACTCGAAACCAGTATATTAACTTAAAGAAGGCGACACATTCCCAGCCTTATGCTATTTCAGTTGGAACAACACGCTTTCATCCTGCTCGTTTCCAAAAAACAAGATCGATCCGTTCTTTCATTTCGAAGAGTTTACCAGATTCTGTGTTCCGGTGGTAACGTGGCACCCAAACCCTAGAGATTTTTGGCCCTTAGGAGGCCACCAAATCCCAGTGTTCACCTTTTCTAATGGCATTGAAATGGTAGTGTGTTGCTTTTCTCGACAGAATAAGATCTCTTTGTGCTTTCATTTCGAGGCGTTTAGCGCATCCTGTGTTTCTCTCGGAACACGGCATCCTAATCCCCCGTGTTCTGAATGTGAGAAGCCAAAAAACTCCCAGCGTTCTCCTTTTCCAGCGGCGAGAAAATGGTAGCGTTCTGCATCTCTTTGAGGAAAACAAGGGCGCTCCGTGCTTTTCTTGCCACGACTTTACCAGATTCTATGTTTCGTACGTAACACGGCACTCGAAACCAGTATATTGACACTAAGAAGGCGACACATTTCCAGCTTTATGTTATTTCAGTTGGAACAACACGCTTTCATCCTGCTCGTTTCCAAAAAACAAGATCGATCCGTGCTTTCATTTCGAAGAAATTACCAGATTCTGTGTTCCGGTGGTAACGTGGCCCCCAAACCCTAGAGATTTTTGGCCCTTAGGAGGCCACCAAATCCCAGTGTTCAGCTTTTCTAATGGGCAATGAAATGGTAGTAGTGTGTTGCTTTTCTCGACAGAATAAGATCTCTTTGTGCTTTCATTTCGAGGTGTTTACAGCATCCTGTGTTTCTCTCGGAACGCGGCACCCTAATCCCCCGTGTTCTGAATGTGAGAAGCCAAAAAACTCCCGGCGTTCTCCTTTTCCAGCGGCGAGAAAATGGTAGCGTTCTGCATTTCTTTGAAGAAAACAAGGGCGCTCTCTGCTTTTGTTGCCACGACTTTACCAGATTCTGTGTTTGGTACGTAACACTGCACTCGAAAGCAGTATATTAACTTAAAGAAGGCGACACATTCCCAGCCTTATGCTATTTCAGTTGGCACAACAGCCTTGCGTCCTGCTCGTTTCCTGAAAACAAGATCGATCCGTGCTTTCATTTCGAAGAGTTTACCAGATTCTGTTTTCCGGTGGTAACGTGGCACCCAAACCCTAGTGATTTTTGCCCCTTAGGAGGCCACCAAATCCCAGTGTTCACCTTTTCTAATGGCATTGAAATGGTAGTGTGTTGCTTTTCTCGACAGAATAAGATCTCTTTGTGCTTTCATTTCGAGGCGTTTAGCGCATCCTGTGTTTCTCTCGGAACACGGCATCCTAATCCCCCGTGTTCTGAATGTGAAAAGCCAAAAAACTCCCAGCGTTCTCCTTTTCCAGCGGCGAGAAAATGGTAGCGTTCTGCATCTCTTTGAGGAAAACAAGGGCGCTCCGTGCTTTTCTTGCCACGACTTTACCAGATTCTATGTTTCGTACGTAACACGGCACTCGAAACCAGTATATTGACACTAAGAAGGCGACACATTTCCAGCTTTATGTTATTTCATTAGGAACAACAGGCTTGCGTCCTGCTCGTTTCCAGAAAACAAGATCGATCCGTGCTTTCATTTCGAAGAGTTTACCACATTCTGTGTTCCGGTGGTAACGTGGCACCCAAACCCTAGTGATTTTTGGCCCTTAGGAGGCCACCAAATCCCAGTGTTCAGCTTTTCTAATGGGCAACGAAATGGTAGTGTGTTGCTTTTCTTGACAAAATAAGATCTTTCTGTGCTTTCATTTTGAGGCGTTTACCGTATCCTGTGTTTCTCTCGGAACGCGGCACCCTAATTACCCGTGTTCTGAATGTGAGAAGACAAAGAACTCCGAGCGTTCTCCTTTTCCAGCGGCGAGAAAATGGTAGCGTTCTGCATTTCTTTGAGGAAAACAAGGGCGCTCTGTGCTTTTGTTGCCAACACTTTACCAGATTCTGTGTTTCGTACGTAACACGGCACTCAAAACCAGTATATTGACTCTAAGAAGCGACATTCCCAGCCTTATGCTATTTCTGTTGGAACAACAGGCTTGCACTGCTCGTTTCCAGAAAACAAGATCGATCCGTGCTTTCATTTCGAAGAGTATACCAGATTCTGTGTTCCGGTGGTAACGTGGCACCCAAACCCTAGAGCTTTTTGGCCCTTAGGAGGCCACCAAATCGTAGTGATCAGCTTTTCTAATGGCAACGAAATGGTAGTGTGTTGCTTTTCTCGACAGAATAAGATCTCTTTGTGCTTTCATTTCGAGGCGTTTATTAAATCCTGTGTTTCTCTGGGAACGCGGCACCCTAATCCCCCGTGTTCTGAATGAGAAGCCGAAAAACTCCCAGCGTTCTCCTTTTCCAGCGGCGAGAAAATGGTAGCGTTCTGCATTTCTTTGAGGAAAACAAGGGCGCTCTGTGCTGTTGTTGCCACGACTTTACCAGATTCTGTGTTTCGTACGTAACACTGCACTCGAAACCAGTATATTGACTCTAAGAAGGCGACACATTCCCAGCCTTATGCTATTTAAGTTGGAACAACAGGCTTGCGCACTGCTCGTTTCCAGAAAACAAGATCGATCCGTGCTTTCATTTCGAAGAGTTTACCAGATTCTGTGTTCCGGTGGTAACGTGGCACCCAAACCCTAGTGATTTTTGGCCCTTAGGAGGCCACCAAATCCCAGTGTTCAGCTTTTCTAATGGGCAACGAAATGGTAGTGTGTTGCTTTTCTCGACAGAATAAGATCTCTTTGTGCTTTCATTTCGAGGCGTTTATTAAATCCTGTGTTTCTCTGGGAACGCGGCACCCTAATCCCCCGTGTTCTGAATGTGAGAAGCCGAAAAACTCCCAGCGTTCTCCTTTTCCAGCGGCGAGAAAATGGTAGCGTTCTGCATTTCTTTGAGGAAAACAAGGGCGCTCTGTGCTTTTGTTGCCACGACTTTACCAGATTCTGTGTTTCGTACGTAACACGGCACTCGAAAGCAGTATATTAACTTAAAGAAGGCGACACATTCCCAGCCTTATGCTATTTCAGTTGGAACAACAGGCTTGCGTCCTGCTCGTTTCGAGAAAACAAGATCGATCCGTGCTTTCATTTCGAAGAGTTTACCAGATTCTGTTTTCCGGTGGTAACGTGGCACCCAAACCCTAGTGATTTTTGGCCCTTAGGAGGCCACCAAATCCCAGTGTTCACCTTTTCTAATGGAAACGAAATGGTGGTAGTGTGTTGCTTTTCTCGACAGAATAAGATCTCTTTGTGCTTTCATTTCGAGGTGTTTACAGCATCCTGTGTTTCTCTCGGAACGCGGCACCCTAATCCCCCGTGTTCTGAATGTGAGAAGCCAAAAAACTCCCGGCGTTCTCCTTTTCCAGCAACGAGAAAATGGTAGCGTTCTGCATTTCTTTGAAGAAAACAAGGGCGCTCTCTGCTTTTGTTGCCACGACTTTACCAGATTCTGTGTTTGGTACGTATCACTGCACTCGAAAGCAGTATATTAACTTAAAGAAGGCGACACATTCCCAGCCTTATGCTATTTCAGTTGGCACAACACGCTTTCATCCTGCTCGTTTCCAAAAAACAAGATCGATCCGTTCTTTCATTTCGAAGAGTTTACCAGATTCTGTGTTCCGGTGGTAACGTGGCACCCAAACCCTAGAGCTTTTTGGCCCTTAGGAGGCCACCAAATCCTAGTGATCAGCTTTTCTAGTGGCAACGAAATGGTAGTGTGTTGCTTTTCTCGACAGAATAAGATCTCTTTGTGCTTTCATTTCGAGGCGTTTATTAAATCCTGTGTTTCTCTCGGAACGCGGCACCCTAATCCCCCGTGTTCTGAATGTGAGAAGCCGAAAAACTCCCAGCGTTCTCCTTTTCCAGCGGCGAGAAAATGGTAGCGTTCTGCATTTCTTTGAGGAAAACAAGGGCTCTCAATGCTTTTGTTGGCACGACTTTACCAGATTCTGTGTTTCGTACGTAACACGGCACTCGAAACCAGTATATTGACTCTAAGAACGCGACACATTCCCAACCTTATGCTATTTCAGTTGGAACAACAGGCTTGCGTCCTGCTCGTTTCCAAAAAACAAGATCGATCCGTTCTTTCATTTCGAAGAGTTTACCAGATTCTGTGTTCCGGTGGTAACGTGGCACCCAAACCCTAGAGCTTTTTGGCCCTTAGGAGGCCACCAAATCCCAGTGTTCACCTTTTCTAATGGAAAGGCAATGGTAGTATTGTGTTGCTTTTCTCGACAGAATAAGATCTCTTTGTGCTTTCATTTCGAGGCGTTTATTAAATCCTGTGTTTCTCTCGGAACGCGGCAACCTAATCCCCCGTGTTCTGAATGTGAGAAGCCAAAAAATTCCCAGCGTTCGCCTTTTCCAGCGGCGAGAAAATGGTAGCGTTCTGCATTTCATTGAGGAAAACAAGGGCGCTCTGTGCTCTTGTTGCCACGACTTTACCAGATTCTGTGTTTCGTACGTAACACGGCACTCGAAACCAGTATATTGACTCTAAGAAGGCGACACATTCCCAGCCTTATGCTATTTCTGTTGGAACAACAGGCTTGCGCACTGCTCGTTTCCAGAAAACAAGATCGATCCGTGCTTTCATTTCGAAGAGTTTACCAGATTCTGTGTTCCAGTGGTAACGTGGCACCCAAACCCTAGAGATTTTTGGCCCTTAGGAGGCCACCAAATCCGAGTGATCAGCTTTTCTAATGGCAACGAAATGGTAGTAGTGTGTTGCTTTTCTCGACAGAATAAGATCTCTTTGTGCTTTCATTTCGAGGCGTTTATTAAATCCTGTGTTTCTCTCGGAACGCGGCATCCTAATCCCCCGTGTTCTGAATGTGAGAAGCCAAAAAACTCCCAGCGTTCTTCTTTTCCAGCGGCGAGAAAATGGTAGCGTTCTGCATCTCTTTGAGGAAAACAAGGGCGCTCCGTGCTTTTCTTGCCACGACTTTACCAGATTCTATGTTTCGTACGTAACACGGCACTCGAAACCAGTATATTGACACTAAGAAGGCGACACATTTCCAGCTTTATGTTATTTCAGTTGGAACAACACGCTTTCATCTTGCTCGTTTCCAAAAAACAAGATCGATCCGTGCTTTCATTTCGAAGAAATTACCAGATTCTGTGTTCCCGTGGTAACGTGGCACCCAAACCCTAGTGATTTTTGGCCCTTAGGAGGCCACGAAATCCCATTGTTAAGCTTTTCTAATGGCAACACAATGGTAGTAGTGTGTTGCTTTTCTCGACAGAATAAGATCTCTTTGTGCTTTCATTTCGAGGCGTTTATTAAATCCTGTGTTTCTCTCGGAACGCGGCACCCTAATCCCCCGTGTTCTTAATGTGAGAAGCCAAAAAACTCCCAGCGTTCTCCTTTTCCAGCGGCGAGAAAATGGTAGCGTTCTGCATTTCTTTGAGGAAAACAAGGGCGCTCTATGCTTTTGTTGCCACGACTTTACCAGATTCTGTGTTTCGTACGTGTCACGGCACTCGAAACCAGTATATTGACTCTAAGAAGGTGACACATTCCCAGCCTTATGCTATTTCAGTTGGAACAACAGGCTTGCGTCCTGCTCGTTTCCTGAAAACAAGATCGATACGTGCTCTCATTTCGAAGAGTTTACCAGATTCTGTGTTCCGGTGGTAACGTGGCACCCAAACCCTAGTGATTTATGGCCCTTAGGACGCCACCAAATCCCAGTGTTCAGCTTTTCTAATGGGCAACGAAATGGTAGTGTGTTGCTTTTCTTGACAAAATAAGATCTCTTTGTGTTTTCATTTCGAGGCGTTTACAGCATCCTGTGTTTCTCTCGGAACGCGGCACCCTAATTACCCGTGTTCTGAATGTGAGAAGACAAAGAACTCCGAGCGTTCTCCTTTTCCAGCGGCGAGAAAATGGTAGCGTTCTGCATTTCTTTGAGGAAAACAAGGGCGCTCTGTGCTGTTGTTGCCAAAACATTACCAGCTTCTGTGTTTCGTACGTAACACAGAATCTAAGAAGGTGTTACATTCCCAGCCTTATGCTATTTCAGTTGGAACAACAACCTTGCGTCCTGCTCGTTTCCTGAAAACAAGATCGATCCGTACTTTCATTTCGATGAGTTTACCAGATTCTGTGTTCCGATGGTAACGTGGCACCAAAACCGTAGGGATTTTTAGCCCTTAGGAGGCCACCAAATTCCAGTGTTCAGCCTTTCCAATGGCAACGCAATGGTAGCAGTGTGTTGCTTTTCTCGACAGAATAAGATCTCTTTGTGCTTTCATTTCGAGGCGTTTACCGCATCCTGTGTTTCTCTCGGAACGCGGCACCCTAATCCCCCGTGTTCTGAATGTGAGAAGCCAAAAAACTCCCAGCGTTCTCCTTTTCCAGCGGCGAGAAAATGGTAGCGTTCTTTATTTGTTTGAAGAAAACAAGGGCTCTCAATGCTTTTGTTGCCACGACTTTACCAGATTCTGTGTTTGGTACGTATCACTGCACTCGAAAGCAGTATATTAACTTAAAGAAGGCGACACATTCCCAGCCTTATGCTATTTCAGTTGGAACAACAGGCTTGCGTCCTGCTCGTTTCGAGAAAACAAGATCGATCCGTGCTTTCATTTCGAAGAGTTTACCAGATTCTGTGTTCCGATGGTAACGTGGCACCAAAACCAAAGTGATTTTTGGCCCTTAGGAGGCCACCAAATCCCAGTGTTCACCTTTTCTAATGGCAACACAATGGTAGTAGTGTGTTGCTTTTCTCGACAGAATAAGATCTCTTTGTGCTTTCATTTCGAGGCGTTTAGCGCATCCTGTGTTTCTCTCGGAACACGGCATCCTAATCCCCCGTGTTCTGAATGTGAGAAGCCAAAAAATTCCCAGCGTTCGCCTTTTCAAGCGGCGAGAAAATGGTAGCCTTCTGCATCTCTTTGAGGAAAACAAGGGCGCTCCGTGCTTTTCTTGCCACGACTTTACCAGATTCTATGTTTAAATGCGTAACACGGCACTCGAAACCAGTATATTGACACTAAGAAGCGACACATTTCCAGCTTTATGTTATTTCAGTTGGAACAACACGCTTTCATCCTGCTCGTTTCCAAAAAACAAGATCGATCCGTGCTTTCGATTCGAAGAAATTACCAGATTCTGTGTTCCGGTGGTAACGTGGCACCCAAACCCTAGTGATTTTTGGCCCTTAGGAGGCCACCAAATCCCATTGTTAAGCTTTTCTAATGGCAACACAATGGTAGTAGTGTGTTGCTTTTCTCGACAGAATAAGATCTCTTTGTGCTTTCATTTCGAGGCGTTTATTAAATCCTGTGTTTCTCTCGGAACGCGGCACCCTAATCCCCCGTGTTCTTAATGTGAGAAGCCAAAAAACTCCCAGCGTTCTCCTTTTCCAGCGGCGAGAAAATGGTAGCGTTCTGCATTTCTTTGAGGAAAACAAGGGCGCTCTGTGCTCTTGTTGCCACGACTTTACCAGATTCTGTGTTTCGTACGTAACACAGAATCTAAGAAGGTGTTACATTCCCAGCCTTATGCTATTTCAGTTGGAACAACAACCTTGCGTCCTGCTCGTTTCCTGAAAACAAGATCGATCCGTACTTTCATTTCGAAGAGTTTACCAGATTCTGTGTTCCGATGGTAACGTGGCACCAAAACCGTAGGGATTTTTAGCCCTTAGGAGGACACCAAATCCCAGTGTTCACCATTTCTAATGGAAACGCAATGGTAGTAGTGTGTTGCTTTTCTCGACAAAATAAGATCTCTTTGTGGTTTCATTTCGAGGCGTTTACAGCATCCTGTGTTTCTCTCGGAACGCGGTACCCTAATCCCCCGTGTTCTGAATGTGAGAAGCCAAAAAACTCCCAGCGTTCTCCTTTTCCAGCGGCGAGAAAATGGTAGCGTTCTGCATTTCTTTGAGGAAAACAAGGGCGCTCTGTGCTTTTGTGCCACGACTTTACCAGATTCTGTGTTTTCGTACGTGTCACGGCACTCGAAACCAGTATATTGACTCTAAGAACGCGACACATTCCCAGCCTTATGCTATTTCAGTTGGAACAACAGGCTTGCGTCCTGCTCGTTTCCAAAAAACAAGATCGATCCGTTCTTTCATTTCGAAGAGTTTACCAGATTCTGTGTTCCGGTGGTAACGTGGCACCTAAACCCTAGAGCTTTTTGGCCCTTAGGAGGCCACCAAATTCTAGTGATCAGCTTTTCTAATGGCAACGAAATGGTAGTGTGTTGCTTTTCTCGACAGAATAAGACCTCTTTGTGCTTTCATTTCGAGGTGTTTACAGCATCCTGTGTTTCTCTCGGAACACGGCATCCTAATCCCCCGTGTTCTGAATGTGAGAAGCCAAAAAATTCGCAGCGTTCGCCTTTTCAAGCGGCGAGAAAATGGTAGCCTTCTGCATCTCTTTGAGGAAAACAAGGGCGCTCCGTGCTTTTCTTGCCACGACTTTACCAGATTCTATGTTTCGTCTGTAACACGGCACTCGAAACCAGTATATTGACTCTAAGAAGGCGACACATTTCCAGCTCTATGTTATTTCAGTTGGAACAACACGCTTTCATCCTGCTCGTTTCCAAAAAACAAGATCGATCCGTGCTTTCGATTCGAAGAAATTACCAGATTCTGTGTTCCGGTGGTAACGTGGCACCCAAACCCTAGTGATTTTTGGCCCTTAGGAGGCCACCAAATCCCATTGTTAAGCTTTTCTAATGGCAACACAATGGTAGTAGTGTGTTGCTTTTCTCGACAGAATAAGATCTCTTTGTGCTTTCATTTCGAGGCGTTTATTAAATCCTGTGTTTCTCTCGGAACGCGGCACCCTAATCCCCCGTGTTCTGAATGTGAGAAGCCAAAAAACTCCCAGCGTTCTCCTTTTCCAGCGGCGAGAAAATGGTAGCGTTCTGCATTTCTTTGAGGAAAACAAGGGCTCTCAATGCTTTTGTTGCCACGACTTTACCAGATTCTTTGTTTCGTACGTAAAACAGCACTCGAAACCAGTATATTGATTCTAAGAAGGCGACACATTCCCAGCCTTATGCTATTTCATTAGGAACAACAGGCTTGCGTCCTGCTCGTTTCCAGAAAACAAGATCGATCCGTGCTTTCATTTCGAAGAGTTTACCACATTCTGTGTTCCGGTGGTAACGTGGCACCCAAACCCTAGTGATTTTTGGCCCTTAGGAGGCCACCAAATCCCAGTGTTCAGCTTTTCTAATGGGCAACGAAATGGTAGTGTGTTGCTTTTCTTGACAAAATAAGATCTTTCTGTGCTTTCATTTTGAGGCGTTTACCGTATCCTGTGTTTCTCTCGGAACGCGGCACCCTAATTACCCGTGTTCTGAATGTGAGAAGACAAAGAACTCCGAGCGTTCTCCTTTTCCAGCGGCGAGAAAATGGTAGCGTTCTGCATTTCTTTGAGGAAAACAAGGGCGCTCTGTGCTTTTGTTGCCAACACTTTACCAGATTCTGTGTTTCGTACGTAACACGGCACTCGAAACCAGTATATTGACTCTAAGAAGGCGACACATTCCCAGCCTTATGCTATTTCTGTTGGAACAACAGGCTTGCGCACTGCTCGTTTCCAGAAAACAAGATCGATCCGTGCTTTCATTTCGAAGAGTATACCAGATTCTGTGTTCCGGTGGTAACGTGGCACCCAAACCCTAGAGCTTTTTGGCCCTTAGGAGGCCACCAAATCCTAGTGATCAGCTTTTCTAATGGCAACGAAATGGTAGTGTGTTGCTTTTCTCGACAGAATAAGATCTCTTTGTGCTTTCATTTCGAGGCGTTTATTAAATCCTGTGTTTCTCTGGGAACGCGGCACCCTAATCCCCCGTGTTCTGAATGTGAGAAGCCGAAAAACTCCCAGCGTTCTCCTTTTCCAGCGGCGAGAAAATGGTAGCGTTCTGCATTTCTTTGAGGAAAACAAGGGCGCTCTGTGCTGTTGTTGCCACGACTTTACCAGATTCTGTGTTTCGTACGTAACACTGCACTCGAAACCAGTATATTGACTCTAAGAAGGCGACACATTCCCAGCCTTATGCTATTTCTGTTGGAACAACAGGCTTGCGCACTGCTCGTTTCCAGAAAACAAGATCGATCCGTGCTTTCATTTCGAAGAAATTACCAGATTCTGTGTTCCGGTGGTAACGTGGCACCCAAACCCTAGTGATTTATGGCCCTTAGGAGGACACCAAATCCCAGTGTTCACCTTTTCTAATGGAAACGCAATGGTAGTAGTGTGTTGCTTTTCTCGACAAAATAAGATCTCTTTGTGCTTTCATTTCGAGGCGTTTATTAAATCCTGTGTTTCTCTGGGAACGCGGCACCCTAATCCCCCGTGTTCTGAATGTGAGAAGCCGAAAAACTCCCAGCGTTCTCCTTTTCCAGCGGCGAGAAAATGGTAGCGTTCTGCATTTCTTTGAGGAAAACAAGGGCGCTCCGTGCTGTTGTTGCCACGACTTTACCAGATTCTGTGTTTCGTACGTAACACTGCACTCGAAACCAGTATATTGACTCTAAGAAGGCGACACATTCCCAGCCTTATGCTATTTCTGTTGGAACAACAGGCTTGCGCACTGCTCGTTTCCAGAAAACAAGATCGATCCGTGCTTTCATTTCGAAGAAATTACCAGATTCTGTGTTCCGGTGGTAACGTGGCACCCAAACCCTAGTGATTTATGGCCCTTAGGAGGACACCAAATCCCAGTGTTCACCTTTTCTAATGGAAACGCAATGGTAGTAGTGTGTTGCTTTTCTCGACAAAATAAGATCTCTTTGTGCTTTCATTTCGAGGCGTTTACCGCATCCTGTGTTTCTCTCGGAACGCGGCACCTTAATCCCCCGTGTTCTAAATGTGAGAAGACAAAAAACTCCCAGCGTTCTCCTTTTCCAGCGGCGAGAAAATGGTAGCGTTCTGCATTTCATTGAGGAAAACAAGGGCGCTCTGTGCTGTTGTTGCCACGACTTTACCAGATTCTGTGTTTCGTACGTAACACGGCACTCGAAACCAGTATATTGACTCTAAGAACGCGACACATTCCCAGCCTTATGCTATTTCAGTTGGAACAACAGGCTTGCGTCCTGCTCGTTTCCAGAAAACAAGATCGATCCGTGCTTTAATTTCGAAGAGTTTTTCACATTCTGTGTTCCGGTGGTAACGTGGCACCCAAACCCTAGAGATTTTTGGCCCTTAGGAGGCCACCAAATCCCAGTGTTCAGCTTTTCTAATGGGCAACGAAATGGTAGTGTGTTGCTTTTCTCGACAGAATAAGATCTCTTTGTGGTTTCATTTCGAGGCGTTTACAGCATCCTGTGTTTCTCTCGGAACGCGGCACCCTAATCCCCCGTCTTCTGAATGTGAGAAGACAAAAAACTCCCAGCGTTCTCCTTTTCCAGCGGCGAGAAAATGGTAGCGTTCTGCATTTCTTTGAGGAAAACAAGGGCTCTCAATGCTTTTGTTGGCACGACTTTACCAGATTCTGTGTTTCGTACGTAACACGGCACTCGAAACCAGTATATTGACGCTAAGAACGCGACACATTCCCAACCTTATGCTATTTCAGTTGGAACAACAGGCTTGCGTCCTGCTCGTTTCCAAAAAACAAGATCGATCCGTTCTTTCATTTCGAAGAGTTTACCAGATTCTGTGTTCCGGTGGTAACGTGGCACCCAAACCCTAGAGCTTTTTGGCCCTTAGGAGGCCACCAAATCCCAGTGTTCACCTTTTCTAATGGAAACGCAATGGTAGTATTGTGTTGCTTTTCTCGACAGAATAAGATCTCTTTGTGCTTTCATTTCGAGGCGTTTATTAAATCCTGTGTTTCTCTCGGAACGCGGCAACCTAATCCCCCGTGTTCTGAATGTGAGAAGCCAAAAAATTCCCAGCGTTCGCCTTTTCCAGCGGCGAGAAAATGGTAGCGTTCTGCATTTCATTGAGGAAAACAAGGGCGCTCTGTGCTCTTGTTGCCACGACTTTACCAGATTCTGTGTTTCGTACGTAACACGGCACTCGAAACCAGTATATTGACTCTAAGAAGGCGACACATTCCCAGCCTTATGCTATTTCTGTTGGAACAACAGGCTTGCGCACTGCTCGTTTCCAGAAAACAAGATCGATCCGTGCTTTCATTTCGAAGAGTTTACCAGATTCTGTGTTCCGGTGGTAACGTGGCACCCAAACCCTAGAGATTTTTGGCCCTTAGGAGGCCACCAAATCCTAGTGATCAGCTTTTCTAATGGCAACGAAATGGTAGTGTGTTGCTTTTCTCGACAGAATAAGATCTCTTTGTGCTTTCATTTCGAGGCGTTTATTAAATCCTGTGTTTCTCTCGGAACGCGGCATCCTAATCCCCCGTGTTCTGAATGTGAGAAGCCAAAAAACTCCCAGCGTTCTTCTTTTCCAGCGGCGAGAAAATGGTAGCGTTCTGCATTTCTTTGAGGAAAACAAGGGCGCTCTGTGCTTTTGTTGCCACGACTTTACCAGATTCTCTGTTTCGTACGTAACACGGCACTGGAAACCTGTATATTGACTCTAAGAAGGCGACACATTCCCAGCCTTATGCTATTTAAGTTGGAACAACAGGCTTGCGCCCTGCTCGTTTCCAGAAAACAAGATCGATCCATGCTTTCATTTCGAAGAGTTTACCAGATTCTGTGTTCCGGTGGTAACGTGGCACCCAAACCCTAGTGATTTTTAGCCCTTAGGAGGCCACCAAATCCCAGTGTTCACCTTTTCTAATGGAAACGCAATGGTAGTAGTGTGTTGCTTTTCTCGACAAAATAAGATCTCTTTGTGCTTTCATTTCGAGGCGTTTACCGCATCATGTGTTTCTCTCGGAACGCGGCACCTTAATCCCCCGTGTTCTAAATGTGAGAAGACAAAAAACTCCCAGCGTTCTCCTTTTCCAGCGGCGAGAAAATGGTAGCGTTCTGCATTTCTTTGAGGAAAACAAGGGCGCTCTGTGCTCTTGTTGCCACGACTTTACCAGATTCTGTGTTTCGTACGTAACACGGCACTGGAAACCAGTATATTGACTCTAAGAAGGCGACACATTCCCAGCCTTATGCTATTTAAGTTGGAACAACAGGCTTGCGCCCTGCTCGTTTCCAGAAAACAAGATCGATCCGTTCTTTCATTTCGAAGAGTTTACCAGATTCTGTGTTCCGGTGGTAACGTGGCACCCAAACCCTAGTGATTTTTAGCCCTTAGGAGGCCACCAAATCCCAGTGTTCACCTTTTCTAATGGCAACACAATGGTAGTAGTGTGTTGCTTTTCTCGACAGAATAATATCTCTTTGTGCTTTCATTTCAAGGCGTTTATTGCATCCTGTGTTTCTCTCGGAACGCGGCACCCTAATCCCCCGTGTTCTTAATGTGAGAAGCCAAAAAACTCCCAGCGTTCTCCTTTTCCAGCGGGGAGAAAATGGTAACGTTCTGCATTTCTTTGAAGAAAACAAGGGCGCTCTCTGCTTTTGTTGCCACGACTTTACCAGATTCTGTGTTTGGTACGTATCACTGCACTCGAAAGCAGTATATTAACTTAAAGAAGGCGACACATTCCCAGCCTTATGCTATTTCAGTTGGAACAACAGGCTTGCGCCCTGCTCGTTTCCTGAAAACAAGATCGATACGTGCTCTCATTTCGAAGAGTTTACCAGATTCTGTGTTCCGGTGGTAACGTGGCACCCAAACCGTAGTGATTTTTGGCCCTTAGGAGGCCACCAAATCCCAGTGTTCACCTTTTCTAATGGCAACGAAATGGTAGTGTGTTGCTTTTCTCGACAGAATAAGATCTCTTTGTGCTTTCATTTCGAGGCGTTTAGCGCATCCTGTGTTTCTCTCGGAACACGGCATCCTAATCCCCCGTGTTCTGAATGTGAGAAGCCAAAAAATTCCCAGCGTTCGCCTTTTCAAGCGGCGAGAAAATGGTAGCGTTCTGCATCTCTTTGAGGAAAACAAGGGCGCTCCGTGCTTTTCTTGCCACGACTTTACCAGATTCTATGTTTAAATGCGTAACACGGCACTAAACCAGTATATTGACACTAAGAAGGCGACACATTTCCAGCTTTATGTTATTTCAGTTGGAACAACACGCTTTCATCCTGCTCGTTTCCAAAAAACAAGATCGATCCGTGCTTTCATTTCGAAGAAATTACCAGATTCTGTGTTCCCGTGGTAACGTGGCACCCAAACCCTAGTGATTTTTGGCCCTTAGGAGGCCACGAAATCCCATTGTTAAGCTTTTCTAATGGCAACACAATGGTAGTAGTGTGTTGCTTTTCTCGACAGAATAATATCTCTTTGTGCTTTCATTTCAAGGCGTTTATTGCATCCTGTGTTTCTCTCGGAACGCGGCACCCTAATCCCCCGTGTTCTTAATGTGAGAAGCCAAAAAACTCCCAGCGTTCTCCTTTTCCAGCGGCGAGAAAATGGTAGCGTTCTGCATTTCTTTGAGGAAAACAAGGGCGCTCTATGCTTTTGTTGCCATGACTTTACCAGATTCTGTGTTTCGTACGTGTCACGGCACTCGAAACCAGTATATTGACTCTAAGAAGGCGACACATTCCCAGCCTTATGCTATTTCAGTTGGAACAACAGGCTTGCGCCTGCTCGTTTCCTGAAAACAAGATCGATACGTGCTCTCATTTCGAAGAGTTTACCAGATTCTGTGTTCCCGTGGTAACGTGGCCCCCAAACCCTAGAGATTTTTGGCCCTTAGGAGGCCACCAAATCCCAGTGTTCAGCTTTTCTAATGGGCAACGAAATGGTAGTAGTGTGTTGCTTTTCTCGACAGAATAAGATCTCTTTGTGCTTTCATTTCGAGGCGTTTACAGCATCCTGTGTTTCTCTCGGAACGCGGCACCCTAATCCCCCGTGTTCTGAATGTGAGAAGACAAAGAACTCCGAGCGTTCTCCTTTTCCAGCGGCGAGAAAATGGTAGCGTTCTGCATTTCTTTGAGGAAAACAAGGGCGCTCTGTGCTCTTGTTGCCAAAACATTACCAGATTCTGTGTTTCGTACGTAACACAGAATCTAAGAAGGTGTTACATTCCCAGCCTTATGCTATTTCAGTTGGAACAACAACCTTGCGTCCTGCTCGTTTCCTGAAAACAAGATCGATCCGTACTTTCATTTCGAAGAGTTTACCAGATTCTGTGTTCCGATGGTAACGTGGCACCAAAACCGTAGGGATTTTTAGCCCTTAGGAGGACACCAAATCCCAGTGTTCACCATTTCTAATGGAAACGCAATGGTAGTAGTGTGTTGCTTTTCTCGACAAAATAAGATCTCTTTGTGGTTTCATTTCGAGGCGTTTACAGCATCCTGTGTTTCTCTCGGAACGCGGCACCCTAATCCCCCGTGTTCTGAATGTGAGAAGCCAAAAAACTCCCGGCGTTCTCCTTTTCCAGCGGCGAGAAAATGGTAGCGTTCTGCATTTCTTTGAGGAAAACAAGGGCGCTCTGTGCTTTTGTTGCCACGACTTTACCAGATTCTGTGTTTCGTACGTAACACGGCACTCGAAACCAGTATATTGACTCTAAGAACGCGACACATTCCCAGCCTTATGCTATTTCAGTTGGAACAACAGGCTTGCGTCCTGCTCGTTTCCAGAAAACAAGATCGATCCGTGCTTTCATTTCGAAGAGTTTACCAGATTCTGTTTTCCGGTGGTAACGTGGCACCCAAACCCTAGTGATTTTTGCCCCTTAGGAGGCCACCAAATCCCAGTGTTCACCTTTTCTAATGGAAACGCAATGGTAGTAGTGTGTTGCTTTTCTCGACAAAGTAAGATCTCTTTGTGCTTTCATTTCGAGGCGTTTACAGCATCCTGTGTTTCTCTCGGAACGCGGCACCCTAATCCCCCGTGTTCTGAATGTGAGAAGCCAAAAAACTCCCAGCGTTCTCCTTTACCAGCGGCGAGAAAATGGTAGCGTTCTGCATTTCTTTGAGGAAAACAAGGGCGCTCTGTGCTTTTGTTGCCACGACTTTACCAGATTCTGTGTTTCGTACGTAACACGGCACTCGAAACCAGTATATTGACTCTAAGAACGCGACACATTACAAACATTATGCTATTTCAGTTGGAACAACAGGCTTGCGTCCTGCTCGTTTCCAGAAAACAAGATAGATCCGTGCTTTCATTTCGAAGAGTTTACCAGATTCTGTGTTCCGGTGGTAACGTGGCACCCAAATCCTAGTGATTTTTGGCCCTTAGGAGGCCACCAAATTCCAGTGTTCAGCCTTTCCAATGGCGACGCAATGGTAGCAGTGTGTTGCTTTTCTCGACAGAATAAGATCTCTTTGTGGTTTCATTTCGAGGCGTTTACCGCATCCTGTGTTTCTCTCGGAACGCGGCACCCTAATCCCCCGTGTTCTGAATGTGAGAAGCCAAAAAACTCCCAGCGTTCTCCTTTTCCAGCGGGGAGAAAATGGTAACGTTCTGCATTTCTTTGAAGAAAACAAGGGCGCTCTCTGCTTTTGTTGCCACGACTTTACCAGATTCTTTGTTTCGTACGTAACACAGAACTCGAAACCAGTATATTGACTCTAAGAAGGCGACACATTCCCAGCCTTATGCTATTTCATTAGGAACAACAGGCTTGCGTCCTGCTCGTTTCCTGAAAACAAGATCGATCCGTGCTTTCATTTCGAAGAGTTTACCAGATTCTGTTTTCCGGTGGTAACGTGGCACCCAAACCCTAGTGATTTTTGCCCCTTAGGAGGCCACCAAATCCCAGTGTTCACCTTTTCTAATGGCATTGAAATGGTAGTGTGTTGCTTTTCTCGACAGAATAAGATCTCTTTGTGCTTTCATTTCGAGGCGTTTAGCGCATCCTGTGTTTCTCTCGGAACACGGCATCCTAATCCCCCGTGTTCTGAATGTGAGAAGCCAAAAAACTCCCAGCGTTCTCCTTTTCCAGCGAGAAAATGGTAGCGTTCTGCATCTCTTTGAGGAAAACAAGGGCGCTCGTGCTTTTCTTGCCACGACTTTACCAGATTCTATGTTTAAATGCGTAACACGGCACTCAGAAACCAGTATATTGACACTAAGAAGGCGACACATTTCCAGCTTTATGTTATTTCAGTTGGAACAACACGCTTTCATCCTGCTCGTTTCCAAAAAACAAGATCGATCCGTGCTTTCATTTCGAAGAAATTACCAGATTCTGTGTTCCCGTGGTAACGTGGCCCCCAAACCCTAGAGATTTTTGGCCCTTAGGAGGCCACCAAATCCCAGTGTTCAGCTTTTCTAATGGGCAACGAAATGGTAGTAGTGTGTTGCTTTTCTCGACAGAATAAGATCTCTTTGTGCTTTCATTTCGAGGCGTTTACAGCATCCTGTGTTTCTCTCGGAACGCGGCACCCTAATCCCCCGTGTTCTGAATGTAAGAAGCCAAAAAACTCCCAGCGTTCTCCTTTTCCAGCGGCGAGAAAATGGTAGCGTTCTGCATTTCTTTGAGGAAAACAAGGGCGCTCTATGCTTTTGTTGCCACGACTTTACCAGATTCTGTGTTTCGTACGTGTCACGGCACTCGAAACCAGTATATTGACTCTAAGAAGGCGACACATTCCCAGCCTTATGCTATTTCAGTTGGAACAACAGGCTTGCGTCCTGCTCGTTTCCTGAAAACAAGATCGATACGTGCTCTCATTTCGAAGAGTTTACCAGATTCTGTGTTCCGGTGGTAACGTGGCACCCAAACCCTAGTGATTTATGGCCCTTAGGACGCCACCAAATCCCAGTGTTCAGCTTTTCTAATAGGCAACGAAATGGTAGTGTGTTGCTTTTCTTGACAAAATAAGATCTCTCTGTGCTTTCATTTTGAGGCGTTTACCGTATCCTGTGTTTCTCTCGGAACGCGGCACCCTAATCCCCCGTGTTCTGAATGTGAGAAGACAAAGAACTCCGAGCGTTCTCCTTTTCCAGCGGCGAGAAAATGGTAGCGTTCTGCATTTCTTTGAGGAAAACAAGGGCGCTCTGTGCTCTTGTTGCCACGACTTTACCAGATTCTGTGTTTCGTACGTAACACGGCACTGGAAACCAGTATATTGACTCTAAGAAGGCGACACATTCCCAGCCTTATGCTATTTAAGTTGGAACAACAGGCTTGCGCCCTGCTCGTTTCCAGAAAACAAGATCGATCCGTTCTTTCATTTCGAAGAGTTTACCAGATTCTGTTTTCCGGTGGTAACGTGGCACCCAAACCCTAGTGATTTTTGCCCCTTAGGAGGCCACCAAATCCCAGTGTTCACCTTTTCTAATGGAAACGCAATGGTAGTAGTGTGTTGCTTTTCTCGACAAAATAAGATCTCTTTGTGGTTTCATTTCGAGGCGTTTATTAAATCCTGTGTTTCTCTCGGAACGCGGCACCCTAATCCCCCGTGTTCTGAATGTGAGAAGCCAAAAAACTCCCAGCGTTCTCCTTTTCCAGCGGCGAGAAAATGGTAGCGTTCTGCATTTCTTTGAGGAAAACAAGGGCGCTCTGTGCTTTTGTTGCCACGACTTTACCAGATTCTGTGTTTGGTACGTAACACTGCACTCGAAAGCAGTATATTAACTTAAAGAAGGCGACACATTCCCAGCCTTATGCTATTTCAGTTGGCACAACAGCCTTGCGTCCTGCTCGTTTCCTGAAAACAAGATCGATCCCTTCTTTCATTTCGAAGAGTTTACCAGATTCTGTGTTCCGGTGGTAACGTGGCACCAAAACCAAAGTGATTTTTGGCCCTTAGGAGGCCACCAAATCCCAGTGTTCACCTTTTCTAATGGCAACACAATGGTAGTAGTGTGTTGCTTTTCTCGACAGAATAAGATCTCTTTGTGCTTTCATTTCGAGGCGTTTAGCGCATCCTGTGTTTCTCTCGGAACACGGCATCCTAATCCCCCGTGTTCTGAATGTGAGAAGCCAAAAAATTCCCAGCGTTCGCCTTTTCAAGCGGCGAGAAAATGGTAGCGTTCTGCATCTCTTTGAGGAAAACAAGGGCGCTCCGTGCTTTTCTTGCCACGACTTTACCAGATTCTATGTTTCGTACGTAACACGGCACTCGAAACCAGTATATTGACACTAAGAAGGCGACACATTTCCAGCTTTATGTTATTTCAGTTGGAACAACACGCTTTCATCTTGCTCGTTTCCAAAAAACAAGATCGATCCGTGCTTTCATTTCGAAGAAATTACCAGATTCTGTGTTCCCGTGGTAACGTGGCACCCAAACCCTAGTGATTTTTGGCCCTTAGGAGGCCACGAAATCCCATTGTTAAGCTTTTCTAATGGCAACACAATGGTAGTAGTGTGTTGCTTTTCTCGACAGAATAATATCTCTTTGTGCTTTCATTTCAAGGCGTTTATTGCATCCTGTGTTTCTCTCGGAACGCGGCACCCTAATCCCCCGTGTTCTTAATGTGAGAAGCCAAAAAACTCCCAGCGTTCTCCTTTTCCAGCGGCGAGAAAATGGTAGCGTTCTGCATTTCTTTGAGGAAAACAAGGGCGCTCTATGCTTTTGTTGCCATGACTTTACCAGATTCTGTGTTTCGTACGTGTCACGGCACTCGAAACCAGTATATTGACTCTAAGAAGGCGACACATTCCCAGCCTTATGCTATTTCAGTTGGAACAACAGGCTTGCGCCTGCTCGTTTCCTGAAAACAAGATCGATACGTGCTCTCATTTCGAAGAGTTTACCAGATTCTGTGTTCCTGTGGTAACGTGGCACCCAAACCCTAGTGATTTTTAGCCCTTAGGAGGCCACCAAATCCCAGTGTTCAGCTTTTCTAATGGGCAACGAAATGGTAGTGTGTTGCTTTTCTTGACAAAATAAGATCTCTCTGTGCTTTCATTTTGAGGCGTTTACCGTATCCTGTGTTTCTCTCGGAACGCGGCACCCTAATCCCCCGTGTTCTAAATGTGAGAAGACAAAGAACTCCGAGCGTTCTCCTTTTCCAGCGGCGAGAAAATGGTAGCGTTCTGCATTTCTTTGAGGAAAACAAGGGCGCTCTGTGCTCTTGTTGCCAAAACATTACCAGATTCTGTGTTTCGTACGTAACACAGAATCTAAGAAGGTGTTACATTCCCAGCCTTATGCTATTTCAGTTGGAACAACAACCTTGCGTCCTGCTCGTTTCCTGAAAACAAGATCGATCCGTACTTTCATTTCGAAGAGTTTACCAGATTCTGTGTTCCGATGGTAACGTGGCACCAAAACCGTAGGGATTTTTAGCCCTTAGGAGGACACCAAATCCCAGTGTTCACCATTTCTAATGGAAACGCAATGGTAGTAGTGTGTTGCTTTTCTCGACAAAATAAGATCTCTTTGTGGTTTCATTTCGAGGCGTTTACAGCATCCTGTGTTTCTCTCGGAACGCGGCACCCTAATACCCCGTGTTCTGAATGTGAGAAGCCAAAAAACTCCCAGCGTTCTCCTTTTCCAGCGGCGAGAAAATGGTAGCGTTCTGAATTTCTTTGAGGAAAACAAGGGCGCTCTGTGCTTTTGTTGCCACGACTTTACCAGATTCTGTGTTTAAATGCGTAACACGGCACGAAACCAGTATATTGACTCTAAGAAGGCGACACATTCCCCGCCTTATGCTACTTCTGTTGGAACAACAGGCTTGCGCACTGCTCGTTTCCAGAAAACAAGATCGATCCGTGCTTTCATTTCGAAGAGTTTACCAGATTCTGTGTTCCGGTGGTAACGTGGCACCCAAACCCTAGTGATTTATGGCCCTTAGGAGGACACCAAATCCCAGTGTTCACCTTTTCTAATGGAAACGCAATGGTAGTAGTGTGTTGCTTTTCTCGACAAAATAAGATCTCTTTGTGCTTTCATTTCGAGGCGTTTACCGCATCCTGTGTTTCTCTCGGAACACGGCATCCTAATCCCCCGTGTTCTGAATGTGAGAAGACAAAAAACTCCCAGCGTTCTCCTTTTCCAACGGCGAGAAAAATGTAGCGTTCTGCATTTCTTTGAGGAAAACAAGGGCTCTCAATGCTTTTGGTGCCACGACTTTACAAGATTCTGTGTTTCGTACGTAACACGGCACTCGAAACAAGTATATTGACTCTAAGAACGCGACACATTACAAACATTATGCTATTTCAGTTGGAACAACAGGCTTGCGTCCTGCTCGTTTCCAGAAAACAAGATAGATCCGTGCTTTCATTTCGAAGAGTTTACCAGATTCTGTGTTCCGGTGGTAACGTGGCACCCAAACCCTAGTGATTTTTGGCCCTTAGGAGGCCACCAAATCCCAGTGTTCACCTTTTCTAATGGAAACGCAATGGTAGTAGTGTGTTGCTTTTCTCGACAAAATAAGATCTCTTTGTGCTTTCATTTCGAGGCGTTTACAGCATCCTGTGTTTCTCTCGGAACGCGGCACCCTAATCCCCCGTGTTCTGAATGTGAGAAGCCAAAAAACTCCCGGCGTTCTCCTTTTCCAGCGGCGAGAAAATGGTAGCGTTCTGCATTTCTTTGAAGAAAACAAGGGCGCTCTCTGCTTTTGTTGCCACGACTTTACCAGATTCTGTGTTTCGTACGTAACACGGCACTCGAAACCAGTATATTGACTCTAAGAACGCGACACATCCCCAGCCTTATGCTATTTCTGTTGGAACAACAGGCTTGCGCCCTGCTCGTTTCCAGAAAACAAGATCGATCCGTACTTTCATTTCGAAGAGTTTACCAGATTCTGTGTTCCGATGGTAACGTGGCACCAAAACCGTAGTGATTTTTAGCCCTTAGGAGGCCACCAAATTCCAGTGTTCAGCCTTTCCAATGGCAACGCAATGGTAGCAGTGTGTTGCTTTTCTCGACAGAATAAGATCTCTTTGTGCTTTCATTTCGAGGCGTTTACGCATCCTGTGTTTCTCTGAACGCGGCACCCTAATCCCCGTGTTCTGAATGTGAGAAGCCAAAAATTCCCAGCGTCGCCTTTTTCAAGCGAGAAAATGGTAGCGTTCTGCATCTCTTTGAGGAAAACAAGGCGCTCCGTGCTTTTCTTGCCACGACTTTACCAGATTCTATGTTTAAACGTAACACGGCACTCGAAACCAGTATATTAACTTAAAGAAGGCGACACATTCCCAGCCTTATGCTATTTCAGTTGGAACAACACGCTTTCATCCTGCTCGTTTCCAAAAAACAAGATCGATCCGTTCTTTCATTTCGAAGAGTTTACCAGATTCTGTGTTCCGGTGGTAACGTGGCACCCAAACCCTAGAGATTTTTGGCCCTTAGGAGGCCACCAAATCCCAGTGTTCACCTTTTCTAATGGCATTGAAATGGTAGTGTGTTGCTTTTCTCGACAGAATAAGATCTCTTTGTGCTTTCATTTCGAGCGTTTAGCGCATCCTGTGTTTCTCTCGGAACACGGCATCCTAATCCCCCGTGTTCTGAATGTGAGAAGCCAAAAAACTCCCAGCGTTCTCCTTTTCCAGCGGCGAGAAAATGGTAGCGTTCTGCATCTCTTTGAGGAAAACAAGGGCGCTCCGTGCTTTTCTTGCCACGACTTTACCAGATTCTATGTTTCGTACGTAACACGGCACTCGAAACCAGTATATTGACACTAAGAAGGCGACACATTTCCAGCTTTATGTTATTTCAGTTGGAACAACACGCTTTCATCCTGCTCGTTTCCAAAAAACAAGATCGATCCGTGCTTTCATTTCGAAGAAATTACCAGATTCTGTGTTCCGGTGGTAACGTGGCCCCCAAACCCTAGAGATTTTTGGCCCTTAGGAGGCCACCAAATCCCAGTGTTCAGCTTTTCTAATGGGCAACGAAATGGTAGTAGTGTGTTGCTTTTCTCGACAGAATAAGATCTCTTTGTGCTTTCATTTCGAGGCGTTTACAGCATCCTGTGTTTCTCTCGGAACGCGGCACCCTAATCCCCCGTGTTCTGAATGTAAGAAGCCAAAAAACTCCCAGCGTTCTCCTTTTCCAGCGGCGAGAAAATGGTAGCGTTCTGCATTTCTTTGAGGAAAACAAGGGCGCTCTATGCTTTTGTTGCCACGACTTTACCAGATTCTGTGTTTAAATGCGTGTCACGGCACTCGAAACCAGTATATTGACTCTAAGAAGCGACACATTCCCAGCCTTATGCTATTTCAGTTGGAACAACAGGCTTGCGTCCTGCTCGTTTCCTGAAAACAAGATCGATACGTGCTCTTATTTCGAAGAGTTTACCAGATTCTGTGTTCCGGTGGTAACGTGGCACCCAAACCCTAGTGATTTATGGCCCTTAGGACGCCACCAAATCCCAGTGTTCAGCTTTTCTAATGGGCAACGAAATGGTAGTGTGTTGCTTTTCTTGACAAAATAAGATCTCTTTGTGCTTTCATTTCGAGGCGTTTACAGCATCCTGTGTTTCTCTCGGAACGCGGCACCCTAATTACCCGTGTTCTGAATGTGAGAAGACAAAGAAGTCCGAGCGTTCTCCTTTTCCAGCGGCGAGAAAATGGTAGCGTTCTGCATTTCTTTGAGGAAAACAAGGGTGCTCTGTGCTGTTGTTGCCAAAACATTACCAGATTCTGTGTTTCGTACGTAACACAGAATCTAAGAAGGTGTTACATTCCCAGCCTTATGCTATTTCAGTTGGAACAACAGCCTTGCGTCCTGCTCGTTTCCTGAAAACAAGATCGATCCGTGCTTTCATTTCGAAGAGTTTACCAGATTCTGTGTTCCGGTGGTAACGTGGCACCCAAACCCTAGTGATTTATGGCCCTTAGGAGGACACCAAATCCCAGTGTTCACCTTTTCTAATGGAAACGCAATGGTAGTAGTGTGTTGCTTTTCTCGACAAAATAAGATCTCTTTGTGCTTTCATTTGGCGTTTACAGCATCCTGTGTTTCTCTCGAACGCGGCACCTAATTACCCGTGTTCTGAATGTGAGAAGACAAAGAAGTCCGAGCGTTCTCCTTTTCCAGCGGCGAGAAAATGGTAGCGTTCTGCATTTCTTTGAGGAAAACAAGGGTGCTCTGTGCTGTTGTTGCCAAAACATTACCAGATTCTGTGTTTCGTACGTAACACAGAATCTAAGAAGGTGTTACATTCCCAGCCTTATGCTATTTCAGTTGGAACAACAGCCTTGCGTCCTGCTCGTTTCCTGAAAACAAGATCGATCCGTGCTTTCATTTCGAAGAGTTTACCAGATTCTGTGTTCCGGTGGTAACGTGGCACCCAAACCCTAGTGATTTATGGCCCTTAGGAGGCCACCAAATTCCAGTGTTCAGCCTTTCCAATGGCAACGCAATGGTAGCAGTGTGTTGCTTTTCTCGACAGAATAAGATCTCTTTGTGCTTTCATTTCGAGGCGTTTACCGCATCCTGTGTTTCTCTCGGAACGCGGCACCTTAATCCCCCGTGTTCTAAATGTGAGAAGACAAAAAACTCCCAGCGTTCTCCTTTTCCAGCGGCGAGAAAATGGTAGCGTTCTGCATTTCATTGAGGAAAACAAGGGCGCTCTGTGCTGTTGTTGCCACGACTTTACCAGATTCTGTGTTTCGTACGTAACACGGCACTCGAAACCAGTATATTGACTCTAAGAACGCGACACATTCCCAGCCTTATGCTATTTCAGTTGGAATAACAGGCTTGCGTCCTGCTCGTTTCCAGAAAACAAGATCGATCCGTGCTTTAATTTCGAAGAGTTTTTCACATTCTGTGTTCCGGTGGTAACGTGGCACCCAAACCCTAGAGATTTTTGGCCCTTAGGAGGCCACCAAATCCCAGTGTTCAGCTTTTCTAATGGGCAACGAAATGGTAGTGTGTTGCTTTTCTCGACAGAATAAGATCTCTTTGTGCTTTCATTTCGAGGCGTTTACAGCATCCTGTGTTTCTCTCGGAACGCGGCACCCTAATCCCCCGTCTTCTGAATGTGAGAAGACAAAAAACTCCCAGCGTTCTCCTTTTCCAACGGCGAGAAAAAGGTAGCGTTCTGCATTTCTTTGAGGAAAACAAGGGCTCTCAATGCTTTTGGTGCCACGACTTTACAAGATTCTGTGTTTAAATGCGTAACACGGCACTCGAAACCAGTATATTGACTCTAAGAAGGCGACACATTACAAACATTATGCTATTTCAGTTGGAACAACAGGCTTGCGTCCTGCTCGTTTCGAGAAAACAAGATAGATCCGTGCTTTCATTTCGAAGAGTTTACCAGATTCTGTGTTCGGTGGTAACGTGGCACCCAAACCCTAGTGATTTATGGCCCTTAGGAGGACACCAAATCCCAGTGTTCACCTTTTCTAATGGAAACGCAATGGTAGTAGTGTGTTGCTTTTCTCGACAAAATAAGATCTCTTTGTGCTTTCATTTGAGCGTTTACGCATCCTGTGTTTCTCTCGAACGCGGCACCTAATCCCCGTGTTCTGAATGTGAGAAGACAAAACTCAGCGTTCTCCTTTTCCAGCGGGGAGAAAATGGTAGCGTTCTGCATTTCTTTGAGGAAAACAAGGGCGCTCTATGCTCTTGTTGCCACGACTTTACCAGATTCTGTGTTTCGTACGTAACACTGCACTCGAAACCAGTATATTAACTTAAAGAAGGCGACACATTCCCAGCCTTATGCTATTTCTGTTGGAACAACAGGCTTGCGCCCTGCTCGTTTCCAAAAAACAAGATCGATCCGTGCTTTCATTTCGAAGAGTTTACCAGATTCTGTGTTCCGATGGTAACGTGGCACCAAAACCGTAGTGATTTTTAGCCCTTAGGAGGCCACCAAATCCCAGTGTTCACCTTTTCTAATGGCAACACAATGGTAGTAGTGTGTTGCTTTTCTCGACAGAATAAGATCTCTTTGTGCTTTCATTTCGAGGCGTTTAGCGCATCCTGTGTTTCTCTCGGAACACGGCATCCTAATCCCCCGTGTTCTGAATGTGAGAAGCCAAAAAATTCCCAGCGTCCGCCTTTTCAAGCGGCGAGAAAATGGTAGCGTTCTGCATCTCTTTGAGGAAAACAAGGGCGCTCCGTGCTTTTCTTGCCACGACTTTACCAGATTCTATGTTTCGTACGTAACACGGCACTCGAAACCAGTATATTAACTTAAAGAAGGCGACACATTCCCAGCCTTATGCTATTTCAGTTGGAACAACACGCTTTCATCCTGCTCGTTTCCAAAAAACAAGATCGATCCGTTCTTTCATTTCGAAGAGTTTACCAGATTCTGTGTTCCGGTGGTAACGTGGCACCCAAACCCTAGAGATTTTTGGCCCTTAGGAGGCCACCAAATCCCAGTGTTCACCTTTTCTAATGGCATTGAAATGGTAGTGTGTTGCTTTTCTCGACAGAATAAGATCTCTTTGTGCTTTCATTTCGAGGCGTTTAGCGCATCCTGTGTTTCTCTCGGAACACGGCATCCTAATCCCCCGTGTTCTGAATGTGAGAAGCCAAAAAACTCCCAGCGTTCTCCTTTTCCAGCGGCGAGAAAATGGTAGCGTTCTGCATCTCTTTGAGGAAAACAAGGGCGCTCCGTGCTTTTCTTGCCACGACTTTACCAGATTCTATGTTTAAATGCGTAACACGGCACTCGAAACCAGTATATTGACACTAAGAAGGCGACACATTTCCAGCTTTATGTTATTTCAGTTGGAACAACACGCTTTCATCCTGCTCGTTTCCAAAAACAAGATCGATCCGTGCTTTCATTTCAAGAAATTACCAGATTCTGTGTTCGGTGGTAACGTGGCCCCAAACCCTAGAGATTTTTGGCCCTTAGGAGGCCACCAAATCCCAGTGTTCAGCTTTTCTAATGGGCAATGAAATGGTAGTAGTGTGTTGCTTTTCTCGACAGAATAAGATCTCTTTGTGCTTTCATTTCGAGGCGTTTACAGCATCCTGTGTTTCTCTCGAACGGCACCCTAATCCCCGTGTTCTGAATGTAAGAAGCCAAAAACTCCCAGCGTTCTCCTTTTCCAGCGGCGAGAAAATGGTAGCGTTCTGCATTTCTTTGAGGAAAACAAGGGCGCTCTATGCTTTTGTTGCCACGACTTTACCAGATTCTGTGTTTCGTACGTGTCACGGCACTCGAAACCAGTATATTGACTCTAAGAAGGCGACACATTCCCAGCCTTATGCTATTTCAGTTGGAACAACAGGCTTGCGTCCTGCTCGTTTCCTGAAAACAAGATCGATACGTGCTCTCATTTCGAAGAGTTTACCAGATTCTGTGTTCCGGTGGTAACGTGGCACCCAAACCCTAGTGATTTATGGCCCTTAGGACGCCACCAAATCCCAGTGTTCAGCTTTTCTAATGGGCAACGAAATGGTAGTGTGTTGCTTTTCTTGACAAAATAAGATCTCTTTGTGTTTTCATTTCGAGGCGTTTACAGCATCCTGTGTTTCTCTCGGAACGCGGCACCCTAATTACCCGTGTTCTGAATGTGAGAAGACAAAGAAGTCCGAGCGTTCTCCTTTTCCAGCGGCGAGAAAATGGTAGCGTTCTGCATTTCTTTGAGGAAAACAAGGGTGCTCTGTGCTGTTGTTGCCAAAACATTACCAGATTCTGTGTTTCGTACGTAACACAGAATCTAAGAAGGTGTTACATTCCCAGCCTTATGCTATTTCAGTTGGAACAACAGGCTTGCGTCCTGCTCGTTTCCTGAAAACAAGATCGATCCGTGCTTTCATTTCGAAGAGTTTACCAGATTCTGTGTTCCGGTGGTAACGTGGCACCCAAACCCTAGTGATTTATGGCCCTTAGGAGGCCACCAAATTCCAGTGTTCAGCCTTTCCAATGGCAACGCAATGGTAGCAGTGTGTTGCTTTTCTCGACAGAATAAGATCTCTTTGTGCTTTCATTTCGAGGCGTTTACCGCATCCTGTGTTTCTCTCGGAACGCGGCACCCTAATCCCCCGTGTTCTGAATGTGAGAAGCCAAAAAACTCCCAGCGTTCTCCTTTTCCAGCGGCGAGAAAATGGTAGCGTTCTGCATTTGTTTGAAGAAAACAAGGGCTCTCAATGCTTTTGTTGCCACGACTTTACCAGATTCTGTGTTTCGTACGTAACACGGCACTCGAAACCAGTATATTGACTCTAAGAACGCGACACATTCCCAGCCTTATGCTATTTCAGTTGGAACAACAGGCTTGCGTCCTGCTCGTTTCCAGAAAACAAGATCGATCCGTGCTTTAATTTCGAAGAGTTTTTCACATTCTGTGTTCCGGTGGTAACGTGGCACCCAAACCCTAGAGATTTTTGGCCCTTAGGAGGCCACCAAATCCCAGTGTTCAGCTTTTCTAATGGGCAACGAAATGGTAGTGTGTTGCTTTTCTCGACAGAATAAGATCTCTTTGTGCTTTCATTTCGAGGCGTTTACAGCATCCTGTGTTTCTCTCGGAACGCGGCACCCTAATCCCCCGTGTTCTGAATGTGAGAAGACAAAAAACTCCCAGCGTTCTCCTTTTCCAACGGCGAGAAAAAGGTAGCGTTCTGCATTTCTTTGAGGAAAACAAGGGCTCTCAATGCTTTTGGTGCCACGACTTTACAAGATTCTGTGTTTCGTACGTAACACGGCACTCGAAACCAGTATATTGACACTAAGAAGGCGACACATTTCCAGCTTTATGTTATTTCAGTTGGAACAACACGCTTTCATCCTGCTCGTTTCCAAAAAACAAGATCGATCCGTGCTTTCATTTCGAAGAAATTACCAGATTCTGTGTTCCGGTGGTAACGTGGCCCCCAAACCCTAGAGATTTTTGGCCCTTAGGAGGCCACCAAATCCCAGTGTTCACCTTTTCTAATGGGCAATGAAATGGTAGTAGTGTGTTGCTTTTCTCGACAGAATAAGATCTCTTTGTGCTTTCATTTCGAGGCGTTTACAGCATCCTGTGTTTCTCTCGAACGCACCCTAATCCCCGTGTTCTGAATGTGAGAAGCCAAAAAATTCCCAGCGTTCGCCTTTTCAAGCGTCGAGAAAATGGTAGCGTTCTGCATCTCTTTGAGGAAAACAAGGGCGCTCCGTGCTTTTCTTGCCACGACTTTACCAGATTCTATGTTTCGTACGTAACACGGCACTCGAAACCAGTATATTAACTTAAAGAAGGCGACACATTCCCAGCCTTATGCTATTTCAGTTGGAACAACACGCTTTCATCCTGCTCGTTTCCAAAAAACAAGATCGATCCGTTCTTTCATTTCGAAGAGTTTACCAGATTCTGTGTTCCGGTGGTAACGTGGCACCCAAACCCTAGAGATTTTTGGCCCTTAGGAGGCCACCAAATCCCAGTGTTCAGCTTTTCTAATGGCATTGAAATGGTAGTGTGTTGCTTTCTCGACAGAATAAGATCTCTTTGTGCTTTCATTTCGAGGCGTTTAGCGCATCCTGTGTTTCTCTCGAACACGGCATCCTAATCCCCGTGTTCTGAATGTGAGAAGCCAAAAACTCCCAGCGTTCTCCTTTTCCAGCGGCGAAAATGGTAGCGTTCTGCATCTCTTTGAGGAAAACAAGGCGCTCCGTGCTTTTCTTGCCACGACTTTACCAGATTCTATGTTTCAGACGTAACACGGCACTCGAAACCAGTATATTGACACTAAGAAGCGACACATTTCCAGCTTTATGTTATTTCAGTTGGAACAACACGCTTTCATCCTGCTCGTTTCCAAAAAACAAGATCGATCCGTGCTTTCATTTCGAAGAAATTACCAGATTCTGTGTTCCGGTGGTAACGTGGCCCCCAAACCCTAGAGATTTTTGGCCCTTAGGAGGCCACCAAATCCCAGTGTTCAGCTTTTCTAATGGGCAATGAAATGGTAGTAGTGTGTTGCTTTTCTCGACAGAATAAGATCTCTTTGTGCTTTCATTTCGAGGCGTTTACAGCATCCTGTGTTTCTCTCGGAACGCGGCACCCTAATCCCCCGTGTTCTGAATGTAAGAAGCCAAAAAACTCCCAGCGTTCTCCTTTTCCAGCGGCGAGAAAATGGTAGCGTTCTGCATTTCTTTGAGGAAAACAAGGGCGCTCTATGCTTTTGTTGCCACGACTTTACCAGATTCTGTGTTTCGTACGTGTCACGGCACTCGAAACCAGTATATTGACTCTAAGAAGGCGACACATTCCCAGCCTTATGCTATTTCAGTTGGAACAACAGGCTTGCGTCCTGCTCGTTTCCTGAAAACAAGATCGATACGTGCTCTCATTTCGAAGAGTTTACCAGATTCTGTGTTCCGGTGGTAACGTGGCACCCAAACCCTAGTGATTTATGGCCCTTAGGACGCCACCAAATCCCAGTGTTCAGCTTTTCTAATGGGCAACGAAATGGTAGTGTGTTGCTTTTCTTGACAAAATAAGATCTCTTTGTGCTTTCATTTCGAGGCGTTTACCGCATCCTGTGTTTCTCTCGGAACGCGGCACCCTAATTACCCGTGTTCTGAATGTGAGAAGACAAAGAAGTCCGAGCGTTCTCCTTTTCCAGCGGCGAGAAAATGGTAGCGTTCTGCATTTCTTTGAGGAAAACAAGGGTGCTCTGTGCTGTTGTTGCCAAAACATTACCAGATTCTGTGTTTCGTACGTAACACAGAATCTAAGAAGGTGTTACATTCCCAGCCTTATGCTATTTCAGTTGGAACAACAGCCTTGCGTCCTGCTCGTTTCCTGAAAACAAGATCGATCCGTGCTTTCATTTCGAAGAGTTTACCAGATTCTGTGTTCCGGTGGTAACGTGGCACCCAAACCCTAGTGATTTATGGCCCTTAGGAGGCCACCAAATTCCAGTGTTCAGCCTTTCCAATGGCAACGCAATGGTAGCAGTGTGTTGCTTTTCTCGACAGAATAAGATCTCTTTGTGCTTTCATTTCGAGGCGTTTACCGCATCCTGTGTTTCTCTCGGAACGCGGCACCCTAATCTCCCGTGTTCTGAATGTGAGAAGCCAAAAAACTCCCAGCGTTCTCCTTTTCCAGCGGCGAGAAAATGGTAGCGTTCTGCATTTCTTTGAGGAAAACAAGGGTGCTCTGTGCTGTTGTTGCCAAAACATTACCAGATTCTGTGTTTCGTACGTAACACAGAATCTAAGAAGGTGTTACATTCCCAGCCTTATGCTATTTCAGTTGGAACAACAGGCTTGCGTCCTGCTCGTTTCCTGAAAACAAGATCGATACGTGCTCTCATTTCGAAGAGTTTACCAGATTCTGTGTTCCGGTGGTAACGTGGCACCCAAACCCTAGTGATTTATGGCCCTTAGGACGCCACCAAATCCCAGTGTTCAGCTTTTCTAATGGGCAACGAAATGGTAGTGTGTTGCTTTTCTTGACAAAATAAGATCTCTTTGTGTTTTCATTACGAGGCGTTTACAGCATCCTGTGTTTCTCTCGGAATGCGGCACCCTAATTACCCGTGTTCTGAATGTGAGAAGACAAAGACGTCCGAGCGTTCTCCTTTTCCAGCGGCGAGAAAATGGTAGCGTTCTGCATTTCTTTGAGGAAAACAAGGGTGCTCTGTGCTGTTGTTGCCAAAACATTACCAGATTCTGTGTTTCGTACGTAACACAGAATCTAAGAAGGTGTTACATTCCCAGCCTTATGCTATTTCAGTTGGAACAACAGCCTTGCGTCCTGCTCGTTTCCTGAAAACAAGATCGATCCGTGCTTTCATTTCGAAGAGTTTACCAGATTCTGTTTTCCGGTGGTAACGTGGCACCCAAACCCTAGTGATTTTTGCCCCTTAGGAGGCCACCAAATCCCAGTGTTCACCTTTTCTAATGGAAACGCAATGGTAGTAGTGTGTTGCTTTTCTCGACAAAGTAAGATCTCTTTGTGCTTTCATTTCGAGGCGTTTACAGCATCCTGTGTTTCTCTCGGAACGCGGCACCCTAATCCCCCGTGTTCTGAATGTGAGAAGCCAAAAAACTCCCAGCGTTCTCCTTTTCCAGCGGCGAGAAAATGCTAGCATTCTGTTTTTCATTGAGGAAAACAAGGGCGCTCTGTGCTCTTGTTGCCACGACTTTACCAGATTCTGTGTTTCGTACGTAACAGGGCACTCGAAACCTGTATATTGACTCTAAGAACGCGACACATTCCAGCCTTATGCTATTTCAGTTGGAACAACAGGCTTGCGTCCTGCTCGTTTCCAGAAAACAAGATCGATCCGTGCTTTCATTTCGAAGAGTTTACCACATTCTGTGTTCCGGTGGTAACGTGGCACCCAAACCCTAGTGATTTTTGGCCCTTAGGAGGCCACCAAATCCCAGTGTTCAGCTTTTCTAATGGGCAACGAAATGGTAGTGTGTTGCTTTTCTCGACAGAATAAGATCTCTTTGTGCTTTCATTTCGAGGCGTTTACAGCATCCTGTGTTTCTCTCGGAACGCGGCACCCTAATCCCCCGTCTTCTGAATGTGAGAAGACAAAAAACTCCCAGCGTTCTCCTTTTCCAACGGCGAGAAAAAGGTAGCGTTCTGCATTTCTTTGAGGAAAACAAGGGCTCTCAATGCTTTTGGTGCCACGACTTTACAAGATTCTGTGTTTCGTACGTAACACGGCACTCGAAACCAGTATATTGACTCTAAGAAGGCGACACATTACAAACATTATGCTATTTCAGTTGGAACAACAGGCTTGCGTCCTGCTCGTTTCGAGAAAACAAGATCGATCCGTGCTTTCATTTCGAAGAGTTTACCAGATTCTGTGTTCCGGTGGTAACGTGGCACCCAAACCCTAGTGATTTATGGCCCTTAGGAGGACACCAAATCCCAGTGTTCACCTTTTCTAATGGAAACGCAATGGTAGTAGTGTGTTGCTTTTCTCGACAAAATAAGATCTCTTTGTGCTTTCATTTCGAGGCGTTTACCGCATCCTGTGTTTCTCTCGGAACGCGGCACCCTAATCCCCCGTGTTCTGAATGTGAGAAGACAAAAAACTCCCAGCGTTCTCCTTTTCCAGCGGCGAGAAAATGGTAGCGTTCTGCATTTCTTTGAGGAAAACAAGGGCGCTCTGTGCTGTTGTTGCCACGACTTTACCAGATTCTGTGTTTCGTACGTAACACTGCACTCGAAACCAGTATATTAACTTAAAGAAGGCGACACATTCCCAGCCTTATGCTATTTCTGTTGGAACAACAGGCTTGCGCCCTGCTCGTTTCCAGAAAACAAGATCGATCCGTACTTTCATTTCGAAGAGTTTACCAGATTCTGTGTTCCGATGGTAACGTGGCACCAAAACCGTAGTGATTTTTGGCCCTTAGGAGGCCACCAAATCCCAGTGTTCACCTTTTCTAATGGCAACACAATGGTAGTAGTGTGTTGCTTTTCTCGACAGAATAAGATCTCTTTGTGCTTTCATTTCGAGGCGTTTAGCGCATCCTGTGTTTCTCTCGGAACACGGCATCCTAATCCCCCGTGTTCTGAATGTGAGAAGCCAAAAAATTCCCAGCGTTCGCCTTTTCAAGCGGCGAGAAAATGGTAGCGTTCTGCATCTCTTTGAGGAAAACAAGGGCGCTCCGTGCTTTTCTTGCCACGACTTTACCAGATTCTATGTTTCGTACGTAACACGGCACTCGAAACCAGTATATTGACACTAAGAAGGCGACACATTTCCAGCTTTATGTTATTTCAGTTGGAACAACACGCTTTCATCCTGCTCGTTTCCAAAAAACAAGATCGATCCGTTCTTTCATTTCGAAGAGTTTACCAGATTCTGTGTTCCGGTGGTAACGTGGCACCCAAACCCTAGAGATTTTTGGCCCTTAGGAGGCCACCAAATCCCAGTGTTCACCTTTTCTAATGGCATTGAAATGGTAGTGTGTTGCTTTTCTCGACAGAATAAGATCTCTTTGTGCTTTCATTTCGAGGCGTTTAGCGCATCCTGTGTTTCTCTCAGAACGCGGCACCCTAATCCCCCGTGTTCTGAATGTGAGAAGCCAAAAACTCCCAGCGTTCTCCTTTTCCAGGCGAGAAAATGGTAGCGTTCTGCATCTCTTTGAGGAAAACAAGGCGCTCCGTGCTTTTCTTGCCACGACTTTACCAGATTCTATGTTTCAGACGTAACACGGCACTCCGAAACCAGTATATTGACACTAAGAAGGCGACACATTTCCAGCTTTATGTTATTTCAGTTGGAACAACACGCTTTCATCCTGCTCGCTTCCAAAAAACAAGATCGATCCGTGCTTTCATTTCAAGAAATTACCAGATTCTGTGTTCCGGTGGTAACGTGGCCCCCAAACCCTAGAGATTTTTGGCCCTTAGAGGCCACCAAATCCCAGTGTTCAGCTTTTCTAATGGGCAACGAAATGGTAGTAGTGTGTTGCTTTTCTCGACAGAATAAGATCTCTTTGTGCTTTCATTTCGAGGCGTTTACAGCATCCTGTGTTTCTCTCGGAACGCGGCACCCTAATCCCCCGTGTTCTGAATGTAAGAAGCCAAAAAACTCCCAGCGTTCTCCTTTTCCAGCGGCGAGAAAATGGTAGCGTTCTGCATCTCTTTGAGGAAAACAAGGGCGCTCCGTGCTTTTCTTGCCACGACTTTACCAGATTCTATGTTTAAATGCGTAACACGGCTCGAAACCAGTCTATTGACACTAAGAAGGCGACACATTTCCAGCTTTATGTTATTTCAGTTGGAACAACACGCTTTCATCCTGCTCGTTTCCAAAAAACAAGATCGATCTGTGCTTTCATTTCGAAGAAATTACCAGATTCTGTGTTCCGGTGGTAACGTGGCCCCCAAACCCTAGAGATTTTTGGCCCTTAGGAGGCCACCAAATCCCAGTGTTCAGCTTTTCTAATGGGCAACGAAATGGTAGTAGTGTGTTGCTTTTCTCGACAGAATAAGATCTCTTTGTGCTTTCATTTAGGCGTTTACAGCATCCTGTGTTTCTCTCGAACGCGGCACCCTAATCCCGTGTTCTGAATGTAAGAAGCCAAAAACTCCCAGCGTTCTCCTTTTCAGCGAGAAAATGGTAGCGTTCTGCATTTCTTTGAGGAAAACAAGGGCGCTCTATGCTTTTGTTGCCACGACTTTACCAGATTCTGTGTTTAAATGCGTGTCACGGCACTAAACCAGTATATTGACTCTAAGAAGCGACACATTCCCAGCCTTATGCTATTTCAGTTGGAACAACAGGCTTGCGCCCTGCTCGCTTCCTGAAAACAAGATCGTCGTGCTCTCATTTCGAAGAATTTACCAGACTCTGTGTTCCGGTGGTAACGTGGCACCCAAACCCTAGTGATTTATGGCCCTTAGGACGCCACCAAATCCCAGTGTTCAGCTTTTCTAATGGGCAACGAAATGGTAGTGTGTTGCTTTTCTTGACAAAATAAGATCTCTTTGTGTTTTCATTTCGAGGCGTTTACAGCATCCTGTGTTTCTCTCGGAACGCGGCACCCTAATTACCCGTGTTCTGAATGTGAGAAGACAAAGAAGTCCGAGCGTTCTCCTTTTCCAGCGGCGAGAAAATGGTAGCGTTCTGCATTTCTTTGAGGAAAACAAGGGTGCTCTGTGCTGTTGTTGCCAAAACATTACCAGATTCTGTGTTTCGTACGTAACACAGAATCTAAGAAGGTGTTACATTCCCAGCCTTATGCTATTTCAGTTGGAACAACAGGCTTGCGTCCTGCTCGTTTCCTGAAAACAAGATCGATCCGTGCTTTCATTTCAAAGAGTTTACCAGATTCTGTTTTCCGGTGGTAACGTGGCACCCAAACCCTAGTGATTTTTGGCCCTTAGGAGGCCACCAAATCCCATTGGTAAGCTTTTTAATGGCAACGAAATGGTAGTAGTGTGTTGCTTTTCTCGACAGAATAAGATCTCTTTGTGCTTTCATTTCGAGGCGTTTATTAAATCCTGTGTTTCTCTCGGAACGCGGCACCCGAATCCCCCGTGTTCTGAATGTGAGAAGCCGAAAAACTCCCAGCGTTCTCCTTTTCCAGCGGCGAGAAAATGGTAGCGTTCTGCATTTCTTTGAGGAAAACAAGGGCGCTCTGTGCTTTTGTTGCCACGACTTTACCAGATTCTGTGTTTCGTACGTAACACTGCACTCAAAACCAGTATATTAACTTAAAGAAGGCGACACATTTCCAGCTTTATGTTATTTCAGTTGGAACAACACGCTTTCATCCTGCTCGTTTCCAAAAAACAAGATCGATCTGTGCTTTCATTTCGAAGAAATTACCAGATTCTGTGTTCCGGTGGTAACGTGGCCCCCAAACCCTAGAGATTTTTGGCCCTTAGGAGGCCACCAAATCCCAGTGTTCAGCTTTTCTAATGGGCAACGAAATGGTAGTAGTGTGTTGCTTTTCTCGACAGAATAAGATCTCTTTGTGCTTTCATTTCGAGGCGTTTACCGCATCCTGTGTTTCTCTCGGAACGCGGCACCCTAATCCCCCGTGTTCTGAATGTGAGAAGCCAAAAAACTCCCAGCGTTCTCCTTTTCCAGCGGCGAGAAAATGGTAGCGTTCTGCATTTGTTTGAAGAAAACAAGGGCTCTCAATGCTTTTGTTGCCACGACTTTACCAGATTCTGTGTTTCGTACGTAACACGGCACTCGAAACCAGTATATTGACTCTAAGAACGCGACACATTCCCAACCTTATGCTATTTCAGTTGGAACAATAGGCTTGCGTCCTGCTCGTTTCCAAAAAACAAGATCGATCCGTTCTTTCATTTCGAAGAAATTACCAGATTCTGTGTTCCGGTGGTAACGTGGCACCCAAACCCTAGAGATTTTTGGCCCTTAGGAGGCCATCAAATTCTAATGATCAGCTTTTCTAATGGCAACGAAATGGTAGTGTGTTGCTTTTCTCGACAGAATAAGATCTCTTTGTGCTTTCATTTGGCGTTTACAGCATCCTGTGTTTCTCTCGGGCAACGGCACCTAATCCCCGTCTTCTGAATGTGAGAAGACAAAACTCCCAGCGTTCTCCTTTTCCAACGGCGAAAAAGGTAGCGTTCTGCATTTCTTTGAGAAAACAAGGGCTCTCAATGCTTTTGGTGCCACGACTTTACAAGATTCTGTGTTTAAATCGTAACACGGCACTCAGTATATTGACTCTAAGAAGCGACACATTACAAACATTATGCTATTTCAGTTGGAACAACAGGCTTGCGTCCTGCTCGTTTCAGAAAACAAGATCGATCCGTGCTTTCATTTGAAGAGTTTACAGATTCTGTGTTCGGTGGTAACGTGGCACCGAACCTAGTGATTTTGGCCCTTAGAGGCCACAAATTCCAGTGTTCACCTTTTCTAATGGAAAGCATAATGGTAGTAGTGTGTTGCTTTCTCGACAAAATAAGATCTCTTTGTGCTTTCATTTGGCGTTTACGCATCCTGTGTTTCTCTCGGGCATGGCACCTAATCCCCGTGTTCTGAATGTGAAGCCAAAACCTCCCAGCGTTCTCCTTTTCAGCGGCGAGAAAATGGTAGCGTTCTGCATTTGTTTGAAGAAAACAAGGGCTCGATGCTTTGTTGCCACGACTTTACCAGATTCTGTGTTTAAATGCGTAACACGGCACTCGAAAACCAGTATATTGACTCTAAGGACGCGACACATTACAAACATTATGCTATTTCAGTTGGAACAACAGGCTTGCGTCCTGCTCGTTTCCAGAAAACAAGATCGATCCGTGCTTTCATTTCGAAGAGTTTACCAGATTCTGTGTCCCGGTGGTAACGTGGCACCCAAACCCTAGAAATAAAAATCACTAGGGTTTGGGGGCCCCGTTACCACCGGAACACAGAATGTGGTAAACTCTTCGAAATGAAAGCGCGGATCGATCTTGTTTTCTGGAAACGAGCAGGACGCAAGCCTGTTGTTCCTAATGAAATAACATAAGGCTGGGAATGTGTCGCCTTCTTAGAGTCAATATACTGGTTTCGAGTGCTGTGTTACGTACGAAACAAAGAATCTGGTAAAGTCGTGGCAACAAAAGCATTGAGAGCCCTTGTTTTCTTCAAACAAATGCAGAACGCTACCATTTTCTCGCCGCTGGAGAAGGAGAACGCTAGGAGGTTTTTGGCTTCTCACATTCAGAACACGGGGGATTAGGGTGCCGCGTTCCGAGAGAAACACAGGATTTAATAAACGCGTCGAAAATGAAAGCACAAAGAGATCTTATTCTGTCGAGAAAAGCAACACACTACTACCATTGCGTTTCCATTAGAAAAGGTGAACACTGGGATTTGGTGTCCTCCTAAGGGCAAAAATCACGAGGGTTTGGGTGCCACGTTACAACCGGAACACAGAATCTGGTAAACTCTTCGAAATGAAAGCACGGATCGATCTTGTTTTCTGGAAACGAGCAGGACGCAAGCCTGTTTTGCCAACTGAAATAGCATAAGGCTGGGAATGTGTCGCCTTCTTAGAGTCAATATACTGGTTTCGAGTGCCGTGTTACGTACGAAACACAGAATCTGGTAAAGTCGTGGCACCAAAAGTATAGAGCGCCCTTGTTTTCCTCAAAGAAATGCAGAACGCTAACATTTTCTCGCCGCTTGAAAAGGAGAACGCTCGGAGTTTTTCGGCTTCTCATATTCAGAACACGGGGAATTAGGGTGCCGCGTTGTGAGAGAAACACAGGATGCGGTAAACGCCTCGAAATGAAAGCACAAAGAGATCTTATTCTGTCGAGAAAAGCAACACACTACCATTTCGTTGCCATTAGAAAAGCTGAATGCTTCTCTGCCGAGGATTAGCTGTCGTAATCTACCTGTTCCGTGGTGTTGGTTAGAGTTCCATCGTGCCATCCCAACTCACCTGTAGCTCTGGGAATATACAGTCAGATGAAGGATACCCGCACTGTCGATGTTCATCGTGATCTAAGGGGTCATTGGGAGTCCGATCGTACGTGGCACGTATGGATCACTGCCAGGCCTTCGCTCTACTCGGTTGTAAAATGTGCTTCTCATTATTTTCTCGACTTGCATCATATTTCATCATCCATTGAAATTACTCTGTGTTGACCGTCCCTACGCCTTGTGTTGTAACGCGAGCCGCCAATCCTGGCTGAACGTGTTGCATCATGTGGTGGCGACGGCGGTGACGGCTAAGGTAGAGGGGATAGGAGAGGCTGGGCAGTCCTCCAAGAAGAGTTGAACAAAACTCAACTCCTAAATTATGACTGCCTAACTGTTTCTTGGAACAATGGCCTATACATATAGGCCTTGGAGGAAGAGAAAATACAACTTTAAGACGAAAAATTAAAGACGAGAAATTAAATATGAGAAAATAAAGACGAGTCGTGCTTCATGTCACGCCAAAGGGCAGTTGTTGATCTTCCGTTGGCGACGTGTCATGACGCATGAAGGAACGTCCGTGCGTGGAGACGTGCGTAGTGGAGACGGTTGCGGCATGTCTGGAGCGGGAGTGTTGATGTGCGTGTGTGAAGACGTGCATGGCAGAGACGGTTGGGGCATGTCCGTAGCGGGAGTGATGACGTCGCTTGACTGTGGCAACGCGTCCGAGGGTGATGTGTTGGCGTCCTCGCCATCAGAGAGACATTGTGAATCAACCCGAGAAATCTTCTATCCTCGCCCCTCCTGCTCGAGCTTTTCTTCTTCGTGTTCTTCCTCCCCCCTCTCTAGGGCTTACGAGGGTTAGGGATAGGGTTAGGGTTAGGGGTAGGTATATTTTTAGGGTTAGGCATATTTTTTGGGTTAGGGATAATTATATTTTTAGGGCTAGGGTTAAGGGTAGGGTTAGGGTTTTTTTTTTTATTGGCAAAAACCATGGTGCCGGGTATGGCCAACCCGAGGGTTGGGCCTGTAGACCGATCCATCCGTGCCCTGGATGCCATGTAGGGGGATTTTATTTTATAATGTGAAGTGTTTGTCAATGTTTATAGGTGTGGAGCGAGTATAAATATCCCAATTACACTCGGATCCCACTCGTCCACGACCATGTTGAAAAAAAGAAAAGATACATAAATAATACCTTGCAGACGCTCGGTCAAGTGTGCACGTCGTTGTCCCATTAAAGCCACCCCGCGATGACGATGTCGTTCAGGAGATGTCCGCGCCTCTGTGGAATGGGGTCGATGAAGGACGTGGTGAGGGCTCTAGTCGAGGCGGGCGCAGTCCACCCCTCTTGCTCCAGCATTCCACGCAAACCTCCAATCCCGCAGGCTTACGAGGATGCGCCGTGTGCGGAGGGTTGGCATGGCGAGATGATCGACGCGATAACAGCCTCTAGCTATCGGAGGGAGCCCCTGCCAAGAAATAAAGATGGAGGAGGGGGTGCGTGCATGTACCGCATGGTTGGCGAGAGCATCTGCTATCTGGTTGCCCTCCCGCAGCTGATGACGAAAGCATCTTGTGCGAGGTCGGCAACGCATGATGTCCTGCCATACTCGATGTAGTTGCCATTGGGAGCATGTACCTAGACGAAGCATATCAACTAATATCTGTGAGTCCGATTCCACCACGATATTGTGAAGGTTCCGTTTCTCACAGAGGAGTAGACCATCACGGATCACCATAGCCTCGGCTACTGTATTAGTTTGTATGCCGTAGATGAGTATGCGGATGTGTTCCCCGCGGAGTTGCCGAACGAGCTCCCGCCCCTACGGAACATCCAGCATGCCATTGACTTGGTCCCGGGAGCGACCCTTCCCAACCTCCCACACTACCAGATGGACCCGGTTAAGTATGAGGAGTTATACAGTCAGGTGAAGGATTTGTTGGCCAAAGGCTTAATACTGGAAAGCCTTAGCCCATGCGCAGTACCGGCATTACTGGCACCTAAGAAGGATGGCACTTGGAGGATGTGTCGCGATTCGCGAGCCATCAACAAGATTATGGTGAAATACCATTTTCTAATCCCTAGAGTTCAAGACCTGTTCAACGAGATGGTTTGCGCATCTATCTTCTCCAAGATAGACTTACGGAGCGGCTACATCAAGTACAAATCAGGCCAGGAGACGAATGGAAGACGGCCTTCAAATTAAAAGATGGCCTTTTTGAGTGGAATGTGATGCCATTCGGATTGTCGAATGCCCCTAGTACCTTTCAACGTTTGATGAATGAGGTACTTAGACCTTTTATTGGCAGGTTTGTCATCGTATATTTCGATGACATCTTGGTATATAGCAAGAATCGAGAGGAGCACGCCCAACACTTACGACACGTGTGCACGGCTTTACGCTAGGAAAAGCTGTATGCACACCCAAAGAAGTGCAGCTTCTATACTACCGAGGTCTCCTTCCTCAGATTCATACTATCCTCGCACAGAGTAGCCGCATCCGGCTAAGATCGATGCCATCACAGCCTGGCCCAAGCTCAAGAGCATCCATGACATCCGCAGCTTTATAGGACTCGCAATCTTCTATCGGAGGTTTATCCCAGGGTTTAGCGGAGTCACAGCTCCCATCACAGACATACTGAAGGGTGAAAAGTTTGAATAGACTCCCTCCGCTGACCATGCCTTCGAGCTCCTCAAGAAGCTCATGACCGAGGCTCCGGTACTTAAGTTACCGAATTTTAACAAAGTTTTTGAAGTTGCATGTGACGCCTCAGGAGTCGGAATTGGAGGAGTCCTCAGCCAGGAAGGGCACCCGATCGAGTACTTCAGCAAGAAGCTGAATGATACTCATCGGAGATATGACAACTATGACCGAGAGTTCTATGCTCTCGTACAATCACTCCGTCATTGGCTCCACTACGTACTCCCCAAGGAGTTCGTGCTGTATTCGGATCACGACGCCCTACGTCACTTACAAGACTAGAGGAAGGTTAGCGATCGACATGCTCGGTGGATCACCTATCTCCAGGACTTCACATTCGTCATCCGCCACAAGAAGGGGAAGGACAACGTTGTCACCGACGCCTTGAGCCGAGTCTTCACCGACGCCTTGACCGCCACTAGTCCTCAACTTGATGAAGACCCAAGTCCTTGGGTTCAAGCGGATTTGCGACGACTATGCTGAGTGTCCAGACTTTCTAAAGTCTATTCCTCCCTCACTGACCCGGCTAGCCCAAAGTCTAAGGACTTTTTCATCGACGATGGCTACCTCTTCTATGGCAAGAGACTGTGCATCCCTCGGACCTCGATACGCGACTTCCTCATTTATGAGACACACGCTGGTGGACTTAGTGGCCACTTCGGGGTCAACAAGACAATCCACGCGCTGGAGCAGCGCTTCTACTGGCTATCCTTGAAGAGGGACATTGGAAGATTTGTCTCATGATGCCACGCGTGCTCTCGCGCCAAGCTCACCAAGCAGAACACAGGGTTGTATATACCCCTACCAGTCCCGGATAGACCATGGGATGATATCAACCTCTACTTTGTTTTGGGATTAGCCAAAACCGCACGCCACCACAACTTGATCATGGTCGTGGTAGACCAATTTTTGAAGATGGCACATTTTATTCCGTGCTCGAAGACGACCACGCCTCCCGGATAGCTCGACTCTTCTTCGACAACATCGTCAAGCTACATGGAGTGCCTAAGACCATCGTCTCAGATCGAGACGTCAAATTCACGAGCTATTTCTGGAAGACGTTGTGGATCCTCATGGGCACACAACTCAAGTTCTCATCGGCCTACCATCCTCAAACAGATGGTCAAACTGAGGTTGTCAACCGCAGCCTCGGGAATTTACTGAGATCTATTGTCGGTGACAATGTAGCCGCATGGGATCAAGTACTCCCTCGAGCAGAGTTTGCCTTCAAATATTCAGTAAGTCGCACAACTGGGAAGGCCCCGTTTGAGGTCATCTATGGTCAACTTCCGCGTCGACCCATTGACCTCATGCCATTAGACTCACAATATAGAATCTCAGATAATGCATTAGAATTTGCCAAACAAATTAAGAGCATGCATCACATCATACATTCATGCATTTCATCCATGAATGAGCAATATAAGGCATCCGCTGATAAGGGTCGAAGGTCAATGTCATTCTCTGAGGGAGAATTAGTCTTGATTAGATTGAGGCTTGAGAGATACTCTCCTTGGGTCACTACGAAGCTCCATGATCATAGTGCCGGGCCTTTCCTGATAGCCCAGAAGATCAATGACGATGCCTACGTTGTGAGTATCCCGCCTACTTGGGGGATTAGTTCAACGTTTAACGTCAGCGATCTAACCTGATACCTACCCTCACCACCTATCACAGAGCCTCAAGCCATTCGAGCCTTAGTAGTGAAGAAAGTGAGCGTACACCGACTTCTCCTCCATTTCCCACTCTTGCACGGCACAAAGAGATAGAAATGGTACTGCATGAGGTAATTCATGCCAAGGGGGAGCAGGTAGGTTGCATTTTTCTAGTCCACTAGCAGGGACGGCTGATGTAATACGATGTCGGCCGGGATCCTTCGGCTCATATTACGTCATAGGACTACGATGATGTGTATGCAATTATTATGAATGAACAATGTTGAGTAAGGAAATCCCGTAATGAGCAATAATTGGACGTCCACGGGTAGGGAGGGAGATCGGCGTCAATCAATGATCGAGATATTGATCCCAAATCAGACTCCCAATGACCCGTTGGACCAACTAAGACGTCTACCGGTGAGGGGCGTTTCACGACCCCAAAAGAGTCCGACGTCTAAGGATCAACGGTCAACCTTCTACCACAAGAAGAGATCTACCACTCGACGAGGGTGGCTATCTTATCAATTGAGGTGATGAAAATGGGCAGAGGACGAGATAGTGGATGATGAGACTGTAAAAAGTAATAATACCGGAATAATGGAGGGGAGACCAGGGGGTACCTGACTTGACGATGGTCCACGGCGCGGTCAAATGTGTAGAATATCCAGAGACGGTGTGGATCAATGACAGGCAGCCGGTAGGAGGCGCACGGTCAACGACGGTGACGGATGGGCGGAACATGTGGTTGTGAGGCCCGAGGACGGCGTGAGCTGGGCGAATAGGACTGGCCGCACAGCAGTCAGCAGCGGTGCCGGGTTACAGGCAGTGGTCTACGCAAGCGCAGTAGGACGTCGGTGTGCGCGGACGTGAGCAGTGCGCGGGCACACGCGCGACGCATGGCAGGAGGCGCGCGCGTCCGGGCACCGGAGCATGTGAGGGGCGGCGTGCAGCGTGCGCGTGGCACAGGGCAGCGGCGCACGATGCGTGCGTGGCAAAGGGGGGCGGCGCGCGGGCCGGTCACAGGATTGGCGAGGTCGGTGGATGGCGCCCGTACGGCCAGAGGGTGGCGCATGTGGAAGGTTGGCCACGTGCGCAGGCACCGGCGCGTGACGGGTGAGGTAGGCCTTGTGCCGCTATGATGCGGGGGTGCGGGCGAGCGTGCGGACACGCGCGCGGCACGGGGTGGGCGGTGCACGTGTCTGGTGTAGGGGGCGGTGAAGGGTAGTGGTCGAGGCGGGCCGGCCGATGGTAGAACAGTGGAGAGGCAGTTGTGTTGGGGGCGTAGTGGCGGCAGAAAGATGATGGCGGCGGTTGAGCGTGTACCTTCAAGAATTGTCGCCTTCTGGAATCTTTAAGTGTTCCGGAGTAATATCGACGAAACGATTGGACACGTCGTCATGGAGTGATCTCGACGTGACGGCGCGGGCTCTATCCATGGAGTGATCTCGACGTGGGCGAGGTTAGCCAAACCTCTCTACGCTCTACTCTCTACGATAGATGGAGACACAAGTTGGATTTTTCCTTCAACAAATGACCCAAACCTTCACTTGGGCATGCTATCCCCTTGTATAATGAGGATAGGTGCCAAGTGAAAATGTGGGGGAGGACGAACCATTGGGAGACGTTGTTCGGCCTCTCCTTACAGTTGAAAATAAAATGAAAATAAAGAAAATACAAGCACAAGGCCCAACACTGGCCCAGTCCATGAAATCCAAGAACGAAAACACAAAACAACAAGTAAAAGATAGGATGCTTACGCAGGGTACTTAAACCCCAGGAGGCGAGCATCGGAGCGAGCAGCTCGACGAGGTTGACGTCATCCCGTCGTGGCGTCTCCTGGATGGTCCCCCATCAACGGCCCTCATCCGACAACACGTGGATTTCTGAGGATGATTTATGATGACTCCGACCGGACCTGATCCAGCCACTCGAGGACGTCGTGGAGCTTCACTCGCCAGAGTCGAGTTCCTCCCACCCCGGGAGGATGATGGGGGACCATCTAGCAGACACCGAGAGGGGACGACTCCAGCCCCGCCGAGCTGCTCGCGCTGATGCTCACCATCCGGGGTTTAAGTACTCTACGTAAGCATTTATTTTTCATCTCTTCTTTATTTTTTCTTTTGTTATTTTTGTTCTTGGATTTTACGGACTGGGCCGGTGTTTGGGCCTTGTCCTTGTTATGTTTTCATTCTGATTGTAACCGTTACAGGAAGGCCGAACCATGTCTCACGACGGTTCCTCCTCTCCACGATCTCACGTGGCACCTATCGTCATTATATAAGGGGATAGCATGCTCCAAGTGAAGGTTAATTCATTTGTTGAAGAATGTTTCCAACTTTTGTCTCCACCTTATCTTAGATAGGAATTAAATCGTAGAGAGGAACGGCTGTCCTCGCCCACGTCGAGATCACTCCGTTGTTAGAGCCCACACCATCACGTCGAGATCACTCTGTGGCGTCGTGTTTCAACGTCCAGTCGAGATTACTCCGGAACGCTTAAAGATTTCAAAAAGTCGTCCCCTGTTGAGGCTGAAGACTCCTTCGTCGAGATCACTCCGAAGGTGTTGGAAATTCAAGAAGTGCTGTCGGCGCCCATTCCCTCCAAGATTGTCAAGAAATCCATCAAGGACATCCCAAGAAAATCAGGGAACCCGATCTCTTCGAAGGGTTCTTGGCAGTTAACTTCAAAGAATCCCCTCTTGGAGGTCCCTTGGCGTCACCTTGTCGTCCGCTCTGCCCCGATCGCGCGCAGGCGTCCCGCCCGCGCGCACCACCGTCACCCCTTTGCACACTTCCGCGTGGCCGCCCACTGTTTGTGCCTCTGCTCGCACGCATACGCCAGCCCGCGTGCCGCATCGCTACCTCTGCATGCCATCGCGTGGCCGCCCCGCCGTCCATGCTTGCCCGGCTGCACACGCGCGCCCTGCCGCTTGCGTGCCAACTCGCCCTCTCCAAACGCCTTCGCGTGGCCGCCCGCCGCCCACGCTGCCCGGTCGCCCGCAGGAGCCCTGCCGTGCGCACCGTCCCGCTGTCTCCGAGCCCCACCGCGTGGCTGCCCTGCCGTCTGCACTACCGGTTAGGGTTAGTGTTAGGTATATTTTTAGGTTTAGAGTTAGGGTTAGCGTTAGGGCTAAGGTAAGGGTTAGGGTTAGGGTTACAGATAGGGTTAGGGTTAGGGTAAGGTATATTTTTTGGGTTAGGGTTAGGGATAGGTATATTTTTAGGGTTAGGGTTAGGGTAAGGGTTAGGGTTAGGGTTAGGGTAAGGGTTGGGGTAAGGGTTAGGGTTAGGGTTAGGGTTAGGGTTAGGGTTAGGGTTAGGGTTAGGGTTAGGGTTAGGGTTAGGGTTAGGGTTAGGGTTAGGGTTAGGGTTAGGGTTAGGGTTAGGGTTAGGGTTAGGGTTAGGGTTAGGGTTAGGTATATTTTTAGGGTTAGGCAAATTTTTTGGGTTTTTTTTTTTTTTACTGGCAAAGAAGATAAAGCATTTACCACGAATGAATAAATAAAATTTGAACTATGAAATTTTTTGGGTTAGGGTTAGGTATATTTTTAGGGTTAGGGTTAGGGTTAGGGTTAGGGTTAGGTATATTTTTAGGGTTAGGGTTTGGTATATTTTTAGGGTTAGGGTTAGGGTTAGGGTTTGGTATATTTTTAGGGTTAGGGTTTGGTATATTTTTTTGGTTAGGGTGAGGGTTAGGGTTACGGTTTGGTATAATTTTAGGGTTAGGATTAGGGTTGAGTATATTTTTAGGGTTTTTTTTATTGGCAAAAAACACGGTGCCTGGTATGGCCAACCCGAGGGTTGTGCCCGTAGACCGATCCATCCGAGCCTTGGATGCCACCTAGGGGGTTTTTATTTATAAAGTGAAGTGTTCGTCAATGTTTATAGGCGTGGAGCGTGTATAAATATCCCAATTACACTCGGATCCCACTCGTCCACGACCATGTTGAAAAAAAGAAAAGATACATAAATAATACCTTGCAGACGCTCGGTCAAGTGTGCACGTCGTTGTCCCATTAAAGCCACCCCTCGATGACGATGTCGTTCAGGAGATGTCCGCGCCTCTGTGGAATGGGGTCGATGAAGGACGTGGTGAGGGCTCTAGTCGAGGCGGGCGCAGTCCACCCCTCTTGCTCTAGCATTCCACGCAATCCTCCAATCCCTCGGGCTTACGAGGATGCGCCATGTGCGGAGGGTCGGCATGGCGAGACGATCGACGCGATAACAGCCTCTAGCTATCGGAGGGAGCGCCTGCCAAGAAAGAAAGATGGAGGAGGGGGTGCGCGCATGTACCGCATGGTTGGCGAGAGCATCTGCTATCTGGTTGCCCTCCCGCAGCTGATGACGAAAGCATCTTGTGCGAGGTCGGCAACGCATGATGTCCTGCCATACTCGATGTAGTCGCCACTGGGAGCATGTACATAGACGAAGCATATCAACTAATATCTGTGAGTCCGATTCCACCACGATATTGTGAAGGTTCCATTTCTCACAGAGGAGTAGACCATCACGGATCACCATAGCCTCGGCTACTGTATTAGTTTGTATGCCGTAGAAAGAAGAAAAAGCAAAGAGTATACTCCCCGTATGGTCCTGGAGGATACCTCCTCCCCTTGCTGGCCCCGGGTTCCCCTTGGCCGCACCATCCACAATCAATTTGAGGATGCCTATTGGCGGTGGAAGCCAATAAACAACTCGATACTGAATGCGGATGGGGGCGGGGGTCACCTGAATGCCCATGGAGCGGAGGTCGCACGCGAGTGTGGATCTGCTGGCTCGAGGGAGGATTAGATGGTGGATGCGCCTTAGCCATAGCTGAACTCGACGCATGATATCCACGACACGCATGGGCGTACCTACAAAACGAGAAGAATTTTGCCCTTTCCATATCTCCCATAGTAGATAAGCTATGGTGATATGTAGGATGGGGCTCCGCGTAGAGCGTGTTGGCGAGATAAGAAACTTGGAAAAATACTAAGACGGGGTCATTGGATGACAACGGTCAATGAGAACGCGCCAGCATGCGAGTGCTGTCTTACTCTGGAAGAAAAGGTGGTCCATGGTCTCAGTGTGTGGAGCTGTAGGACAACAGTGACCACGGGAACCGAGAGAGTAACCTTTACGGGTCATGCGATCATCAGTCGGTAGGCCGCGATGCAAGAGTCTCCAGAGGAAAAAGGAGACTCGAGGAAGGATCGCTGGATGCCAGATGCGGCGACCCCAGTTCTGGATGGGGGATTTCTCATGGAAATGCTCCCATGAAGATTTGCACGAGTATGTGCCTTTGGGTGTGAGCGTCCAAATGGAAAAATCAAGAGTAGACCCTATTGAGGAGCTCTCGACCTCAGGTAACATATCTGAAGGGAGGCCATGCTGCTGTAGTAGGTGTTGTGTGTGTCCCCTAAGCAGTTGAGCCACTGTTAGGCTCACGTCATGTGGGACAAACTGTGGATGGTGCTCGAGTGGTTCGTCAGCATGCCAGGTTTCTCACCAGGTGCTAATCTCACCTCATCCAATGTGCTAGCGGGTGACTTGGGCAAGCTGAAGCTAGTGGCGCTGCCACTTCTGCCATCGCTGAGGGCCGCGAATGTCAACCTCTCGATGGGCCCACTCGCCATACTTGGCGTAGATGAAACAACCCAATAATGAGTATGTGGTGCGCAATCCCCATACGAGCTTCTTTTGGAGCATGTCCTGGACATCCGTGAGGCGTCTGATCCCTAGACTCCCCTCATCCGTCAGCCGACATGCTTCCTCCCAAGAAACCCAATGGTGGCGGTACTCTCCCTCGAGGTGACCTGACCATAAGAAACGTGCACATAGTCGTTCCACTAAGCAGAGGACCGTAGAAGACAGTGAATGAACCGTGAGGGTGTGCAATGGGATACTCATGAGGACGTGTCGAATAAGTTGGATACGCCCACCAGGTGATAGGAAACGGAGTTTCCATCCCTCTAGTTTCTTTCGGAGTTTACCCATCAAGGTATCAAAGTAATGATGCCTCGCGGGTCCCAAAAAGATAGGGCATCCAAAATATTCAAAAGGAAGACATCCTCGTGAGTATCAAGTATAGTGTTGGATGATCTGAGTGCCCTTTATAGTAGTGGAAGGACCAACCATAAAGCTACTCTTCGAGGTGTTTATGAGGTGGCCCGAAGCTTGCTCGTATGCCGTGAGGACACTCATAAGTTCCTTAATGGATTTTTTAGATCCATTGAGGAAGAGGATAGCATCGTCTACAAATAGAGAATGTGAGAGGATTGGGCATCCCCTTTTCGTAAAGTACGGTTGGATGAGGCCGTGATCGATCGCACGGGTGAGCGATCGACTGAAGACCTCTTCCATCAATATGAAAATGGTAGGCGAGATAGGATCGCCTTGCCCGAGACCTCTCGTGGGTGTGAAGAATCCAGTGGAGTTTCCATCCATCAAAAGATAGAAGTGATTCTCTCTTATGCAAGCATCGACAAGATCGATGAACTCAGTGTTGAAACCAAAGCGGCGCAACAATAGGGTGAGGAAATTCCACTCGACTCGATCAAAGGCCTTCTCCATATCCAGTTTGATGATGACATTGGAGCCCGGAATATGAGCATCCAGGGACTGGGCTAGCTCATGCATGAGCATTATGTTGTCATGGATCTGTCAACCCTTGACAAAACCACACTGCTCCGGCGAGATGAGTCGCTCAAGGAGGTTCCCTAGTCTGTTAGTAATGATTTTGGATGCAAGTTTGTAGCATACATTACAAAGACTAATGGGGCGAAATTCTCGGAAGGTAGTTGGAAGAGCCACTTTTGGTATGAGTGCCAAAAAAGTAGATTTCCAACTACGAGGGAAGACTTTACGGGTAAACACTCCCTTGATAGCGAGCACCAAATCAGTGCCTATGATGTCCCAACAAGCCATATAGAATTCCGCTGAGAATCCATCCGGTCCGGGGGCTTTGTTCCTAGCCAAGGAAAAGACAACCTCCTTGATCTTTGCTCGAGTGGGTAGTGCTGTGAGGAGGGCGCTGTCTTGGTTGGTCACCAAGTGAGGGATAGAGGTGAGAAGGTCCTCGCTCACCACAGTTGGTTGTGAGGATAGGAGCGAGCGGTAAAACACCACTCCTGCGTCTGCCAACTGGGCGGGGTCTTGATTATACGTCTCTAGTAGAGTCGTATAATTGGGCCTGGCTCTGTGACGGATCGAGGCGTGAAAGAAACCTGTGTTTCTATCACCTTCGCGTAGCCATTGGATACGCGATTTCTGGAGGTAGAAAAACTCCTGGCGCTGCATGGCGGTCTCAAGCTGCTCCTTAGGTCGAGTGTGGCGCTCTCCCACATCGTCCGTCCAAACATCCTTCAACTGTCGCTCGACGGCAGCTAGTTCTATCTTGAGTGCTTCGATTGGCATGTGGACGTCTCTACATGTCGATTCTACCACTTTAGGTGGAGTTTGAGATTCCTCAGGTGATAGTTGAAGTTCTCCATAGGTGATGTCGATATCGTTCCATGCCAATGGCTGTATACAAAATGACAAAAGTTGTTATGCTCTAACCACATGGAATGGGGTGCAGCGAACTCGATTACTCGAGTCCGGGAGGAGGAGGATTGGTGAGTGATCTGAATAATATCGCGGGAGGATCTCAATCACGATGGTGCACTACATCAGCACGGTGCTATTGGGGAAACAACGGTCAATCTGTTGGTACATACGCGTATCGGCTTGACGCTGATTACACCAAGTCCACTTCTCTCTGATAGTTGGAGGCTCCACAAGCGATGTCTGGTGGATAAAATCGTTGAACGCTTGCATAGAAATTGGCTGAGGTAGGCTATCTTCCTGGCGTTCGCTGATTGCCCTTATTGAGTTGAAATTCCCAACTAGAAACCAAGGGAGGTCAACAGGCTGTGAGTGAGAGTGAATGTGTAAGGCGAGTTCCCCCCAGAAGGCCTCCCACGCTAAGTGTCTATGTGAGGCATAGACTATAGTAAACTGATGACCCTAATTATGTCATAAAATAATCAGGGATTTGCAAGTAAATAGAGCATCATTTGCATATATTGATTCCATATGTACCATTATTTGCATGTATTATTTCCATATTTACTAACCCCACTTGGTTCAGAGAATCAAGTGGATTGGATCTCACCTTTCCTCTCAATGAGTTTAGATGTGGATAAAATACAATGAAGGCACCTGATTAATCAAGGCTTGCAAAAACTTACAAGAAGAAGCCCTAAAAAAACTCAAGAAGCTCAAGGGAGGAACCTATAAATAGTCCTTCAAAGATCCATTTGGGGTTGTTTAGAATTTTTGTCAAAACAGGCTAGGGCTTGGGAGAAGAGGAGTTCTGACGAGCATTGGAGCTGGGGAGAGAAGCTAGCTGACGCATAACCAGAGCAAGACGATCATCACCTCGCCAGAAGGGTTGTGACACCAGGTTGGTGTGATTGTTCTGGTTTCAGACATTGCATTCTTCTACCTCTAAGACGCTCTAAGTTGGGTTGGAAAGCATCAATCAGTGCATTTCCAGCCCTTTCTAGCTGAGATTGTTCATTGTTCTAGGTTAATTTGAGTTTGTTTGTTCAACACACAGTGTTCTATGTTGTTCTTTGCCCAAATTCCCCTTCACAACCATAGTTCCAACCACAGCTCTAACGCCCAGGGTGCCGCGTGCAGCCAAGAAGTCGCGCACAGCCCTTGCACACAGAGCACAGCCGGGGCACCAGATGCGCACAGCCTACAAGCAGCCCCGCACGCAGAGAGACCTGCGCGCAGCCAACAGGCCGCGTGCAGCTCGTGCGCACGACCTGCGCGCAGGGAGAGCCGCGCGCAGCCAACAGCCCGCGCGCAGCAACTGCACACAACCCGCATGCACGGAGAACCGCGCGTAGCCAACAGGCCGTGCGCAGCTCCTGCGCACAACCAGCGAGCAGGGAGAGCCGCGTGCAGCCAACAGGCCATGCGCAGCTCCTGCGCACGACCCGCGCGTAGGGAGAGCCGCGTGCAGCTCCTGCGCACGTCTCGCGCGTAGAGAGACACACGTAGCCAGAGGGCTGCACGCTTCGTTCGTACCCTGCTAAAGATTACAGGTGAAGAGCCTGTAATCGAGTAGAGTATTACTCTATAAGATAAGTTTTCTGAAGTTAGACTTCCCTAATATAATCTTCAGAAGAAAGGCAGTAATAGGATTAATTAAGATTTGCTTAAACTGAATTTTCTACTGAAGATCCTGTTAAATTGATTTTACTAAAGAATATTCTACAGAGTTTTACTAAAGATACTTTAATTGATTGTTAGAACAAATTACAGAGATCTGATAACATAGATAGAATTGAAAAGACTCATTATTTCATTACCTGCTCCCTGTGGTTAGACACCTTACTCGCGCTAGAGCTGTGAAGTTAATTTTTACCGTTGATTAGCTCTAACACTCGTACGACTAACTAGTAAAATAATCAGTAAAAACCCCATAATTAGAGATTATCATAAACCTATAGGGCTTTGGGGAGGTTGGTGCGTCAAAAAACACGTACTGGGTCCCTTCAGGTAGTAGTTCCATCGAATAGTCACGCTTCCATAGGAGCCAGAGCTTATTCGAGGGATGACAATAAACATGATCCATTCCGAGTTTCCCCGCAATGGATTTGGAGAAATCCGATGTAATCATTGGTTCAATAAGTCCAACTATTCCAAAGTTGTACTTATTGACTAGGGAGAGGAGATGTGACTGGGTGAGAGGGTTGCCGATCCCTCTACAATTCCAAACAAGACTTGGAATCATAAAACTATCGACTCGTGTGACGCACCCTCGATTGGGTGTTATAGATGCAACGTGGATCTGGGGTGTCTGAGTGATGACCTGGTAGAGGGGAAGTGTCCACGTCTGACTCCTCAGAGAGGGAGGCGGCATCGTCCTCCTCTCCTGTGGAGGCGTGGCCGCTGGTATCTCCACAGGTATCCTCCGAACTAGGAAGTGGGGCTCGACCGTTGGTCAAGCTATCCTTCCGCTCGAAGGGTATATGTGATGGATGGAGATCAGGTAAGACGGTAAGTATATCCGGTGGGGGGGGAGTGCGGCTAGGGTGGGGCGGTATGTCAGGGATGGGGATGTGTCGCGGGAAGGGTGGAGAGGTGGGTGCTGAGCGAGGAGAAGGGGTGGGGGGGAGCGAGGTGGAGGGGAACGAGGGGATCGAGGGAAGCGAGGTAGAGATGGATGGTGATCGGGTGGTGGAGAGGAATGGGTAGGGGAGGATGATGGGGGAGGTACTAGGGTGGGAGTTGTTGGGAGGGGGCGATGATGTGGGGGTGGGGAAGGTTGAGGTGCGTGTAAGGAACTCGAGGATGAAGGAGGGGGGGATGGGATAGTGGAGTGGGTGTGCGCGACCTCCGTGCCATCTCCTTCGTGTCTCCCTAGCACATCTAATAAGGCAAAGGTGTTTGAGGTAAGGGGAGCCCTTACCTCCTTACCTTTGCTTGCTCGAGCTCTAGTAGTGGATGTCTCTGGGGTTAGGGTTGGAGGTCGCTTGTTAGTGACCTTCTTCACCCACTGTGATGAAGGCTGGCCAATCTTGGCCGGACCGGCTTGGGCATCAAGGGCCCCTGTAAGGGCAGAACACTAGGCGCTCCCTACGCTACAGGGGTATGTCGGCTACTCTGGGGTGGCCTCTGAGTAGGGCGACAGTTGTGGGTAGTGGGCCTTGCCGCTAGAATATATTTGTTATACGGCAAAGGGGGAAGGTACTCCTCTATAAGAGTTGGTGTGGTCTGTGACGCCTTTTGGCGGTACGTATGAATAGTATGGCCGAGAAGGGTACAGTGTGTACTGAACTGCGGAAGGTTCTCATACACGATCGGCTGACGGATCAACTCGTCTTCGTTCTGAATGAGTATCATGCGGTGAATGGGCTCAAGGAGATTAATCTCGACACATACCCCCGCATATCCTGGGCGGTTAAACAAATGTACGTCCCTATCAAGATGTATAAACGTTCCAACTGCACCAACTAGAGATTCTAGAGCAATCGGCGTACAGTTGGGACATGGACGTCGGTTGGGGATGCGGATGGCGGCGAGGTGTCAGCGGGGCCGCCGAGATGGTTGAGCGGGTGCTGCGTGCAGTCCGAGCATCGACGTCGGTGTACGGGTAGATCGGGCGCGGACGAGGGAAATCGATGGTGAGGCGCGGCGGTTGGACCTAGCAGGGGAGCAGCGCGGCCGCAATGCACTGTGCGGGCACCAGGCGAGGGCCGGCCTGGCGGCACGGTGCAATGCAGCAAGCGCTGGGCGCGACTGAAGCGGGCCGGGCGCGTAGACGCGAGCGCTCCCTGTTGTGGATGTGCGCAGTTGCACTGGCGTGCAGGATGGCGGCCGAGGGGCGAAGTTGCGCGAACGACAGATGGCAGCTCGCGCGGCGCGCGCAAATGGCAGCTCGTGCGGAGCGTGGAAGCGGCAGCCGTGGCGTGAGGAGAACGGCGAGCGATGGAGTGATGAGTTAGCATGCAACGACGTGCGCGGAATCGGCGAGAGAAGGTGTGAGAGCGGCGGATGACGGCGCGAGGCCGACGGCGGCGGCGTGAGATCGGCGAGCGGTGGGGGGGGGAATGGCGAGCGGCGGCTTGGAAACGACAGGCGGCGGCGAGAGATGGCGAGCGGCGGCGTGGATATGGCGAGCCACAGCCGTTATCTTTCTTCTCCGCCTTTGAGATAGGGACAAAGATAGGGATAGAGCCAAATATAGAGCTAGAGATTGAGATAGAGACAGAGATAGAAATAGAGATAGAGATAGAGATAGAGATAGAGATAGAGATAGAGATAGAGATAGAAACAAAGATAAAGTTAGAGATAGAAATAGAGAAAAAGATAGAGTTAAAGGTAGACTTAGAGATAGAGATAGAGATAAAGATAGAAAAAGAGATAGAGAGAGAGATAGAGAGAGAGATAGAGACAGAAATAGAGATAGAGATAGAGATAGAGATGGAGATAGAATTAGAGATAGAAATAAAGAGAGGGATAGAGATAGAGACAGACGTAGAGATCGAGATAGAGATAGAGATAGAGATAGAGATAGAGATAGAGATAGAGATAGAGATAGAGATAGAGATAGAGATAGAGATAGAGATAGAGATAGAGATAAAGATAGAGATACAGATAAAGATAGAGATAGAGATAGAGGTAGAGATTGGGATATAGATAGAGTATAGAGTGAGATAGAGATAAAGATAGAGTCAGAGATAAAGATAGAGATAGAGATTGAGATATCGTAACAGATAGATATTCAGAGATAGAGATAGAGATAGAGATAGAGATAGAGATAGAGATAGAGATAGAGATAGAGATAGAGATAGAAATATAGATAGAGATGATGTATAGATAGAGATAGACATAGAGATAGAGATAGAGATGGCAATAAAAATAGAGATGGAGATAGAGATAGAGATAGAGATAGAGACAGAGATAGAGATAGAGATAGGAATAGAAATAGAGATAGAGATAAAGATAGAGATAAAGATAGAGACAGAGATAAAGACAGAGATTAAGATAGAGATAGAGACAGACATAGAGATAGAGATAGAGATAGAGATAGAGATAGAGATAGAGATAGAGATAGAGATAGAGATAGAGATAGAGATAGAGATAGAGATAGAGATAGAGATAGAGATAGAGATAGAGATAGAGATAGAGATAGAGATAGAGATAGAGATAAAGATAGAGATAGAGGTAGAGATAGAGACAGAGATGGAGATAGTGATAGAGATAGAGATTGAGATGGAGATTGAGATAAAGATAGAGATAGAGATAGAGTTATAGAGAGAGATAGGGATTGTGATAGAGATAGAGATAGATAGGGATTGTGATAGAGATAGAGATAGAGATAGAGATAGAGATAGAGATAGCGATAGAGATAGAGATAGAGATAGAGATAGATATAGAGATAATGATAGAGATCGACATAGAGACAAATATAGTGACGGGGGACCATCGCGACGACACTGACTTCGCCACGCGTGCGACCTCTCCGAGCCGCTCGTGCCGATGCACGCGACCCTGAATTCAAGTACTCTTCGTAAGTCTCTTAGTATTTGCTTATTTGCTTATTTGGTTATTTGTGATAAATATTCAGACCGGGCCGTGTGTTAGGCCTCGTCCGTATCGTTCTCTTTCATTACGTGTAAAGAGGAGTGCCACATCATGCGACGGACCCCTCCTCTCTGTGTGGCCTATTGGCACCCTTCCCCCCCCCTATATAAGGGGAAGGCATGCCCAAGAGCATGGGAGTCTTTTGAAACTAACCATTTGGCAATGTTTTACATTATTTTCTATCGTTGAGTTAAAAATAGAAATAGTTCTTCTTCCGCCACTCGCCAGCGTCAGTAGTCTGTTCAGCTTCCACCAACGACCTTTGAGCTTCCAAGCTTGCTTCGCCGCCAGCCACAGCCGCCCCCGACCGTCCTTGAGGTCGCCGGCCTGCTCCCTACGATCTCCAGGTCACTCCCGCGCTCGGACCTTGCCAGAAGCACCGCCCGGAGTCAACCCGCCATCCACGGGAGCCCTCCTTGCAAGTCGACCCCAGGCCTTAGAGCGCCAGAAACCTCGCCCAAGTCCGAGAGAAGATTGCGTCCTCGTCCGCGTCAGGTCGCCGCCGACCAGAACTTGCAGCCGTCGCCCGTCCGTTCTCGCACACGCGGCGGACATACGTCGCTCATCCCTGCCCGGGCGTGCTCACTCGCGCACGCCCTGACCTTCTGTCGCTCGCAGTTCCTTGTCTGTTCGTAGCTGCGCATGCGCCCGAGTGCGCACCCGCGTAACGTGCACCCGACCTCGTGGCCACCACTCTCGCCCGCACGCTCCCGCGGCCGGCTAGGCCGCCATTGTGTGTCACCTGCCGCTGCATTAGCTCAACGCGTCCGTCTATGCGCGGCTGCTCCACTTGCCGCCGCGCCCTAGCATACCACCGGGTGATCGACACCCACCGCGCTGCAACACCATCCCGACCTGCGCTGCCCTCCTGCTACCCTATGCCATAATCGGTGGCCTCGCGCGCCTGCACCACTGCGGACGCCTCTACGCGCGTCATGACACGACGCAAAAGGCAGATTCACAACTGCCCTTTGGCGTGACACGGCGCACGTCTTTATTTTGTCGTCTTTACTTTCTCGTCAATTTCTCTTTCCTCCAAGGCCTATATAAAGGCCATTGTTTTCAAGAAACTTTTAGGCAGTCATAATTTCAAGAATTGAGTTTCAGTTTAACTCTTCTTGGAGGACTGCCCAGCCTCCCCTACCCCTCCTAACCCTAGCCGTCGCCGCCGCCGGCGCCACCGTCGCTGCCACCGCCGCCGCCGCCGCCACCACCGCCGCCGCCGCAACCGCCGCCGCCACCGCCACCGCTGCCAGCGACGTCGCCTTCCACCCTCTCTCCTTTCTCTCTCTCTCCTCTCGCTCTCACCTCTCTCGCCCAAGGCCGCCCAGCCCAGGTAGCCCCAAGGCCACCTGCCGCCCAGCCAAGGCCGCCCAAGGCCGCCTTAGGAGCTCGCCAGGTCGCCCAGCCGCCCAGCCAAGGCCGCCCGAGCATCCCCGCCAGGGCCGCCCAAGCCGCCCCAGCCAAGGCCGCCCAAGCAGCCCCGCCTGGGCCGCCCAGGCAAACCCAGCCAAGACCGGCCCAGGGTCGCCTAGGAAACCCCGCCAGGGCCGCCCCGGCCGTTCATCCAGGGTCGCCCAGGGCTGCCCCTGGTTGCCCGCGCATGCCACGCGCCTACCGCTTGTCCGCGCCGCACACGCAGCCGCTCGCCACGTCACACACCGGCCACCAACGTCGTCGAGGCCGTCCAACGGTTCATCCTCAACGCTGTCGACGCTTCGAGCCGCGCACTCTACGCGTGCTCCGGGTGCGCTCCGCCGCACTCCGCGCACTCTGCACGCTCCGTGCGCTCCGCACACCCTACGCACGCTTCGCGCGCGTGGGTATTCGCCCACGCCTGACTCTGCGACAAGATAATCTAGTCTCAACCAGGGCCATTCAATGCTTGGAGCGCCCAGGATCGTCCCATCCAGTGGGCCGCTCAACGCCCGGATTCGCCCAGCCTCATCACGATCGGAATTTCCCGCATCCTCTTCACGCACTACGGTGCCGAGGTACACGTGAACTCTTTGGTGTCAAAGTGTTCTCCGTTTAGTGTTTTCTCGAGAAGTTTCCACCACCGTCAGAATTAGATTTGGATTGGGATTTTCTACTTCTTCTCCCTCTTTCTCGAGTGTTTCCTCGCGACGTGAATTCGGGTATTGATTTCGGTGCTTAGGCATCGTCGCGGTGGGGGAAGACAGTACTCCCGCCCTCGATAAGGGTCGGAGCTGCACTACCAGATTTTCATCTGTTTTAAAGTCCGAAATCGATCGTGTAAATTTCTGTGGATTGTTTTATCCCTTCCTACAAACCCGCCTATCACCCTTTACCCGTCGTCAACCCATCCGTCTACTCAGTCGCCCTATTCCATAGTCGTTCTACGTTAGATCCAAACTTAGAGGATCTCCCTCCCGGAGATCCGTTAGATCTACCATATCACGAGGACCCGATAGTGAACGAGGAGGTACCGATACCTCCTCCTCCGGTCCGGGAACCCGTCCCTCGGGTCCCTACTCCTAACGGTGGGATAGCATCACCCCACCAAGCGGCTAGAGCCGAGGACCGTGCGTCCTCCTCCGCGGTCAGCCCTAGGGCACCGCCTAATGGTCACCGGACCACTAGCTCGTCGGGAGATGCTCCCCAACGCCCGGACAAAGTTCCTATGCTGAGCAGCCCCGCTCTGGTCCCGGCGTACGTCCCTCCAAGACCGGCGGCATCACGACACTATGACCAGCCGACGTACCAACCTCGGCATCACAAGCAGTGGAGCTGGGAGAATCACCGACGGAGATCGCCGCCACCCGACGGGTATCGCACCCAGCGCTACCCCAAGGAACAACCCTATCGGCGTGATAGAGAACCCTACCCATCGGAGGCGAGAGTGCCACCTCATTATGACTATCCCGGTCAGCACCACGGGCCCCCCCTGTGCAGACCAATGCCCCGGCGCCGTATGCGCCGACCTACGCCGCAGGGCTGAGTGGGCTACCCTATGTCGCCCCTCCTCTGGCACCTCCGACTACTTATGGGCCGCCGACCTACTATAGCACGGCACAAGTACCCGTGCCCCAGCCTCACGGCGCGCCGCACACACCACCTACCATGGTCCCAGAGTACCCCACGGGGTATCCTCCGGCACCGCAGCCAACCTATCCGGTAGGCACGCATGGTCAGCCCGCCGTTACCCATACCTATGCTCCCCATCCATATCAGGAGCCAGCGGCCCGTACCGGACCACTAACGCCGACCGCGGCCTACCCACACTCGGGCTACTCCCCGGAGGCGGCCTACTACACGCAGCTAGTCCCACCGGCCGCACTCGCCCCAGACTATGTAGGGCAAGTAGGCCCTCGGGAGGTCCCTCGACCTCCACCAGCTCGTCATCCGGATGATGAACGAGAGAGACGACGTGAGGCGCATCGCGCCATGGTCCAGAAGAGCGTGCGCATGGAAGTACCCATCTTCAAAGGATCCCGAAACCCGACGGATTACACGGATTGGGAATCCGACTTGGAGAGCTACTTCCAGTGGTACGATATGGACGACGATCTCTGCGTGTCCTATGCCGAAGCTCGTCTCGGAGGGCAAGCCAAGATCTTCTGGAAGAACGAGAAGGAAGCTGCCCGACACCGTGGAGACCCATGATAAATCCAAAATGATAGTAATATATACGTGCAATTTCAGCTAATTTATGTACTTATTTATCTTTTTTTGGATATATTATCAACATTTATGTTAAGTTGTGAAACATCATGAAACAAAATCACCTTTTTCTAATTTGGAGTTAATTATTATCATTTGTGGGACTAACCCCACTTAACTCAATGAGTTAAGTGGAATGAATCTCACTCTCTTCTTAGTTTATGTGGAAGATGCAGGAATCAGGTGAAACTTTCATGAATAAAGGGGATAATTAAATGAAGAGGAGGCTATTTGGACCAGAGGAGCAGGCTCAGCCACAACCCTGGGCCAAGAAAGAAGGCCCAAAGCAAGACAACTGGCTCTAGTCTAAAGGCCCACTAAGGAAGCTCCACTAAGCCCACTATGAGAGGCATGATGGGCCAAAGAAAGGAGGGCAAGGGGAAGGTCCAGTCATGATTATTTATGAATATTTAAGGGGCTTAAATGATGATTGGAGGACAACCTTGGACGTGGATCCAAGCCAGAGAAGAAGATCCAGCCATTCAATCCACAAAACATCCAAGGGTGGAGACTTAAAGATAGCACCTTTAATGCTAATTAAGGAAAGAAGCCTTGAACGTCCAGGGGGTATTTCAAAGGTCTCAATGCTGATTGGAGGACCATAATGGACGTGGATCATGACCCTGAAAAGAAGATCTGGCCATCCATTGTATTAAAAATCCAATGGCTCTCCTTTGCTCTCTCTCCCTATATAAACCCCTTCACCCTATTGTAAAACTCATCTTGTGATTCAATCCAAAGTAATGTTTGGTGGCCTAAGTGCAAATGAGTCATAGATCCATTCACCTCAGTGAGTGCCAGGCTGAGCAGGAAGCATCCAGGGCTGAAGAAGCTGGTGGAAAGGAGAAGAAGAAGTCCCTTGGACCTTAGCGGGTGTGACAAAGAGGTTACCTACTTATTTCTCCTTTTTCATTCTTTTCTGTTCATCTTTCGTCTTTTGTCTTTTGGTCTTGAATCAGCTAGCCAATATCCAGACGGTTCAAGTGCATCCAACCACGCTCTAAAATTCGTTCTAGAACTCATTATAGAGTGATTTTAGTACAGTCCATTTTTTCTCTCTCCTCCACCAAGGCACCTTCCCCATTTGGCATCCGGACTTAGCCAAATTTTGACTAAGTCCAGAGCGCCAAACTGTTTCATTTCCTATTTTTGTTTTAGCTTTTAAATACTCCTAAAAAATACAAAAAAATTATTTTCTGCCTATTAATATTATTATTATATTATAATAATATTTTATTTTTCTTTGTTATATATTTTTATTTAATTAGTTATTTATCTTCATATGTAGTAAACCTACCTCTAAAATTATTAAAAAATACAAAACTAAAGCACAAATTCCTAAGAAAAAAACCCTTGCTCCCTGTGGATCGACCCTTACTCTCCCTACGCTAGTAAGGTTATTATAATTTTTTGTTGTTTTAATTCGGATAAACCAACGACACTAATTAGTGAAGTTAACTCATCACTAATTACCCCAAAATCTGAATTATCAACCCATCCCACACTTGGGATGAGATGTCTTGCAAGCTCATGGATAAGTACATCCCTAAGCTCTACATGACCCGCTTGCTACTCAGGTGGATGGACCTAAAGCAAGGTCGACGACGGGTCAGCGAGTACATTGAGGAATTTGAGGAGTATCGCATGAGGTGCAAGTTCGTAGAAAGCCCTCAGATTCAGATTGCTTTCTTCGTCCACGGATTACGGTCAGACTTAGGGGTCAGAGTTCTAGAGCAGAACCCCAGCACCGTGGACCTAGCATACAGCCTAGTGGAGAGTAACGAATACTCTCATGACGACGCTACCCCGACAACCACCGTCGCGCCCCGGACGAGCAGCACTAGGTCATCCGCGAGTTCTACCTCTAGAGCGACATCCGGATGGACACGAGGAGCACTGGCCACACCTCGATCAGCCACTCCGGCCCCCACCCCGCCACCTGCTCCAGCACCGCCGACTCCCTCTGCGATGTCGACCGCTAGGGCACCGGTAGCCGCCCATGAACCCATGCAGTGCTTCAAGTGCAAGGGGTTTGGACACCGCCGCACGGAGTGCCCCTCGCTCCTACACATGGACATTCACAAGAACCCGGTAGACGGCCCGCCGGGGGACGATCTAGAAGTGGACGAATACCTAGGAGAGTGTCCAGAAGGGGAAGACTACGAGGAGCCCCTTGGATACATACAGATCACCGCGATACCCCCGGCCCCGACCCAGCCCGTTGCGACCCTACGCATATAGCACAGCGGCCCGTCACCACCCCACCAGCGGGGTCGGCCCCCGTGGCCATCGCCATTCCTCGGACGAGCTCACGTTCCCCCGAACCCGCTTTGGTAACCTCCCTGCGCGCCCACACCCTGGCGCCAAAGCTACCCACTCCCGGAGGTGCGGACATGACGCAGCGCACCTTCATCTTTTATCTGTACGTGAAGATCGCCAGATGCACGTACAAGCTCATCGTAGATAGCGGAAGCGGTGTCAACGCCATATCCGAAGACATAGCTCGCAAGCTTGGACTCACATTGGTACCGCAGCCGACACCGTACAATGTGTCTTGGATCGACGCATCCACCCTCCCGGTACGGATACAGTGCCATGTCCCATTGAAGATGAGCACGTATGACGAGTAGGTGCTCTGTGACGTACTACCTATGAAAATTCGTAGTATCATTCTCGGACGACCATGGCTGTTTGACCATGATGTCCAACTAGCAGGACGAGCGAACACATGTTCGTTTGTTTATGGGGGTAGGTGCCTCATATGGTATCCCTCGACCCGCGCCCATAGCCCCCAGCCAGCACCCACTACCGGACAGGCAGCCCCACCACCAACACCGGTCGTCACCAATGGGTGCATATTTAGGCGAGACCTAGAGCCCGTCGAAGATACGCTACCGGACTGCTTTGCGCTCGCCATATCACCATCATCGGCACCGGAGGAGACGGAGCCCAAGGACCCTGAGGTGTCCCCGATAGTAGCGGAATTCGCAGACGTATTTCCTGCCGAGCTCCCTTGTGAGCTTCCTCCATTGAGGAACATCCAGCATGCGATAGACTTAGTTCCGGGAGCATCTCTCCCAAATCTACCTCACTACCGGATGGACCCGGTCAAGTACGAGGAATTGCACGGGCAGGTGAAGGAGCTGCTCTCAGAAGGATTGATCAGGGAGAGCCTTAGCCCCTGCCCCGTACCGGCGTTACTCGCGCCCAAGAAGGACGGGACTTGGCGCATGTGTTGTGACTCTAGGGCCATCAACAAGATTACGGTGAAATACCGTTTCCTGATCCCTAGAGTACAGGACTTGTTCGATGAGATTGTCGGAGCCACTATCTTTTCGAAGATAGACCTTTGGAGTGGATATCACCAGGTCAGGATCCGACCCGGAGACAAATGGAAGACGACGTTCAAGATCAAGGATGGATTATACGAGTGGAACGTCATGCCATTCGGGCTCTCGAACGCCTCGAGTACTTTTCAGAGGCTCATGAATGAGGTGCTCCGCCCGTTCATAGGGAAGTTCGTCGTCGTATATTTTGATGACATATTAGTTTATAGTGCTACGAGGGATGCGCACCTCCAGCACCTTCCGCTAGTGTGCACTACCCTGCGTCATGAGAAGCTGTACGCTCACCCAAAGAAGTGTAGCTTCTTCGTGTTTGAGGTATCCTTCCTAGGATTCATTTTTTCATTGAGAGGAGTCGCCGCCGACCCAGCCAAGGTGGAGGCGATCACCACTTGGCCGAAACTGAAGAACGTGCACGACGTACGCAGTTTCATAGGACTCGCCACCTTCTACAGGAGATTCGTGCCGGGCTTCATCGGTGTCATGGCACCCCTCACGGACCTCCTCAAGAAGGAGCACTTTGAGCGGACCCCAGCGGCAGATCACGCCTTCGAGCTGGTGAAGAAGCTCATGACGGAGGCACCGGTACTCCGGTTACCCGACTTTGCGAAAGTCTTCGAGGTGTCATGCGACGCCTCGGCATTCGGAATAAGGGGAGTCCTCAGCCAGGAAGAACACCCCATAGAGTATTTCAGCGAGAAGTTGAACGACACGTGCCGGCGATACGACAACTACGACAGGGAATTCTACGCCCTAGTCCAGTCATTACGCCATTGGCGTCATTACCTCCTTCCGAAGGAATTCGTCCTCTTCTCGGACCACAGTGCATTGCACCATCTCCACGATCAGCGCAAGGTTAGCAATCGTCATGCGCGTTGGATCGCGTATTTACAGGATTTTACATTTGTCGTCTGACACAAGAAGGGCAAGGAGAACGTATAGCTGATGCCCTAAGTAGGAGACCGTTAGTCCTGAACATGATGAAGTCTCAAGTCCTCGGGTTTGAGCAACTACGCGACGGCTACGTTGACTGTCCTGACTTCGGGCAAATCTTCGCGCAGGTCCGCGAAGGCACAATCCCAAAATCCTGGGATTATTACATCGACGACGGGTACCTCTTCCATGGCAAGAGGCTTTGTATACCCCGTACATTACTCCGAGATTTCCTGGTATGGGAAATGCATGCCGACGGGTTGAGTGGAAACTTCGGCATCAACAAGACTATCCAAGAGATGGAGCATCGGTTCTTCTGGCCATCTCTGAAGCGAGATGTGGGAAAGATCATTCCCCAATGCTCCACGTGCACGAGGGCCAAGATGACGAAGCAGAACACGGGCCTCTACACGGTCCCCGACAAGCTGTGGGAAGACGTCAGCATCGATTTCGTCTTAGGCCTGCCTAAGACCCTTAGGAATCATGATTCTGTCATGGTTGTCGTCGACCATTTTTCGAAGATGGCACACTTCGTGCCATGCTCGAAAACATCCGACGCCTCTCGAGTTGCTCGGCTCTTCTTCGACAGCATAGTCAGGCTACATGGCGTACCGAAGACCATCATCTCCGATCGAGACGTTAGATTTACTAGTTACTTCTGGAAAAGGCTTTGGGTCCTCATGGGAACCCAACTGAAGTTTTCCACAGCCTACCATCCTCAGACGGATGGTCAGACGGAGCTCACCAACCGTAGTTTGGGTAACATCCTTAGATCACTTGTAGGGGAGAACCTCAAGATGTGTGATAAGCCTAAAAAATGCACGTAAAATATGTCGTTGTTTGGGGTTTTAGACTTATGCAATAAAGTTTATAATTTCCCTTAATCACTAAATATGCATATAGAGCAAGTAAGGGGTCGAACCACAGGGAGGCAACAAATGAGAATTTTTATCCAATTTGAATAAATTAATTCAATAAAGAAATAATTTTGCAATTAATAAATCTTAATTATCCTTAATATATTCTTTAATTAATCAAAATTAAGTAAAACTTGATTTTGATTTTAATATTTCGGTCAGAAAATTCAAGATAGGAATATTATAATTTTAAGCTCAGATTAATTCAGATTATTAATTTCCCAATTATTATAAATTTTAAAACAATTTTATGAATTAAAATTGGGAATTAAATAATTAAGAAAGGAATTTTTATATTGGAGTTCAAGATAGATGAGTTTTCGATTCAAATTTTATTTTTAGGTTTTTTATATATTAAGTTAAATTCCTAAACAATAAAAATCGAAATCTAGAGAGAGAAACTAAACAAATCAACCTAGAGAGAGAAAGTGAAGAAATTGGGGAAAAGATGAAATCCGACCCTAAATCAAAAATCTAATGAAGCAGAAATGTTTTAAATTGATCTAGAATTAAGGATAAAAAATCAGATCTTGGATCAGAATCAAAACAAAGTGCTAATTTCATTCAAAACACACTTCTAGGGCATGTACATTCCGCCCATGCCTCGGCGTTTTAGAATCGTTCAAGAAGATTGTTGAAATATAAATCAGAAACTTACAGTTTTGAGTGCAAAAGCAAGATCTGTCGACTTCAAGAACCCCTCCTGTGTCCTTCCTAGCCAATTGTTTGGGGGAGAGCATCCAAAAGTGATTTTTGCCCTTTTCCAGACCTCCATTTAAAGATCCAACCGTCTAGATTGTAGAGGGAGAAAAGACGAACCTACCCTATCGGACTTCAGCCCAATCGGACTTCTAGATCTCAAGATATCAAGGTTTTAGTGAGGGTAAATCTAGGCCATTAGATTAAATTATCTCTCCTCCAATAAGTTAGGAAATGGCGATTTCCTATTGGTCGGAATGACTTTTCCTCGTTGTCCCCGTCCTCGGATCACGTCCTGACACGTGATTGTCCGCGTCAGCCGCCCACAATGATTGGAGAACAATCACTCCTTTTGAATGGCCAGGAAAAAGCCACGTTGCCCTGAAATAATAAAAAAAACAAAAGTCTCTCTCTCTCTCTCTCTCTCTCTCTCTCTTTCTCTTTTATATATTTTAAATCATAAGCCGCTTATTTTGACTATTCTTCTCTCTCTCTCTCTCTTTTATATATTTTAAATCATAAGCCGCTATTCTTCTCTCTCTTCTCTCTTTAAATATTTTAAATCATAGTCGCTTATGTTGACTATTCTTCTCTCTCTCTTCTTTCTTTTATATATTTTAAATCATAAGCCGCTATTCTTCTCTCTCTCTTCTCTCTTTTATATATTTTAAATCATAAGCCTCTATTCTTCGCTCTCTCTTCTCTCTTTTATATATTTTAAATCATAGCCGCTTATGTTGATTATTCTTCTCTCTCTCTTCTCTCAATTTATTATATAATAATAACCACTCATTCTCTCTCGCTCTCTCCCTATTCTTATAAATATATCCATTTATTCGCTCGAATTTCGGGCGAATGACGTGGATACTCCTTAGTAAATATTTAAATATATTATAAATGTCAAATAAATGGTATATGTGTTATTTAAATATGTAAAAATCATTTCTTGGCTATATAATGGTCAAATAATTATATAAAAATATGGAAAAATTCCATAAAAATCATGAAAACACTTACCAACTTTAGCCAAGTATTTAAAGCCCTGTAAAAAAAATTCTTCACTGAAATGAAGTTAAATTCCATGTAAAAAATGATAAAAAATCAGGATTAATAATAAAATGAAAGGTTAAATGATTTATCTTTATTTTAATACGATAACATGTAAATATAGTCATTAAAACACATAAATATAATGTACAATTCATTAATTAATCATGTTAATTTGCAAGTTATCAACGTGGGATCAAGTCCTAACCCGCGCCGAATTTGCATTCAACCATTCGGCGAACCGCACAACGGGAAAGGCCTTGTTCGAGATAGTGTACGGTCAACTTCCGAGGAAGCCCATTGACCTTATTCCTTAGATACATGTAGTAATGACGCATATGACGCATATGATTTCGCGAACGAACTTAGGAGCATGCATGAGCATATTCATTCACGCATATCATCCCTCAATGAGCAATACAAGGCTGCCGCCGACAAGGGACGAAGGTCTAGTATGTTCTCGGAGGGCGATCTAGTGATGGTTAGATTGAGGCCTGAGAGGCATTCTCTAGGGATCGCTACGAAGCTTCATGCTCGTAGTGCCTGGCCTTTCCGAGTAGCCCAACGGATCAACGACAATGCATATGTCATGAGCGTTCCTCCTAGTTGGGGAATTAGTTCAACCTTCAACGTCTGTGATTTGGTCCGATATCATTCCTTGCCACCAATCGAAGAGCCTCACAGCCACTCAAAGATTGATAGTGAAGTGAGTGAGAGCACACAGATTCCATTTCCACTACCTACCCGTATGCGGCAAGAAAAGATAGAAACAGTACTGCAGGAAGTAATTAACACTGTAAGGGACCGAGTGGAGCGCACATTCCTGGTGCACTGGCAGGGGCGTCCGACATCGGACGACATCGGATCACAGAAGAAGACCTACGACAACATCGACCCGACCTGCTCCAGCCCATCGACGACATCGTGGAGACTAGCTCGTCGGAGTCGAGCTCTTCCCGCCCCGAGAGGATGATGGGGGGCCATCGCGACGACACCGACTTCGCCACGGGATGCGTTCGACCTCTCTGAGCCGCTCGTGCTGACGCACGCGACCCCGAATTCAAGTACTCTTCGTAAGTCTCTTATTATTTGCTTATTTGCTTATTTGGTTATTTGTGATAAATATTCAGACCGGGCCGTGTGTTAGGCCTCGTCCGTATCGTTCTCTTTCATTACGTGTAAAGAGGAGGGCCACATCATGAGACGGACCCCTCCTCTCTGTGTGACCTATTGGCACCCTTTCCCCCCCCCCCTATATAAGGGGAAGGCATGCCCAAGAGCATGGGAGTCTTTTGAAACCAACCATTTGGCAATGTTTTACGTTATTTTCTATCGTTGAGTTAAAAATAGAAATAGTTCTTCTTCCACCACTTGATGAGGGGCCATCCTGGAGATGCCACGACGGGACGACGTCAACCTCACCGAGCTGCACGCGCCGATGCTCGCCACCCGGGGTTCAAGTACCCCCGTGTAAGCATCTTTATCCCACTCGCCTTTATTTTTGTATGTTTGTATTTTTGGATTTCATGGACTGGGCCGGTGTTGGGCCTCATCCTCGTCTTTTCCTTTTATTTTTCAGTTGTATTTTCAAATTGTTAGGAGAGGCCGAACCACGTCTCGGGACGGTTCATCCTCTCCCCGCGTTCACTTGGCACCTATCCTCACTATATAAGGGGATAGCATGCCCAAGGAACACTTGACAAAAAATAACTCTTGGCTCTCTTTAGGGGAAAAATCCTCATACCCCGACATGCCGAGGTAAAAAAAATATTAAAAAACAAAACCATGAACATATCATTTTTTACAATGAATCGCATCAACCTCCGAGCGATTGAAATAAGAGGAGGCTATCGCTTGCTTCGAGCGATTAAGAAATGCGGAGTTTTTAACTGTCAGAGTGAAAACATTAATAATATTTTTAGAACGGTGTGTTGTAAAGGATATTCATTCATTGGAAGAGGACTGAGAAAGGAGTTGATTGACTTGAAATTGCAGAGAAAGTGCATGACATTAAATCAAAATAGAAAGAATTTTATAAGGGCGTATTCTAATATAAGTAGTGATAATATCATCAATGAATTTTGGGATCAATTGTATAAGGATATAGTGGAAAAGTTACCAGATTTTGTAGAAAAAGAAATATTTAATACACAAGTTTATAGGAAATTGAATGAGTACAAGAATAAGGGAATAAATGATAAATGGAATGAGTCGGATTTAAGAAAATTACAAATGCAGATTGAAGATATAACTAGAAAATTCGATGAAAATACTATATTTACTGAAACTCCTAATTTAATCAAACGATTGATAGGAAAGAATCTTATTAGCGCTAAATACTATTTGAAAAAATACATTACTAAAGAACTTTATGATAGCACTATTGTTCAATTTGGTGAATATACGATAGAAGCTATTCTTATATATGCCTTAAGTGTGTCCTTTCACAGTATTCAAGAGAACTCGGTTGTGAGGGTATCTACATTTTTGGGACTAATAGATAGAATTGTTATGACACAGGCTAATATAATTAATAAGAATAAAATTAAAAATAGTCGAGTTGATAGTAGTAGCGAAGGTGATATCAGTCATAAAAAAGGTAAAGAATTTGAAATAGGTAGAAGATTGCTTGAGTTTATGATTGAAAGAAAATTGATATTTCTTGAATCCATTTCCGTAGATGATAATAAATCTGTAGTTAAAAAGAATGGACAGGCTTATATAGAAAAACATTTATTCGTTGTATGCAACTTTGATTTAAGTATTCTCCCGTTGAAACTCAATCTTCCAATGGTTTGCAAGCCCGTAGATTGGCAACATCCATCTGATGATGATGATTACATTGTATTTAAATTTCTTAATGAAGAAATAAAGAAGCCTTTTGTGTTATCAGACCTGAAAGGTGGTTATTTAAGCTGTCCTTCCTTAAATATACATTACAATCTTCTATCATCTCATAACCTAAATAATTTCAATATAGAATTAGATGATTCTAAGTATAAGGAAATGTGCTCCATATTGAATGGGCTTCAGAACCAAGGATTTAAGATAAATAAAAAGGTATTGGAGTTCATTAAGAAGAATCGTTCTACTTTAGAAAAAATAGGTATTCTTATGCCTAGAATACTAGCCCGCGTGAATCTTAAAGAAGTCTTCGATCTTTTGAGGATATCTTTTTATCAGAATAAGGATATAAAGGTAACTTATCGCCTTGATGCTCTTTTAAAAGAATTATCTATTAAGGTACAAAAAGCTAGGTATGAAGATTTTATAATCACGTTAGCTTCCGCATATGAGGATTTTGTCTTTTATCTGCCTGCATTTATGGACTTCCGTGGTAGAATTTACCGATCAGGTATCTTGCATTTTCATGAACGTGATCTATCTAGAGCTTTAATAGTCTTTGCCAACAATATTCAAGAAGTAGAAGGGTGCAAAGACTCGGTAAAGGACATAGTAACCTCTTCAGCTGCCTTTAAGTATAAGAAATTCTATCTTTATGATGATGCTCTTCAATGGTATAAGAAAATACAGAGTTTAATCTATGCTTCTGATGAGAGTTTAATAAGCTTCGCTAAGGATGCTAGCGATCCATTTCAGTTCATATCCAAAGTCCTATGTTACGATGTAGTTCAAGAATATAATAAAATACCAATAACGCAAGATGCCTCTGCTAGTGCCTATCAAATCATGAGTTACTTATTACTTAACGAAGAAATGGCTATGAGAACGAATCTTATTCCTCACCCTGATGGTAAAATACAAGACGTATATACCTACTTGCTCCAGGATTTAAAAGAATTTATTAATCATCGAATAAATGATAAGGTAAAGATGGATATCATTGAATATAAGTTAGATAGAAAGCTCATTAAGCTTATTTTTATGCCATTGATCTATGGAAAGACATTGATTAGTATAGAAAAAGATATTAGGAGTACATATGGACAATTACTAAGTAGAAAAGATACATATAACCTCGCTAAACTTAGCGATGAATTCTGGAATCATAAATATCCAGACATAGTAAATTTAATGAAATTGATCAACATCGTTAGTTGGTTTTGTTCTGCAAAGGATAGAGCTATTTTCTATAGTATACCTTTTTTCACTACAAAACAGGATTATATGGCTTTCAAAAAAGAATGTATAAATGTTTATGAACGGAGTACAAAAAAGAGACGAAAAGCTACTTTAAGTATACCAACCACGATACGGGATAAGCGAAAAACACTATCAGCAACATTCGCAAACTTCATTCATCAAAAGGATGCATACATAGCCATGAAAGTAGTACAATCATTATTGAATCAACAACTTGAAATCTACACAGTACACGATAATTTTATCACAACTCCACCTTATGTAAAAGTAATACCTGATATATATATCAAGGTCTTTATTAATATGGGTCATCCACTTAAAATAATTAATCATTTTATTAATCAAAATCTCATTCTTCCAGAAAAAGGAAACAAAATAAGTAATGAGTCTATCCCATTAACATCTGATTATCTTGAAGATTTCTTTAATACCATTTCACCAGCTAAAAATAAAAAGAAATGGAATATGGTAGTATCACACTTTATTAAGTGTTACAAGAACTATGTTGATTCTGTGTGCGGTAACCAAGTGATTGATTCTGATGAACATTATAATGCTGTGAAGTGGAATCAATTTAAGAAACTTATAGAAAACAGAAGTAACAATTACAGCGTGCATTACTAAAATAAAAGATAGAAGGAGATCCCTGTGGTCATGCCACCCCGGATGTAGTCTACTCTAATTAGTTTTTTAGTTGAAGATTTAGGCGAAGCGGGTTAACAAAAGTCACGATCGGTGGGTTGAAAAGCTAAATGCTGGTTCGAGTCCAGCTCGTGACAAGAACATGACTATAGAGAGGGATAAACTCATCATACTGCAGTCTGCTAGCCTTACAGCACTTCCTTAATCACTCTTGAACTAAAGAAATTCGCTTCAAAGAAGGTTTAGTTTAAAAGTATGATTGGATTTCAAGAGATAGTATCTCCCTCGACGGGAGTCACAAACTCCACCAAAAAGGAAATAAGAGTCAATATGTGTCTTTTTTTTCAATACTGTATTATTATAATAGGTGTGTTTGAGTTATAGGTGTGAGGTGTGAGGTGTGAGGTGTAAGGTGTAAGGTGTGAGGTGTGAAGTGTGAAGTGAAGTGAAGTGAAGTGAAGTGAAGTGTAAAGTGAAGTGAAGTGAAGTGTGAAGTGAAGTGAAGTGAAGTGTGTGAAGTGAAGTGAAGTGTGTAAAGTGAAGTTAAGTGAAGTGTGAAGTGAATTGTGTGAAGTAAAGTGAAGTGTGAAGTGTGAAGTGTAAGGTGTGAGGTGTGAGGTGTAAGGTGTGAGGTGTGAGGTGTGAAGTGTGAAGTGTGAGGTGTAAGGTGTAAGGTGTGAAGTGTAAGGTGTGAAGTGTGAGGTGTAAGGTGTAAGGTGTAAGGTGTATTTTTATATGCACTACACCTTACACAAGCAAAAAAAAATACTGTATTTTTATATGTAAGGTGTGAAGAGACATGCACGACATGCCGCGCCTAGACACCTCACACCTCACACCTTTCTTTATATGGTTTTCTAGGGGCTTAGGCGCGAGTGAGCGGAAGTCGAAGATGAATTAGAATGAAAGGTTATGTTTTTTTTCACATAAATAAAACGATGAATCAACGATGAAGGTTCCGACGGCGCGAGTGAGCGAGCGAAGCGACGAGCAAAAGGCGCGACGAGCGTGAAGATTAAGATGAAGACGCGATGGAGCGAAGAAGAAGAATGTAATAACTTAAGGTGGTGCCTTTCGAAGAATGACTACTCTTACTACTTTGACTTTGTTTTGTTCGTGGACCGGTCAGGTTCTGAAATAACTTTGATTTTTAGATCTACGGGCCGGCCGGCCCCGGCCGTTCACATGAGCATAGGGAATCTATACTCGAGCGTTCCCCGGATAGGTGAGGAATCACTCTTGATCTGTGGGGCCTACAACTTAGCCGACACGCAGCCCTTTCCACTGCGCATTTATCGAACAAAGGTTATCTTCAGATAAAGAATCCGTGGTGAACTGTCCCATACCTTCTGCGTGTCTCATGTGTGTGGAACCAGGTCTTTTCGGTTCCAGCTTAACTGAAGTAGGTAGGGCCGCTCCGCTTTGCGCCTGTGACCCTTACTTGTAACCTTCGCCGGGGTCTTACGGTCTCTGAGAGAGAGGGGATAACCACCTAACTAAAGAAGAATAGTGCTCTTTATAAGAGTAGGCGTGGAGAGCTTTTTGCGGGGAAACTTGCAAGTAAAGTTTGGGGGGAGGCGGGTGTCGACCCAACCTTATGAGTATTCGGACTATAACAGTTCTGATGAACAGTCACTCACTTTTGACAGTTATACGATTCCAGAAGATGATCCAGAATTGGGTCAATCACGTTTATTAGAAGTGGACAATAGAGTGGTTGTACCAGCCAAAACTCATCTACGTATGATTGTAACACCTGCTGATGTACTTCATAGTTGAGTTGTACCTTCCTCAGGTGTCAAATGTGATGCTGTACCTGGTCGTTCAAATCAGACCTCCATTTCGGTACAACGAGAAGGAGTTTACTACGGTCAGTGCAGTGAGATTCGTGGAACTAATCATGCCTCTACGCGTGCGCCCGGATACATAGGCCGACTGCTGAGCCAAAGTAAGGGGCAATTCACTTGCTTATTTATTAACTCGCTGCTTCGCCAGAAGCGACTTCTTTATGTTAAAAAAACATAACCTTTACTTCGTCACTTTATTTATTTCATAACGTTCTTAGGGGCGAGTTTACGAGCAGAACCTTTTTTCAGTATTAAAAAGAACGAAGGCGCGGAAGCGGTGAATATTAAGATGAAGACGAGCGTTCAGATGAAGACGAGCGAGCGGGAGCATAAGGGAGCGAAGCGAGTTTATGAGCGGGAGTGGTTATCGTTCTTCAAGAACTGTCGTAGTTATTTTACTTGACTTTACTTATCCTTCTTCTTTTCTTTCTTTCTTTGACGCTCGAACGCCGCCACTCGCGTCTTCATCCTCATATTCATCGCTTCCGGCGCCTCGCGCCTCAGAACGTTGATTCATCTTCGCTCCTAAAGCGCTAGCGCTGTCGCGTTGATGAATCGTTGATGAAGATGAATCTGACTTCTTAGCATCTGAATCTTCATTTACTTCTTTTGCTCCCGCTCCGTCGCCCCCGCTCACTTGCGCCTTTGCTTTACGAGTTACGAATGAACTGACTAACGTTATTCTCCCGGAACGCTAGTAAGCTAACCGCTTACCTTCAATTTCTTGCAGAACGTTGGATAAGGATAACGTTTATTTCTTTGACTTCGTTTCATTTATCCGCAACCAATGTCATATCAGAACCTTTCATTATCACCGCTCGTCTTCATCTTCATCTGAACGCTCCTCGCCTCATATATGAACCGCTTCGCGCCTTGCTTGGAGAAAACTTCTTTCTTTCTTTCAAGAAGAAGAAGATTTCTTTTTTTCAAAACGCTCCTCGCTCCGCTCCCGCTCACTCGCGCCTAAACGCTCCTAAGCGCCTTCTTATTCAGAAACCGTGGGCCTCGGCCCGGGAAGGGGAGAGTGGCCGAGCGGTCAAAAGTGACAGACTGTAAATCTGTTGAAGGTTTTCTACGTAGGTTCGAATCCTGCCTCTCCCACTTGTTGTAGACGAGAAGAAAGAAGCTCTTTTTTGTGGCCGTGAAGTGAAATAGTTTCATATGTTGTTAGAGAGGTTGTTATTTATGACCATCGATATCCAATCCCAACGAGAATAGAAGCGACTTGCTTCTGGCATCGGCTTGTAGTCTTACCTGAATTAAAATCAGTCAAGGTTCTGCAAGAACAACGAAGAAGATGGGCCCACTGCTTTCATACCTGGAGAAAGCCCGGCTTCATATGATCATGCAGCAGTTATCAGGTTCTTATTTTAATCAGAAGATAAATGTCGACTGATCCGTAGGTGCGGACGAATTATAGTGATTTGTTCTAATCCAAGACATAAACAGAGACAAGGCGCGGAAGCGGTTCATATATGAGGATGAAGACGAGCGTGAAGATTAAGATGAAGACGCGACTGATGGAGCGGGAGCTTTTTTATAAAAAAGGTTATGAGGCGCGGAAGCGGTGAATATTAAGATGAAGACGAGCGTGAAGATGAAGACGAGCGGGAGCGGAGCAGAAGCGACGCGCTTAGGAGCGATGAAGATTAAGTAAGATGAATGTTACGAAGTCAATGAAGATTCATGTTACGAAGTCAATGAAGATGAATCTGAAGAAGAAGAAGTCAATTTATTTCATAACCTTCGGAGTCTGATGAGGTTCTGAAAGAATGGATTCAAAGCCTTTCCCTGTCTGTAGCCGATGAAGCTTGAATTGAAAGCCTATTTTGTGGAGTGGTGTGATGTGTGGGACTCGTGTAGTAGTAGCTAGACTCCACGTGCCAGCTTCGCTCCTCCCCCTAGACCAATACTCCCGTCAACCTATCAAAGTTGTGTCTTAATGAAATAAAGAGGTTCTGAGGCGCGAGAGCGGGGGCTTAGGCGCGAGTGAGCGGAAGTCGAAGATGAATCAGAATGAAAGGTTATGTTTTTTTTCACATAAATAAAACGATGAATCAACGATGAAGGTTCCGACGGCGCGACGAGCGACTTCAGGAGCGAAGCGACGAGCAAAAGGCGCAAGAAGTAAACAGAAGAAACGCTTAATCTGTAAAAAGAACTTATCTTCAGATCTGTCGGTTTAGCGTTTCCAGGTAACGTCTTCTGTCCCCAGGTCGACTGATTGCTTCCTTTTATTCATGCGACAACCAACGGGAACTCCTTTGATAAGATCCGAAGGTCTCAAGGAACTAACAAAAAAACAGAAAGTATCCACTTCCATAGATATTCTTATTATATATATAGTCTTTTTTTCGGTATGCCGCTCCGCGAGCAAGGAGCGCCGCGAGCAGAGCGAGAGAACGAAGTGGGCTGTGGTGATGTCAGAATTTGCACCTATTTGTATCTATTTAGTGATCAGTCCGCTAGTTTCTTTGATCCCACTCGGTCTTCCTTTTCCATTTGCTTCCAATAGTTCGACCTATCCAGAAAAATTGTCGGCCCACGAATGTGGTTCCGATCCCTCCGGTGATGCCAGAAGTCGTTTCGATATACGATTTTATCTGGTTCCTATTTTATTTATTATCCCTGATCCGGAAGTCACCTTTTCTTTTCCTTGGGCAGTATCTCCCAACAAGATTGATCCGTTTGGATCTTGGTCCATGATGGCCTTTTTATTGATTTTGACGATTGGATCTCTCTATGAATGGAAAAGGGGTGCTTCGGATCGGGAGTAACAACTAGTTAGAGGGCAAAGGGGGAAGGTTCCGAAGGTTATCCGAGATGCCTACATTAAATCAATTGATTCGTCATGGTAGAAAAGAAAAACGGCGCACGGACCGTACTCGAGCTTCGGATCAATGTCCCCAGAAGCAAGGAGTACGCCCGCGTGTTCCGACGAGAAGACCGAAAAAACCAAATTCAGCTCCACGTAAGATAGCCAAAGTACGGTTGAGCAATCGACATGATATATTTGCTCACATTCCAGGCGAAGGTCATAATTCGCAGGAACATCCTTTAGTCTTAATCAGAGGAGGTAGAGTGAAAGATTCGCCAGGTGTTAAATCCCATTGTATTCGAGGAGTCAAGGATTTGCTGGGAATTCCGGATCGAAGAAGGGGAAGATCTAAATATGGTGCAGAAAGACCCAAATCGATATGAATGGAAGATGCCTCTGGAACGTTGTTTTTTTCGGTCAGTTGAGAGATTCCTAACTCATCGCTTTTTGGGAACAACAACTTTTCTTTCTTTTCTTGCAGAACGTTGATTCATCGTTTCATCGTTTCTGACTTCGTACCAGGCATCACCTTCGGATAACCTTCTTTCTTATAATTCCGTTTTTATTTTTATCAGAATGTGTTTATTTCTTGAATCACGTTCTTTGCTCCTAAAGTCACGCCGTCGCTTCTTCGCTCCGCTCCCTCGCGCCTTCTTTTTTTTTTAACTTGATCTCGCACGCATCTTCGTTCCAATTCCTACCTATAGGATGAGTCTTTCTGGACCCACTAACCACCTTGGTGCGCTATTGAGAACTAGGCTCTTAACGCGGAAATGTGGTGATGATAATCGGTTCTGAAAGAATTAAAAAAAAAGAATAAAAACGCTCACTCGCGTCTTCATCTTAATATATGAACCGCTTCCGCGCCTCGCGCCCGCTCGCTCGCTCACTCGCGTCTTCATCCTCATATTCATCGCTTCCGCGCCTCTTGCGCGGTTCTGGGTAGAAGTGGAAGCTCTGGCTTTCGAAAGGGCTGCTTTGCTGGTTGAATGAGGCGCGTAGCGCTAATCATGATGCTAAAGTACGAAGTAAAGCAGGAATAGCAGACCGTGAAAGCACTTGCTCGGTCCGGGGAAGCCCCTTTCCCCGATCGCTTCGATACGACAGCAAGGTAGGGTTTTCGCTCGATATGATTCACCTTGGTATTGGTAGTAGCATCACCCGAACTTGTTGGGAAGGTCGCCCATGCAAGAAATGTGACTTAAGATCAAACCAGACTCTTTTATCTATCCAAACGAGAAGAAGGCGCGAGGAGCGGGACATATGACGAAAAAGGATCATTGAGGTGCGTGCGAGAGTAAGATCTGCTGCTTCCAGTTTAGGTGGAAAAGAACAGGACCCAGAGTTAACTATCCATTGAGCTAGTGGGTGAATTCAATCATAATCCAATCCAACTTTACAGAATATAAGCAAGTGCAGATCTCAAAGTTGGGTGGAGGTTGTTTCCGATTATCATCGAATTCATTCTTAACTTTTGGAAAGGAGGGAGTAGGCGGTGGGAGTGTTAGCCGAATGCTAAGAGCTAAATTATGTTCTACAGGCGCGAGGAGCGGAGCAGAAGCGAGGAATTTATGAGCAGAAGCGACGCGCTACTTTAGGAGCGGGAGCGAAAGCGACTTCAGGAGCGAAGGTTATCCAGCAGATAAATAATGGTAGTGCCTTTCGAAGAATGACTACAAACCATTGTAGGATAGGTTATGAAAAAAAGTTTGGGTGTATGGAAATGATTCAAACATGGAATCTAATTCCATCATGGTTCCTGGAACAGGTTCTGAAATAAAGATATGGAAACACTAAGTTTGTGGAGAATGTCCCCTGTAGGAAGCACATTGCAAGGAAACTCCAGTGGGCGTGCACTTTCAATGGTTCTATGGTAAGGCATATCTTTAGTATTAAATAGAAGCTTTATCGCGCGCGCCCTCAAATAAAATAAAAAGAATCAGAGCGGGCTTTTTTTTTTTATGCTCCACGTGTCGAAAAACGAACGTTAAACAAACTTTCTTCAATCATTCATTCGATAGGAACCCGGAGGCAGGACACATGCAATTCACTCGGCCTATTCCACTTTAGGTAACGAAGTTAATTTATTTATGTGTGTTATATAAAGCTCTGCTCTCACGCTCATATACCATACCATGGGGAAGAGGACCGAACGGAACCTTAGTGGCTGGGAAAGAGAAATCCCGCGGAGGGATTATCTGGAGATGCAGAAAAAGCCAAGGGGGCAAAGTAAACCTAACCGAACTTTTCTAGCATTTACTTTCGTAAACCTCACTGATTCCACTCAATCTTTTACACCGATGTTTCGTACTCTCTCGACCAGGTCATCATAAGAAAATACTTTAAAATATTTCCGAAGTTAGAGAAGGCGCTTAGCGCTTAGGAGCAAAAGAAGAACCTAGCGCTTCTTTCTTGCAGAACCTGCTGAAAAAGGCAAGATTAGCGCTAAGAAGCAACCCTTGTTTAAGTACTAGCGTCCCACTTTGTTGTACTTTACTTGACTCTCCCCCGCTTTTTCATGCTGAACCTCAGCCGCCAGGGGCTTATGTAGTGGTCGGCATTCCTACGTGCTCCTCCTTGCCCCCCTACAGGAGATTCGAAAAAGGGTAACTGAAAAGTGACGCTTTGATTACGAAGGTGACCGGGGTGACGGTTTATGGATGGATTCAGTGGTAGTCTCTGACTCCCTCCAACTCCATCAATATCAACAACATGTCGTGACTATGACGGTTTGTTCCGACTTTGTTGACTTTGTCAGAAAATACAGGGGGTTCATTGATTAGTAAACCTACGATGCTGGTAAGGTCGGGACCGTGGTCGTCCGTCTCCGGTTTGCCGGCCGATAAGATCACTGAAATTTACCAGCCAGCTGGGTTGATTTGGCTATTCCTTTCTATTGAAAAGGAGTCAGCTGTCTGCGCGAGTCACCTTCTTCTAGGCTCCGAGTAACCTTCTTCTAAGCTCCGCTGGACGACACGGCATTCTCGTTCAACCGGCCGTACTTGTGATGGTTCCCAGGATCCAATAAACTCACTTAGGTCTACGTTGCCACGATATTGTTCTATGGAAGCGGGCGGGCCCGGTTTTTTTTTTACAAGAAAGGGGGGGGGGGAGGGATTGACCTTTCTAACGCATATTCTGTCGTACCGGCATGGCCCCACTGATTTGTTTTCGATCGGAGCATCAAGCAGCGCAACCCGGTTCTACTTGACTAAGCTCCATGCTCGTCCAAGGAGGGAGTTTTCTTTACCCAACTCCCTTCATTTACTTCGTAACTGAACAGAAACCCCCGAAATTCATGAGTTTCGAATGAAGAATGAAGAGTGCCTTTGAATGCTGAACCAGAAATCTTGGATTTTAAAGTTGGTAAAGACCCACCCCTTGTTTCAGTCAGAATGAGTCCCCGGGACCCCGGGACATTGGCTTCCGCCAACAGTGAATTCTTAAGGATCGCATCCCGCGCATATTCTACATTATAACCTGCAACTGATTCAGCTTCCGCTTCTGGGAGATCAGACGGAGCTCGATTAGTTTCTGCTAGACAAGAAATAAGGAACATAACCAATACGGGGAACAAGGGAATACCAAACCATATCTGCTTTTGCGCCATGACAATCTCACTCGAATTACAGGGACCTACACATATTAGTACAGTATACCGGGGTCCCCGGCCAGAACCACACGTGCAAGTTTCCCTGCATGTGGCTCGTCCGTGCTTTTTTCCGGGGCGCTGCCTGTGACTCCGCATGGGAGAAGGGGGCTGAACTTCAAACTGGAGTGTTCAGAGCATTGCATTGTCTGAGGGAGTGGGGTGAGTAGGCAGCGCCTACCAAGCAAAGCTTTCGTTGAAAAGGTGGAGTGCTTTCATCAAATGATGCATGTGGGCTGAGCCATTCCCATCCCAACCCGCTGGCCTGGTCGGGAAGAGATTCTAAATAGAGAATATGCGCACCGGGAATATCTATCTATCTTAGCTAGCGGGGGCGGGCTTTCCTCTGGTAGTCCCGCAGCGGCCTCTTACAGTCCGTCCCGTCTCATCTTTCTTTGTTTATCGCCAGCCTGTCTCCACATGAGACCCTCTTTCTATTGATGACTAAAAAAAAAGGGCACTCTCTTTAATTTTATGTTTTCTGTTTTCTTTACTTTGACTTTTACTTTCATCGTTTATCCGCTGGATAACGTTATCCAGCGGATAATTATCTTCAAGAGAAGTTCTTCAATAATTTATTCGCTTCGCCCCTCACTCGCGCCATCAGTCGCGTCTTCATCTTAATCTTCCCCGCTTCCGCGCCTTTCCTATTCAGTTTTGCTTGCCGCCTATTAAGAGAATAGGTCCCATGCGGCCCGCCTTTCTTCATCTATACCAGCAGCCACGCACGACCCCATAAGAACTCTTTCTGCGCCCTAAGAAGCAGAACGCGCCATCACCTACAGCCCTTTCCTCTGCCGGGGACTTCCACGAAAACGGGCGGCATCGTCGTATGCTTGACATTAGTTGCCCTGCTCCCGGAGTACTCCTATGGCCGATCTGTCACCCATCAGGGCTTGGCCCTGTCCCGCCCCCTAAGGGCACGGCTTAGTAAGTTATTCTCGCAGAGTGAGCTTCTATTAAAGTTCTTTGAGAACTTATTTTGTTTTCATGCTTCACTTTTTTATTTCATTGATTAGCATCACGTTTCTTTCTTTGATGATTATTCTTATCTTTTTATTATTCAGTGATTCAGTGATTTTAATTTATGTTAAAAATAACTTCTTTCAGAACCATTCGTTGGGTGATCCCTTGCTCTCAAGTTCGAGTGTTTGCTCGTCGTTTAGGCCGGTGAGTTACATTTCTGCTCATTGCAGTAACCTCCGGGGTTCTTCGCACCTGGATAGTACCAGGACCCTTGTGCTCCGGACTGCACTACCCGCCCTATGAAAACAAAATCAGCCTTGCGACGAGACGCGGACATTCCTCATGCTGCGGTTCCCTCCGGTCCGTTCCCGGGTTGGGTTAGGGGAACATCCGAGCGATTGCCTTCGCGCATCCAAACGTGCTCACAAGGCGCACAATAAGAATAAGACCAATAGAGACTTCATAAGAGACCATTTGAGCTGCAGATCGTAATGCTCCTAGAAAGGCATATTTCGAATATAGAGGAGTGAAAGTTCCCAACAATCCACGAGAATCTCCTACCCCAACTATGAACCGTACGAGCACGTCCTCTTTCACTCCCACCGCGCTTACGGCTCTATACCCCCATCGTAACGTAACCTCAGAACCTTGCAGAACGTTGTTATGTAAACATAACCTCGGGTCCTCCCGCATCTCTTCCTCGGTAAGCGGACCGTGGAAGCAGGGGGAACTTGGGACTGATAGAAAGCAGCCTTCTTCCTTTATCCGATAACCTGACCGAAACAAAAAATCCACATAGTTGAAGTTGTTCTTGCCGAACGCGTCGGCTTTATCTGAGGAGGATCGTCCGGCTCCTCATAAATTAGGATCGGCCTCTTCGGAATCCGAAAAGAAAAGAGAGACAGAACGCAAGAACTTTGTTTCAATGAAATATCTAATCAGACTGAATAGGATGTCGAAGACACGATCATTCACATAAATGAATGCAGGCGCGAAGTTTACGAGCGGGAAGATTAAGATGAAGACGCGAGTGAGCGAGCGTGAATATGAGGATGAAGACGCGACTGATGGAGCAGAACGATGAATGAGGCGCGAGTGAGCGGGAGCGGAGCGATTCAGGTTCGACGGCGCTTAGGAGCGTGGATAAGAAGTCGAAGATGAAGAAGAAAGAACGTGATTCAAGAAATAAACACGTTCTGAAAGAAACGAAGTAAAGATAAAGAATGCAAGCAAGGTAGCTTGCTGACTTTCTTTCAGAACCTCCTAGTAGCGTGCGTTGGCGGCAAGGTTCTGAGGTCACGTTACGAAGTCAATGAACAGCGAATGAAGAAACGAAGAAAGACTAGACCATAAATAAAGTACAAGAGTTGGAAGCGACTAGTCGCTTCTGACGAAGCTTAACGAAGGTTCCGAAGGGGCGAGTTTACGAGCGGGAGAACTACCAGTCATGAGCGATGCTCATGACTGCCTAGAGAGTTTCAGTCGCGGACGAAGCCGAGCCGATACAATAGGCGGGCGAAAGGAGCGAGACCAAGCCAGCCGAGCCAGACGTGGAGTGGCGAAGGGGGCCTACTATACGTATACGTCATTAGTCACCAGACAAAGAAAAAAAAAAAAACGACTTCCTATTGATGAACAGTGTAATTGATCAGACAAGTACCAAGTTCGCTTCTTTCATTTCCGAATTTGCTTGCGAAAAGTCCTTGCATTAGTATGAGTTCGTTGACCGCGTAAGGGCGATCCATCTTGATGACGAATTCCACGATAACAAGAAATAGAGATTAATCGTTCGATGTCTTCTCGTTTTCCCCTTTTCAATTCCCAATGAACAAGATGATCTTGAGCTATTATTTGTTCAATTTGGTCGATCTGATACTTGGTTAACTCATTCATCTTTATGTTCCCACTGATACCTAATCGATAACGAACCTGAATGGCTTTTTTAGGTCCAATTCCTTCAATTTTAGTTGATGCAATTCTTACTTGTTCATCGGGAACTGATTTAGCTCCTGAGATATATGACATTCTTTATCCTTCCTTTTCCTGGTCTTCTCGGCTGGAATCAACTACTTCGTACCGATCGAGATCACCGGTGCAGCTTCAAACGAAACAACTACGGTTCCCACCTTGATCCTCCTTCCTTTCAATATCGGAAATAATAAACATGACCGCGATAGCTTGACTTTTGCTTCGGGAATTGTTAAAGAATTATTCTTAAGTTATTCGCTTCGCCCCTTCTCTGTTTATTTATATTTGACTTCTGAAAAAAGAAAAGTCAAATTATTATAAATCAGAACCTCTATCTGATCGATTAAAAGAGGGGGATCCTGTGGCTCAGCAGGCTCCTGGACCCAATCGTCATTCCATATTTTTTTTATGAGGGAAGGTTCTGCAATAAATCATAATTCTAGGTCAATCCTAGATGCGCCCAGCCTCTTGTTCGAAAAAAAGAATCATATATAGATAGTGGTGGCGTGGCTTCGGTTACGTGCTCAACGACAAGACCTACAGCCCACGACGCGACGGATTTCCACTCTAAAATGGGAGTGGAGTTTGACTTCTACACTTCTTCTGAATCTTCAGATTCATCTTCACGCTCGTCTTCAGATTAATATTCACCGCTTCCGCGCCTGAATCTTAATATTCACCGCTTCCGCGCCTTCAGATTAATATATTCACCGCTTCCGCGCCTGAATCTTAATCTTAATTTACTGCTTATCATCTTCGCTCCGTCGCGCCTAAAGTCGCGCGTCGCTTCTGCTCCCGCTCGTCTTCATCTTAATCTGAACGCTCCTCGCGCCTCATATATTCACCGCTTCCGCGCCTTTTAAAAAAAAGATAAAGTACTAATAATTATTATTATAATCATAATAATGATGATAACTTTATTTTTATCCAAAGAGCTAAATATTTTATTAAGGCCATTAAATACATGATATAACAGCGCATAGTAAGTAAGATGGACTAAGCTACTTAGGATGAGCTTTGATACAAAAAAGAAAAAGAGATATACATTATAGTCGGTATAGTTCAGAAAACCGATTTTCAGACAAAGAATCGGACTTAACAAGACAAGAGTGGCGGCTGCCCCGGAGATTCTATGGGAAATAGGAAACGTCGAAGTAAGCTGTGGCTTTTTAAGAGTCAGATTCGGTGCTAATGGTCGAATTATTTTATTCATTGGATTGGTTCATTCTGTGACTGCTCTGCTCCCGAGAATAATAAAAAAAATAGAGAGACTTGTTCCGAGCGGGCGTTGGTTTTTCCAACCAAGAAAGACATTGGATGCACCGTATCGAACCATGTCTCTCGGAGAAGTGTTCACGACTCTCTCCTAGAGTTCGGTTGAGTCCTGGTGCGGAACTCTTTAAAGAGATAACTTCGTTACCTCTTCTTATTTAAGCTATTTCGGTGGGTGAGAGTTTTATGTTAAAATATAAAACCTTGCTTCTTGAAAGCGGTGCACGTGGTTTACGAAGTAAAAGGTTTTCCGAAGGCGCGAGGAGCGTGAAGATGAAGATGAAGACGCGACGGAGCGAAGAAGCGACTTTAGGCGCGAGTGAGCGGGAGCGATAAATGAGGTTCTGTTAAGAAACGGATAAGTGTAGAAGTAAATGTGCTTCCTTCCGACTTTTCAAAAGGGGAGCCTATGATTGCAATGCTGCTGAAAACAAGGCGCGACGAGCGTGAAGATGAAGACGAGCGGGAGCAGAAGCGAGGAATTTATTCGCAGAAGCGAAAGCGGGAGCGAAATAAAGTCAAAAATGGGCTTTCTGCCTCGGGAAAGCATAAACTGTGGGAACAACACCATGATCTAGAGAAGTTGAATTCGTCTAAGCTAAAGCGCATCATTTCTTGATGAACGAAGTGACGAAGGTTCTGAGGTGTTATCCGAAGGTTATCCAACGTTATCCAACGTTCTGAAAGAAGTGTTGTGTTTGGAAGGATTAAAAAAAAAACTCTCTTCGAAACCTTCTCTCTCTCTTATCTTAGCAAAGTGGGTTCAAGTCAAACGTCGTGGCTTGCCACAAGCTGGGCTCAGGGAACCAAGTTTACCTGTAGTCGTCAGCTCGTTCTTGACAGATCCGATCGGGTGTTCATAATCTGGAGTAAAAGGATTCGAACCTTTGCATGCCGGTACCAAAAACCGATGCCTTACCACTTGGCTATACTCCATACGGTCGGTCCCTGGGGAGAGGGGGAAGGTTCCTTTTGTTCTTCAAGAAAGAAGGTGCAAGGACGCGGGGATATAGCAAGTAAGCAGCAAGGTTCTCCCTTAGGACCGACTACAACAAGCTCGTGACTCTAATAGAAACAAACGGTAAGCTCTCTGCTCTAAAAGCTTGCAATGCTAAGCCTATCAAAGTAGGCGAACGCCGCAAGCGCCTCCTCGCCCAGCTCTATCCGCTTCTTTCAGATTCTTTGATTGAAGAACAACAACTGACCGACTTTCAGAACCTTGCTCCGGCCCAGTACGAGCCTCAGACAGAGCAGAGCCCGCCCGAACCGAGAATCTGAAGGGGCCGGGCCTTATTTTCATGTCCGGCACCCATCTTCATTTACTACATCTAGGGAGCTCAGTTGGTAGCTAGTTTGTGACGTGCCGCTGCTGCTTCTTCCCCGTCGAGAGATGTCTCTTCTTTATGCACATCCATATACATAATACATAGCCAAACACAAAGGAACCGGTCTCTTCGGTTCTTGAAGTTCATTCACTGGCTTCTGGAAGGGCTGCGGTTCTGATTTATCAGAACAAAAGAAAGTAAGGCGCGAGGAGCGGGAGCAAACAAAAGGTTACGATTCATCAACTTAGGCGCGAGCAAGAAATGAAGATTCAGATTCATCATAAGAATGTTATGTTATTTTGAACATAAGAAGTCACAGCGAATGAAGAAAAAGTTATTAAGTGAAAAAAAAAAATAAACTGCATCGAAATCTTCTTCTTCTTTGAAAGAAAGAAGGGAGAATGTCAGGAATCGACCGGTTCCGAGAAGACTCGTGGAGCTGCTGCTTGGATTATCGTAGAATAATAACTTAGGTTCTGAAAGAACTTAAAAGACAGATGCCGCTCGAGGGAGCCACTTGTCTGGTCTTGCGGTGCACTCACTCCAGTTACGAGAATGAAATGCCGCCCCTTCCTCCTTACAACTCGCACCATTCAAAGGTGGAGCAGGTTACCCGAAGGTTATCCGAAGGTTATCCGATTCTGATAAATAAGAACCGAAAGAAGCTAAACACTTTTTGAAGCAGCCGGCGCACCCCTTTTATGAACGTGATAAAGAGTACACAAACAAACTTCCCTGACCTACTAATCATCATCTCATCTGGCGCGAAACTCAAAAAATTCTCATCACCTTCCCAGCCCTGCCGTCACCCTAGCAGCCGCCTACCTACTCGTGCTCGTAGCTCGATCGGAGTTCGGTGTGGTCCGGCAGATAAGTCGTCCGTATCAAGTGATACGTGAATTGCTCAGTAGTGCTTTCTTTCATAAAAAAAGTTGGCGGAAATAGCTTAATGGTAGAGCATAGCCTTGCCAAGGCTGAGGTTGAGGGTTCAAGTCCCTCCTTCCGCTCCTGGCTTCGTCGTTCAGTGGTAACGAGTGGAGTAGGCTGCGAGTCGAGTGCATAAGCACGGAACGAGCTGCAAGCAGAGAGCAGACTACCGCTTCGACAGTACTAACAGGTGGGGCGCCTATGACTGCAGCTGATACAGGGAATTTGAAACGCACAGGCCTTGCTTGAAGCCTCCGTGTGCTGGATGGGAGCTGCTGCTATAAGAGTAGAGCATTGATTATGATTATGTTATGTAAACATAACCTAATCTTTCTTTGGGGAGAGAAGACGGCGTTCAGCACAAAGGAGGGCATGAGTGAGTGGCTCGTGATGCCGTTCTGTCTCACCAATGCACGCACCGAGTACCTGACTGATGAATGAGGTTATGAAATAACGAAGCGAAGGAACAGAACCTTTGTTTGGATTTCCGAGGCCGAGGCGCGAGGAGCGTGAAGATGAAGGCGCGAGGAGCGTGAAGATGAAGACGAGCGTTCAGATAAAGATGAAGACGAGCGAGCGGGGAACTCGTATACCGTTGATCCCGGGAAGGATTGAAGAGAGACCAGTCCAAGCAAGAGTAAGTGAGGCGGCTATGAAGGCGCTTGCGGAGGTACGAAGTTTCCATGTGAAAACCTCACTTTTCTACGCTCCTTCAGTCGCGTCTGAATCTTAATATTCACGCTCGTCTGAATCTGAACGCTCGTCTTCATCTTAATATATTCACCGCTTCCGCGCCTCGGGTCTGGCTTTGTACTGGAGGAAGGGGGGCGTAGCTTCGAGCTACTGAAAAGAGAAAAGCACTAACAAAGTTTTTGTTTTTTTAGGTTAAGTGTGATGCCTCGGGGAAGGCAATAGGAGCGGTGGAGGTTCTTCAAGAACTGTGTTAGAGCTCGAAGTTGAACGAAGACTCCACGTATGATCAAAGTACTCAATGGAAACTTAGAAATGCTCAACAAACGTTCTTGAAGAACCTTAGTGTTTCTGAGGTTCCGAAGGTTATCCGCGCAGTGGATAAGTTTGGACTACCAAAGAACCAGTCGGGTCATGACAGCTGGTGTTTTCTTTGTTCTGATTGATGTTTTCTGAGAAATTTCATGTTATTCTGAAAAAATGATTAGCGCGCCGGCAGGTTCTGAGGTTATCGTTACGAAGTAAAGGAGGTTCTTCTTTTAATTTCAGAAGAAGGAGCCGGTTGGGATGCCAAACCAGCCTCGGTATCGCTGCAGGGAATAGGCATAGTTCCGGTGACTGTTTCTGAGGGGAGGCCGCGGCTGATGTCAACCTTGTAGTCGGCATTCCTCAGTAGCTCAGTGGTAGAGCGGTCGGCTGTTAACTGACTGGTCGTAGGTTCGAATCCTACTTGGGGAGATTTTATGTTTTCTGAATGAAAGTTACGTTCTGTAAAGAAATGAAAGCGCTCGTGTATTCTTGCTTTTATCTAACGCTCCCTTCTGCTCCCTTATGCTCCCTTATGCTCCCGCTCACTCGCGCCTTCTTTTTTTGAAAAAGACATAACCTGTCTTTGTTTCTATTGCATTCTATCTCATCGTATCACATTCTGTTCTGCGAGATTTGAGAATCACCGTCCTGGCGTAGATCCGGTCCCTTCAGGGGCGACTTTAGGAGCAATTAATCATTCTCAGATGATGTACTAGCAGTGCATCTTTGATGCAGTCATCAATTCTCCCGATCGGCCGCGAGCAAACAATAACGAGGAACGCTTGGCTATGCTACTATTGGACTTGTTCTGCTATTCTGCCCAAGCCTGGCTGAGGAAGAGTGACGGGAACATAAATATGCTGATTCGGACCTTTCATTATTAAATTAATTCACGAGAAAAAAAAGTAAGGCCATTCCATTTCGACAAAAGACCCATACCCAAGTTCCATAGCTTTGCGGCCGCTCTCCCGATCATTCTTTTCCGCTCCTAAAGTAAAGTCGCGCCTTCCCTGGCCGGTTGTGGGCGAGGAGGGATTCGAACCCCCGACACCGTGGTTCGTAGCCACATGCTATAATCCTCTGAGCTACAGGCCCCACCTCGTCTCCACTGGATCTGTTCCCAGGAGTCCCCTTTTAGCTCCGCTTTCCTTGGGTTAAGAAGATGTGAAAGCGCTTTTATCTCTATAAGAACAGTGCGCTCCGAGGTGTGAAGTGGGAGAGAAGAGATGTCATAATTGGGGTTTTTAATAATTATCATTTTTTTTTTATATATGAAAGACCTACTCCAATGCCTTACAAATAGGGGCTCGCAGTGCGCCCTCATCAGGCCGATCTCCTAATGTCTAAGCGAGAGCAAATGGCCGAATTGCTAAAATGCAAGAAAGCATCCACTTGACTTTAGGAGCGGAGAAGCGACGGCGCGACGAGCGAAGAAGTCAATTTCTGCTTTAACTTTTTGTTACGAAGTAAACATTCCATCGTGACAATGGGTTCAGGCAAGCCCGGGCGGATTCAGCTCACCTGATCCATTACTGCACGGAATTCGCTGGCGACGATGCAAACCTTATCCGCTTATTCCAATGAAACCTTTCCGGGGCAGCATTAGACTGGCTTACCAACCTAACCCCCAGCCGAATCCATTCCAACATTCGCTGAGTTGGCCGCCAAGTTCATCAAGCAGTTCTGCTACAACATGTCGTGCTCCCTTAGAGGCTTTACTTTACTTAATAGAGTCGGTAGGTATACAAAAAAACAAACAATTTGATAAAAAAAGAAGGCGCGAGGGAGCGGAGCGAAGCGACGAGCAAAAGAAGTCATTTCATTCATGCTGAACCTTACCTATGATGCAAGGTTCTGCAAGAACTTATGTTATGTAAATTCCGAAGGTTTTCCGAAGGAGCGACGGCGCGAGTGAGCGGACGAGCGAAGAAGTAAAGAATTTGACTACCATGGGAGCTGGGACACGTCAGCCACTGGGACGCATGCTTTGCTAATAATTCTAACTGCTCTAGTTGAGTACCAATGGCTTTGTTAGACTGAGCCGATTTCGTCGACCTTGACAATTGTTGAGACTTTTCAAAGGTTATGTTTACCCGCTCACTCGCGCCTTCGGAACCTTCCATTCACATTCAGATCTTTGTGGATAACTTCGTTACCTCTGCATGAATAAAGTGGTTCCTTTCGTGTGGTTGGCGGCGAATCGGGTGCGCCCGGGACAGCGGTTCACAAGGCATAAGCTGTACAATGAATCGGCTCAAATATTGGATTCGTAAAAAAAAATCCCCTAATCTCTTTTATTTCATAACGTGGCGGAACTTTAAGATGCTGAACCAAAGCTTTACTCGGATCAATCTCAATCCCTCTCCGACTAACGGAGAATCCTAGGAGCTTTCCTGCTCCAAAAACACATACATTAGTTAGTGTTTATGTTTACATAAAACATTTTTAAGATTGAAGAGATGGTCTTCTCGAGTCCAAGACTTAGAAAGAATATCATCAACATAGACCTCCTGTGCATCATATCATGAAAGATCGAAGTCATAGCCCCCCTGTCCTTTCTTAGTAGTGGCACCAGCCTTTTTTGACTTCGTTTTTACTTTATTTATTTACTTATTTATTGACTTCTTTATTGACTTCGTAACGTTTCATCTTTTGCTCCCGCTCCTAAAGTCGCGCCTGAAGTCGCCCCTTCAGAACGATAACCTCAGAACCTTCATCAAAAAAACCTTCGGTGTATAGAAGTAAGATTAGCATTTACTGATATTTCTGATAAATCATTCATTTACTTCGTAACGTTCTTTCTTAACAGAACCTAAGAACCTTTATTATAGTTGTTGTAATGAATGACGTTTTCTTTCTTTCAGAACCTCTGCCATCAACATCTGGTTATATCCATCGAATCCATCCATGAATGAGAATCTTTCTTTCAGAACCTGCGGTGTTGTCAACAAACAAGGTTATTTTATTTTTAACATAATGAAAATAAGAAGAGCAGTGGAAAGTCATCCTTGTTCCTTATTCATCTTTCGTCGATGCACATCCGAACTCCCATACACGCATAAGGGCCGACTTTAGGAGGCGTACATTATTTTCAATACCAAGTGGGATATTCAGAGACTTGCAGGTTACGAAATAATTTGACAACTTTTTAATTTCTCTTTAGGTGGGTGGAGTTTCTGCTTAACTGGCTTGACAGATGGGAATAACGGGGAGATCCTTGTGTCCATTCTTTCAGAACTTGATACGACCAGGTTCGACGGAGAAAGGATTTCAGGAACTCAATCAAGTCTCGGCTTTTCACAAAAGGCGGGGTCAAGTGCCGATTTTTTTTTTGTTCATCCGTTAGTCGAGGGTTCCAAACCTTCCTATCTTTCACTCTTCTCTTCTGAAGTATAGACGGTCCCAGGCGCATCTATTGCAGCTTGGCTTGCTTGTTCGAGGCGCGGAAGCGGGGAAGATTAAGATGAAGACGCGACTGATGGAGCGAAGAAGCGACGGAGCAGCGGATAAATGAAATAAACCTTCTCAAAAAATTTATTGAAGAACGTTATCCAGCGGATGGAAAGAAACTTATCTTGAATGAAGATAAGGCGCGAGTGAGCGGGTTACGAAGTGAAGATGAATGTTACGAAGTCAATTCAGATGAAGGCGCGACGAGCGTGAAGATGAAGGCGAGCGTGAAGATTAAGATGAAGACGAGCGTGAAGATTCAGGCGCGGAAGCGGTGAATATATTAAGATGAAGGCGCGGAAGCGGTGAATATATTCAGATGAAGGCGCGAGTGAGCGTTTAGGAGCGAAGTAAAGAACACGTTCTTTTAGAATGTTCTGAAAGAAAGAAAAGTCAAAATAAAAGTAAAGAAAGATTAACAATTTATCAGAAGTCAAGTAAATCAAAGTAAAGATAAAGAAATAAATAATAAAAATAAAAAAACGCTCAAGCTCAAGCGCTACGCGCCTTCCTTCCCAACCCAGCCCTTTTAACTCTATCTAAGGTTCCGAAGGTTCTGCAAGAACTCTTTCTCCAGAAGCTAATCCACCCCGTTTACTTCGTTACGCCACCAAAGGGGCGAACGAGCGGGTTATCCGATTCTAAAAAATCTTCTCGCAGAACCTTTGTCGACCTGTCTTTTTCAGCGTAGAAGCTTGCTGGTTCAGGAGCTGAATCATCGTAGAAGAAGTAATAAAAAATAATGTTGGGAAGTTCTATATTGGACTTTCTATTTTCTGTGTACTCATCTCTAGTTCAGCTTTATGTTCAAAAAAGAATTTCTTTACTTTGACTTTATAACTTATCTAAAGATAACGTTTTATGTTAAAAATAACATATATAACCTTCGCTCCCGCTCCTCGCGCCCCCGCTCCTAAAGTCGCGCCTCAGAACCTTTCTTGGTTGGAAAAACCAACGCCCGCTCGGAACAAGTCTCTCTATTTTTATGGGAGCAGAGAAGAAAGAGAATGAACCAAATGATTGTTCTAGTTCTAGAAAAGATCTTCCTCACAATCGCTCCTTGTGATGCAGCGGAACCATGGCAATTAGGATCTCAAGACGCAGCAACACCTATTATGCAAGGAATAAATGACTTACATCACGATATCTTTTTCTTCCTCATTATTATTTTGGTTTTCGTATCACGGATGTTGGTTCGCGCTTTATGGCATTTCCACGAGCAAACTAATCCAATCCCGCAAAGGATTGTTCATGGGACTACTATCGAGATTATTCGGACCATATTTCCAAGTATCATCCCGATGTTCATTGCTATACCATCATTTGCTCTTTTATACTCCATGGACGAGGTAGTAGTAGATCCAGCCATTACTATAAAAGCTATTGGACATCAATGGTATCGGAGTGCGCCTCTTTACGAGGGTGATTTAAGTGCAACGAAACGGTGGTTCGCGAAGCATCTGGCTTACCTGTAATCTCCCATTCCCGTCGTCGAGAGACTATAAGAACTATAGCATGCCAGAAACGGGGAGTTTAGGTGGTTAGACCTATACCCAACTCCCAGCATAGGAGCCTATGGTTCCATTCTTGTTGTTGCTGGAGGTACACATCCCTCTTCTCGGTGCGATATACGAGAAATAGATGCTAAGCCTGAAATGTCCGATAACGGCGCTGAAGTAGTGAATCTATCGGCACCACAGCAGTGGCATACAACTTTGGACCTAACGGCTGGCCCCGTTACCCTTCGGAATGGGGGATCCCCGCAACAACCACGGTAGTAGTTGCGGAACTACTGGGCCAGGAGAGGATAACTTTATCTGAAGATAACCTTTGTTCTGATTAAAAGAAAAACCTCTTTCTTCGCTTCGGGGACGGAGGTCCTACGGTAGGTAACAGCAGGCACACGCACGCAGACTGAAGGGGACCAGCGCTTCTACTCCTCTGCCGAGCTTATCCTTCGGATAACGTTACCAAACCAAAGGTTACGAAGTCAAGTTATCCGAAGGATAACTTTCAAGAGCTAAATTATTAAGGTTCTGAGGCGCGAGAGCGGGGGCTTAGGCGCGAGTGAGCGGAAGTCGAAGATGAATCAGAATGAAAGGTTATGTTTTTTTTCACATAAATAAAACGATGAATCAACGATGAAGGTTCCGACGGCGCGAGTGAGCGAGCGAAGCGACGAGCAAAAGGCGCGACGAGCGTGAAGATTAAGATGAAGACGCGATGGAGCGAAGAAGAAGAATGTAATAACTTAAGGTGGTGCCTTTCGAAGAATGACTACTCTTACTACTTTGACTTTGTTTTGTTCGTGGACCGGTCAGGTTCTGAAATAACTTTGACTTTTAGATCTACGGGCCGGCCGGCCCCGGCCGTTCACATGAGCATAGGGAATCTATACTCGAGCGTTCCCCGGATAGGTGAGGAATCACTCTTGATCTGTGGGGCCTACAACTTAGCCGAGCCGACACGCAGCCCTTTCCACTGCGCATTTATCGAACAAAGGTTATCTTCAGATAAAGAATCCGTGGTGAACTGTCCCATACCTTCTGCGTGTCTCATGTGTGTGGAACCAGGTCTTTTTCGGTTCCAGCTTAACTGAAGTAGGTAGGGCCGCTCCCGCTTTCGCGCCTGTGACCCTTACTTCGTAACCTTCGCCGGGGTCTTACGGTCTCTGAGAGAGAGGGGATAACCACCTAACTAAAGAAGAATAGTGCTCTTTATAAGAGTAGGCGTGGAGAGCTTTTTGCGGGGAAACTTGCAAGTAAAGTTTGGGGGGAGGCGGGCGTCGACCCAACCTTATGAGTATTCGGACTATAACAGTTCCGATGAACAGTCACTCACTTTTGACAGTTATACGATTCCAGAAGATGATCCAGAATTGGGTCAATCACGTTTATTAGAAGTGGACAATAGAGTGGTTGTACCAGCCAAAACTCATCTACGTATGATTGTAACACCTGCTGATGTACTTCATAGTTGGGCTGTACCTTCCTCAGGTGTCAAATGTGATGCTGTACCTGGTCGTTCAAATCAGACCTCCATTTCGGTACAACGAGAAGGAGTTTACTACGGTCAGTGCAGTGAGATTCGTGGAACTAATCATGCCTCTACGCGTGCGCCCGGATACATAGGCCGACTGCTGAGCCCACTCTGGCTCAGCCGCACCACCCGGGGTGCGAGCCACCCGAGAAGCAAGCTATTACAGCGAGAGGCTGGAGCAATAGGCGCGAGTGAGCGGCGGTAACGCGAAGTGTTAAGAAGAAGGCGCGTTAGCGGTAGAGCAGAGGAGACGGTTAGGATAACGAACTTGAAACGCGGAGCCCGAGCGGCCGGCGAGCGAGTGGTTAGTGGCAAATAGCGCCCTAGTTGATGGCATTCCTCTCTGCGGCTGGCACTCGAGGAACCACGGGGCACTCCATACAGAGCAAGCAAGTCTTAGGGATGAGACGCCCGCGCAAGGACCTCAATTCTCATTAGGAGGTTCTGCAAGAAAGGACCTATGAAAGTCGGGGCAACCCCGTCCCCCTGGCAACGCGTACAGTGTCCAGAGGGAGGAGTTTAGAGGCCTTATAGTAGCACGGACCTCCTTTTTATTTCTAGGTCATGCGAAGGGGGCCAGTCCAAGATCGTACGGTTATTCTACAAAGACAACAGACGCTTTGGCTAGGCGCCACTCTCTTTCTGAGTTATTCCAGCTTCTTCATTTGTGCCACGGTGAACGAACAAAAAAGAGGGCCGTCTCAGCTACAGGTAGTGAAACTACGGCAGTGATTAGCATCACCTCTTCTTGTTCCTTTTAGTCTGTAACGAGTCCGGGAAGCCTGGAATCATCAATCTGAGGCGCTTAGGAGCGAAGAAGCGACGGAGTGGCAAGGTTATGTTATTTTTCACATAAGAAGTCAATGAATCAACGATTCATGCAAGGCGCGAGTGAGCTATGAGCAGGCGCGACGGCGCGAGTGAGCGGGAGTCAATGAAGATTAAGATTCATGTTATCGGATAAAGAAGATGAAGATGAATCAGAAGGCGCGGAGCGAAGAACGTTCTTCAAGGCGCGGAAGCGGGGAAGATTAAGATGAAGACGCGACTGATGGAGCTATGAGCAGGAGCAAGAAATTAATCTTAATCTGATAAGAAGTCAATGAAGATTCATGTTACGAAGTCAATGAAGATTCATCAGAAGAACCTTACTTCTTATTAAAATAAAGAAGAACCCGCTCCCGCTCGTCTTCATCTTAATCTTCACGCTCCTCGCGCCTCATATATTCACCGCTTCCGCGCCTTTGTTTCAGGTAAAAAAAAACCTCCTTCCTGCTAGGCCATTTTCGAACCTTTCTTTCCCACCCAGAGGACTTCTCGATTCTTGCGATTCACGGCCCGGCGCGTGGTTATGTACATGTTCCGACTCGCCGGTCATTATAGATCTAGTGGCATGGCGAGGCGAAGGGAGCTTTAGAAAGTAGGGGCTTTACTTCGTAACCTGGCGCGAAGCGAAGGGATTGGATTTCACCTATGATCAGATCAGTGGGCAACCAACGTGTACTTGTGGTGTTGTTGACGTTGACTTTATTAAAGCGAATTTTTAAGTAGGCCGTTCGAAGCTGCTCCCAGCTCAAAGGTGGAGGGGGTGCAGTGAAGATCTAGGAGTGTGAGCAGTACGAGCTGAAAGGCTCCCATACTGTTTGGAGGGCAGGGGGCATAGATGCCAAACCTGACCCCTATCTATCGTCGTAGAAGCTGTTCCTTTGAAAGATTATGGTTCTCGGGTATCCAATCAATTAATCCTCCAAACCAACTAAACCGGGGAAGCTGAAATGGAAATGAAATTGTAGGGTGAGGAATTGGAAGTTCGCTCGCTCAATTCGCTTTAACGCTCGTTTAGTAGACCGCTCCATCAGTCGCGTCTGAATCTGAATCTTCACGCTCGTCGCGCCTTTTGCTCGTCGCGCCGTCGAACCTCTGAACCTTACTACAAGTAAGTCAAGTTCATGCTGAACTTCTTGCAGAACCTGTCTCGTCTTGCTTCTGGCGAAGCTGTCTGTAGGCATTCTGGTAAGAAGACTCCTTTGAAGGTCGACCACTACATGAGAGCGATAGCGAAGCCAAGCCGTCAAAAGGTGAGCAGCCTTTATAGCAATAGCAAACGGCCTACTTATAGCCCTTTTTCTTATTTAGTTTAGTTTGAACTTGTTAAATTATTTCAGAACCGAATGTTCTTCAAGTTCTTGCAGTTCGCTTCGCCCCTTTTGCTCCCGCTACTAAACGCTCACTCGCGCCTCAGAACCTATTGCTTGTCGAATAGCCGTCAGGGACCGGAAAGAGAAAAGGGGTTGGTTGTTGTTGGGAGGGTAGCCGCCTTATTTAGGCTACCCCACTTACAAGTAAACCAGATATGGAGATGGCGACGTCGCTGTTTCCATTATTAGATTTTAAAATAGCAAGCGTAGCGTTAATCATTTATTTACAACGGAATGGTATATAAAGTCAACAGATCTTAACAAATGATATAGTCTTTTTTATGGCTACACCAGTTGAGGGTAGTTCTAGATCTGGGCCAAGACGAACTCTTGTAGGGGATTTCTTGAAACCGTTGAATTCGGAATATGGTAAAGTAGCTCCGGGCTGTGGTATTACTCCCGGGAGTCGCAATGGCTCTATTTGCTCCTATCTATTATTTTGTTATAATTCTTCCGTGGTTCAGTGAGTTAGGTTCTGTTCTGAAAGAGATGAAGTACTAGTCTAGGACTCGGATTTCTAGTTTGGTTGGTAGTTCGTGAAATTTATTTGTTTCGGTATCGTGTGTGACTTGTTATAATTGATCCTATTGATTCAAATGGATCTGTCATCTTGATTTGGAAGTACAACTTCGTCTTATATTTATTATAGTTTCCGGAGCACGGAATATATCGAATAGATCAATAAAATAAAGATTTGAACGCTCCGTCGCGCCGTCGCGCCTCGTAACCGGACTCCAAATGTCAAAATATCTTTACTTCGTAACGGTTACGACCTTTCAGAACTATGTGTTGGAAGTACAACTATTTATCTGGATGAAGTTGAGTCATTACATCTATTCATTAAATAAGTGATGATCAAACTTACTCAGAGAACTTTTGAGCGGACTTATTGATGAATCATCGTGGTTCTAGTATGAATCTGAGGTTTTAATTGTAGGGTCTCAACAAGCCTATAAAAAGTAAAACAATAGTCAATTTTTTCATTACGCAAAAAAACTAAAATAAAATACTCTTTTTATTTGGGAAGATAAGATTCCAGAGGTTATGTTTACATAATCAATATAAAAAAGAAAGACGGATGAGCTTCTTTGGCATTATCATCACAAAGAACAGATTCCGGATTTTAATTTCTTCGGGTCTTCGGGTTAAATCAAGTGGCTAAAAAGTTTTAATTTTATATGAAAAAAGAGTATTTTATGTTTTTGCTTGAGCCGTACGAGATTAAATTCTCATATACGGTTCTCGGGAGGGAGAGTTACCTTGGTTTACCTATCTCAAAAAAGTATATTACTGGTTCCGCGTCTCGAGATTCAGACGATTGCAGATGATATAACTTCATTCTTCCTCCGTCGGAACCTCACGTTAACATATTTCATTGTCTAGGGGGGAGAACACTTACTTGTTTTACTTTCTGGGATTCTTGATATGCACGGTACAAAGTTCATTTACTTTCGTAACCTTTTGATTCATTCTATTGTCTCTTGAAAAAATGGATATGGTGTTGGGGAATAATATCAATGAACCCTTAGCTCATCCAAAATAGGAATTAAGTGACTCTTAACTAAAACTGAACGATTATTCTTATCTTTTGATTTTTCAGTGTTCTTATTGACTTCTTTTGCTCCCGCTCCGTCGCTTCTGCTCATTCGCACGCTCCTAAGCGCCCGCTCGTAAACGCTCCTACCGTCGCGCCGTCGCTTCTTCGCTCCCGCTCCTCGCGCCTTAACTTGAAATCTGGAGTTGTGTCATATAAAATTCGTTTCTTATCATTCAATGAGCATCTTGTATTTCATAGAAATTGGGGGTAATATATATAGTCCTTACGTAAAGTAAAAGCCAGGTATTGAAAATACTAAAGCAATAGTACCAATATGCAAATCCACTATGTTAAGAATCTAGAGCTATTGATCAGGAAGATCGACCTCTTTTGAAGAAGATAGCATAGATAGGGCATGCCTCGATCATACCATAGAGGTTCAGCATTAAAAATAAACGTTACGAAGTCAAATAAAAAACATAAAAGAAGTTATGAAATAATGAACTAATAACGTTTCCTACTCCTACTCCTCCTTCGGTTATTACCAAAGGAGTAGGAGTAGGAGTAGGAGTAGGAAACGTCCTACGCAGTGAGTTAGTCAATCTCCCTCCTATTAACATGAGTTATATCCTTTTGCTATATATAAGAAGAGTATGCGCGCCTTACGTGATAGAGATTACGAAGTAAAAGTAGCGCGTAAAGCGGAGGTGAGGGTGGCTACGTTGTTTTGCAAGAGGTTCCGAAGGTTACGAAGTAACGAAGTAAAGTTACACCTATCGTATGCAGCCGCGCATTCGAGTCCATTTAATATTTTGAGTAGCTACTTGAAAACAAGTTTGTGCAGATTTCCGAGACCTTAAGCCTTAAACTTTCTACCTACTGCTACACATTTATATCTTCGTGGATAACACCGCTGGCCACGAGATTTTATCATTCTTCTTCATTCGCTGTTCATTGACTTCGTAACGTGACCTCAGAACCTGGGCCAGATTAAGCTCGCTAAATAAGACCAAGAAAAGACATCATTCACTACACCCCGAGGAACCTACTGCTACGTTGTCATGCCATTCGGACTTCAAAATGCTGGAGCCGCATATCAAAGGACCATGACGGCCATCTTTCCATAATATGATACACGACTTCTTATCCACCGCTCCATCGTCTTCATCTTAATCTGAACGCTCCTCGCGCCTCATATATTCACCGCTTCCGCGCCTTTATCAATCCAAGACATTCACGCTACGCCCCTTTTGCTCGTCGCGCCTCGCGCCGTCGCGCGTCGCGCCTAACAAGCTCAAGATTCATCCAAAGATCGGTGTATCTGCCGGAATGCTCCTCGGCTTTATTGTCCGGGGGATAGAACTTGATAAGGTGCGTGCTTGCCTTCGCCAAAAAATCTCAAAGAACAGCGCGGTCTCATTAGCAGACTTCAATTCATTGACTTCGTAACCCGCTCACTCGCCCCTTCGGAACCTTTCTAAAAGCTCTTAAACGGAGCCGAATTAATATGGGACGAAACAGAAAGTTTTCGACTCCATCAAACACTACTTGATAAATGCTCCAATACTCTCGCCTCCTGTCCCAGGAAGGCCACTTCTACTACTCCACTACGGTGGCAAAGAGCCATCCTTGCACAACACGATTCTGAAAGAAGTGACTTCTTTTCTTTCAGGTTCTTATTTTTAATTATCCGCTTCGTAAACTATGAAAATCAAGTTATTTCGAAGAAGGTAGAACTCACAATTTCGTATATACATCATATATATAATCATATAATAAATAGATGTGGGCTGGCAGGTTTGGATCGAAATGGAATACCCGAGGCTGGAGTATGAAACTTGCAACTTCTATCGCATGAAAGGCAGTTCGGAGTTCGATAAAGTGATCATACACTTGCAGAACCTTTACGCCCGGAGATTGCCCAATGGCGAGTGTTTCAAAGGTAACCTCCCATTCCAACTACATGGGGGGGCGCCTAAGCACGGTATCGACTTCATTTCGCTCGTTATCGTACGCAAGTTTTTTGACTCAGTTGTCATCGGGTCGTGCGTGGTTGGGTTCGACTCCCGCTCCCCGCATCATTTGGTGTTTTTCAGCCCCTAAGCGAGGGGACTCCTCTCAGATAAGGAAGGTTCTGAAATAAAACTTTAATGACAAATCCGGTCCGATGGCTGTTCTCCACTAACCACAAGGATATAGGTACTCTATATTTCATCTTCGGTGCCATTGCTGGAGTGATGGGCACATGCTTCTCAGTACTGATTCGTATGGAATTAGCACGACCCGGCGATCAAATTCTTGGTGGGAATCATCAACTTTATAATGTTTTAATAACGGCTCACGCTTTTTTAATGATCTTTTTTATGGTTATGCCGGCGATGATAGGTGGATCTGGTAATTGGTCTGTTCCGATTCTGATAGGTGCACCTGACATGGCATTTCCACGATTAAATAATATATCATTCTGGTTGTTGCCACCAAGTCTCTTGCTCCTATTAAGCCCAGCCTTAGTAGAAGTGGGTACCGGCACTGGGTGGACGGTCTATCTGCCCTTAAGTGGTATTACCAGCCATTCTGGAGGAGCAGTTGATTCAGCAATTTCTAGTCTTCATCTATCAGGTGTTTCATCAATTTTAGGTTCTATCAATTTTATAACAACTATCTCCAACATGCGTGGACCCGGAATGACTATGCATAGATCACCCCTTTTTGTGTGGTCCGTTCTAGTGACAGCATTCCCACTTTTATTATCACTTCCGGTGCTGGCAGGGGCAATTACAATGTTATTAACCGATCGAAACTTTAATACAACCTTTTCTGATCATGCTGCTTATTTGAATTATTTACTCGTCCTGGAGTAATCTCGACGGAACGCTTGGACACGTCATCACGAAGTGGTCTCGACGTGACGATGAGGGCTCTAACCATGGAGTGGAACTAATCCAACTTGTGTCTCCACTATCGTAGAGAGTAGAGACTAGAGAGGTCCGGCTAGCCTCACCCACGTCGAGACCACTCCATGGTTAGAGCCCTCATCGTCACGTCGAGACCACTTCGTGACGACGTGTCCAAGCGTTCCGTCGAGATTACTCCAGGACGAGTAAATAATTCAAGAAGTCGACGCCGCCTGGAGCTGAAGAAGCTTTCATTGAGATCACTCTGAAGGTGCCCGAGGCCGCAGGTCTGACGCTGATGCTCGCCTTCCACAGGATCCTCAAGCTCCTACCCAAGGTCCCCAAGAATCATCCAAGAAACCATCATCTTGAAGGTTTCTTGGGGGCGGTTACGGCTCAAGAAGCCCTTTCTTGGGCTCGAGATTCGACCCACCGCCGCCGCCGCCTCCTCCACCGTCGCCCTCCACCGCTACCAACCTCTGCTCTCGCCAGCGCGTGTGCGCTCGTGCGCCCGCCCACAAGCCCGCGTGCCGCCCGCGCCCACCACCAATTGCGAGCCTGCCCACACCTATGCCACCACCCGTGTCCGCAAGCCAAGTGGCCGCCCGTCCCGCCACCGATCGCCTGTCCAAGCTTCGTCATTGATTCGGGAGCGACTTGTGCCATAGACTATCGACACCAGATACCTACTCGTCTCCTCTCCCTTAATTCCAGTATTATTACTTGTTCCAGTCTCGTCTTCTGCTATCACGTCCTCTAACGAGTTTACAACTCTCGATAGGATAGCCACCTCGTCGAGTGTCAGGATTTTACTTGAGGTTGAAAGGCTAATTGTTGACTTAAACGCCGAACAACCGAGGGCCGTCAAACGCCCCTCACCGCTAAGTCGTCGAGTCGGTCCAGCAGGTCATTGGGAGTTTGATCTAGGATCAATATCTTCCGATTGATTGACGTGGATCTTCTTCCCATATTTGTGAACGGCTGATTAATTGCTCATTCGACGACATCATTTATCGGCATACATTCATAAAAAATCATGAACCTACTCATTGAGTCCTGTGGTGTAATACGAGCCGACCGATCCCGGCAGGTCGTATTACATCACCACTCGCCAGCGTCAGTAGTCTGTTCAGCTTCCACCGGCGACCTTTGAGCTTCCAAGCTTGCTTCGCCACCAGCCACAGCCTCCGCTGACCGTCCTTGAGGTCGCCGGCCCGCTCCCTGTGATCTCCAGGTTGCTCCCGCGCTTGGACCTCGCTAGAAGCAACGCCCGGAATCAACCCGCCATCCACAAGAGCCCTCCTCGCCGGTCGACCCCAGGCCTCAGAGCGCCAGAAACCTCGCCCAAGCCCGAGACAGGACTGCGTCCTCGTCCGCGTCAGGTCGTCACCGACCAGAACCTGCAGTCGTCGACCGTCCATTCTATCGCGCGCGGCGGACGTACGTCGCTAATCCCTGCCCAGGCGCGCTCGCTCGCACACACCCCGACCTTCCGTCGCCCACAGTTCCTCGCCTGTTCGTAGCTGCGCACGCGCCTGAGTGCGCACCCGCGTAACGCGCGCCCGACCTCGCGGCCAGCGCTCTCACGCGCACGCACCCGCGATCGGCTAGCCTGCCATTGTGCACCGCCTACCATCGCATTAGCTCAATGCGTCCGTCTGCGCACGGCCGCTCCACCTGCCGCCGCGCCCTAGCATACCATCGGGTGATCGACGCCCACCAGGGCTGCAACACCATCCCGACCTGCGCTGCCCTCCTGCTACCTTGTGCCGCAATCGGCGGCCTTGCACGCCTGCACCACTACGGACGGTGCCGTCTGTGCCATCGCCCGTGATAGAGCTCTCGGCTGTCGATCAACATTGACCGACCCTTGGCCTTCACGGCGTCGTGAAGTCTTCCCTCAACCTGGCTGCTGCTTGACTCGTGCACTTGGCGCTGGTCCTCCCCGACTGTTCGTTGCTGACATAGCGTAACCAGGTGCCCCCCCTCTACATTTACAGTATTATTACTCCTTGTAGTGCTGTCTTTCTCTATCGGTTTCCGCTGCCGTTTGTTATCGTTACGAGTCTGGTTAGGCTAGCCACCCTCATTGAGTGATAGGATTTTCTTTGGGATAGACGACCCGATTATAGTTGTCGAGGGTGAACTCCTGTGGGCAGTCAGATGCCCCTCTCGTCGTGCTCGATCGTGAGGTTCTGCGGGTCACTTGGAGTCAACCCGGACCTAGTCGTCACCTTAGGATTTACTGAATCGTCGCCCCACCGTCGGCCCGTCCTCTCCGCTCTTGAGGATTTTTAATGCGCATTCATTGACAAATTGAACATTCATCGAGCATCTCTGTGACATAATACGAGCCGTCGATCCCGACCGTATCGTATTACATCATATAGAGATAGAGATAGAGATAGAGATAGAGATAGAGATACATATGGAGAGAAAGATAAAGATAAGGATATATATACATATGGAGATAGATATGAAGAAAGTGATAAAGGAGGTGGGGCTTTAAACGGGACTAAATCGGAGATATTGAAAGTGGTGCTTATTCCCCACGAGGGGGGTATGTCGACGGCATAGGCATTTTCCCCAACTCGTTTGAGGATCAGAAATGGCCCGCCACTATGAGCATGAAGCTTAGTAGCCCATTTGGAGGAAAATCTTTCCGGCCTAATCCTCACCATCAGCATTTCACCTTCTTTAAATTCGCGTAAACGACGGTGCAAATCTGCGGACTATTTATATGAGGCATTAATATTTATGATGCGTGTACGGATTTCCTCATCAGCGAGGATAAAACCGAAGAATGAAACATGACTAACAAGGAAGGAACATTTTTTTGGGTGAGCATACAACTGCTCGGTTTTCAATACTTCACAAACTAAACGCAAGTGATGGAGGTGATCGGGTATGGATTTGCTATAGATAAGGATATCATCAAAATATACGACGATGAAATTTCCGATGAACGGTCTAAGTATGTGGTTCATCAGTTGCTGAAAGGTGCTAGGTGCGTTCGATAAGCCAAAGTGCATAACCTTCCATTCATATAGTCCGTCTTTGATCATAAAGGCAGTTTTCCATTCGTCTCCTGGTCGGATAACCACTTTTAAGATCAATCTTGGAGAAAATTGTCGAACCTGCCATCATATCAAACATGTCATCGATGCGGGGAATGGAAAACCTATACTTGACCGTTATCTTATTTATAGCTCTACTGTCAATGCACATGCGCCAACTCCCATCCTTTTTGGGAGCCAATAGTGCAGGAACGGCACACGGGCTAAGGCTCTCTTGGATGAACCCTTTGTCCAAGAGTTCTTGGACTTGGCACTGTAATTCCTTGTACTGCGTAGGGTCCATCTTATAGTGAGGGAGGTTGGGTAATGACGACCCCGGAATGAAATCAATAGCATGCTGAATATCACGCATCGGAGGTAGGCCATTGGGTAAATCATTAGGGAAAACACCTGCGAATTCCTCGAGTAGCTGAGAAACCTCAGGAGGTGGGGTAGAGGAATCCTCAGAGGAGTGATCAGGTATCATGGCCAAGCACATAGTCATTTCACTGTCAAGTTCCTTTTGAAATTGATAACCGCTAATGACGCACAAGCCTACGGATGGAGATTTTGGTGATGTTCTCTGCGGACTATGAATGTAAGGATGCCATGTGATCTTCTTGCCCTGATGGATGAAAGAACAGGTATTGCTCCATCCATAGAGGTGTACATCATTATCATACAACCAAGGACGGCCGAGGATAATGCTGCCCACCTTCATGGGTAAGACATCACACAGTATCTCCTCTTCGTAGGATTGAACCATCAAAGGGAGACGGCATTGGTTCTTCACAGGGATTGAGGTAGCATCGATCCAAGACACAAAATAGGGGTGAGGATGATCAATCAAAGGTAATCCCAAACGTGATGTCATAACATAGGAGACGACATTAATACAACTACCACTGTCTACGATCATCTTACACATCTTATCACCAATTTTAAAATATGTGTAAAATATGGATGTCCTCAATGCGGAATTATCAGTGGAAGGCTGAGTGAGGTCGTAGCGGACAATTCCCCTAGCTGACATAGATGGGTCGTGACGAGGAAGAGACGGTGGGCAGTCTGTGATGCCAATGAAACTCACTAATCCATCATCACGCACAAATTTATCGACAACATAACTCTCAACTCTATACTCGTCATCAATAGGTGGCTCATCTAGGGTGGGGTCGCTATCGAGGGACTCCTATCCCATGTGTAAAGCTCGTGATGGACATTGGAAACCTCTATGACCTCGACCCTGGCATTTAAACAAGTCAAGCCGGAAGTACCGAGTTGTGCAGAATTGGGTTGAGGAGGGGCCCTAGCGGTGGACTCGAGAGAAGGTGATGTACGAGGGTTTAGTGTAGTAGACGACTGAGTCAGAGGGGGTGGACGATGTTCGATGGGAGTACGAGTGGTGGTAGGAACTGGTGGTGGTGGTGCCGGGAGGGCTAAGGGAGGATTATGCTGGGTGGCACGGTTGGAATAAGAATGATTAGATAAGTGCGACCGATCGGTGAGAACAGGGCGATTGTACACGGGAGTATGATATAAATTTTGACAGAGCTCTAGGTCTTCTACAATCTGATAAGCCTGCTCTAGGGTGACAGCTTTGCAGACTAGCTGTTTTGTCTCAAGATAAGGGTTAAGACCGGTTCTAAATCAAGAAATAATGACTCGAGGATTCTCTTCAACTCGACACCTCATATAAAATTCCTCAAATTGAGTGATATACTTGGAGATGGGGCATCTACCCTGTTGTAGTTTGTGCCATTGGTCAAGGAGATTTTCCAAGTAAGCAAGTGGAACATATTTCTCACGCAGTTTGTCATTCATTTGGGGCCAAGTATCAATGGGTGCCTCACGACGGTTATAAATCGAAAATTCAAGATTTTCCCAAAAGAGTTTTGCTTGTCCTCCTAATCTCATCTCGGCATACTGGACTTTTTGCCACTCTAAAATATTGTACCACTTAAAATAACTGTTTAATTTAGATTTACAATCAAGATACTCTTTAGGATCCCTAGATCCCTCGTAGTATGGAACATCGACTTTGACACTATGCTGAATCTGCTGCCATTGGTTGTCATGATCCGCTCGGCGTGGATCACAAGGGGGAACCACCTCCTCGGGTGGATAAGGATCGTCCCTGTCTGGATGATTCTTGTTCCATCCATGATACTGATTGTCAGGCGGATAAGGATCATTCCGTGGGGGATGATTCCTATCGCGCCCTGGGATCCTCTCCTCCGATGGATGGTAATCTTCTCGGGGTAAACAATTTCCATCATGCACCGAGGCTCTATCCACAGGCGGATAGGGATCGTTCCGAGGGGGACGATTCCTGTCCTGGCCTGGGGTCCTAGGCTCGGGCGGATAGTAATCATTCCGTGGGAGACAATTACTATCACGGATCGGAGTGCGAATATCCATAGGAATCAGATCGTCTCGCTCCGGACGATTCTGATTTTGGCGTCCAGATCTATCCTTGGGTCGTATAGGATCATCAAGGTCACGATGATTCCTATCACGGTCTCGAGATCTAGGATCAGGTGGGTAGTAGTTCTCGCGATCACGGCGATGTCGATCCAGACCTCTATTCTCGAGTTGGTAAGTCCGTTCGCTCACCGCATCGATCGAACTGGTTAGACGGTTGTCCATATTGGTAATTCGTGTATTGACATCAAAAAAACCATTCTGGACAACGTCTAATACACGATCGATGTCCCCGCGAGAGGAGGTTGGTGGGGCGGACGATGACAACTCATGGATGTAATGGGACTGATGAATGATGAATGGAGACATCTATGATGGCGGAAAGGACTGGGCTGACAGGTTAGGCTCTGATACCAATTTGACGTAGGACAATTATAGAATGGATGACTAATGAATGGATGACTGAGGAATGGATGATTGGATTAACAGGGCTGGCTACGGATGGATGATGGCTAGGAAGGAATGGGTCATGGACGGATAAAACAACACACAAAAAATTCAAACGGTCGAATTTGGAATTTAAAACCGATGAAAATCTGGTGGTGCAGCTCCGACCCTTATCAAGGGCGGGAGTACTGTCTTCCCCCACCGCGACGATGCCTAAGCACCGAAATCAATATCCGAATTCGCGTCGCGATGACACACTTGAGAAAGAGAGAGAAGAAGTGGAAATCCAAACCAAGTCTAATTCTGACGGCGGTGGAAACTTCTCGAGAAAACACTGAGCGGGGAACACTTCGACACCAAAGAGTTCAGGCGTACCTCCGCATCGTGGTGCGTGAAGAGGATGTGGGAAATCCTGATCATGACAAGCTGGGCGAGTCCGAGCGTTGAGAGGCCCACTGGACGACAACTTCTGGACGTTCGGGGCGTTGAACGGCCCTAACAGTGAGTAGTTGTCATAGTCGTAGAGTCAGGCGTAGGCGAATACCCGCGCGCGTAGCGCGGAGTGCGCGGAAGGCGCACAGTGCACCCGGAGTGCGTGTAGCGCACGTGGCTCGAAGTGTCGGACGGCGTCGACGACGACCGACGTTGGGGCACAAGCGCGCGCGGTGCTGGCCGGCAGCTTGGGGCGCTCTAGAGGCAGCCCTGGGTGTGGCCTGGGCGGCCGGACTGGGGCAGCCTGAGCCGGCCTTGGGCAGCCCTGTTTGGGTGGCCTGGGTTGCTCGTGGGCAGCCCTGGTAGGGGCTGCCTGGGTGGCTTTGGGCGGCCCTGGCAGGGGCGGCCTTGGGCGTGGCTTGGGCGGCCAGATTGGGGCAGCCTGAGCGCGACCTTGGGCGGCCCTGTTTGGGCAGCCTTGGGCTGCTCATGGGCGGTCCTGGCAGGGGCTGCCTGGGCGGTCTTGGGCGGCCCTGGCTGGGGCGGCCTGGGCGGCCCTGTCAGGGGCAGCCTTGGGCGTGGCCTGGGTGACTTGGCTGGGTCGGCCTGGGCGGCCTTGGGCGGCCCTGGCCGGGGTGACCCTAGGGCGTGGGCGGGGCGGCCTGGCTGGGGCGGCCTGGCAGGTCTGAGAGAAAGAGAGGGAGAGGGAGAGAGAGAGATGGAAACGAGGAAGAGGTAGCCGGCGACGAACATTGCCGCGGCGGCGGCGACGGCGGCGACGGCGGCGGCGATGACGGCTAGGGTTTGAGGGCAGAGGGAAGCTGTGCAGTCCTCCAAGAAGAGTTTAACTGAAAACTCAATTCTTGAAATATGACTGCCTAATGTTGCTTGAAAACATGCTTGTCGACGGTTGTGGCGTGTTGACTTTGGTGTTGACGTCGGTTGACCGTGGTGTGTTGACTTTGGTTGACTTCGCCATTGGGTCCATAACAGGCGTGTTGACTCTGGTTGACCGTGCCGTTGGGTCCATAGCATACGTGTTGACTCCTGTTGACCGTGGCGACATGTTGGATGGTGATGTGTTGGCGTCCCCGCCATCTGATAGAGATGGAGACAAATATAGAGATAGAGATAGAGATAGAGATAGAGACAAATATAGAGATAGAGAGGGATATAAAGAAAGAGATAGAGATAAAAATTGAGACAAATCTAGGCATAGAGATAAAGATAGAGATAGAGATAGAGATAGAGATAGAAATAGTGATAGCGATAGAGATAGAAATAGAGACAGAGATAGAGATAGAGATAGAGATAGAGATGGAGATGGAGATGGAGAAAAACATAGAGTTAAAGATAGAGATAGAGATAGAGAAGGAGATAGAGAGATAAAGGCGACAAAAATAGAGATAGAGATAAAGATAGATAAAGAGATAGAGATAAAGATAGAGATAGATATACAGTTAGAGATATAGATAGAGATAGAGATATAGATAAAGATAGAGATTCTGATAAATATAGAAATCCAGATAGAGATGCAGATGGAGATAGAGATAGAGATAGAGATAGCGATAGCAATAGAGATAGAGATAGAGATAGAGATAGAGATAGAGATAGAGATAGAGATAGAGATTGAGATAGAGATAGAGATAGAAATAGAGATAGCTGATGACTCTCAAATATGTTATCAAATAATTAAACTTTTTAGTTTTCATTCATCAAAATTATAATGTTAATTCATGCTAATATCATGCATCATTTTATGAAATCACTAACCCCACTTGATCCTTTGAATCAAGTGGAATATATTTAACATTTTATGGTTAGTAAACATTCAGAGACAGGTTAAGAAGATCAAGGAAAGAGACGAGGATCAAGAGGAGCGGGCAAAAATTCAAAGAAGCAGAAATTATGAAAATGCCCCTGGGCATGACTTAAGAGAAACCTATAAATACTCTCTTGAGAGTTGATTTTAGGTTGTCCAGAATTTTCTCTAAGGAAGCTAGGGCTTGGAGAGGAAGGTGTTCTGCAGACCCTCCAGTAGCTGATGAGCCATTGGAGCTGGGAGGAGAGGCAAGCTGAAGAGTACCCGCTCAAGAAGATCGCCGACTCGCCGGACAGGACGTGACACGAAGCCGGAGTGATTGAGCTGGTTCAGCTTCGTATTCTTCTCCCTCTTGGACAACCTCGGTTGGGCTTGAAGCAACCTGCAAGGTTCTTCAGCAATCTCCAACCAGAGTTGTTTATGTTTTAGTTAATCCAAAGTTTTTTGTGTTCAATTCATCCTACTTCTTGTTTTCCCTCAAAAAAAATCTATAGCCCTCTACTGAATTTGCACTAGAATTTCTCACACGCAGCCAGCAATCAAACGCGCGCACCAGGCCTCAGCCTAGGTCGCCAGCGGCTCAAGCTGCTAGCAGCACTGCGCGGCAACTGCTCACGCAAACGCTGCCTGCAGCAGCGTAGTGCGTAGCAAGCCAGCAGCGCGCCGCCACTTGCAGCGGCGCCGCGGGCACGCCCGCGTGGCTGCCGCTGCGCAGCAGCATCGCGCAGGCACGCCAGCAGCGCCAAGCACGCCGCGCGCAGCGCCAGCAGCGCAGCTGCCGCGCAGCAGCGTCGCGCGCGAGCACGCCCGCGCGCAGCGCGCTGCTGCAGCAGCTGCTGCGCGCGCCTGCGCCGCCGGCAGCAGCCGCAGCGCCAGCGCTCGATGCACAAACACCCGCTGGGTGTTTGTGAAATTGCCCCAAAGGGCAAGGGCAAATCCTTAGTAAACGAAATCCTTACTGAATATTTGCTGCACTGAGACTTTTAAAGAAAACTCTGTCGTTTGTACTGAAGATCATTCACCAGCGTTTATACTTGAGTATTGAGATTTAAAAGAACTGATTTGATAGACAGAATTCTTCTGCTGTTTTTTTGCCGTCTCCCTGTGGATCGACCCTCACTCGCCCTAAGCTGTGAGGTTATAAATTTCGTTGTATAAGCTCAATCCTCACACGCATTAACTGATAAATAACCAGTAGAAACCACTAAAATCGAGCTGATCAACTGGCGCCGTTGCCGGGGAGCACGGTATTACAGTAGGAATTTTTTTTTAATTGTTCAGTAATCTTTTCTTGATTCTCCTTAAGCTGCAGGACTTAAAAATCCTCAGCTCATTGTTCTGCTAACATTTGTGCTGAAGATCTATGGTAGTTACACGCTCAGGAGCTGGTGAGAAGTCTGTAGAAAAAATTAGTAGAGACGCCACCCCGGATTCTACAGTCACAGAACCAGAAATTCAGCAGAGAAATATGGCTGAAGATATACATCAGCAGAATGAAAGGAGAAGAACTATGTTGGATAGGTCTACACCATCCGGAAGCTTACAACAAACCGATGTAAATCTGAATATCGGTGAAGGTATCTTGTTTCGATACAATAATGCATTGATCAATTCTCTACCTGAATTTAACGGATTACCTGCACAGAATCCTTTAGAATTCCTTGATGATATTCATATTAGAAGATCTTCTCAAAATGTTCCTGGAATATCTACAGAGATGTTAAAAATGAAATATTTTCCTTTAACTCTTAAAGATAAAGCGTTTGCATGGTATCGTAATCTAGGAATCACTTTTAATTCTTGGGAAGAGATGCAAGGAAAATTTCTGTAGAAATTTTACCCTCTCTCCAAAATGAATTTTTATCGAAGAGAAATTCATAATTTCCATCCTCATGACGGAGAAGCCTTTAGTGAGTCATGGGAGAGATTCAATGATTTGTTGAGGAAATGTCCTCACCATGGCATTGAGCAATGTCAAATAGCCCAAATATTTTATGAATCTCTCTCTGATTTTATGAAAAATAAAGTAAATCTCGCTACGGGTGGAACATTTTATACCGCATATGAGGATGAAGTTTTTGATATTTTGGAGAGAGTTGCAGAAACTGACTTGCAGGAGATTGGGGCCAATCAGAATGGGAGAAACCTACAGCCAAAAAGAGCAGGAGTTCTGCAGGTTAACGCCAAGGAGGGAGAGCTACAAGCGGGCCTAAGGGAGACTAACCAGAAATCGGAGGAGCTCACCTCCACCTTGAAGAATGTCGTTTTAGGTAACTCTCCTATCATTAAAACTAAGATCTGCTCTCTCTGCTTCAGCAGAGAACATGAAGATGGAGCTTGCCAAGCCATGGAAGAAGAGGTGAAGGCCTTCAATCAGCCGCAACAACCGTGGGCAGGTCAAAAGAGGCCAAATTTCCAAAACGGAGAGACCTTCCACCAAGGGAACAAGCCGGCAGCTCAACCTCCGTTCCAGCAGAGACAACCATTCCAGCACAGGCCTCCACAGCAGTACCAGGTTCCATCTCAGAACCAACCTGATTTTTCTTCACTTACCCCCGTCATTTCAGATATGATAGAGAAGCAAAACCAAAAGTTGCGGGCGGAGATGGAGATGAAGATGCAAATGATGATGGAATTTCAAACAAAGCAAGTGCTGGAATCTCAAGAGCAGATGAGGAAGCTATTAGAGAGCTTCAGACCTGCACCACCTGAACACCAAGGTATAACTCCAGAATTCCCGTGCACATCGTATAAACTTCCCACGAAACCATTAGTAAATCCATGCAACTTGCATCATGTGCAGCACTCCATTCACGATGAGACGAATGGAGACAATCCTGAAGTTCTAGCAATCTCAAAATTGAGAAATGGAAAAGAACTTCAGGATCCCTATCAGAATTCTGTAGAGAATTCTAAGAAGGGGAATGAACCACGAGAGGAAGAAGGAGAGGATTCTCCCTACGTGGAGGAGCCTCTACCTTCTACGAGTGGGCAGCATGTTCCCTACCCTTCCGCTTTAAATAGAAAAAAACCTATCCTTGATTATGAAAACCGATTGCTAGAGAATTTTAAAAAGGCCACCATGACTGTTACTGTAGAAGACATGCTTAGGTGTACACCCTCCCTAAAGAAGTACCTTAAGGACTCTTGCACCATTAGGAAGCCTAGGGAAGTAGTTAAATTATCTGAAAATGCCTCTAGCATCCTTAATGCCATCCCTATCAAAATGAGAGACCCTGGACCCCCTTTTATCACATGTGAAATTGGAGGAAACACATTCTCTAAAGTTTTATTAGATACGGGAGCAAGCATAAGCATCATCCCAACGGCATTATATAAGGCGTGTGGGTTTGGAGAATTGGATGAAATACATATGGATTTACTCCTAGCTGATGGAACTGTTAGGCAACCCGAGGGAAGGTTAACCGATGTCATGATCATTGTAGAGAATTGTGAAATACCGGTAGATTTTATAGTGACTGATGTAAAGATATCAGGAAACATTAGCTTAGCTCCTATTATCTTAGGAAGACCATTTTTAGTTACGGTAAAAACGATTATGGATTGGGAGAAGGGGACGGTAGAGCTAGAAACAGCGAAAGAGATAGATATAGAGCTAAAGATAAAGATAGAGATAAAGATAGATATTGTGATAGGGATGGAGATATCGATAGAGATAGAGATAAAGATTGAGATAGAGATAGTGATGGGGATAGAGATGGAGATGGAGTTAGACATAGAGATAGAGATAAATATAGAGATACAAATAGAGATAGAGCAAGAAATAGAGACAGAGTTAGAGATGGAGATAGTGATAGAGATAATATAGAGATTAAGTTACAGATTGAGAAAAAGATAGAGATAGAGATCGAGATAGAGATAGAGATAAGAAGAGAGATAGAGATAGAGATAGAGATAGAGATAATGGTAAAGATAGATATAGAGATAGAGATAGAGATAGAGATAGAAATACAGAGAGACAGAGATAGAGATAAAGATAGAGATAGATATCGAGATTAAGATAGAGATTGAGATAAAGATAGAGATAGAGACCGAGATAGAGATAGGGATAGAGATAGAGATAGAGATAGGGATATAGATAGAGATAGAGATAGAGATAGAGATAGGGGTAGAGATATAGATGGAGATAGCGCTAGAGATAAGGATAGATTAGAGCTAGAAATAGCGATAGAGATAGAGATCGAGGTAGAGATGGAGAAAGAGAAAGAGAGAGAGAGATACAAAAAAAGCTCTAAATAGAGATAGAGATACAGATAGATATAGAGATAGAAATAGAGTTTGAGATACAGATAGAGAGGGAGATAGAGATAGAGATAGAGATACACATAGAGATAGAGATAGAGATGGAGATAGAGATAGAGATAGAAATAGAGATAGAGATAGAGATAGAGATAGAGGTCGATATAGGGATAGAGATATTGATAGACACAGATATTATGATAGAGATAAAGCTATAGATAGAGATTGACATAGAGATAGAGAAAGTGATTGAGATAGAGTTAGAGATAGAGATAGAGATAGGGATAGAGATAGAGAAAGAGATAGAGATAGAGATAGAGATAGAGATAGAGATAGAGATAAAGATATAAATAGAGATAGGGATAGCGATAAAGAGAGAGATAGAGATACAGATAGAGATATAGATAGAGATAGAGATAGAGAGAAAAATTATGATAGAGATAGAGACAGAGATAGATAAAGAGATAGAGATAGAGATAGGGACAGAGATAGAGATAGGGGTAGGATAGAGATAGAGATAGTGATAGAGATATAGATAGAGATAGAGAAAGAGATAGAAATCGAGATCGAGATAGAGATAGAGATAAAGATAGCGATAGAGATAAAGTAAAGATAAAGATACAGATAGATTTAGAGAAATGGAGATGGAGATAGGGATAGAGATAGAGATGCAAATAGAGATAGGGATAGAGACACAAAGATAGATAGCGATAGAGAAAGAGATACAGATCAAGCTAGGGATAGGGATGAAGATACAAAAAGAGACAGGGATAAAGATAAAGATACTGATAGAGATAGAGAGAGCGATAAAGATATAGATAGAGATACAGATAGAGAAAGAGATAGAGATAGAAATAGACACAAAGATAGAGTTAGAGAAAGAGAAAGAAATAAATATCAAGTTTGAGACAGTGATAGAGATTGATATAGACATAGGGATAGAGATAGAGATAAAGATAAAGATAGAGATAGAGATAGAGATGAAGATAAAGATAGAGATAGATATAGAGATAGAAATATAGACAGTGATAGAGATAGAGATAGATAGTGATAAAGACAAGGATAAAGGAAGAAAAAAAGATAGAGATAGAAAAAGCGACAAAGATAGAGTTAGAAAAACAGATAGAGATAGAGTTAAAGAGAGAGATACAAATAGAGATAGTGCTAGATAAAGAGATAAAGATAGAGATGGAGACAAAGATAAAGATAGAGATAGAGATAGAGATAGAGATAGAGATAGAGATGGAGAGAGAGATAGAGATAGAGATAGAGATAGAGAGAGAAATAGAGATAGAGAAAGAGATAGAGATAGAGATAGAGAAAGCGATATAGATAGAGACAGAACACAAAATACAGTTAGAAGTAGAGATAGAGAGAGCGATTGAAGTAGCGATAAAGATAAAGATAGAGATAGAGACAGAGATAGACATGAAGAGAGAGATAAAGATAGAGATAGAAAAAAAATAGAGTTAGACATAGAGACGAAGAGAGAGTTAGAGATAGTAATAGAAAAAAAGATAGAGTTAAAGGTAGAGTTAGATATAGAGATAGAAATATAGATAGAAATAAAAATAGAGATAGTGATAGAGATAGAGACAAAAAATTTAGTTAGAGATAGAATTAGAGGTAGAGATAGAGATAGAGATACAGAGAGAGAGATAGAGATAGAGATATAGATAGATATAGAGATAGTCATAGAGATAGAGTTAGAGAGAGATAGAAATAGAGTTAGAGACAGAGATAGAGACAAATCTAGTGATAGAGATAGAGATAAATCCAGAGATGAAGATATGGGTAGGGATGGAGATGGAGATAGAGTTAAAGAGAGAGAGAGATAGAAATAGAGCTAGAGAGAGAAAGAGACAGAGAAAGAGATAGAGATAATGATAGAGATAGAGATAGCGACAAATCTAGAGATAGAGATAGAGATAGAGGTAGAGATAGAGATGGAGAGAAAGATAGAGTTAAAGATAGAGATACAGATAGTGATAGAGATAGACAAAAAGAAAAAGATACATATGGAGACAAAGATAGAGATAGAGATAGAGATAAAGTGGAACACAGATATAGAGGTAGAAATAGAAATAGAGATCGAGATAGAGACAGAGATAGAGACAGAGATAGAGATAAAGATAGAAATAGAGATAGAGATAGAGAAAGAAATAAAGATAGAGATAGGGATAGAGATAGAGATTGAGATAGAGATAGAGGGACAGATTAAATAGACATAGAGATAAAGACAGAGATAGGGATAGAGATAGAGACAGAGATAGAGAGGGAGAGAGATAATGATAGGGATAGAGATAGAGATAAAGATACAGCCAAAGATAGAGTTAGAGATAGAGATAAAGACAGAAATTGAAATAGACATAGGGATAGAGATAGAGATACAAATAGAGACAAAGATAAAGTAAGAGATAGAAATAGACATAAAGATAGAGTTAAAGGTAGAGTTAGAGATAGAGATAGAGATAAAGGTAGTTATAGAGATAGAGAAAGAGATAGAGAGGGACATAGAGTTAAAGATGTAGATAGGGACAGAGATAGAGCTAGAGATAGAGACAGAGATAATGTTAGGGATAGAGATAGAGATAACAATAGAGATAGAGCCGAAGATAAAATTAGAGATAGAGATAGAGACAGAGATTGAAATAGAGATAGAGGTAGAGAAAGAGATAGAGGAAGAAAGAGAGACAATGATACAGTTTGAAAAAGAAATAGAGATAAAAATACAGTTAAAGGTATAGTAAGAGACAGAGATAGAGATCGCGATTGAAAAAGAGATAGTGATAAAGATAGAGATAGAGATAGAGTGAGATATGGCGATAGAGATAGGGATAAAGGTAGAGATAGAGATTGAGATAGAGATACAGATAGAGATAGAAATTGAGATAGAGATAGAGATAAAGATATAGACAGAGATAGAGTTATAGAGAGAGATAGGGAATGTGATAGAGATAGAGATAGAGATAGAGAAAGAGATAGAGATAGAGATAGAGATAGAGACAAATATAGAGATAGACATAGAGATAGAGATACATATGGAGAGAAAGACAGAGTTAAAGAGATAGAGATACAGATAGAGATAGAGATGTAGAAAGAGATAAGAATAGAGATGGAGACAAGGATAGAGATAGAGATAAAGATAAAGAGGGAGATACAGATATAGAAAGAAATAGAGATAGAGATATAGATAGAGACAGAGATATAGATAGAGATAGAGATAGAGATAGAGAATGAGAACTAGATAGAGATAGAGATAGAGATATAGATAGAGATAGCGAGAGAGGTAGAGATAGAGATAAAGATAAAGATAGGGATAGATATAGAGATAGAGATAGATATATCGAGAGAGATAACGATAGGAATAGACATAGAGATCGAGAGAGAGATAGAAATAGAGATAGAGACAGCGATAGATATAGAGAGAGAGATAATGATAGGGATAGCGATAGCGATACAGATAAAGATAGGGTTAAAGATAGGGATAGAGGCAAAGATAGGGTTAGAGTTTGAGATAGAGACAGAGATAGAAATATAGATAGAGATAGAGATAGAGATAGAGATGGAAATAGAGACAAAGATAAAGTTAGATATAGAAACAGAGATAAAGATAGAGTTAAAGGTAGAGTGAGAGATTGAGATAGAGATAGAGATAGAGAAAGAGATAGAGGGAGAGATAGAGACAGAGATAGAGATAGAGATAGAGATAGAGATAGAGATAAAGATAGTGATAGAGTCTGAGATAAAGATAGAGATAGAGATAATGATTGAGATAGAGATAGATATAGATATATCGTAAGAGATAGAGATTCAGATAGAGATGGAGATAGAGAAAGAGATAGAGATGGGGATAGAGAGAGTGATAGATATAGAGAAAGCAATCGAGATAGAGATAGAGATAGAGATAGAAATGGAGATAGAGATAGAGTTTGAGATAGAGATAGAAATAGATATAGAAAGAGATATATCAATGGAAGTTGAAAAACAGTTCGAGATAGAAATAGAGATAAAAAGAGTGATAGACATAGAGAAAGACATAGTGATTATGATAGAGATAAAGATAGAAAAAGAGGTAAAGATAGGAACTAAGATAGAGTTAGACATAGAAATAAACATAAAGATAGAGTTAAATATAGAGTGAGGAAAAGAGATAGAGATAGACATAGAGATAGCGATAGTGATGCCGGACGTCGTCAAAATGTCATCCAGTTGTCACCGAGGGTACGGGCTCGGTGTCGTATCGGGGACTAATCGAACTACGTCGGCCGACGTCGTCCGACGGATGCTAATGACAGGTAGGGGTGATGATGTGCAATGCGAAAGTCATATGTGTAGTACGTGCGTGCGCCGACGAGCGGTGGGTGCCATTCCAGAGAATTGATGGGATTGCTCTAAGTAAGGTCAGATGGACCTCCTGAACCTCGCCCAAGAAGCCCCGAATGGGGAAGCCCCGGTATAGTGCTCACACGCGTCGGGAGAACACGACTCGTACCGGGCAGGTAAGACTCTCGTTGAATTTTTGTCGTTTTCTCAACCTGTTTCTCGCTCACCTATCTAAACCGAGTGTGGAAGAGGCGAATCGAAAGTGCACTGAAGAAAGTAAAGGACGTAAAGGAGAGTGAGTGAGGGGTACCGTTGTCGTGCTGGTGACAGATATGCGTAATCGGAGATCCGTAGAGACGCGGGAGTCCTGAGTGATGGGAAGATGCCGGCGAGAATGTGGGCATGGGAGTAGACGTCGACGCCGGCAGATCGGTTGTTGAAAAGGGGCGTGATGTCGATGCGGTGCGGACCGTCGGAGCCAAGGACTTGTTCCTGGGGGCCGTGCGCGCGGGACGACTACCAGCAGGATAGTGAATGGTAGTGGGATAAGGTTTCCGGGGCGGGTAGGTTGGGTCGAATGGCGAGGTGAGAGGGGGGTGAAAAGTGGACGTAATCAGGCAGCGGGCGCGGAGAAGGAGGGCGTGGGCGCAGGTTGCCCGGCGGTAGAGGGCTACGCAATGTGACCGGAAAAGAAACCGCTGTGCAATGTGAGCGGAGGCGGGGTGAGAGAGGGTGCGATGGGGAATAGGGGTAGGGAGATAGCACAGGCGGAGGCGGGAGAAGTGGAGGCCGGACGTGCGGGGGGAGCGTGGGCGGCGACGAGCAGGTTAGGGAGATGGTGTGGGCGTCGGGCGGGGTGGAGAGGACGGCGCGGACGGCGGAGGGAGGTGAAAAGGCGGGGCCGAGAACGTGCAGCAGCAGAGCGGGAAAAGAATGGGGGGGGGAGAGGTTGGCGGCAGGGGTGACGGGGAGCGCGTGGACGGTGACAGAGGAGGAGAGGGGGGGCGTGACGACGGCGGGAGGTGCGGGGACGGCGTGGTTGGTGGCAGAAACGGGGGAGGTGGCGCCGGCGGTGGTATAACCGCGGGTGGCGGCTGGGCGGCAGACGGCGACGGCCGGGAGGCGGTCGGCGACAGTCGGGCAGCGGGCGGCGGCTCTTCTTCTCCTTCTCTCTTCTTTCCCTTCTTCTTCTCCTTCTTCCTCTCCTTCCTCTTCTTCTTCTTCTTTTCTTCTTCTTCTTCCTTCTCCCTCCTTCATCTTCTTCTTCCTTTCTTCTTCCTGCTCGCGCGGTCGTGACTCTTCAAATTCTCATAACTTTATAACTTAAAACTCAAGAGTACTGTTCTTGGGGCGCCCCTCCTCCTTATATAGGATGGATGATATGGGCCCCCAATAACCAACAAAACAGAAAAGGAAAAAAGAAAGGGAAAGAAAACAGAAGGCCTGTTAATGCCAGCTAAAGTGCTAGGGGGGGGGGAAGGAATCCTCATATGGGTTCTTTCCCCCTTACAAAGATAAGATGAAAAAAAAGAAAGATGCGGCGTAAGATGAAAAACGTGGGCGAGATGGTGAGCGATCCGGAGATGGTGGCGGCGCATCATCATGCCGAAAGAGATAGAGATAGAGGTAGAGATAGAGATAGGAATAAAAATAGAGATAGAGATAGAGATGAAGATAAAGATATTGTTAGAGTTAGAGATAGAGATAGGGATAGAGATAGGGAGAAATAAAGATAAAGATAGAGATAGAGATTGAGATAGAGATAGAGATAAAAATACAGAAAGAGATAGAGATAGAGATAGAGATAGCAATAAAAATAGAGATAGAGATAGAGATAGAGATAAAGATATTGTTAGAGTTAGAGATAGAGATAGGGATAGAGATAGAGAGAGATAGAGATAAAGATAGCGATAGAGATAGAGATAGAGATTTAGATCGAGATCGAGATAAAAATAGAGAAAGAGATACAGAAAAAGATAGAAACTAAGATAGAGCTAGACATCGAAATAGAGATAGAGATACAGTTAAAGATAGAGTTGGAGATAGAGATTGAGATAGAGAGAGGGAAAGAGATAGAGATAGAGATAGAGATAGAGATAGAGATAGAGATAGCAATAGAGATAGAGATAGAGATAGGGAGAGATAGAGATAGATATAGAGGTAGAGATAGCTATAGAGATAGAGATAGAGATCGAAATTGAGATAGAGAAAGAGATAACGATTGAGAGAGAGATAGAGTTATAGAGTGAGATAGGGATTGTGATAGAGATCGAGATAGAGATAGAGATAGAGATAGAGATAATGATAGAGATACAGATAGAGATAATGATAGAGATACAGATAGAGACAAATATTGAAATAGAGATAGAGATAGAGATACATATGGAGTGAAAGAGATAAAGATAGATATACAGATAGAGATAGAGATGCCGAAAGAGATAAAGATACAAATTGAGACAAAGATAGAGATTAAGATAGAAATGGAGATAGAGTGAGAAATAGAGATAGGGATAGAGATAGAGATAGAGATAAAGATAGAGAGAGATACAGACAAAGAGAGAGATAGAGTCAGAGATAGAAATAGAGATATAGTAATAGAGATAGAGATAGAGATAGATATAGAGATAGAGATAGAGATAGAGATAGAGACAGAGATAGAGATAAGGATAGAGATAGAGATAAAGATAGAGATAGAGATAGAGATAGAGATAGAGATAGACATAGACATAGAGATAGACATAGTGATTAAGATAGAGATAAAGATAGAAAAAGAGATGGAGATAGAGATAGAAACTAAGATAGAAATAGACATAGAAATATAGATAAGCATAGAGTTAGAAATAGAGTTAGAGATAGAGATTGAGATAGAGAGAGGGGAAGAGAGAGAGATAGAGATAGAGATAAATATAGAGATAGTGATAGACTAAGAGATAGAGATAGAGATAGAGGTAGAGATAGAGATAGAGATAGAGATAGAGATAGAGATAAAGATATAGGCAGATATCGAGTTATAGAGAGAGATAGGAATTTTGATAGAGATAGAAATAGAGATAGAGATAGCGATAATAATAGAGGTAGAGATAAAGACAAATATAGAGATAGAGATACCTATGAAGAGAAAGATAGAGTTAAAGATGGAGATACAGATAGAGATAGCGATGCAGAAAGAGATAAGAATAGAGATGGAGACAAAGATAGAGATAGAGAGGGAGATAGAGGTATAGAATGAAATAGAGATGGAGATAGAGATAGAGACAGAGATAAAGATAGATATAGAGATACAGATAGAGATAGAGGTAGATAACAAGAACTAGATAGAGAAAGAGATAGAGATGGAGATAAAGACAGTGAGAGAGGTTGAGATAGAGATAAAGATAGAGATAGGGATAGTGATAGAGATAGATATATAGAGAGAGTCAACGATAGGAATAGAGATAGAGATAGAGATAGAAATAGAGATAGAGACAGAGATAGATATAGAGATAGATTTAGAGAGAGAGATAATGAAACTGATAGAGATAGAGACAAAGATAGAGATAGGGACAAAGATAGGGATAGAGTCAAATATAGAGTTTGAGATTGAGATAAAGACAGAGATAGAAATAAAGATAGAGATAGAGATAGAAATACAGACAAACATAAAGTTAGAGATAGAAATAGAGATAAAGATAGATTTAAAGGTAGAGTGAGAGATAGAGAAAGAGATAGAGGGAGAGATAGAGACAGAGATAGAGATAGAGATAGAGATAGAATTAGAGATAGAAATAGAGAAAGGAATAGAGATAGAGACAGATATAGAGATAGAGACAGAGATAGCAATAAAAATATAGATACAGATAGAGATAGAGATAGAGATAGAGATAGCAGTATGGACAGAGATAGAGATAGAGATAGAGATAGAGATAGAGATAGAGATAGCAGTATGGACAGAGATAGAGATAGAGATATAGATAGAGATAGATATAGAGATACAGATAGAGATAGAGATAGAGATAGAGATAGAGATAGAGATAGAGATAGAGATAGAGATAGAGAGACAGATAGAGAGAGAGATAGAGATAGAGATAGCGAGAAAAATAGAGATAGAGATAGAGAAAGAGCTAGAGATAGAGATCGAGATAGAGATAGCAGTATAGACAAAGATAGAGATAGAGATAGAGATATAGATAGATATAGGGATACGGATAGAGATAGAGATAGAGATAGAGAGAGAGATAGAGATAGAGGTAGCGAGAATAATGGAGATAATGATAGAAATAGAGATAGAGAGAGAGCTAGAGATAGAGATAGAGATAGAGATATAGAGAGAGATAGAGATAGAGATAGAGGTAGAGATAGAGATAGAGATAGACATAGTGATTAAGATAGAGATAAAGATAGAGATAGAGATAGCGAGAAAAATAGAGATAATGATAGAGATAGAGATAGAGAAAGAGCTAGAGATAGAGATCGAGATAGAGATAGCAGTATAGACAAAGATAGAGATAGAGATAGAGATAGAGATAGAGATACGGATAGAGATAGAGATAGAGATAGAGATGGAGATAGAGATAGCGAGAAAAATGGAGATAATGATAGAGATAGAGATAGAGAGAGAGCTAGAGATAGAGATAGAGGTATCGATAGAGATAGAGATAGAGATAGAGATAGAGATAGAGATAGATATAGAGATAGAGATAGAGATAGTGATAGAGAGAGAGAGAGATAGAGATAGAGATAGAGATAGAGTTAGAGATAGAGATAGGGATAGAGATAGAGATAGCGATAGAGATAGAATGAGATAGAGATAAAGATAGAGTTAGGGTTAGAGAGCTAGAGATAGAGATAGAGAGAGTAATGGAGTTAGAGATATAGATACAGATAGAGATAGGATAGAGATAGAGAAAAAGATAGAGATAGATATATATATATATATAAATAGAGATAGAGATAGAGATACAGATAGATATACAAACAGAGATCGAGATAGAGATAGAGATAGAGATAGAGATAGATATAGAAAAAGAGATAGAGATAGAGATGGAGATAGAGATAGTTATAAAAATAGAGATAGACATAGAGATAGAGACAGAGATGTAGATAAAGATAGAGATAGAGATGTAGATGGAGATAGAAATAAAGATAGAGTTAGAGTTAGAGATGGGGATAGGGATAGAGATAGTGATAGAGATAGAGAGAGATAGAGATAAGGGTAGAGCTACAGATAGAGATAGAGATAGATATAGAGATAGAGATAAAGATAGAGAATCAGATTGAGAGAGAGATAGAAACAAAGATAAAGTTAGACATTGAAATAAAGATAAAGATAGGGTTAAAGATAGAGTTAGAGATATAGATTAAGATAGAGAGTGGGAAAGAGATAGAGATAGTGATGTTACACGACCTGCCGGGATCGGTCGGCTCGTATTACGCCACAGGAATTGATGAGTAATTTCGTGAAAGATATGAAAGTATGCTGATGCTGAAGCGTCAATTGAGCAATGAATCGGTCGTTCACGAATGGGGAAGAAGACCCTCGTTGATCAAGGGGAAGATATTGATCCGAGATCAAACTCCCAATGACCCTATTGACCAACTAGACGACTAAGAAGAGAGGGGCGTTTGACGGCCTGGGTGGAGTTCTTCGTCTAAGTTGGTAATTACCCCGTACCACAAAGAAGATCCTACCTCTCGACGAAAGTGGCTATCCTACCGACGAGTGTAGTAATGGGGCAGCGGATGAGATAGGGGACGAAAGTAATGATACTGGTAAGATGGAGGGGAGACGAGTAAGTACCTGATTCGTCGTTAGTCCACAGAGTGGTCGAGTTCGAGTCAGTGTCGATGGTAAGGAACAGCAACAATTGGAGAGGTGCTGGACGATGGACATGATCGGTGCACGGTCGAAGCCGGATGGGCGGAACCGAGGAACAACGGGGCGTGAGGGGCGCTGGCAAGATGCGAGGTCGCGAAGCGGTGGTGGATGACGACGGGGGCGGAGGCGGTGGCGGCAGAGCGGATCTTCAGCCCAAGGAGGGGTATTTCTTGAGCTGTAACCGCCCCAAGAAACCTTCAAGAAGATGGTTTCTTGGGGTTTTCTTGGGAACCTTGGTGGGATCTTGAGTAACCCCGTGGAAGGCGATCGTCGACGTTGAACCTACAGCCTTGGACTCCCTTGGAGTGATCTCGACGAAGGTTTCTTCAGCTCCAGACGGCGATGACTTCTTGGATTCTTTACTCGTCCCAGAGTAATCTCGACGGAACGCTTGGACACGTCGTCACGAAGTGATCTCAACGTGACGACGAGGTCTCTAACCACGGAGTAATCTTGACGTGGGCGAGGCTAGCCAGACCTCTCTACTCTCTATTTTCTACGATAGTGGAGACACAAGTTAGATTTCTTTTTCAACATATGACTCAAATGTTCCTTGGGCATGCTATCCCCTTATATAGTGAGGATAGGTGCGAAGTGAACGTGGGGGGCGAGGACGAACCATCACGAGATGTGGTTCGGGCTCTCCTTACAATTTGAAAATACAACTGAAAAATAAAAGGAAAAGATGAGGACGAGGCCCAACACCGGCCCAGTCCATGAAATCCAGAAATACAAACAAAAAATAAACAAACGCAAGTGAGATAGAGATGCTTACGGGGTACTTGAACCCCGGGTGGCGAGCATCGCCGCGGGCTGCTCGGCGTGGCTGATGTCGTCCAATCGAAACGACTCCAAGATGGTCCCCCATCACCTGCTCCTTGTGGTTCGACCCTTACTTACCCTAGGTTAGTGAGGTAATTAATTGTTGAATAATCTCTAAACCTCACATATTGATCAACTAGATTAAATCCTAAAAATCATTATTAAAACACTAAAATTAGGGATTATTAACTAGCGCCGTTGCCGGGGAGCACGGCTAATCAGTGAAAAGTATTTCTGTTCAATTATTTCTGTTTATTTTTATATAAGATGGACTAAAACCCCTCAGCTCATTGTATTTCTAACATCTTGGTTCGAGATTTATGGTAGTAACAAGGTCTAAAGCTTGTGGAAGAATAGAAGAAGAAGTGACTCAACCAAGGTACTCATTTCCAGATTCATCAATCACAAAGCAGGGTCAAGAGAAGCAAAGCATGGCAGAAGAAGGACATCTTCATCAAGATAGAAGGAGAACGATGCTTGATAGATCAACACCATCAGGAACCATAAGGCAAACTGATATAAATATAAATGTGGGAGAAGGAGTCATGTTCAGGTATGACAATGCTTTAATAAATTCTTTACCTGAATTCAATGGTCATACTTCACAGAATCCTTTAGAATTTTTAGATGACTTTGATATTAGATGTTCTTCTCAAAATGTACGAGGTCTATCTACTGAAGCTTTAAAAATGAAATATTTTCCATTAACTTTAAAAGACAAAGCATTTGCATGGTATCGAGATTTAGGCATTACATTTAGAGCTTGGGAAGAAATGCAGAATAAGTATTTACAAAAATTTTATCCTCTTTCTAAAACAAATTTTTATAGAAGAGAAATTTATAATTTTCATTATCATGAAAATGAGGCATTTAGTGAAGCATGGGAAAGATTTAATAATTTAATTAGAAAATGTCCTCATCATGGTATTGAAAATTGTCAATTGGCTCAAATGTTTTATGAATCATTGCCGGATTTTATGAAAAATAAAGTAAATCTAGCTACTGGAGGAACTTTTTATACTGCTTATGAAGATGAAGTTTTTGATATGCTAGAGAGAGTAGCAGAAACTGACTTGCAGGAAATAGGAGCAAACCACAATGGAAAGAATTCACAGCCAAAGAGAGGAGGTGCTTTGCAGGTCAACATCAAAGAATCAGAATTACATGCAGGAATCCAAGAGACCAACCGGAAATTGGAAGAGCTAACCTCAACTTTGAAAAATGCTTTTCTAAATAATAATTCTCCTATTGTTAAAGCTAAAATCTGCCCTCTCTATTTCAGCAAGGATCATGAGGATGGAGCTTGTCAGCCCATAGAAGAAGAAGTAAATGCATTCAATCAATAACAACCTTCTTGGGCTGGACAGAAGAGAAACAACTTTAATGCAGAAAGCTTCAACCAAGGAAATAAACAGCAATTTCAACCAAAACTCTAGTTTCAGAATCGACCTCAACAACCCTATCAGGTTCAATCACAACCCCTTCAGGATTGTTCTTCACTAACTCCTGTGATTTCAGATATGATAGAAAAATATAATCAAAAGCTTAGAACAGAGATGGAAATGCGGATGCAAATGATGATGAACTTTCAAACAAAGCAAATGCTAGAATCCCAAGGGCAAACCAGAAAATTGCTAGAAAGCTTCAGAATGGGATCAATTGAACATGGAGGTAAGGGAGTTGATTATAACTCCCAAGAAGGTCGATTTCCAACTCAACCTAGTATCAATCCTTGTAATTTATTCCATATAGAAAAATGTTTTCATGAAGAGGAGAATCATGAGGATCTTTAATTTTTGGCAATTTCAAGATTGAGAAATGGAAAAGAACTTCCAGATCTTCATGTGCCTTTAAAACAATCTAGGAATGAAAATGAGTATGAGGATGAAGATAAGGAGCTTTCTCACAAGAAAGAACCTTTACCTTCAACTCATGCTCAAGACATCCGTTATCCCTCTGCTCTAAATAGAAAGAAGCCTATTTGTGAGTATGAAACTAGGCTTTTAGAAAATTTTAAGCAAGCCACCATGTCAGTAGCTGTAGAAGATATGATTAAGTGTGCTCCCTCAATAAAAAAATATCTTAAGGATTCATGTACTAGTGGAAAGCCTAGAAAGGTAGTAAAGTTATCTGAAAATGCTCCTAGTATTTTGAATTCTATTCCTATAAAAATGAGAGGCCCAGGAGCTCCATTTATTACTTGTGAGATAGGAGGAAAAATATTTTCTAGAGTTTTATTAGATACTCGAGCAAGCGTTAGTATTATCCCTACAGCATTATATGAAGAATATGGATTTGGAGAATTAGAAGAAATTAGTATGGATCTATTACTAGCTGATGGAACAGTTAGACAACCTGAGGGCAGATTGATGGATGTCATGATTAATGTAGAGAATTATGAAATTCCTGCAGATTTTATTGTTGCAGATGTGAAGTTAAAGGAGATATCAGTTTAGCCCCCATTATTTTAGGAAGACCCTTTTTAGTGACAGCTAGGACATATATGGATTGGGATAAGAGGACTGTTGAATTTAAGATAGGGAATGAAATAGTTAAGATTGATATTTCAAAAATGATAAAATGCCCATTAGGAAGTAGTGAAGAATTAAAATTTTGTGAAGAGTTGATGATGGACCATCACGACGACAGCGACACGAGACGCGTTCGACCTCTCCGAGCCGCTCGTACGGACACACACGACCCCGCATTCAAGTGCTCGAAATAAGTTTTCTTTGTTATTTGCTTAATTGTAATTCCGGATCGAGTCATGTGTTGGACCGATCCCGTCTTTACGTCTCGTCTCTTTCTTTGAGATTTTGTGTAAAGCGGAGGGCCACGTCACGCGACAGACCCCTCCTCTATGCTTAGCCTCTTGGCACCCTTCCCCCCCCCCCTATATAAGGGGAAGGCATGCCCAAGGGCAAAGGGAGAGCCTTTTGAGAAAACACAATGTCCCGTTCTAACTTCCTTTCTTAGTCTAAAAAATAGTAAGTTCATTTTCCGATCATCCTCTTCCTCCAGTCGCCTGTTGGACTTCCTCCTCCCTCCTAGGATCCACAGGGTCGGAGCTTGTTGCTGCGCCAGTCAAGATCGGCACTGCCAGTGACTAGAGCTCTCTCACCTGACCGAACCCTCGATAGCTGGCCCCCTGCCCGTCGCAGCCTCTCGTCGCCGTTAGCGTTGCCAGAGAAGTCTTGTTGCCCTCGGAAGAACACGACGTCGATCGGTCCCTCGTCCCGAGCACCAGGACCTGCGCTCCGCGCCAGCCCACCGCCGTGCGATCGACCTGCTTCGTGCCAGTCCACCACCGCCCAAGCTCAGCTGCATCCGTCGCCGCGTGCTCGCGCGCACACCGCGCTCGCTCGCAGCCAGCCCGATCTCCCCAGAGCGCTTGCGCGCGCGCCTCGGCCTCCCGCCGCCCGTAGCTCCCCTCCCCACTCATAGCCGTCAGCGCACCCGACGGTGCACCCTCGCGCCACGCACCCGTCCTTGCGGTCAACGCCCGCGTCCGCACGTGCTCACGACTGACTACTCCGCCACGGCGTGCGCACACGCCTCCTTGTTCGTCCAGCTCCGTCTCCGATCTGGCAACCCACCGTCGCCACCCGCTTGGTGCCATGTGATCACCAACGATTTGGAGCGACGATTCTAGTACCCTGCCAGTCACTCGTCCAGCGTCGCTTGCTCCCCAAGGAATCGAAGCGCTCATTCCAGGTTCCTACTCGAACATCCCTCTTATTCACAGTATCATTATTTTCTTTAGTGCCGTCGTCCTCTATCTATTTCTGCTGCTGCTTCTTCGTCGCTATAATTCGGATAGGCTAGCCACCATTGTCGAGGGGTAGGATTTTCCTTGCGGGAGACGATCCGATCGCCGTCTTGTGGGAAGAACTCCCCCGGGCCGTAAAATGCCCCTCTCGTCATGCTCGCTTGCGTAGATTCAGCGGGTCATTCGGAGTCGACCCGGACCTGTTCGTCCCCTCTTGGATTTACTGTACTCCTTGCCCCACCGTCGGACCGTCCTTTGCTCCTAAGAACGTTTGAACGCGCATTCATTATCATAATTGAACACGCATCGCGCATTGTTGTGACATAATACGAGCCTTCGATCCCGGCATTACCGTATTACATCAAGAAGAAAATGAGGAAATAGAGGAGTACCTATTGAGTATATAAGAGTTGGATTCAGAAGAAGTGGATAAAACCACTTCAATAGAATTTCCCTTAGAATTAAAACCTTTACCATCTTCTCTTAAATATGCCTATTTGGATTCCATGAGGACTTTACTTGTGATTATATCTTCATCTCTTACCCAAACCCAAGAAAAGGATCTACTTAGGGTTCTTAGAGATCATAGGAAAGCCTTAGGATGGACATTTGATGACATAAGAGGGATTCCACCTTCGATTTGTGAACATCAAATATTTTTGGAAGAAGAATCTAGACCATGTAGAGAGCATCTGAGATGGCTAAACCTTACATGAGAGAAGTGCTTGAGAAAGAAATTTTAAAATGGTTAAAAGCTGGGATTATTTATGCTATATCTGATAGTAAATGGGTAAGTCCAGTTCATATGGTACCAAAGAAATCTGGAATAACTGTAGAGGTAAATGAGAAAGGAGAAGAGGGTTCAGAAACGATTACCTACAAGATGGAGAGTATGCATAGATTATAGGAAACTCAATAAAGCTACTAAGAAAGATCATTATCCATTACCCTTTATTGATCAAATTTTAGAAAAATTATCTGGGCAATTTTTTTTCTGTTTTCTCGATGGATATTCAGGATACAATCAACTTATATTAATCCTGAAGATCAAGAGAAAACAACATTTACTAGTCTTGTAGGAACTTATGCTTTTAGGCGTATGCCTTTTGGTTTGTGTAATTCTCCAGCAACATTCCAAAGGTGCATGAATGCTTTATTTTCAGACTTAGTAGGAGAATGTTTAGAAATATTCATGGATGACTTTTCTGTGTTTGGAAGTACATTTGAAAATTGTTTGTTAAATCTCACTAAATTTAACCTTGTACTAAGTTGGGAAAAATCTCATTTTATGGTGCAGGAGGGAGTAGTGCTGGGACACTTAGTAAGCCATCGTGGACAGGAAGTGGACAAAGCAAAAATAGAGATCATCCAAGGTCTTCCACCTCCAACCAATTTAAAAACCCTTAGGGGTTTACTCGGCCATGCAGGTTTGTACAAAAGTTTCATTTTAGATTTTGCAAAAATTTCAAAACCACTTACGAATCTTCTGTCATCTAAAAATAATGATTTTGAATTAAATGTTGAGGCAAAAGCTGCTTTTGAAAAATTAAAGGAAGCACTCATACAAGCACCCATCTTGCAAGGTCCTGACTGGACCTTGCCATTTGAATTGATGTGTGATGCTTCCGATTATGTTGTGGGAGCAGTTTTAGGCTAGAGAAAAAATAAGAAACCTGTGGCCATTTATTATGCTAGTAGAACCTTGATGGATGCACAACTTAATTGTACAACTACAAAAAATGAATTACTAGCTATTATATTTGCCTTAGAAAAGTTCAGATCTTATCTTTTAGGAAGTAAAATTACTGTATTTTCTGATCATGCAGCAATTAAATATTTGTTATCAAAGAAAGAAGCTAAACCAAGATTGATTAGATGGGTCCTATTGCTCTAGGAATTTGATTTTGAAATCAAGGATAAAAAAGGGTGTGAAAATGTAGTTGCTGATCATCTGTCTAGGATAAGTGGTACCCAACCAACTTTAATAGATGATTATTTTCCTGATGAACATGTTCTAACAGCACAAGGAACAGAACTTCCTTGGTTTGCACATATGGTGAATTTCATTATTTCAGGAAAAATACCTGCAGGATGGACATCACATGAAAGAAAGAAACTTATCAAAGACAGCAGATTTTATTTTTGGGAGGAGCCAGAGTTATTTCATCAAGGAATCGATCAAATCTTAAGAAGGTCTGTACCTGAAACTGAGCAGAAAAGTATTTTGGAATTTTTTCATGCAAAACCAGGAGGAGGACACTACTCTGCTAAGGTAACAGCTCATAAAGTTTTAGAGTCAGGATTTTTCTGGCCTTCTTTATTTCAAGATGCTCAAAAATTTTACACCACATGCTTAGTATGTCAAGCCTCGATTAATATTAATAAGAGAGACCGTCTGCCTTTAAACCCTATTCTAGAAGTAGAAATCTTTGATTTATGGGGAATAGATTTCATGGGGCCATTCCCAAACTCTTATGGTTATTGAGTATATTTTGATGGCAGTTGATTATGTGTCAAAATGGGTAGAAGCTATACCTACCAAGACCAATGATAGTAAAGTAGTGGTGAATTTTGTAGAAAAGAATATCTTTTATAGATATGGGTGTCCTAGAGCTATAATTAGTGATGGAGGTTCTCATTTTACAAATTATAATTTCAGAAACCTTTTGAAGAAGTTTGGAGTACATCATCGAGTCAACTCCTTATCACCCTCAAGCTAATGGTCAGGTAGAGTTGACTAATAGAGAAGTCAAGAAAATACTTAGAAAAATAATACGTCCTGATGGGAAGGATTGGTCAAAGAAATTAGAAGAGGCATTATGGGCTTATAGGACTGCTTATAAAACTCCTTTAGGAATGTCTCCCTTTCGAATGATTTATGGAAAAGCTTGCCATTTACCTTTGGAATTAGAGCATAAAGCTTTGTGGGCAATTAGGAGGCTTAATGTTTCTTTGGATAAAGCAGGAAAGCATAGAATACTTCAATTACATGAGCTGGAAGAAATTAGGAATGAAGCATTTGAGAATTCTAAAATATATAAAGCCAAAATGAAAGCATTTCATGATTAAAGTCTTAGGAGAAGGATATTTGTTGAAAATCAGAAAGTTTGGCTTTATAATTCAAGGTTGAAATTATTTCCTGGAAAATTAAAGACTAGGTGGGATGGACCTTTTATTGTCAAGGAAGCCTTTGAGAATGGAGCGGTGGTAATTATAGATCCCCAATCTCAAAAATGCTTCACAGTAAATGGAGAAAGACTTAAGCCCTATTTGCAAAATGAGGATTTACATGGACCTATCAATATACCTCTAGATAAGTCTCCAAATAATGCTAGCATGGTTTAGTTTTTACTGTTTTCTTTCCTTTTTGTTTTGTTTTCTTTCGTTAAGTTTTCAGGTTTAATTATCCAAAGCATCAACTGAATAACGGATCAGACAACATCTTCATCAACTTGACTCAATCCACTATCTCCACAAACTCCACATCCTCGGTTAGTTTTCTCCCTCTGATTGTTTCAATTACATTAATCATAAAGCATGTAGGAACACGCCATGTTTTAAAAAGGGGGGTATCATAAAATTATTTCTCTTAACAAGGATGATGATCTCAGTTGACATCTAAGTAAGGATAGATCGAGTATTTTTAAAATCTTGTCAAGGATGTTTGGAGTTAAAAGAATTGACAGCCAAAGTAAACCCAAGGTGAAATAAGCCTAACTAAGTGCATGGATGTTCATACTAGTTTGATTTCACAATGCTTGTCATTATATTTCTCTCACCTTATCACCCACCTCAAGTTGAGTTCACATTTACATGTGATGGCGCAGCACCGTGCGACACCGCAGAGTCATCACGTGAGGAGCCAGCACCGTCATCGAGCCCACCACCGACACGTGTCCAGCCGACACAACGAGTTGCTGCATCGACGCGCGACCCCGGGTTCAGATACTCGGCATGACGACGCCATCTCCATCGTCGGAGCATTCTTGATGGAGGACCATCTCGAGGACGACGCCACGATGATGAAGAACCATCTCGAGGATGACGCGACGGGACATCATCAGCCACGCCGAGCAGCTCGCGCCGACGCTCGCCACCCGGGGTTTAAGTACCCCGCGTAAGAACTTTTATCTTTTTACTTATGCTCATTTTCATGTGTGTTTGTATTTTCGGATTCGTGGACTGGGCCAATGTTGTTGGGCCCCGTCCTCGTCATTTTTACTTTTTATGTTTGTATTTTGAATTTGTAAGGAGAGGCCGAACCACGTCTCGTGACGGTTCGTCCTCTCCCACGTTCACTTGGCACCCATCCTCACTATATAAGGGGATGGCATGCCCAAGGAACACCTTGGAGTCATTGTTGAAAAGTTTATTCACAATTCGTCTCCCCCCTATCGTAGAGAGTAGTGTAGGGGGTTTAGCTAGCGCCACCCCACCTCGAAATCACTCCGTGGGTAGAGCCCACGTCTCTCCCGTTGAGATCACTGCGAGGGAGACGTGTTAAAGCGCACCGTCGAGATCACTTCGGTGCGAGGAAAGAGTTTCAAGAAGCCGCCGCCATCAAGAATCAAAAGAGGCCTTCGTCGAGATTACTCCGGGGGTCTTGGGAGATTCAAGAAGCGTCGCCGACACGTCATCAACCGGGGAAATCTGCTCCGCCGAGGGAGCACACCCCAAATCCATCAAGAACTCCTCTTTCTTGGAGGGTTCTTGGTTGTTATAGTTCAAGAAAGCCATTTCTTGGTACCTTTTTCCACCCTTCCACCATTCCTGATCCATACCCCCCCCCTTCTCTTCATTCTTGATCCACCCCACCACCGTTCTTGAACATCCTCCCACATTTCTTGAATTTCCCCTCTTTTCCCTCCCCCACGTTTTCTTGATTCCTTCCCCTCGCCCCATTTCTTGATTCTACCATGCCCCACCCATTTTCTTGAACTTCTTGATCCGTCCCTTCACGTTCTTGAACCCCCCCCATCTCGTTCTTGATCCGCCCCTCCACGTTCTTGAACCCTCCCCATCTTGTTCTTGATCCTTCCCATCACGTTATTGAACCTTCCGATCTCGTTCTTGATCTGTCGCTTCACGTTCTTGAACCCCCCCATCTCGTTCTTGATCCTTCCCATCTCATTCTTGACCCTTCCCATCTCGTTCTTGATCCTTCCCATCTCGTTCTTGATCCGTCCCATCTCGTTCTTGGTCCTTTCCCCATCTCGTTCTTGACCCTTCCCCATTACCATTCTTGAACCCTCAATTCTCCCACACTTCTTTCCTCTCGATTCTTGGCCCCTCGCCCTCGCCTCCCGTGCGACCACCCTTCCATCGTTCATCGCCCGGCACCCGCGCGAGAGGGTACCCCTCCCGCACGCCTCTCCGCCCCCCGCTGCAGGCGTCCGCGCGCCCTCGCCTACGACCACTGCGCGGTACGTCTGCTCGCCAGTGCGCACGTCGTGCTCCTCGCGCCGGCCCGTGCGAGCGCGCACCAAACACCTCCGTGCATGCCCGTCTGCTGCCACAACCTATGTCGTGGTCCCAAGGTCGGTTGACTTGATCACCTCCTGTGCTCATCAGTCCGACGTCCAAGCGATCTCGTCAGAGTCGTCGACCGACATGTTACCATCTACACCACATCACCTGCCAGAATGAGATTTGACGCCATGGATTAGCAGGACTTAAGGTTAGTCTCGTCTTCCCTCCGTTTACCAGCATTATTATCTTTTCCAGTCTCGTCTTCCGCTATCGCATCCTTTGCCATTATTTTCATTACAATTCACGGATAGGATAGCCATCGTCGTCGAGTGTAGGAATTCTTGAGGTTGACGGATATTCTTTGGCCTAGACGCCAAACACTCCAGGGCCATCATACGGCCCTCATTTTCTAGACGTCTAGTTGATTTCGCGGGTCATTGGGAGTTTAATCTAGGGATCATTCTTCTCTCGTTGACCGGCACGGCCGACACCGTTATCCGCCGATTCCCTCTACTGCTCATCCGCTATTTTCCCGTGCATTGAATTACATCTCACGTCCTCGCATCATAATTCATGTGACGTAATACGAGCCGATCGATCCTGGCCGACGTCGTATTACATCATATTGGTATCAGAGCCGGTCGTGTTAGCTTTCGCTTAACACGGTCGGTAGCATATCACTAAAGAAATTTTATTGGATTGTGCACGTCATTATTTTGAAAATGATTTACATCATATTGTGCACATCCTGTTGGTTTATCGGCATTTTACACGTCATAACATTTCATCCATCACGCGCATACCCCTAGGCATTTTTTAGGCCATGAATGGTTGACCATAGGATGGTTGATACACGATCACCTCGAGCATCCGAAGACCGGAGATCTTCTACCACCGTCCCTACTCGTAGGGCACCGGTAGAAGAGGCTTATGACGAGCCCTTGGCTCGAGATGTTTCCCGATGACCGGGAAAAGCTCCCATGCAAGAGCATTCCGCCGCGGAGTACCGACCTCGAGGCCCCGAGATCCCACCTCCTCGATACCAACGAGCTGATGAATGGGAGCACGACCGTGATGACCACCGACGATCCCCTCCCGAGGAGTATCACCGCGACGACCGACGAGGATCCCCGCCACAAGACTACGACCGCGAAGACAGGCGGAGATCCCCACCACGGGAGGATAGGCCAGCACCCCGCTACTATGACGACCGTTCCTATCGTCCGGATAGGAACTACTATCCACCCGAGACTAGAGGTTCTAGGCGTCACGACTACCCAGACGACGGGGTGCTCAACCCCAACCGCATACCAGTGCGAGATGACCCGCACTATTCTTCCCGCCCAGTGATAAGCTCAATTTTAGTGGTTTTTACTGGTTATTTATCAGTTAATGCGTGTGAGGATTGAGCTTATACAACGAAATTTCTAACCTCACAGCTTAGGGCGAGTGAGGGTCGATCCACAAGGAGACGGCAAAAAAACAGCAGAAGAATTCTTTCTATCAAATCAGTTCTTTTAAATCTCAATACTCAAGTATAAACTCTGGTAAATGATCTTCAGTACAAACGACAGAGTTTTCTTTAAAAGTCTCAGTGCAGCAAATCTTGATGAGATTTCCTTTCGAGGATTGGCCTTTGCCCTTTGGGGCAATTTCACAAACACCCAGCGGGTGTTTGTGCACACGCGAGCGCCTGCGCGTGGCTGCTGCTGGCGGCGTGTGCGCGCAGGCATCTGCTGCACGCATGCGTGCCTACGCGCGACGCTGTTGCAAGCAGCGGTAGCGCGCGACGTTGCAGCAAGCGGTAGTTGCGCGCGGGCAGCTGCTGCGCACAGGCGTGCCTACGCGCGACGCTGCTGCAAGCGGCAGTTGTGCGCCGGCAGCTGCTGCACGCGGGTGTGCCTGCGCGCGACGCTGCTGCAAGCGGCAGCTGCGCGCGGGCAACTGCTGCGCGCGGGCGTGCTGCGCACTACGCTGCTGCAGGCGGTGTTTGCGCTCGGGCAGTTGCTGCGCACGCAATGCTGCTAGCAGCTTGAGCTGCTGGCGACCTAGGCTGAGGCCTGGGTCGCTCGCGGTTTGGCTGCTGGCTGCGTGTGAGAATTTCTAGTGCAAATTCAGTAGAGAGCTGTAGATTTTTGAGGGAAAACAAGAAGTAGGATGAATTGAACAACCAAAAAAATTTAGATTAACTAAAACATAAACAACTCTGGTTGGAGAATGCTGAAGAACCTTGCAGGTATCTTCAAGCCCAACCGAGATTGTCCAAGAGGGAGAAGAATACAAAGCTGAACCAGCTCAATCACTCCGACTTCTTGTCACGTCCTGTCCGGCAAGTCGGCGATCTTCTTGAGCGGATACTCTTCAGCTTGCCTCTCCTCCCAGCTCCAATGGCTCATCAGCTACTAGAGGGTCTGCAGAACACCTTCTTCTCCAAGCCCTAGCTTCCTTAGAGAAAATTCTGGACAACCTCAAAATGAACTCTCAAGAGAGTATTTATAGGTTTCTCTTAACACATGCCCCGGGAGCATTTTCGGAATTTTCTTCTTCTTGAATTTTCGCCAACTCCTCTTGATTCTTGTCGTCCTCCTTTGGTTGTCTTAACCTGTTTCTGAACTTACTAACCAAAAAATGTCAAATATAATCCACTTGATTCGAAGAATCAAGTGGGGTTAGTAAATTTAGAAAATAATGCATATGCATGACAACTCACATGAATTAACTAAATATTCTTGATGCTTTGATACCTAAAAGTCTAAATATTTGATGACTTATTGAGAGTCATCAAACACCCCCCAACTTAGATCATTACTAGTCCCTTAGTCATGAAATGCAAGTGAGAAATAATGATGATCTCTAGTTGACGTTTGATAACTTTGACTCATGCTCTCGTCAAGGAGTGCTTTCATCAATTGAGCTTAGCCAACTTAGGGGAAAACCTTAGGATCTATTTCAGCCCTTCTACCTCAACTAATTGCACTTCTGATTTATGGAGTACATATAGTAAGTACTTATTATATGGATTGGGTTGAGTCAACACCCCAAGCGCACTACTGAACGAGGCGTAGAGAGCGGTGCTACTACTGGCTCAATACTATGGCTATAATAGCATCGGCTCAAACACATGGGAGACAGCTTTTCCACCTTTATTTTCATTAACATTTGCTGCTTGTTGGTCATGTTTGATGACAATCAATTTTTGGTTGCTATGATGCAAGCTTGTGCTTGTTTTGCGCAGTGCAGCTTCCACTTTGCATTTTGGTGGCGCTTATCCACTACCCATGTGCCGTCCTTAGTAGACCGGCAGCTTATTTCCCCGAAGAGGTTTGTATCCCTCTTGGTTCAGGGAGCTTCACTCACGTCTTAATAATATTGCCAATGATCCAACACTAACCCTACTCTCCACTAAAGCTAAAAATTTTGTGCATGTAAGTGCTAACTCAACCCGAGGTGGATGGCAAGATGAGAGAAATATGATGGTAAGATATGGGACCGTACTAGTACGAATCATTGTGCACCTAGCTAGGCTTATTTCACCTAGGATTCCCTAACTGGCCAGTCTTTAAATTTTAACACCCTTGAAAAGAGCCTTATTATCATGCATATCATTGTACAAGCATCTCCTAAGATCATCACATATCCATGGTTTGGTTGATGCAAAACGAAAAAAATTTCATGGATGATAGAGTAGTTATGCATGCAACTCTATTCCCCCCCCCTCCATAAAAAAGGGCATGTTCCTACATGACGGGAAGTAAATAAGAGTAAGGGGAAATGGAGATCAAACCATGGAATGGAGTGCGGCGACCGGCCTTTGAGTTGTCCGTCTACGGTGTAGGTGAGCTTGTATAGGAATGTCTGCACATGGCGACACAAACAAAAACGAAGAAAACAAAAGTAGAACCAAATAACAAAACAGAGAGAATAAGAAAGGAACAAAAATACGAATCAGATCATGTTGCTACCATGCGGTGGTTTCTCTAAAGTGATATTCATGGGGCTTTGTAGATCTTCCTCTTCTAAATAAGGTTTGAGCCGTTGCCCATTAACAGTGAAATGCTTTTGAGATGTAGGATCTAAGATTGTGACCGCACCGTTCTCAAACACTTGTTGGACAATAAAGGGGCCATCCCATCTAGTTTTCAATTTCCCGGGAAGAGTTTCAACCTAGAGTTGTAAAGCCATACTTTCTGGTTTTCTACAAAGACTCTTCTCCTTAAGCTTTTATCATGAAACGTTTTCATTTTGTCCTTGTAAATTCTCGAATTTTCATAAGCCTCATTTCGTAATTCTTCCAATTCATTCAACTGAAGAAGTCTATGTTTGCCGGCTTTATCTAGTTCCAGATTGAGCTTTCTAATAGCCCAAAGGGCTTTGTGTTCTAGCTCAAGAGGTAGGTGGCATGCCTTCCCAAAAATAAGTCGAAATGGGGACATGCCTAGAGGGGTTTTGTAGGCTGTCCTATAGGCCCATAATGCCTCGTCTAGCTTCCTAGACCAATCTTTACCATCAGGACGCACTATTTTTCTCAAGATTTTCTTGACTTCTCTATTGCACAATTCGACTTGGCCATTGGCTTGAGGGTGATAGGGGGTAGTGACTCGATGGTGGACACCAAACTTCTTAAGGAGGTTCCTAAAGTTGTAATTTGTAAAATGGGAAACTCCATCGCTAATGATGGCTCGTGGGCATCCATATCTATAGAAAATATTTTTCTCAATAAAATTGGTCACTACCTTACTGTCATTGGTTTTGGAGGGAATGGCTTCTACCCATTTGGAGACATAATCGACAGCCATCAAGATATACTCATATCCATGAGAGTTAGGAAAAGGACCCATAAAATCAATTCCCCATAGATCGAAAATTTCTACTTCTAGGATGGGTTGTAAGGGCATTCTATCCTTGTTCATATTGATGGAGGTTTGGCATGCTAAACAGGTATTGTAAAATTTTTGGGCGTCTTGAAATAAGGTAGGCCAAAAGAAACCCAATTCGACAATTTTATGTGCTGTTACCTTCGCTGAGTAGTGTCCTCCTCCGGGCTTTGCATGACAGAATTCCAGAATGCTTCGTTGCTCGTTCTCGGGGACGCACCGCCTCAAGACTTGGTCTTGTCCTTGGTGAAACAGCTCCGGATCTTCCCAGAAATAAAATCTTGCATCTTTCAGCAGCTTCTTTCTCTCCTGGGATGTCCAACCTGTAGGAATTTTTCCTACGACAAGAAAATTGACAATATGCGCGTACCAAGGAACCAATGTTCCTTGTGCGGTTAGGACGTGTTCATCAGGAAATGCATCATTTATTAGTTCAGGTTGGGCGCCTATGATTCGGGAGAGGTGATCGGCTACTACATTCTCACACCCTCTCTTATCCTTGATTTCCAAATCAAACTCCTGTAATAAAAGCACCCATCTAATAAGCCTAGGTTTGGCCTCCTTCTTTGTTAACAAATATCTAATAGCTGCATGATCAGAAAAAATAGTAATTTACTACCTAGTAAATAAGACCTAAACTTTTCTAATGCAAAAATAATAGCTAACAGCTCCTTCTCGGTGGTGGTATAATTCCGTTGTGCGTCGACTAAGGTTCTGCTGGCGTAGTAGATGACCACGGGTTTCTTGTCAATTCGTTGACCTAACACTACACCTACTGCAAAATCAGAAGTATCGCACATTAGTTCAAAAGGAAGGGTCCAATCGGGCTCTTGCAAGATAGGCGCATTTACTAAAGCTTCTTTCAATTTATCAAATGCATTTTTAGCTTCTAGTGTTAGTTCAAAATCATTGTTCTTAGACGACAAAAGATTTGTGAGAGGTTTAGAAATTTTAGCAAAGTCGAGAATAAAATGTCTATAGAAACCCGCATGGCCGAGGAAACCCCTAAGGGTTTTTAGGTTGGTTGGAGGTGGAAGGCCCTGGATGATTTCGATCTTGGCCTTGTCCACTTCCAATCCACGGTTGCTTACCATGTGGCCCAGCACTACTCCCTCCTGCACCATGAAATGAGATTTTTCCCAACTTAGGACAAGGTTGGACTCAATGCACCTCTTTAATACTTTGGTGAGGCTTAGGAGGCAATTTTCAAAGGTAGATCCAAATACAGAAAAATCGTCCATAAAGATTTCTAAACACTCTCCCACCAAATCGAAGAAGAGTGCATTCATACATCGCTGAAATGTGGCGGGAGCATTACATAGCTCGAAGGGCATACGCCTAAAAGCGTATGTCCCTACAGGACTCGTGAAGGTCCTCTTCTCTTGGTCATCTGGATGAATATTCACTTGGTTGTATCCTGAATAACCATCTAGAAAACAGAAATATTGTTGCCCCAACAGTTTTTCTAGTATTTGATCCATGAAGGGTAGTGGATAATGATCTTTCTTGGTCGCTTTGTTTAATTTCCTATAGTCAATGCACACCCTCCATCATGTGGTTAATCTCTTCTGCACCTCCTCCCCTTTTTCATTCACTTCTACTGTCACTCCAGACTTCTTTGGAACCATGTGTACGGGACTCACCCACCTACTATCGGAGATAGCGTATATAGTTCCTGCATTTAACCACTTTAAAATCTCTTTCTCAAGGACTTCTCTCATGTAAGGGTTGAGCCTTCTTTGATGCTCTCTACAAGGTCTAGATTCCTCTTCCAAAAATATCCTATGTTCACATTTTGAAGATGGAATTCCTCTAATATCATCAAACGTCCAACCTATGGCGTTCTTATGCTCTCTAAGTACCTTGAGCAAGTCTCCTTCCTGTTTAGGAGTTAGTGATGAAGAAATGATTACAGGTAGGGTTTTGTTCTCATCTAGATATGCATATTTGAGGGATGAGGGTAAAGGTTTTAGTTCTAGGCCTACCTCCACTGAAGGGGAGTCCATGATCTCTTCATCTAGCTCTCTACCCTCTACATGTGAGACATATTCCTTTATCACTTCCTCCTCTCCTTCATCTTCTGTACACAGTTTTAATTCTTCATTGCTTCCTAAGGGGCACTTCATCATTTTTGATATGTCAATTTGAACTCTCTCTTTCCCAATCTTAAATTCTACTGTCCCCTTCTCCCAATCCATAATTGTTTTCGCCGTGACTAAGAATGGTCTTCCTAAGATTATAGGAGCTAAACTAATGTTCCCCGATATCTTCACTTCAGTCACTATAAAATCTACAGGTATTTCACAGTTCTCTACAGTGATCATGACATCAGTTAACCTTCCCTCAGGTTTCCTAACAGTTCTGTCAGCTAGGAGTAAGTCCATATGTATTTCCTCCAACTCTCCAAACCCACACTCCTTGTATAAGGCTGTTGGAATGATACTTATGCTTGCTCCCGTATCTAATAAAACTTTAGAAAATGTGTTTCCTCCTATTTCACATGTAATGAAAGGCTCGGATCTCTCATTTTGATAGGGATGGCATTCAAAATGCTAGAGGCATTCTCAGAAAGTTTAACTACTTCCCTAGGCTTCCTAGTGATGCAAGCATCCTTAAGGTATTTCTTTAGGGAGGGTGCACACCTAAGCATGTCTTCTACAGTAACAGTCATGGTGGCTCTTTTAAAATTCTCTAATAACCTATGTTCATAATGAAGGACAGGTTTTTTTCTATTCAAAGCTGAAGGGTAAGGAACATCTTGCCCACTTGTAGAAGGTAGAGGTTCTTCCGCGTAGGGAAGATCCTCTCCTTCTTCCTCTCTTGGCTCATTCCCCTTCCTAGAATTCTCTCCAGAATTCTGATAAGGGTCCTGAAGTTCCTTTCCATTTCTCAACTTTGAGATTGCCAGAACTTCAGGATCTTCTCCATTCATCTCATCATGAGTGGAGTGTTGCACATGATGTAAGTTGCATGGGTTAATTACAGGTTTCGTTGGAAATTTATAAGATGTGCAAGGGAGTTCTGTAATTATACTTTGGTGATCAGAAGGTGCAGGCCTAAAGCTCTCCAACAGCTTCCTCATTTGTTCCTGGGATTCCAACATCTGCTTCGTCTGAAATTCCATCATGACCTGCATCCGCATCTCCATCTCCGCTCGCAACTTTTGGTTTTGCTTCTCTATCATATCTGAAATGACAGGGTGAAGGTAGAAAATCAGGTTGGTTGTGAGAGGGAACCTGATACTGATGCTGGGGCCTGGACTAGAACTTCTGTCTTTGTTGGAATGGAGGTTGAGCTGCCGGCTTACTCCCTTGGTGGAAGGTCTCTCCATTTGGAAAATTCGGCCTCTTTTGCCCTGCCCATGGTTGCTGCGGTTGGTTGAAGGCTTTCACCTCTTCTTCCATGGCTTGGCAGGCTCCGTCTTCATGTTCCCTGCTGAAACAGAGAGAGCAAATTTTGGCCTTAACGATGGGGGGGGGAGTTACCTAAAAAAACGTTCTTCGAGGTGGAGGTGAGCTCCTCCAATTTCTGGTTGGTTTCTCTTAAACCCGCTTGCAGCTCGCCCTCCTTAGCATTAACTTGCAGAACTCCTGCTCTCTTGGGCTGCAGGTTCCTCCCATTCTGACTTGCTCCAATCTCTTGCAGGTCAGTTTCTACAACTCTCTCCAAAATATCAAACACTTCATCCTCATATGCGATATAGAAAGTTCCCCCGGAGGCTAAGTTAACCTTATTTTTCATGAAATCTGATAAAGATTCATAGAAAATTTGGGCTAACTGACAGTGTTCAATTCCATGATGGGGACATTTCCTCAGCAAGTCATTGAACCTCTCCCATGACTCACTAAAAGCCTCACCTTCATGGGATGAAAGTTATGAATTTCTCTTCGGTAAAACTTAGTTTTAGAGAGAGGGTAAAATTTCTGCAGAAATTTTCCCTACATCTCTTCCCAAGAGTTGAACGTGATTCCTAGATTGCGATACCATGAAAATGCTTTAACTTTTAAGGTAAGAGGAAAATACTTCATTTTCAAAAATTCTGTAGATAGTCCAGGAACGTTTTGGGAAGAACATCTAATATGAAAATCATCGAGGAATTCTAAAGAATTCTGTTCAGGTAGTCTGTTAAATTCAGGTAAAGAATTAATCAAAGCATTATCATATATGAATAAAATACCTTCACCTATGTTCAGGTTGACATCGGTTTGTCGCAGGCTTCCCGACGGTGTCGACCTGTCCAGCATTGTTCTCCTTCTCTCATTCTGCTGATGCCTCTCTTCTGCCATTGTTTCCTGCTGAATTTCAGGTTCCGTAACTGTAGATTCTGGAGTTGCATCGCGTGCAACGTTCTCTGTAGATCTTTCACCAGCCCTTGAACAAGTCACTACCATAGAACTTTAGCAGAGAATTAGAAAGACAATAAGCTGATGATTTCAAGTCCTGCAGCTTTAGGAGAAGGAATTGAAGATAACTAAAAACACAGAAGCAAAAATTCTACTGTAATACCGTGCTCCCTGGCAACGGCGCCAGTTGATAAGCTCAATTTTAGTGGTTTTTACTGGTTATTTATCAGTTAATGCGTGTGAGGATTGAGCTTATACAACGAAATTTCTAACCTCACAGCTTAGGGCGAGTGAGGGTCGATCCACAAGGAGACGGCAAAAAAACAGCAGAAGAATTCTTTCTATCAAATCAGTTCTTTTAAATCTCAATACTCAAGTATAAACTCTGGTAAATGATCTTGACAAGCGACGAGTTTTCTGTAAAAGTCTCGGTGCAGCAAATCTTGATGAGATTTCCTTTCGAGGATTTGCCTTGCCCTTTGGGGCAATTTCACAAACACCAGCGGTGTTTGTGCATATGGCGCTGCGGCGTGGCTGCTGCTGGCGTGCGCGCAGGCATCTGCGCTGCGCATGCGTGCCTCACGCGGCAGCATTTGCAAGCAGCGGCGCCGCTTGTGACGCGCAAAGCGGTAGTTGCGGCGTGGGCAGCTGCTGCGCGAGCGTGCCTACGGCGGCGCTGCTGCAGCGCATTGTCGGCCGGCAGCTGCTGCAGCGGTGTGCTGCGCGCGCGGCAGCTGCTGCAGCGGCGCGCGTGGGCCTTCGCTGCTGGCGGGCGTGCGCACTACGCTGCTGCGAGCGTGTTTGCGCTCGGGCAGTTGCTGCGCACGCGCGCTGCTAGCAGCTTGAGCTCTGGCGACCTAGGTGAGGCCCGGGTCGCTTATGGTTTGGCTGCTGGCTGCGTGTGAGAATTTCTAGTGCAAATTCAGTAGAGAGCTGTAGATTTTTGAGGGAAAACAAGAAGTAGGATGAATTGAACAACCAAAAAAATTTAGATTAACTAAAACATAAACAACTCTGGTTGGAGAATGCTGAAGAACCTTGCAGGTATCTTCAAGCCCAACCGAGATTGTCCAAGAGGGAGAAGAATACAAAGCTGAACCAGCTCAATCACTCCGACTTCTTGTCACGTCCTGTCCGGCAAGTCGGCGATCTTCTTGAGCGGATACTCTTCAGCTTGCCTCTCCTCCCAGCTCCAATGGCTCATCAGCTACTAGAGGGTCTGCAGAACACCTTCTTCTCCAAGCCCTAGCTTCCCTAGAGAAAATTCTGGACAACCTCAAAATGAACTCTCAAGAGAGTATTTATAGGTTTCTCTTAACACATGCCCCGGGAGCATTTTCGGAATTTTCTTCTTCTTGAATTTTCGCCAACTCCTCTTGATTCTTGTCGTCCTCCTTTGGTTGTCTTAACCTGTTTCTGAACTTACTAACCAAAAAATGTCAAATATAATCCACTTGATTCGAAGAATCAAGTGGGGTTAGTAATTTTATAAAATAATACATATGCATGATAACTTACATGAATTAACTAAATATTCTTGGTGCTTTGATACCTAAAAGTCTAAATATTTGATGACTTATTGAGAGTCATCACCCGGGTAGATCACGGTCACTACTTGTCGCACGTCGATCGGACGTCGCCACTTTTGGCGACAGTTCCGCCTACCGGCCACACTATCGGGCTGCACCCACTCATTCCCGGGACCCATACGAGGAGACCCGGCACCACCTTGAGTGGCTCCGAGATACATAGTGGATTACGACCGCCCCCAACGTTGGGATTATACCCCCGACAATTCGTCTCGACCTAGGAGGCCCACGGCATATTCCCCTCACCGGGTGCGTGCTTATCCAGCACACTCCCCGTTGCCACCGAGACGACCTCAGCCCGACGGATACCCAGAGGAGCGGCCACCCTATCACCCGGCACCTCACCAAGACGTTTACTACGAGGATCGACCGGACCAATACAGCCCACCTGAAAGCTATAGATGTCAATCCCGAGATAGTCCTCCGTACTATCACGATGTGAGTTATCGACTCCGAGAGGAGGTACTCTCTCATCTAGGTTATCATGGGGATGTACATCCTCATTACTACCATGGATGACCCCGGGATCCTGAGGTGCCTCCACCTCACTACCACCTAAGAGAAGACTGGGAGCACTACTACGGAGAACGGCAAAAAACTCCCACCCCTCTAAATGAGTATCCTGCACACTATTACTACGACGACCGTTCCTATCCACCGGATAGGAACTACTGCCCGCATGAGAACCAGAGTTCTCGGCATCATGATGACCGAGGGCATCCTCACGAGATGGCCAACAACCCTAATCAGATACCGGTACCGAACTCTCCACGGTATCACCCCACTACCCGTCGCCCGGAGGCAGCCACATATGGTGGTAGTTCTGCCCACCCGCACTATTACGGGTCGGCGCACGTACCCGCACTTGGCCAATACCAGGAGCCTCTAGCACCATCCCGAGCGCCACCAAGGAGGCCTAACCCCTACCCACCTCATATACCACAGTCATCCTACTTACCATTTGCGCCCTCATTGAGTTGTGCGGCACACGAGCCCCCTGCACACCATTCAAGACAACCGACCAAGCTGACATCACGTGATTCATACATGTCACCTGCTCACTATGGACAGCCCCCTCCACTAGTGTCAAGTGCAAAAGAATCTGGGGAACCACTTAGCTCACAACATGTTAGGCAAACCAAGTGTGCCCATCATCAGCATGATGACATTGATAGGAGATGTCGAGACAATGCACCCACTAGAAAGATACATCTAGTGACTCCATTCATTACCTTAGCCCAACACATGATGCACCTTCATGGTTATCCCATCGATATGTCATCCGACCGTCGAACGTCACAATATAATGAAAGGAGACTCATTATAGAGGTACTATCGGGAGCCCACCGACCCGCCCCATTGCCAGATCCACCACCGCCTTCACCATTCCTTCGTCCTTTCGCTATCTCGCAGCCTCTGGGGCTCTTCTTCACACGCGTCCAAACAACTCACCCCTCAACGCGATTTCTAGTATTTTTAAATTTGCACTGGATTTATATTACATTCCAAGGAACGTACTGCAGTCCACCGTGGGTCTATACCCCCACATACTAGGATGTTTACCTCGCATGGATCGAGTTCACTGTTTGCCCAATGGTGAACCGTACTAGTTTGGCATTGTTTGAAACTAGACTATGGTCAATTACTTCATGGACACTAGATATCATTCATGTAGGTAATCATACTAACAGTTTGGATTTCATTCTTTGTACATGCATTAAGTAGTAGAACATGCATCATTGCATCCATTTGATTTTTTTTCTACATTGCATCCATGAATGAGCAGTATAAGGCGTCAGCGGGTAAGGGTCGTAGGTCCATGTCATTCTCTGAGGGAGAACTGGTCCTGGTCAGATTGAGGCCCGAGAGGTTCTCTCCTGGGGTCACTACGAAGCTCCATGCTCCTAGCGCCGGGCCTTTCCCAATTGCCCAACGGATCAACGACAACGCCTATGTCGTGAGCATCCCGCCAAATTGGATGATTAGTTCGACGTTAACGTCAGTGACTTATCCCAATACCAGCCTTCGCCACCCATCATCGATCACGTTCTTGATCCTTCCCATCACGTTCTTGAACCTTCCCATCTCGTTCTTGATCCGTCCCTTCACGTTCTTGACCCCCCCCATCTCGTTCTTGATCCTTCCCATCTCATTCTTGACCCTTCCCATCTCGTTCTTGATCCTTCCCATCTCGTTCTTGATCCTTCCCATCTCGTTCTTGATCCGTCCCATCTCGTTCTTGGTCCTTTCCCCATCTCGTTCTTGACCCTTCCCCATTACCATTCTTGAACCCTCAATTCTCCCACACTTCTTTCCTCTCGATTCTTGGCCCCTTGCCCTCGCCTCTCGTGCGACCACCCTTCCATCGTTCATCGCCCGGCACCCGCGCGAGAGGGTACCCCTCCCGCACGCCTCTCCGCCCCCCGCTGCAGGCGTCGCCTCGCCTCGACCACTCGCTGCGGCGATACGCGTCTGCTCGCTTGATCGCGTCGTGCTCCTCGCGCCGGCCCGTGCGAGCGCGCACCAAACACCTCCGTGCATGCCCGTCTGCTGCCACAACCTATGTCGTGGTCCCAAGGTCGGTTGACTTGATCACCTCCTGTGCTCATCAGTCCGACGTCCAAGCGATCTCGTCAGAGTCGTCGACCGACATGTTACCATCTACACCACATCACCTGCCAGAACAAGATTTGACGCCGTGGATTAGCGGGACTTAAGGTTAGTCTCGTCTCCCTTCCGTTTACCAGCATTATTATCTTTTCCAGTCTCGTCTTCCGCTATCGCGTCCTATGCCATTATTTTCATTACAATTCACGTATAGGATAGCCATCATCATCGAGTGTAGGAATTCTTGAGGTTGACGGATATTCTTTTGCCTAGACGCCGAACACTCCAGGGCCGTCGTACGGCCCTCATTGTCTAGACGTCTAGTTGATTTCACGGGTCATTGGGAGTTTGATCTAGGGATCATTCTTCTCTCGTTGACTGGCACGGCCGACACCGTTATCCATCGATTCTCTCTACTGCTCATCCGCTATTTTCCCGTGCATTGAATTACATCTCACGTCCTCGCATCATAATTCCTGTGATGTAATATGAGCCGATCGATCCCGGCCGACGTCGTATTACATCAATTCTACTTATCCGTTTCTTATTTCCTTTCATCGCTTCTCGTCTTTCATTTTGTCCTTGTAGTGAGCGGAAGGCCCATATGAGGACATCTTTCCCTCCCCTATGCTTTAGTGGGCCTAACACCCCTTATCTTCTCCCTTTTTATTTTTCTTTTCCTTTTGTGTGATGGGGGCCCATTTTCCTCTCTCCTATCAAGTTATAATGTGGAATTTGAAGAGTCACGTTCGTGGAGCAAGAATAAGAATAAAGGAGAAGAAGAAGAAAGAAGAAGAGGAAGAAGGAAGGAGGAAGAGAAAGGAGAGCGCCGCCGCCACTGGCTCGTACGTGGCCGCCGCCCTCGAGTAGTGCCACCGCTCTCCGCCAGCGCCGCCGTTCCCGTCTCTCACCGCCGCCCGACTACCTGCCCTCCCCGTTCATCACCACTGGCCTCGCTCATCGACCCCACGCCCAGCCGCCGTCTTCACATCGACACCCACCGCCAGATCACGTCACAGCCCGCCCTGCGCGCACCGCCGCCCGGCGGATCCTTGCCGAGCGTCCGCCGCGTCCTCGCCTCGTGACCGCTGCTGCTAGGCACCGCGAGAGACGACGTCCGCGCGCGACGTGTGCGCACCGACTGCACGCGCCAGCACCGCCAACCGCCCGGCACCACCCAGCGCCATCGCCGTGTTTTGCTCTGCCGGCTGCCGTCCTCCTAAATCGACACCGGCCGTCGGCCTTCCTACCGCTCACCCGATCGGCCGCCACCAACCTGCCCTGCTCGTTCATCACTGCCGTCACCCCTTTGGTCTCCCTACTGCCGCCGATCGACAGCGTCGCCACCCGAGTCCCGTGCGCCGCCAAGGCCGTGCCTGCCTGAATATCGTGATCGCCGGTGTGTCGCACCCGCCGAGCACTACAATCGCCCGCGCACCTCATCGCCTGCACCCAGCGCGCCGCCCGTGCGCCGTGCCGCCTGCGAGTAGCACCACCTGTGTGCGCGCCCACTGCGCGCTGTGCTCGCCCGCACGCCACACACACCGCCGCGTGCCCACACCTCCACGTGCATCACTGCCCAGCACCGTACCGCGGTGCCTACCCCGTGCATTGCCTCCACCATCACCCCCTTCACTCCTGCAGCATCAGCTGTCGATGCCATCGGCCTCCTATTATCTCCAGAACTCCATTGATACGAGTTATCTATCGCCAGCGCGACGAAGGTACTCCCCTTACCCTGCGCCCTTTACGTCTCTTACTTTCTTCAGTATACTTAAGTATTGCCCCCTCCGCGCTCGGGTTAGACATAGGTGAGCGAGACAGGTTGAGAAAACGACGAATCTTATACGAGAGTCTTACCTGCCCGGTACGAGTTGGGTTCTCCTGACGCGTGTGAGCATATCAGTGGGGTGTCCCCATTCGGCGACGTACTCGCCCTCGACCCTCTCGGGCGAGGTTCTGGAGGTCCGTTTGACCTCACTAGACGTGACCCCGTCAATCTCTAGAACGGCAAACACCGCTCTTCGGGGAACGCACGTACGACAGTAGGATACTCACGCATCACCGTCATCATACATACCTGTCCACTAGCATCCTCGAACGACATTGCCGATCGTCGTCCGATTGAGACCCTGACTCGATACCGAGCTGCTACCCTCGGTGTCGACCGGACGACGTCTTAACGACGTCCGGCATCAACATGCATGAAAATTTTTAATTTAGTGGAGGGAAGGGCTAGTGTTGACTCAAAGGCAGTATTAAAACTGATGTGAGTGAAGCTTCCTAAGCTATAGAGGGATACAAAACCTCTTTGGGGAAATAAGCTGCCGATCTACCAAGGACAGCATATGGGTGGTGGATAAGCGCCACTAAAAATTTAGAAATAAAGAAAAGCTGCACAAAAGTTGATATGTCATTCCAAGAAGGACAAAAATGCAGAAAAATGTGCAGTTAAAAAAAATTGAAAAGCAGTCTCCCATATGTTTGAGCCGATTGTATTATAGTTGTTAGTAAGGAGAAAATACTAGCACTGGTCTCCACGCCCTGTTCAGTAATGCGCTTGGGGTGTTAACTCAACCTTATTCCATATATATGTACTTACTTATATGTATTTCATAGGTCAGAAGTGCATTTAGTTTTGGTTAAGGCTGAAATATATCTTTTGGGAAGTTATCTGAAAGCTGACCATCTTCGATTCACAGAGGACTTCTCTTGATGAGCTAAAAGCAGGAGCTATCAAAAACAAGGAATCAATGATTGATCATCATTTCTCTTTACCTATGTTTCATTACTATGGGACTAGTAATGATCTAAGTTGGGGGGTATTTGATGAACATAGTTTTATCATAAATTATGCCATCATTTACACATATATATTATCATGAAATGACAAGAGTTTATGTTTTATTGCTCATTATAAGTTTCTTCTGACTAACCCCATGGATTAGATCTCATCTTTATTTAAATAAGTACAGATACTTAGTTGGAGATAATGCACATGGATCAAGGAAGGCGCCTTGACCAAGTCAAAGATCAGTTATGGATCAAGAACGGCACCTGGACAAAGTCAAATGGCAGTTATGCATAAAAATGAACCAAGTCAAATGGCGATCATAAGTCAAGCTGGACCATTCAAATGATCCAAGCAGTTTAAAGAGAAGAGATCCTATAAATACTCTCTCAAAAACAATGTTCAGTTTTGTCTAGAATTTTTGTTTTGGAGAAGAAGAGTTTTTTGAATTCGAGATTCTGTAGACCCTCTATTGTTGATGAGCAATTGAGTCAAGTGAAGAAGCAAGCTGAGAAGATTCTAAGGAAGAGCATTGCCTAGCCGTGGACGGGTGTGACACAAGGTAAATGTAATTTCTTAGGATTCAGCAATAGTTGAATCACTCTTGAGACACATTAAGTTGGGTTAGAAATTTAGATTTCTAACTTATCCAATTAGATCTGTTTAAAACTGTTCTTAGATCTGTGTATTTGAGTTAGTTGTTGTTGCACAAAATTGTGCACGACAACTAACCATAGCCGCAACCATCGCCGTACACATTTGTGCGCAGTTGTGCGCCATCACACACAACCAGCGCACAAGTTGTGCGCGGCTGTAGCCACTGCTGCACGCACTTGTGCGCAGTTGTGCGCCATCACACACAACCAGCGCACAAGCTGTGCGCAGCCACATGCTGCTTCCGCTCACGCCACGCGCAGCGTGCAGTGGCGGACTGCCGCTGCACACATTGTGCACAGCCGCTGGCCGCTACTGCACATAGCCGCGTGCGGTAGCGCGCTGATCAGCCGCCGCTACTGTGCACAGCTGCGCGCAGCCGCGATCAGCCACCGCACAGCGATGCGCGCGATAGCACATAGGTACCACAAAACGTGGACAGATCTGAGACTTAGTCCAGATCTGTCTAAAATTGAGATTAATAAATATCAAATTGAAATTTAAAAATTAAAACTAAAGAATATAATTAATAAAAATCTTAGTTATTGATCCAATCTTAAACCTGTTTAAACTTTAAAATAAATATTGAATCAAGAAAATAAAACAGAAAATATTGAATTGAAATAATTAAACTAGCCTGCTCCTTGTGGTTCGACCCTTACTTACCCTAGGTTAGTGAGGTAAATTAATTGTTGAATAATCTCTAAACCTCACATATTGATGAACTAGATTAAATCCTAAAAATATTATCACTCTCTCCATCACTCTTTTTCTCTATCGGACCCCTTCTCTTATTTGTCCCTCTCTCTCAAGTTATTTCTCTCAATCATCTCTCTTTCTAGTTCTCTTTAGATTTCTCTCTCTCTCGGCGAGCATCCTCTCTAACTTTATCTCTCTATCACGCCCCCTTTCTCTCTCCCTCAACCTGCTCCCTCTCCTTCTGTTCCCTAACTCTTCTCTTGCCCACACGCCTATCATTCACGCTCTCCTTCTCTATTCTCTCTCATTCTATTTCCCCTACTTTCTCTCACTCTATCGTCTCTATTTTCTCCCGTTGTCTCCCACCTACACGCTTGTTATAACTAGATCTCTCTGTCTCTGTCTGTTATTGATCCCTCTCTTATTAAAGCCTTCTTTCTTCCTCTCACAATCACACTACTCTTCCTCTGACTCTCTCTCTCTCTTTCTCTCCCTTTTAAACCCCTCTCTCTCTCTCTCCGGGCCACGTCTGCGATCCGTCCTGCATCAGATAGAGATAGTGATAGAGATAGAGATAGAGATTGAGACGTACAGATAGTTAGAGATACAGACAAAGATAGAGATAACGATAGAGATAGGGATAGAGATAGAGATAGAGATAGAGATAGAGATAGAGATAGAGATAGAGATAGAGATAGAGATAGGGATAGAGATAGAGATAGAGATAGAGATAGGGATAGAGATAGAGATAGAGATAGGGATAGAGATAGCGATAGAGATAGAGATACATGTAGAGATAGAGATAGAGATAGAGACATATATAAATATAAAGATAGAGAAAGAGATAGAGATAGAGATAGAGATAGAGATAGAGATAGAGATAGAAATAGCGATATAAATAAAGATAGAGATAGAGATAGATATAGAGATAGAGATAAAGATATAGATAGAGATACCGAAAGAGAAACATATAAAGATAGTGAGAAAGATAGAGATAGAGATAAAGATAGAGATAAAGATAGAGATAGAGATAGAGATAAAGATAGAGATAGAGATAGAGATAGAGATAAAGATAGCGATTGAAATAGAGATAGAGATTCAGATAGAGATAGAGATAGAGATAAAGAGAGCGATAGAGAGAGAAATAGAGAAAGAGATAGAGATAGAGATGGAGATAGATATAGAGATAAAGATAAAGATAGAGATAATGATAGAGATAGAAATAAAGATAGAGATTGAGATAGAGATACAAATAGAGATAGAGATAAAGATGGAGATACAGGTAGAGATAGAGATAGGATAGAGGTAGAGATAGCCATAGAGATAGAGGTAGAGATAGAGATAGAGATAGACATAGAAATAGAGATAAAGATAGAGAGAGAGATAGAGATAGCGATAGAGATAGAGATAGAGATATAGATAGATATAGATGTAGACATAGAGATAGAGATCAAGATAGACATAGATATAGTGATAGAGATAGAGATAGAGATTCAGATGAGATAAAGAAAGTGGAAGAGTTAGAGATAGAGATAGAGATACAGAGAAAGATAAAGATAGCGATAAAGATAGACATAGACATAGAGATAAAGATAGAGATAGAGATAGAAATAAGGATATATAAAGATATAGAGGTAGAGATAGAGGTAGAGAAAGATTTATATAGAGATAGAGATAAAGATAGAGATATAGATTGAGATAGCGATAGAGATAGAGATAGAGATAGAGATAGAGGTAGAGATAGAGATAGAGATAGAGAGATATATAAATAGAGATAAAGATAGAGATAAAGAAGGAGATAGAGATAGAGATTGAGATAGAGAAGGAGATAGAGATAGAGATATAGAAAGAGATAGAGATAGAGATCAAGATAGGGATAGAGATAGATATAGAGATAGAGATAGAGAAAGAGATACAGATAGAGATACAGATAGAGATAAAGATTGAGATAGAGATAGAGATAGAGATTGACGTAGGACGACTACGGGGTGTAAGACTATGGAATAGATGACGAAGGACGGTACGACGGGATAGACGGGACTGACTACGAGAAGGTGGACGGCTAAGGATCAAACGGATATTGGAGGGATAAAACAACCACAGAAATCACACAGTCAGAATCGGACTTTAAAACTGATGAAAATCCGATGGTGCAGCTCTGACCCTTATCGAGGGCGGGAGTACTGTCTTCTCCCACCGCGATGATGACAAGCACCAAAATCAATATGACGAATTCGTGTCGCGAAGAAACACTCGACAAGAAGAGAGAGGAGGTAGAAAACCCAAACCAAATCTAAGTCTGACGGCGGTGGAAATTTCTCGAGAAAATACTGATTGGAGAACACTTCGACACCAAAGAGTTCAGGCATACCTCTGCACCTTAGTGCGTGAAGAGGCTGCTGGAAATTCTAGCGTTATGGGGCGTGTGGATGTATGAGCTTCCAACGGCGACCGAGATAGACGGGTAACGCACACGAACACGGTCCGACTTGGCGGGGTGATCCACGTCCTGAGGCGGCTTTGGTAGAGGTTTCCAGGGGCGGCCTAGGGCTGCCCTGTTTGGGCGGCCTTGGTCATTCTTGGGCGGCCCTGGTAAGGGCTGCCTGAGGGCGAGCTGGGGGCACCCTTGGGCGACCTGACAGGGCTGCCAAGGGGCGGCCTGGGGTTGCCTTGTTTGGCGGCCTTGGCAGGGTTGCCTGGGGGCGGCCTGGGGCGCCCTTGGGTGCCCTTGGCGGGGCTGCTAAGGGGCGGCCTGAGGCATCCTTGGGTGGCCTTGGCGGGGCTGCCTGGGGGCGACCTGGGAGCACCCCTAGGCAGCCTGGCAGGGCTGCCAAGGGGTGGCCTAGGGCGTCCTTGGGTGCCCTTAGCGGGGCTGACTGGGGCGACCTGGGAGCGCTCTTGGGCGGCATGGCGGGGCTGCCAAGGGGGGGCCTAGGGTTGCCCTCTTGGGCAGCCTTGGCGCTACTGCCTGGGGCGGTCTAGGGGTGCCCTTGGGTGGCCTGGCGGGGGGCTGCTAGGGGGCGGCCTGGGGTTGTCCTATTGGGCGGCCTTGGCGTTGTGGCCTGGGGGCGGCTTGGGGGCGCCCTTGGGCGGCCGTGGCGGGGCGGCTAAGGGGCGGTTTGGGACGTCCTTGGGCTGCCTTGGCGGGGCTGTCTGGGGGCAACCAGGGGGCGTCCCTAGGTGGGACGACCTGGGTTTGGAGGAAGAGAGAGAGGAAATACCGAGGAGGGAGGGAATAGGAGAGTGTGAGAGGGTTGGAAGAGAGGATGGAAAGGCCAACGTCGTAAGGTGACGGCGGCGGCGGCGACGGCTAGGGTTAAGAGGGGTAAGGGAGGCTGGGCAGTCCTCCAAGAAGAGTTAAAAAAAACTCAATTCTTGAAATTATGACTACCTAATGTTTCTTGAAAACAATGGCCTATATATAGGCCTTGGAGGAAAGAGAAATTGACGAGAAAGTAAAGACGTGCGCCGTGTCACGACAAAGGGCAGTTGTGGATCTGCCTTTGGCGTCGTGTCACGACAAAGCGCAGGTGGAGACGCGCTAGTCGACGGTTGCGGTGTGTTGACTTTGGTGTTGACTATGGTTGACCATGGCGGGTTGACTTCGATTGACTTCATTGTCGGCTCCATAGCAGGCGTGTTGACTCCGGTTGATCGTGGTGACGCGTTTGACGGCGATGTGTTGGCGTCCTCGCCATCAATTTCCCGGGGTGCGGAGAAGTCGACTCCGTCGAGTAGGCATCTGAATGCTCCAGCGAGATCACCAAGTTGGGGCGCAGGCGAGTCAGGTCTTCCTCTGTAATCCACGTGTCGTCCGTCGATGCTTTGCCCTGCCAACGAACAAGAAACTTCCGCACCGTTCCACCTTTGGTGAAGGTGATTACTTCGTCCAGTATCTCCTCGATGATTTCATGCTAGTTAGAGGGTAGTGATGGGGGAGTGGACAAGTCAAACTCGCTCACCAGAAAGTCCGAGGGTAGAACGGGGCCATTAGATGAAGGAGGTGGGGCTTTGAACGCGACTAAATCCGAGATACTGGAAGTGGTGCGTATTCCCCACGAAGAGGGTATGTCGACGGCATAGGCATTTTCCCCAACTCGTTTGAGGATCAGAAACGGCCCAGCACTACGAGCATGAAGCTTAGTAGCCCATTTGGAGGAAAATCTTTCCGTCCTAATCCTCACCATCACCATTTCACCTTCTTTAAATTCACGAAAACGACGGTGAAAATCTGCGGACTGTTTATGTGAGGCGTTACTATTTATGATACGTGTACGGATTTCCTCATGCAGACTTCTAATATGATGAGCAAACTCATGACTGTCATCTGAGACTCTAGCATGTGGTAACATAGGTATGAGGTCGGTAGGGGTACGAGGAAGATGACCATGCACAATCTCAAATGGACTCATACTGGTAGTACTGTTGACTAACACGTTGTAAGCTAATTCGGCACGCGGAATGACAGAATCCCAAGACTTGAGGTTGTCTCCTACCAGCGATTGTAATAGGTTGCTGATGCTCCTATTAACAACCTCGGTTTGCCCACCAGTTTGGGGGTGAAAAGCCGTGGAAAATTTGAGTTTTGTTCCCAAAAGATGCCAAAGAGTTTTCCAAAAGTAGCTAGTGAATCGGACATCTCTATCCGACACTATGCTTTTTGGAAGTCCATGGAGACGTACTACTTCATTGAAAAATAGTTGAGCGACATGAGAAGCATCAGAAGTTTTAAAGCAGGGAATGAAATGAGCCACCTTTGAGAAACGATCCACAACCACCATGACGTTTGTTCGTCATGGCGTTTGTTCGTCCTCGGAAGCCCTAGCACAAAGTCGATGCTTACATCCTAATGGCGAGGACGCCAACATATCATCGACGAACGCATCACCAGGGTCAACCGGAGTCAACACGCCTGCTATGGACCACAGTCAACCGGAGTCAACCGAAGTCAACCCGCCACGGTCAACCGGAGTCAACACTAAAGCCGGCACGCCACAACCGCCAACTAGCATGTCTCCACCCGCGCACGTCTCTACGCGCATCATGACATGACGCTAAAGGCAGATCCACAACTGCCCTTTGGCGTGACAGGGCGCACGTCTTTACTTTCTCGTCAATTTCTCTTTCCTCCAAGGCCTATATAAAGGCGATTGTTTTCAAGAAACTCTTCAGCAGTAATAATTTAAATAATTGAGTTTTGTTTAACTCTTCTTGGAGGACTGCCCAACCTCCCTACCCCTTTGAACCCTACCCGTCACCGTCGCCGCCGCCGCCCTTGCCGTTGCTGCCTCGCGATGTCGGCCTCTCGCCCCCTCTTCTTCCTCTTTCGCCATCCTCTCTCCCTCTCCTCTTCTCTTTCTTTCCTCTCTCTCCCCACCCTCTCTCTCTCTCTCACCGAGGCCGCCCAGCCAAGCCGCCCAGGCCGCCCTGCCAAGCCGCCCAGGCTGCCCTAGCCGAGGCCGCCCAAGCTGCCCCGCCAGGATGCCCAAGCTGCCCCAGACAGGCCACCCAGAACGCCCCAACCGAGGCCACCCAGGCCGCCCCGCCAGGAAGCCCAGGCCGCCCAAGCCAAGGCCGCCGAGACCTCGCGCGAGGGATGCCCAGGGCGGCCCCAGCCAAGGCCGCCAGGATGCCCAGGATTCCCCAGCCAAGGCCGCCCAGGTAGCCCTGTCTGGACCGCTCTGAACGCCCCGGCCGAGGCCACCCAGGCCACCCCGCCAGGACGTCCAGGCCGCCCCAGCCAGGGCCGCCCAGGCCTCCCGCCAGGGACGCCCAGGCCGCCCCAGCCCAGGCCGCCGATGTTATGACACCATGTTTGGGATTACCTTTGATTGATCACCCTCACCCATATTTTGTGTCTTGGATCGCGCATCGCGTGCGCGGGTGTTTGCCTACGCTTGACTCTGCGACCATGACATCTGCACTCAACCAGGGCCGTTCAACGCCCGGAATGCCCAGCATTGTCCTCGTCCGGTAGGCCGCTCAACGCCCGGATTCGCCCAGCCTCGTCACGATCAGAATTTTCTGCATCCTCTTCACGCACTACGGTGCTGAGGTACACCTGAACTCTTTGGTGTCTAAAGTGTTCTCCGTCCAGTGTTTTCTCAAGAAGTTCCCACCGCCGTCAGAGTTAGTTTTGGTTTGGATCTCCACCTCTTCTCTCTCTCTTTCCCGAGTGTTTCTTCGCGACGCAAATTTGGGTATTGATTTCGGTGCTTAGGCATCGTCGCGATGGGGGAAGACTGTACTCCCACCCTCGATAAGGGTCGGAGCTGCACCACCAGATTTTCATTGGTTTTAAAGTCCGAATCTGACCGTGTGAATTTTTGTGGATTGTTTTATCCCTCCCTACAGATCCATTTCCCATCATCAACCCATCCCTCTCCTTAGTCGCCCTTTTCCTCTGTCGTCCTACGTCAAATTGGTATTAGAGCCTAACTTGTTAGCCCAGTTGTTTCCACCATCGTAGACGTCTACATTCATCATCATCTGTCAGTCCCATTGCATGGATTTGCGTTCAGGCAAATGAGTCGTCGCTCCGATGACAGACCAACCACAAGACGGTCGTGAGGTGTCCATCCCTGTCCATGAGTTGTCATCGTCCGCACCACCGACCTCCTCTTGAGGGGACATCGATCGTGTACTAGACGTTGTCCAGAACGGTTTTCGTGATGTCAATACACGAATTACAAATATGGACAATCGTCTATCTAGTTCGATCGATGCAGTGACCGAACGAACTTATCAACTCAAAAATAGAGGTCTGGATCGACATCGCCGTGATCGCGAGAACCACTATTCCCCAGATCCTACATCTCGAGATCGTGATAGGAATCATCGCGACATTGATGATCCTATACGACCCGAGGATAGATCCGAAAGCCGAAATCAGAATCTTCTAGAGCGAAACGATCGATTCCTCCGGATATTCGCAATCTAGTTCATGATAAAAATCGTTGAGACGATTACTTTCCGCCTAAGCCTAGGACCCCAGGCCAGCATAGGAATTGCCCTGAAGGCGCGGCACCACCCGAGACCGTCGAGCCATCGCACGAGGAGCCAGCATCGTCATCGAGCCCACCACCGACACGTGTCCAGCTGACACGACGAGCCGCTGTAGCGACGCGCGACCCCGAGTTCAGATATTCGGCATGACCCACGCGCCACCTCATCGTCGGAGCATCCTACTTATCCATTTCTTTTTGTTCTCTTTTCCTTTTCTTTTCTCATCGCCGTTTCCCTTATTGTCATGTAGCGAGGGGAAGAGCCCATATGAGGACGTCTCCCCCTCCCATGGGCCTGACTACCCTCATTCTCCCCTTTATCTTCCTTTTTCTTCTTTCTTTGTTTATTGTTTAAAGGGGGCCCATCTTCACCCATCCTATATAAGGAGGGGGTGGGCACCCAAGACAGTCACTCTTGAATTGGAAGTTTTATCACGGAAGTTGAAGAGTCATATCGTGAGAGGAAGAAAGAAGAAGAAAGGAGAAGAAGAAGAAAGAAGAAGAAGAAGAAGAAGAAGGAGAGGAGAAGAAGGAAGAAGATCACCGTCGCGCCGTCCCCTTCCTACCGCCCGCTCCTCGCCAGACCCCCATTCCTCTCCCAGACCCGACCGCTCCGCCGTCGCTCGGTGCCACGGTCATCTTGCCATCGTCTTCCCGTGTCGGGAACGACGTATCGCCATTCCCTGCCGCCGAGATTGGACCACGGCACCGTCGACCTGCGCCTGGTCAACGTGTCGCCGTCCTCTCGCACCCTAGGGCGTCGCCCGCCGCTCGCAGCGCCAGAGCCGTCGCCCACCGTCATCTCGCCTCCAGACTGTCGCGCCGCCGTTTCGCGCCGCCAATACCGCTACGGCGTCCATCTCTCGCGCCAAGAGCGTCGTGCTACCGCCATCTAGTGCCAACGCTGCTGCTGACCGACCGAGATAGATCTGAGGAGCAGATACCATCAGGTTCGGATTCATCCCGGCGACGAATGGAAGACCGCCTTTAAGATAAAGGACGATTTATATGAGTGGAGAGTCATGCCATTCGGCCTCTCCAACACGCCTAGTACTTTCCAGCGCCTCATGAATGAGGTACTACGCGCGTTTATAGGGAAGTTCGTAGTCGTGTACTTTGACGACACCCTCGTCTATAGCCGATCGAAAGACGAGCACCTCGACCACCTCCGGCAGGTATGCACGGTCCTGCAACGCGAGCAGCTATACGCTCACCCAAAGAAGTGCAGCTTCCTCACTTCGGAGGTTGCCTTCCTCGGCTTCATCGTCTCGGCCCAGGGCATTGCCACCGACCCGGAGAAAATTTGGGCCATCATGTCGTGGCCGACACCGGCCAATATGCACGATTTTAGGAGTTTCATAGGTCTCGCGACCTTCTATAGGCGATTCATTTGGAACTTTAGTTCCGTCACGGCACCCATCACCGACTGCCTCAAGGAGGAGTCGTTCGCTTGGACACCGGCAACATAACGAGCTTTCCAGTAGATAAAGCCCATGATGACCCAAGCGCCGGTACTACGCCTTCCCGACTTCAGGAAGGTATTCGAGGTCACATGCGATGCTTCGGGCATCGGAATCGGAGGCGTCCTCAGCCAAGAGGGTCGCCCAGTCGAGTTCTTCAGCGAGAAGCTGAACGACGCCAAGCTGCGTTACTCCATGTATGACAAGGAGTTCTACGCCGTCATATAGGCCTTACGGTATTGGCGGCACTACCTCCTATCCTCGGAGTTTGTACTCTTTTCGGACCACGAGGCGCTCAAGTATCTGCACTCACAACAAAAACTAAGTGACCGACATGCCAGGTGGGTCAAGTACCTACAAGACTACACGTTCGTCATCAAGCACAAAAAGGGCAAGGATAACGTTGTCACCGATGCCTTTAGCAGGAGAGCCCATGTGCTAAACGCCATGAAGCTGACAGTCCTAGGGTTTGAGACTGTCCGAGATGGGTACGACAGCTGCCCCGATTTTAGCCCTATCATCGCTGAGGTCCGATGAGGGCCGCCCCAAGACTATAGGGACTTCGTCCTCACTGATGGATATCTGTTCTATAAGAACAGATTATGCATGCCATGCACGTCGCTGCGTGACTTCCTCACTTGGGAATGTCACGCTGGAGGACTTAGCGGTCATTTTGGCAGCGACAAGACGATCGCAGCCGTAGGATACCAGTTCTACTGGCCTTCTCTGAAGCGCGATGTCGGCAACATAGTTGCCCAATGCCGTGTATGTGCCTTGGCCAAGCAGGTCAAGAAGAGCGCTGGACTTTATACTCCACTATCGACGCGCAAGCGTCCGTGGGATGACGTGAGTATGGACTTCGTCTTGGGATTACCTCGCACCGCAAGGCACCACGACTCCATCATCGTAGTCGTGGATAGGTTTTCGAAGATGGCCCACTTCGTGCCTTGCGCAAAGACATCGGACGCCGTGAAGGTCGCCCAGCTCTTCTTCCTAGAGATCGTGCGCCTTCACGGCCTACCATCCTCGATCTTGTCCGATCATGATGTACGCTTCACAAGCTACTTTTGGAGGACCTTGTGGAGTCTTTTGGGCATGAAGCTCAAATTCTCGACTGCCTACCATCCGTAGACCGACGGTCAAATGCAGGTAGTCAATTAGAGTTTGGGCAACCTTCTCCGTTCCCTAGTTGGCGAACACCTCACGCCGTGGGATCTCATCATACCACGCGCTGAGTTCGCATACAACTCCTCGGTGAACCGTACCACGGGGTTGAGCCCATTCGAGATCGCCTACGGCCAGGCACTCCGTCGACCTTTGGACCTAGATCCTGTAGATCTGCATGTTAGGGTTTCCGAAGACGGCCTTGCATTTGCCCAGCATATTTCTGCATTACATCATCGCATTCATGATAGGATCACGCAGCAAAATGCATTGTACAAGCAAGCCGCCGACTTGCATCGCGGACCTAGAGCATTTGACGTGGGAGACTTAGTGATGGTCAGACTTAGGCAGGAGAGGTACTCTCCCGGGACGGCTATGAAGCTACATGCTCGTAGTGCCGGCCTGTTCCTGATCCTCCAAAGAGTGGGCGACAATGCGTATGTCGTCGAGATTCTACCCACTTGGGGAATAGGCTCAACATTCAATGTGGCGGACCTAGCTCCGCATCGGGCTCCTTCTCATCCCCCAGACCCAGCCTCTCTAGACACCATCAGTGTGAGTGAGTTTGCCGCGACCACTCCCCCGATTGTTTCACCCGATAGGCACGAGGCAATCAATTGTGTACTGCAGGAGGTAATTGACCATGCAGGTGAGGGAATATCGAGGAGGTTCCTGGTGCGTTGGGCGGGACGGACTTGCGCGGACGACACGTGAATTACAGAGCAGGAGCTCCAGTGCCTTCGGCCAAACCTTCTTCACCCGCTACCGCTCATCCACCGTGACTCGCCGGAGTCGAGTCCTTCCCACCCCGGGAGGGTTGATGGAGCGGCACCGCCTGAGATCGTCAAGCCGTCACACGAGGAGCCAGCAACGTCATCGAGCCCACCATCGACACGTGTCCAGTCGACACAATGAGCCACCGCAGCGACGCGCGACCCCGAGTTCAGATATTCGGGATGACGCACGCGCCACCTCATCATCGGAGCATCCCACTTATCCTTTTCTTTTTGTTCTCTTTTCCTTTTCTTTTGTCATCGTCGTTTCCCTTATTGTCGTGTAGCGAGGGGAAGAGCCCATATGAGGACGTCTTCCCCTCCCTGGGCCTGACTACCCTCATTCTCCCCTTTATCTTCCTTTTTCTTCTTTCTTTGTTTATTGTTTAAAGGGGGCCCATCTTCACCTATCCTATATAAGGAGGGGATGGGCACCCAAGACAGTCACTCTTAAATTGGAAGTTTTATCGCGGAAGTTGAAGAGCCATATCGTGAGAGGAAGAAAGAAGAAGAAAGGAGAAAAAGAAGAAAGAAGAAGAAGGAGAAGAAGAAGGAGAGGAGAAGAAGGAAGAAGCTCGCCGTCGCGCCATCCCCTTCCTGCCGCCTGCGCCTCGCCGTACCCCCGTTCCTCTCCCAGACCCGACCGCTCCGCCGTCGCCCGGTGCCAGGGTCATCGCTCCGTCGTCTTCCCGTGTCGGGAATGACGTATCGCCATTCCCTGCCGCTGCGATTGGACCACGCCGCCGTGGACTTGCGCCTGGTCAATGGGTCGCCGTCCTTTCTCACCCCGGGGCGTCACCCGCCGCTCACGGCGCAAGAGCCATCGCCCATCGTCATCTCACCCCCGGACTATCGCGCCGCCGTTTCGCGCTGCCAATACCGCTACGCTGCCCATCTCCCGCGCCAAGAGCGTCGTGCTGCTGCCATCTAGCGCCAACTCTGCCGCTGACCGACGGGTGCTGCCGCACCGGCCCGGGCTGTGACCGCGCCGCGCAGCGGTCAATACGCAACCCCCGCCCGCTGCGCGTTGTGCAGCTCGAACGCTGCACCAGCCGGCGCCGCCTCGCCCCTACCGCATCCGCCAGCGCTGCTTTGTCTCAGCCGCGCCTGCCAGTAGCACCCTTGGTGAACGACGCGACACCCGTAGCGCATATTAACTGCGCTCGTCGGTGCACCGTGCACTACTTGCAGCGCCTACTGGTAGTGCCAACCGGTGCCTACGCGGCTGTTGTGTGCCATCGCTCGCGCGACGCGCCCACCACCCATGCTCCTTGCGACGCTAGAGCCCCCCCCCATTCCCGTTTACACCTACGACACCACCCCTCCGCACCAGTCAATCACCGGCGCCCTCGTCAGTTCCTCCTCCGGATTCAGTTGGTACGAATAACCCGTCGCCAGCGCGACGAAAGGTACCCCTTCACTTTGCCCCTTTACATCTCTTACTTTCTTCAGTGCACTTTCGAATTGCCTCCTCCGCGCTCGGGTTAGATAGGTGAGAGCAAGACAGGTTGAGAAAAAAATGTAATTACACGAGAGTCTTACCTGCCCGTTACGAGTCAGGTTCTCCCGACGCGTGTGAGCACTTCAACGGGGTTTCCCCGTTCGATGACGTACTCGCCCTCAACCCTCTCGGGCGAGGTTCAGAAGGTACGTCCGACCTCACTCAAAGTGATCCCGTCATTTCTCTGGAACGGCATCTTCCGCTCGTCGGCGCACGCACGTACGACACATAGGACTTTCACATCGCACGTCATCATTATTACCTGTCTGTTAGCATTCTCGGACGACACTAACACTTGACGTCTGAGTGAGATCCTGATTCGATACCGAGCCGTTACCCTCGGTGTCGACCGGATGATGTCTTGACGACGTCCGGCATCACGCCCCCCCCGGAATGATCCCTATCCACTGATGGATAGAGCCCCGGTACTTGCTGGAAATCGCCCACTTCGGGACGATTACCATCCACCGGAGGAGAGGATTACAGAGCGCGATAGGAATCATCCTCCTCGGAATGATCCTTATCCGCCTAATGATAGATATCGCGGATGGAACGGGAATCGTCCGGATAGGAATGATCCTTTTCCACCCGAGGATGTGGTTCCCCCTCGCGATCACCGCCGTGTGGATCACGACAACCAATGGCAGCAGATTCAGCGTAGCCTCAAAGTCGATGTTCCATACTACGAGGGATCTAGGGACCCTAAGGAGTATCTTTATTGGGAATCCAAATTGAATAGTAATTTCAAGTGGTACAATATGCTAGAATGGCAGAAAGTCTAGTACGCCGAGATGAGATTAGGAGGGCAAGCAAAAATCTTTTGGGAGAATCTTGAATTTTTGATTTATAATCGCCGTGAGGCACCCATAGATACTTGGCCCCAAATGAAGGACAAACTACGTGAGAAGTACGTTCAACTAGCTTACTTAGACAATCTCCTAGATCAATGGCATAAACTACAGCAGGGTAGACGTCTGGTCTTTGTGTACATTACCCAATTCGAGGAATTCTACATGAGATGTCGTGTCGAGAAGAACCCTCGAGTCATTATTTCTTGCTTTAGAACAGGTCTTAACCCTTATCTTGAGACGGAACTGCTAGTCCGTAAAGCCACCACCCTAGAGCAGGCTTACCAAATTATAGAAGACCTAGAGCTCTGTCAGAATTTATATCATTCTCCGTGTACCATCGCCCTGCTCTCACCGATCGGTCGCACCTATATAATCCTTCTTATTCTAACCGTGCGACCCAGCGTCATCCTCCCTTAGCTCTCCCGGCACCACCACCACCAGTTCCTACCCCTACTCGTACTCCCACCAAACATCATCCACCCGCTCCGACTCAATCATCGACTACGCCGAATACTCGTACCTCACCCTCCCTTGCGTCTACCGCTAGGGGCCCTCCTCAACCCAATTCTGCACAACTCGGTCCTTCCGGCTTGACTTGTTTTAAATGCCAAGGTCGAGGTCGTAGAGCTTCCCAATTCCCTTCATGAGCCTTGTACATAGGACAAGAGCCCCTCGATAGCGACCCTACCCTCGATGAACCACCTATAGATGAGGAGTATCGAGTTGAGAGCTATGTTGTTGATGAATTAGTGAGTTTCATTGGCATCATAGACTGTCCACCGTCTCTTCCTCGTCACGACCCATCTATGTCAGTTAGGGAAATTGTCCCTTGCAACCTTACTCAGCCTACCACCAATAATTCTGCATTGAGGACAACCATATTTTACACAAATTTTAAAATTGGTGATAAGATGTGTAAGACGATCGTAGATAGTGGTAGTTGTATTAACGTCATCTCCGATGTTATGACATCACGTTTGGGATTACCTTTGATTGATCACCCTCACCCATATTTTGTGTCTTGGATTGTGCGCGCGGGTGTTCGCCTACGCTTGACTCTGCGACCACGACATCTGCACTCAACCAGGGCCGTTCAACGCCTGGAACACCCAGCATCGTCCTCGTCCACTGGGCTGCTTGACGCCCAGATTCGCCCAGCCTCGTCACGATCAGAATTTTCCGCATCCTCTTCATGCACTACTGTGCCAAGGTACTTCTGAGCAATTTGGTGTCGAAAGTGTTCTCCGTCCAGTGTTTTCTTGAGAAGTTCCCACCGCTGTCAGAGTTAGTTTTGGTTTGGATCTCCACCTCTTCTCTCTCTCTTTCCCGAGTGTTTCTTCGTGACGTAAATTTGGGTATTGATTTTGGTGCTTAGGCATCGTCGCGGTGGGGGAAGACAATACTCCCGCCCTCGATAAGGGTCGGAGCTGCACCACCAGATTTTCATCAGTTTTAAAGTCCGAATCCGACCGTGTGAATTGTTTTATCCCTCCCTACAGACCCATTTCCCATCATCAACCCATCCCTCTCCTTAGTCGCCCATTTCCTCTGTCGTCCTACGTCACATCCTCCCAAGGTTTCTGAGGGACCGGTAGTGGGGTGTAAAGGCCGGTGTTCTGTTTGGCCTGCTTAGGGAGAGCACATACATGACATTGGAAAACTATATTCGCTACGTCTCACTTTAGGGAGGTCCAAAAGAATCGATGCTCGACCATAGCTATGGTTTTATCCCTCCCAAAATGACCACTAAGGCCTCCGGCATGCGTCTCCCATACAAGGAAAGCCCTAAGAGAGGACTAGGGAATGCATAGGCGATGTTCATAAAATAAGAATCCATTTTCTAAAATATAATCTTTGTATTCAGGATTCGGATAGTTGCCTAAAGTCTGTAGAATGGGAGCAAATTCTGGGCAATCAGGATATAGGTCCTTCATTTGTTCAAATCTAATAACCTCGATCTTCATAACAGTCAGTAAGTGGACTCGTCTACTCAAGGCATCAGCGACCCTATTTTTTACACCTCTCTTGTGTTTGAGCACGAAGGTATAGGACTGGATGAACTGAACCCATTTAACATGTCTAGCATTTAATTTCTGCTGAGAATGGAGATACTTCAAATCTTCATGATCGGAGTAGAGGATAAATTCCCTAGAGAGCAAGTAATGATGCCAATGATGTAAGGATTGGACAATTGCGTAGAACTCTTTGTCATAGGTGGAATATTTAAGTTTAGCGTCATTCAACTTCTCACTAAAGAAAGCTATGGGGTGATTCTCCTGACTCAGGACTCCACAAATTCCTAATCCCGAAGCATCATAGGCAACCTCAAATACTTTATCGAAATCGGGTAATAGGAGCCTGCGTCATTCTAAGTTTGATCTCATCAAAGGAATTTTGTGCAGTGGTAGTCCATTCAAAATGATTTCCTTTTAGACATTCAATCAGGGGCGCCATGACGGTACTAAAGTTGGATATAAATCGCCTATAGAAAGTCGCTAATCCGTGAAAGCTACGAACATCGTGGATATTTTTGGGCGTAGGCCATTGTGTAATAGCGTCTATTTCGGCCGGATCGACAGAAACTCCACGTGCTAATAAAATGAAACCTAGGAAGGAGACATGATCGACAAGAAATGAGCACTTTTCAGGACCTCACACACTAGACGTAAGTGATGGATATGGTCGGGTGGGGATTTGCTGTAAATAAGAATATCGTCAAAATAAACTACGACAAAGTTTCCTATGAATGGCCTAAGAATATGATTCATCAGTAGTTTGATAAACCAAAAGGCATGACTTTCCACTCATACAGTCCATCCTTGATTTTAAAGGCGGTTTTTCACTCATCTCCAGGGCGGATACGAACCTGGTGATAACCGCTTTTAAGATTAATTTTGGAGAAAATTTGGGAACCTGCCATCATATAAAACATGTCGTCGATGCGAGGAATAGGAAATCTATATTTGATGGTAATCTTATTGATGGCTCTACTATCAATGCACATGCGCCAGCTCTCGTCCTTTTTGGGAGCTAGTAGTGCTGGGACGGCGCATGGACTGAGGCTCTCCTGAATGAATCCCTTGTCCAAGAGTCCATGGACTTGGCGTTGAAGTTCCTTGTACTGTGTGGTATCCATACGATAGTGGGGAAGATTCGGCAAGGAGGATCCGGGAACGAAATCAATTGTGTGATAGAGTTGTCCCATAGGAGGTAGCTCATTGGGTAAGTCCTCGGGGAAGACACTATTGAATTCGGCTAGTAATTGGGAAACCTCCGGTTGGAGTGACGTGGAATCCTCTGAGTGATGATTAGGAATCATAGCTAAGCAAATAGACATCTCGCTATCTATCTCCTTCTAAAATTGGCGACCACTAAGAATGCATAGACCTAAGGAAGGAGATTTTGGCGAAGGTTTTTGTGGACTTTGGGTATAAGGATGCCACGTAATTTTCTTCCCCTGATGTATGAATGAACAAGTTTTGCTTCTACCGAAAATATGTGAATCGTTATCATACAGCCAAGGATGGCCGAGGATAACGCTGCCCACCTTCATGGGTAACATATCGCACAATACATCTTCCTGATAAGATTGGACTTTCAAATGAAGACGGCATTGGTTCTTTACGGGAATCGAGGTAGCATCAATCCAGGAGACATAATATGGGTTAGGATGGTTGATTAGAGGTAAACCCAAATGTGACGTCATGACATCGGATACAGTGTTAATACAACTGCCACTGTCTATAATCGTTTTACACATCTTGTCACAAATCTTGAAATATGTATAGAATATGGATGTCCTCAAAGCAGAATTATCGGTCGAAGGCTGAGTAAGGGTACATCAGACAACTCCTCTAATAGATGTAGATGGATCCCAACGAGGAAGGGTTGGTGGGCAGTCGGTGATACCGATAAAGCCCACTAAATCTTCCTTGCGCACAAATTCGTCTTCGACGTAGCTATCTATCCTATACTCTTCCTCGTCGATGGGTTGATCATCTACGACAGGGGTGTTATCAGAGGGCTCCTGACCTATATGTAGGCCTCAAGATGGAACATTGGGAGGCTCCATGACCACAACCCTAGCATTTAAAACAGGTCAAGCCGAAGGGACCGATATGTGTGGGATTGGATTGAGGAGGGGCTCTAGTTGTGGAATGAAGAGAAGACGAGGTACGAGCGTTGGGCCTAGTAGAGGATGGTGTCGGAGCGGGTGGACGATGTTCGGTGGGAGTGCGAGTGGCGGTAGGAACTGGTGGTGGTGGTGCCGCGAGGGTGATGACTCTAAAATATGTCATCAAATAATCAAGTTCTTAAGTTTAAATTCATTACAATTATCTTGTGAATTCATGCTAAGTTCATGCATATGTATTGTTTTATGAAATCACTAACCCCACTTGATTCTTTGAATCAAGTGGAATATATTTAACATTTTATGGCTAGTGAACATTCAGAAACAGGTTAAGAAGATCAAGGAAGAGAGGAGGATCAAGAGAAGTAGGCAAAAATTCAAGTGGCAAAATTACGAAAATGCCCTGGGCATGACTTAAGAGAAAACCTATAAATACTCTCTTGAGAGAGGAGTTTAGGTGTTCAGAATTTTCTCTAAGGAAACAAGGGCTTGGAGAAGAGGATTTCTGCACCCTCCAAGAGCTGCTGAGCATTGGAGTTGGGAGGAGAAACAAGCTGAAGATTATCTGAAGATCGAAGACCTCCACCTCGCCGCAAGGAAGTGACCTTGGTTGGAGTGAGTTCTTGAGTTCAGTGGTGTACTCTTCCCATTTCAGACAATCTCAGTTGGGGCTGGAGAATCATCAAAGGTTCTTCAGCATTTCCCAATCTGTGTTGTTGCTTTGTGTTAGTTTGAATATCAGTTCATAGTTTTTGTGTTTGTTTGTGTTTGTTTATTCCTTTGTTCAAGCTCCTATCAATCTACTCCACCTATCAGAAACCTATCTGCATAAGCGAAAGTTTGCTTGAGCTCCTGTGCAGCGCAGGGGCAGGCACTGTCTTGCGCTGCACGCCACAGTGCTGTGCGCGCGACAACTGCTGCAACCGCTGGTCGCACGGGCTTGTGCGCTGCGCCAAGTGTTGCCGCACACCGCGCGGACGTGCAACACACTTGTTCGAGCGTGTTGCGGCGGTGGCGCTTTTGAGGCCGTGGCGCGAGCTTGTGTCGCGCAGCCACGAGCCCACTCTGTGTGCGCACCTGCTTGCACCGCATGGCGATTGTGAGCTCGTGCAGCTTCCCCTGCGAGCTGCAGGTTCTGGTCGTGCATAATCAAACACCTGTTAGGTGTTTGATGAATTGACTAGACCGTAGTTGCAGCCCATTTCATTATTTAATTGAAACTATAGGATTCTGCTTGTGGTTAAACTCAGATTCTAATCTTGCGGAGTAATCTGAGTGGTACAAACTCTTGGAAGAATTATCGAATTGGACTGTAGATATTTCTTTCCATTGCTGAAATTCAATATTCTGATCTGATAATTCAAAGTGAACCAAGACATTTTCTGCTGTTTCTCTGCTCCTGAGGATCGACCCTCACTCTCCCTAAGCGTGAGGTTATAAATTTTGTTGTATAAGCTCTCAACCTCACACGATTATCTTGCTAAATAACAGTAAAAATCACAGTAAATTGAGCTTATCAATGAGCATTAGATTTTATTTTCTTTAAATCTACAGTCAATTCTCTGAATCTACAGTCATTTTTGCAAATCTGTCATTCACCTGAATCACAGTCATTTTGTTGATTCTCCTAGTGCAGGACTTAACAATCCTCAGCCTATTGTTATTCTTTGCCAGATTTATGGTAGTAACATGTTCAAGAGCTGGTGAAAAATCTGTAGAAGGACATTAGACACCTCTCCAGATTCTGTTACTGAACCTGAAATTCAGCGGAGAATATGGCTGAAGATTCATCGACATCATGAAAGGAGAAGGACCATGCTTGCAGTGCGACAGTCGGAAGCCTACGTCAAACTGATGTAAATCTTAACATCGATGCGGTATCTCCTTTCGATATGACAATGCATTAATTCATTCCTTACCTGAATTTAATGGACTGCCTGCTCAAAATCATTAGAATTTCTTGATGACTTCCATATTAGGTGTTCATCTCAACGTCCAGGAATTTCTACAGAAATTTTAAAAATGAAATATTTTCCTCTAACTTTGAAAGACAAAGCATTTTCTTGGTATCGTAATTTAGGAATCACCTTTAACTCATGGGATGAGATGCAAGGAAAATTTCTGCAAAAATTCTACCCTCTCCAAAATTTCTATAGAGGAAATTCACAATCTCCATCCTCATGATGGAGAAGCTTTTAGTGAGTCATGGGAGAGATTCAATGATTTGTTGAAATGTCCTCACCATGGCATTGAACAATGTCAATTAGCTTAAATATTTTATGAGTCTCTCTCTTATTTTATGAAAAACAAAGTAAATCTCTAGCTCTGGTGGAGCGTTCTATCTTGCATATGAGGCGAAGTTTTTGATATTTTGGAGAGAGTTGCAGAAACTGATTTGCAGGAGATTGAGCCAATCAGAATGGGAGGAATGTGCAGCCCAAGAGAGCAGGAGTTCTGCAGGTCAACGCCAGGAGGGAGAGCCTGCGGGCCTGGGGAGACCAACCAGCAGAGGAGCTCACCTCTACCTTGAAGAATGTCTTCCTAGGTAACTCTCCCATCATTAAAGCTAAGATCTGCTCTCTTTGTTTTAGCAGGGAACATGAAGATGGAGCCTGCCAAGCCAGTTGATAAGCTCAATTTTACTGTGATTTTTACTGGTTATTTAGCAAGATAATCGTGTGAGGTTGAGAGCTTATACAACAAAATTTATAACCTCACGGCTTAGGGAGAGTGAGGGTCGATCGAAAATGTCTTGGTTCACTTTGAATTATCAGATCAGAATATTGAATTTCAGCAATGGAAAGAAATATCTACAGTCCAATTCGATAATTCTTCCATGGCTTGTACCACTCAGGATTACTCAAGATTAGAATCTGAGTTTAACCACAAGAATCCTATAGTTTCAATTAAATAATGAAATGGGCTGCAACTACGGTCTAGTCAATTCATCAAACACCTAACAGGTGTTTGATTATTCAAAGCTGCAACACGCCGAACAAGTGTGTTGCGTGAGTGCGGCAACACTGCGGCGCAAGCGCACAAGCCGGCGACCAGCGGTTGCTGCCAGCGCGAAGCTGTGCTCTGTGGCGTCTTGTGCCACAGTGTGCCTTATGCTGGCCTGCAGGACAGGGCTCAAGCAAACTTTCGTTTATGCAGATAGGTTTCTGATAGGTGGAGTAGATTGATAGGAGCTTGAACAAGGAATAAACAAACACAAACAAACACAAAAACTATGAACTGATATTCAAACTAACACAAAGCAACAACACAGATTGGGAAATGCTGAAGAACCTTTGATGATTCTCCAGCCCCAACTGAGATTGTTTGAAATGGGAAGAGTACACCACTGAACTGAAGAACTCACTCCAGCAAGGTCACTTCCTTGCGGCGAGGTGGAGGTCTTCGATCTTCAGATAATCTTCAGCTTGTTTCTCCTCCCAACTCCAATGCTCAGCAGCTCTTGGAGGTGCGAAATCCTCTTCTCCAAGCCCTTGTTTCTTAGAGAAAATTAACACCTAAACTCCTCTCTCAAGTGATGGCGCATGAGCACATCCAACACAGGACCGTCCGACGTCAAGGCAGTCGGGAGTCAACACAGCGTTACGGATCCAAAGATGAAGTCAGCGAAGTCAACCCACCTCGGTCAGCGAGTCGCGAAGAAGTCAACACGCCACAACGCCGTCCGCGTCACCACGCGGCGTCTGCTCCGCGTCATGTTACCTGGGCCAAAGGCAGATCCACAACTGCCTTTGGCGTGACGTGATCACGTTTTTGCGTCTTATTTTCAGTTCTTTCCTCCAAGGCCTATATAAGGTCATTTGTTTCAAGAACTCATTAGGCAATCATAATTCAAGAATTGAGTTTTCTTTCTAACTCTTCTTGGAGGATTGCCTACCCCTCATCTTGCCCCATGCGTCATCACCGTCGCGCATCGTCGCACCACCGCGCGCGACCCGCCGCCGTGCGCGCCACCCAGCGCGGCGCCAACGTGTGTTGCGCCCGCGACCGCCACGCCACATATGACCATCCCCCAGCGTGCCGCCGCCGTAACTCCCTTGCGCCGCAGTCGCGGCGCTGCAGCGCCGTCCCAGCGCTGTGCGTCGCCTGCCCAGCGCCTCGCCCAGCGCTCAGGTGCGCTCCGCGGCACTCCCTCACGCCCGTAACGCGGGCATTTGCGGGGTTGCAGAATTACCTGCAGCCTCTGCGCGCCACGTCTTTGGTATACCTGAACCACGTGGTGTCGGCGTGTTCTCCGCTCAGTATTTTCTCGGGAAGTTTCCAATTAGACTTGGATTTCCTCTTCTTCTCTCCTTTTCTCGAGTGTTTCTTTATTGATTGGTGTAGGCATCGTCGCGGTGGGGCCCTCGATAAAGGGTGCTGCACCACCAGATTTCATCGGTTTAAGTCGTGATTTCTGTGGATTGTTTTATCCCCATTCCTACTCATAGCCTCGTCATCCGCCTAAATCGTCCATCCCATAGTCGTCTCGTCATCAAGAGAGTATTTATAGGTTTTCTCTTAAGTCATGCCCTAATTTTGCCACTTCGAATTTTTGCCTACTTCTCTTGATCCTCCTCTCTTCCTTGATCTTCTTAACCTGTTTCTGAATGTTCGCTAGCCATAAAATGTTAAATATATTCCACTTGATTCAAAGAATCAAGTGGGGTTAGTGATTTCATAAAACAATACATATGCATGAACTTAGCATGAATTCACAAGATAATTGTAATGAATTTAAACTTAAGAACTTGATTATTTGATGACATATTTTAGAGTCATCAGAGGGCTAAGGGAGGATTATGCTGGATCACACGGTTGGAATAAGGACTAGTTAAGTGCGAACGATCGGTGAGAGCAGGGCGATTGTACAGCGGAGTGTGATATAAATTCTGACAGAGTTCTAGGTCTTCTACAATCTGATAGGCCTGCTCTAGGGTGGCGGCTTTGCGGACTAGCAGTTACGTCTCAAGATAAGGTTTAAGACCGGTCCTAAATTGAGAAATAACGACTCGAGGACTCTCCGCGACACCTCATGTAGAATTCCTCGAATCGGGTAATGTACTCGGAAACCGGACGTCTACCCTACTGCAGTTTATGCCATTGATCTAGGAGATTATCTTAGTAAGCTAGTGGAACATATTTCTCACGCAGTTTGTCCTTCATTTGGGGCCAAGTATCGATGGGTGCCTCACGACGGTTATAAATTGAAAATTCAAGGTTTTCCCAAAAGATCGTGGCTTGTCCTCCTGATCTCATCTTGGCGTACTGGACTTTCTGCCACTCTAACATATTGTACCACTTAAAATAACTGTTTAATTTAGATTCCCAATCAAGATACTCCTTAGGGTCCCTAGATCCCTCGTAGTATGGAACATCGACTTTGATGCTCCATTGATCGCGAAGGAACCACTTCTCGGGTGGAAAAGGATCGTTCTGTCCGGACGATTCCCATTCCATCCGCGATATCTATCATCGGAATAAGGATCATTCGAGGGGATGATTCCTATCGGCTCTCAAATCCTCTGGTGGATGGTAATCGTCCGTGGGCGATTTCCTCAAACTGGAGCTCTATCCATCGGTGGATAGGGATGCGTTCGTGGGCGATTCTATCATGAACCGGAGTGCAAATATCCGGAGGAATCGGATCGTCTCGCTTGGGATGATTCTGATTTCGGCTTTTGGATCTATCCTCGGGTCGTATAGGATCATTAATGTCGCGATGATTCCTATCACGATCTCGAGATCTAGGATCAGGGGGATAGTGGTTCTCGTGATCACGGCGATGTCGATCCAGACCTCTATTTTGGAGTTGGTAAGTCCCTTTTCTCACCGCATCGATCGAACTAGTTAGACGGTTCTCCATATTGGTAATTCGTGTATTGACATCACGAAAACAATTCTGGACAGCGTCTAATACACGATCGATGTCCTATGACAACTCATGGACAGGGACAGACACCTCACGACCGTCTTGGGGTTGGTCTGTCATCGGAGTGGCGACTCATTTGCCTGAACACAAATGCATGCAATGGGACTGACAAATGATGAATGGAGACGTCTACGATGGCAGAAATGACTTGGCTAACAGGTTAGGCTCCGATAGAGATTGACGTAGGACGACTACGGGGTGTACGACTATGGGATAGATGACAAAGGACGGTACGATGGGAGAGACGGGACAATGGGATATACGAGAAGGTGGACGGCTAAGGATCGAACGGATATCGGAGGGATAAAACAGCCACAGAAATCACACGGTCAGATTCGGACTTTAAAACCGATGAAAATCTGGTGGTGCAGCTCCGATCCTTATCGAGGGCGGGAGTACTGTCTTCCCCCACCACGACGATGACAAGCACCAAAATCAATATGACGAATTCGCGTCGCGAAGAAACACTCGACAAGAAGAGAGAGGAGGTAGAAAACCCAAACCAAATCTAAGTCTAACGGCGGTGGAAATTTCTCAAGAAAATACTGATCAAAGAACACTTCGACACCAAAGAGTTCAGGCGTACCTTTGCACCTTAGTGCGTGAAGAGGCTGCGGGAAATTCTGGCGTTCTGGGGCGTGTTCATGTATGAGCTTCCAACGGCGATCGAGATAGACGGGTAGCGCACACGAACACGGTCCGACTTGGCGGGGTGATCCACGTCCTGGGAGGCTTTGGCAGAGGTTATCGGGGGCGGCTTGGGGCTGCCGTGTTGGGGCGGCCTTGGTCGTTCTTGGGCGGCCCTGGTAAGGGCTGCCTGAGGGCGACCTGAGGGCGCCCTTGGGCGACCTAACGGGGCTGCCAAAGGGCACCCTGGGGTCCCCTGTTTGGCGGCCTTGGCAGGACTGCCTAGGGGCGGCCTGGGGCGCCCCTGGGTGGCCTTCGCGGGGCTGCTAAGGGGCGGCCTGAGGCGTCCTTGGGTGGCCTTTGCGGGGCTGCCTAGGGGCGCCCTGAGAGCGCCCATGGGCGGCTTGGCGGGGCTGCCAAGGGGCGGCCTAGGGCGTCCTTGGTGGCCTTGGCGGGGCTGCCTGGGGCAACTTGGGAGTGCCCTTGGGCGGCCTGGCGGGGCTGCCTAGGGTTGCCCTGTTGGGCGGCCTTGGCGCTGCTGCCTGGGGCAGTCTGGGGGCGCCCTTGGGCGGCCTGGCGGGGCTGCCAAGGGGCGGCCTTGGGTTGCCCTATTGGGCGACCTTGGCGCTGTGGCCTGGGGGCGACCTTGGGCGGCCTTGGCGGGGCTGCCAAGGGGTGGCCTAGGACGTCATTGGGCTGCCTTAGCGGGGCTGCCTGGGGGCAACCAGGGGGCGTCCCTTGGTAGGGCGACCTGGGTGTGGAGGAAGAGAGAGAGAAAAGACAGAGGAGGGAGGGAAAAGGAGAGTGTGAGAGCGGTGGAATAGAGGATGGAAAGGCCGACGTCGTAAGGCGGCGACGACGGCTAGGGTTAAGAGGGGTAAGGGAGGTTGGGCAGTCCTCCAAGAAGAGTTAAACAAAACTCAATTCTTGAAATTATGACTGCCTAATGTTTCTTGAAAACAATGGCCTATATATAGGCCTTGGAGGAAAGAGAAAGTGACGAGAAAGTAAAGACGTGCGCCGTGTCATGACAAAGGGCAGTTGTGGATCTGCCTTTGGCGTCGTGTCATGACGCCCGTAGGGACGTGCGCAGGTGGAGACGTGCTAGTCGAGGGTTGCGGCGTGTTGACTTTGGTGTTGACTACTGTTGACCGTGGCGGGTTGACTTTGGTTGACTTCATTGTCGGGTCCATAGTAGGCGTGTTGACTTCGGTTGATCGTGGTGACACGTTTGACGGCGATGTGTTGGCGTCCTCGCCATCAGAGATAGAGATAGAGATGTAGATAGAGATGGGGATAGAGATAGAGATAGGGATGGAGATAGAGATAGAGATAGATATAGAGATAGATATTGATGGCGAGGACGCCAACATATCACCATCGGATGCGTCGATACGGTCGACCAAAGTCACCACTCCTTCTACGAAATCAACAGTGAAGTCAACTGAAGTCAACGCCTCCACCACGGACACTCCGCAACCGTTGTCACGCACGTCTCCACCCGCGCACGTCCCTACTGGCGTCATGACACATCGCTAGAGACAGATCAACAACTGCCCTTTCGCGTGACATGAAGCACGTCTTTAATTTCTCGTCTCTAATTTCTCATCATTTTATCTTTCCTCTAAGGCCTGTATATATAGGCCATTGTTTTCAAGAAACACTTAGGCAGTCATAATTCAAGAATCGAGTTTTTGTTTAACTCTTCTTGGAGGACTGCCCAAGCCTCCCTATCCCTTCTTCAACCCTACCCCGTTGCCTCCGTCGCCGCCGCCACCGCCACCGCCTCGCGTTGCCAGTCGTCATCCTTCTCCTCCTCTCCATTCCTCCCCTTCCCTCTTCTCTCCCTTTCTCTCCCTTCTTTTCCTTTGACCTAAACAGCCCTAGGCTGCCGCCCAGGCCGCCCTAGGCTACCGCCCAAGGCAACCCAAGACCGCCGCCCAAGGTCGCCCAAGGCTGCCACCCTTGGCAGCCCAAGGCCGCCACCCCAAGCCGCCCTAGGCTACCGCCTAAGGCAACCCAAGACCGCCGCCCAAGGTCGCCCAAGGCTGCGGCCCTTGGCAGCCCAAGGCCGCCGCCCTAAGCCGCCCTAGGCTACCGCCCAAGGCAACCCAAGACCGCCGCCCAAGGTCGCCCAAGGCTGCCGCCCCAGACCGCCCAGGCCGCCCCGGATTGCTGCCCAAGGCAGCCCAAGGCCGCCGCCCCAGACCGCTCTAGGCTGTCGCCTAAGGCAGCCCAAGGCCATCGCCCAAGGCTGCGTGAGGCTGCCACCCTTGGCAGCCCTAGGCTGCTGCCCCAGGCCACCCCAGGCTGCCCCAGGCTGTCGCCCAAGGCAGCCCAAGGCCATCACCCCAGGCTGCCCCAGGCTGCCTCCCAAGGCAGCCCAAGGCCGCCGCCCCAGGCAGCTCTAGGTTGCCACCCAAGGAAGCCGAAGGCCGCCCGAGGCTGCCGCCCCTGGCAGCCCTAGGCCGCCGCCCTAGGCAGCCCTAGGCTGCCGCCCAAGGCCGTCGCCCTAGGCCGCCCTAGGCTGCCGCCCAAGGTAGGCCAAGGCCGCAGACCTAGGCCGCCCCACGTCGCCACCCAAGGCAGCCCTAGGCCGCTGCCCAGTGCGCCCCAGGCTACCAGTCAGCGCCGTGCACACTTACGTCGTTGAAGCCGTCCGACGCTTCGGAATTTCCCACATCCTCTTCACGCACTACGGTGCTGAGGTACGCCTGACTCTTTGGTGTCGAAAGTGTTCTCAGTCCAGTGTTTTCTCAAGAAGTTCCCACCGCCGTCAGTGTTAGTTTTGGTTTGGATCTCCACCTCTTCTCTCTCTCTTTCCCGAGTGTTTCTTCACGACGCGAATTCAGGTATTGATTTTGGTGCTTAGGCATCGTCGCGGTGGGGGAAGACAGTACTCCTGCCCTCGATAAGGGTCGGAGCTGCACCACAAGATTTGTATCGGTTTTAAAGTCCGAATTTGACCTTGTGATTTCAGTGGCTGTTTTATCCCTCCAGTATCTGATCCATCCCTAGTCGTCCATCTACCCGTAGTCTGTCCCGTCAACCCAGTCATCCATTCCTTCGTCGTCCATTCCATAGTCTTCATCATCCCATCCAAATCCTCAGTCGCCCTTTTCCCCAATCGTCTTGCGTCAGATATAGAGATAGAGATAGAGATAGCGATAGAGACAGAGATAGAGATAGAGATAGAGTTAAAGATAGTGATGGCGCGGCACCGTCCGACATCGGAGGACCGTCGCTCGAGGAGCCCGCACCGTCATTGAGCCCGCTGCCGACACGCGTCCAGCCGACGCAACAAGCCAAAGCGATGACACGTACACCCGGGTTCAGATATTCGGCGTGAGGACACGTCACCTTGGGATCCTTTTATTTACTCGCTTCTTATTTTCTTGTAGTTTGTCGTCTCATCTGCGTTGTAGCGGGGGGAAGTTCCCATAAGAGGATACCTTCCCCTCCCATCTACCAGTGGGCCTAATAAGCCCTTTTATTTTCTTTCCCCCCCTTTTTGTAGTTAAGGGGCCCATTTATCCTTCCTATATAAGGGAGGGGTGGGCGCCCCTCCCAGATAGACTCTTGATTTTTTTTCTGAAAAGTTATATGTTGAGAAGTCAAAGAGTCACCTTTGTGAGGAGAGGAAGAAGAAGAAAGAAGAAGAAGGAGGAGGAAGAAGAAGAAGAAGAAGAAGAATAAGAAAGAGGAAGGAAAGGGGAGAAGAAAGAGGAAGAAAGGGCCGCCATCCCCTGTCGCCCCACCAGCACCCCGCCACCGTTGTTCCGTTTCTACTCCGCCGCCATCGCTAATCATGCCGCCCCCGCTGACTTACCTACCGGCCGCCGTAACCGCCGCGCCTCGCGCCCGCGCGACATCCTGCATCACGTAGTGCTTCTCCCACGCCATGCCTGCGCCACAGTCCACGCCCCGCACCGCGCCTCCGCCACTGAGCTGCACCCAGCGCCGCGGCCCTCACCGTGCAGTGCCGGGTCCGCGATCTGTGTCGCGCCGCCGCTTCCGAGCCGCGCCCAAGTGCCGCGCCCCTCATCGCGTCGTGCCGGCTCTGAGCTCGGCGCCGCACCGCCCCACCTTTGACCCGCGCCAGCGACGTGTCCCCTCCTCCGCCAGCGCGTCGCGTCCGGCTGCACCACCGCCGAGCCGCGCCGCGCGCGCGCGCCGCGCCTAGCTGTGTTGCGCTCGCGCTAGTGCCGCGCCCTGGGACGCCGCTACCGCGCCGCCGAGCCTTGCTGCACTGCGCCACGCCCTACGTGCTGCAACGTGCCCACGCCTCGCGGTACGCCTTCTGCCACGCCCGACCATTGCCCTACGTCCGGCATGCCCGCACGCCCAGCCGCTTTGCCTGTGCCTCTGACACGACCACACCGTGCCCCTTCAAAGCCCTCGCCCTCGACGTTGCTGCTAACTCCAGCCCATAGTGTTACGTGATTTTACCGTCGCAGGACCCGATGAAGGTACCCTCTCCATTCGGCTCTTTACGTCTCTTATCTACTTCAGTATACTTTCGATTTGCCTCCTCCGCGCTCAGGTTAGACATAGGTGAGAGTGAGACAGGTTGAGAAGAGGACGACGATTTCTGTGAGAGTCTTATCTGGCTCGTACGAGTCGGGCGAGCCCAATGAGAGGGAGCATCTAAGCGGGATATCCCCGTTCGGCAACATAGTCACCCTCGACCCTCTTGGGCTAGGTTCGAGAGGTCTGGTTGACCCTACCCTAGGCGACCCCGTCGGATCTTTGGAACGGCACCCCCGCATATCGGCACTCGGACATACTACATGTAGGATTTTCGCATTTTCCGTCTACATCCATATCAGTCCATCCGCATTATCGGACGACTCTTATCGTCGTCGTTTGATAGAGACCCTTATTCGATACCGAGCCGCTACCCTCGGTGTCGACCGGACGACGTCTTGACGATGTCCGGCATCAAATTGGTATCAAAGCCCGGCTGTGGTCGCCCACAACACGCCTCCGACTATGCATCCACATCTAGTCGCATCTGCATCGCATTGTCTTTTCAAAAATTCATATAGGAACCCTAGGAATGGCCGTAGAGACGCGATCGACACGGATGGCACAACGCGGAGGTTCTACCTACCCGCGACGTTCAGAACCCTCGCAAGACGAGAGGGTCAATGGTACTGCCCTCTCGGGATCCCAACCCGCGACACCGGTAGCCAGTCCCGTACTACCGCATGTCGACGGTACGGGTGCCCCCGGGACATCGGGCCCACCAGAACTCCCCGGCGTGTCCCGTGACCGCAGCACTCTCCACGCGGCTCACAGCAATTCCTCAACGATACCTTGCCTAGTGATTACGAGGATAGGGCGACCGTAGGTTGACGACCCCATGGGAAATCTCCCGTTATCGAGTACACTCCTCGAGCGACCCCCACATGGGGCCGAGGACAAGGACGGGGAGGAGTACCCCGCTAGTACTCGCTTCGAGAAGGGCTACCGGACGATCAAGGAGCTTACTTTCGTGCTATGACCGCTAGGATGGAGCATATGGAGCGCATGTTCGCCAACCCACGGATGTCTGAGCACAGAGCTGACATGGGTCCGACCGCCAGAGGGCGACCACACAACCCGTTATGGGTTGCTTGACAAGGACCCAAAGGGAGACACATCCACGACCTCGATGACGATTATGAGGGTTTTGACTACCGGTCAGACGGCGTCCCTCCGCATGGATGCCTGATCAGGGACCCAGCACGAGACCCCCAAGACGTCCGTACTTGGGATATGCAGCACCCGCGGGATGACCCCCCCCGCAGGTATGACACGGACCGACCGGTCCACTCAGACCCTTACGTTTGACGATATGATCGCGCAATGGACACCGAATATCCGGTCCACCCATACGACCCAGTCCAGCCCCGCGATCCTAGGCAGATGGTTGACCCACCGGCGCGCCGTGATGACTATTTCCGGCCACCCCCGCCATGACACTACAGGGTTGACGATGTCTCCTCGCACCCACACCGCGTGGTACCCATCGACCGCGCACCTCGTGAGGGTCCTCCCCACCTTTGGGATGGCCGTGGCCACGAGCCGATCTCGCCCCGTCGCTACATGGAACCGGGACGTGCAGACTACCCCGTGGCCAAGCGGCACTTGGACGACGATGAATGTCGGCGTGAGGAGCACTGCGCACGCATCCAGAGAAGCGTGCGCGCCCACGTTGCCATCTTTGAGGGCTCGGAAGCCGAAAGAGTTCATTGACTGGGAGTCGAACATGAACTCTTATTTCCGGTGGTATCGTATGGATGACGACCTTTGTGTCGAGTATGCGGAGACGAGACTTGGCGGACAGGCCAAGATCTTTTGGGAGAGCGAGCGTGTCACCACCAAGCGATGAGGACGACCCATCACGTCCTGGGAGGAAATGGCGCAGAAACTATGGAGCAAGTATGTTCCTCGGTAGTACCAGATGTCCCTCTTCCTATCATGGCTCGACCTCAAGCAAGGTCGACTCACGGTGAAAGAGTACATCGAGGCCTTCGAGGAATGCCAGATGCGCTGCCGCTTAGTGGAGGACCCACGGATCATCATTGGACTGTTCATCCATGGCCTCAGACCTGCCTTGCGCAACAAGGTCTTCAAGTGCCATCCGGCCAAGGTCGACGAGGCTTACCACCTAGTGGAGCACATAGATTCTCCCGCCGACGACACCTCGGCACCTAGTGCGAACACCGCACCCTGGAACCCACCTATCCAGACCATTTCCGCTCGTACCACACCACCCGCGACTACACGGGTTACTCTGATCGCCAGGGGGCAAGGAACCGCCCCTGCCACATCTGTGGGGTCCACCCCACTAGTTCGGGCCACCACCAGCGATGTACCGACTAGGAGTACCGCTGTTAGTCAAGCACACATAATGTGCTATAATTGCGAAGGGAGAAGACACCGGCCCAATCAATGCCCCTCTTCAGCACTTCTGATCGACGCTGGAGACATCAACCCAGATCACATGGACGGAGTGGACACACCGCAGGATGACCACTACCACGGAGACGAAGAGTTCACCCTAGAGTATGAGGAGCTCGATGGATAGGTCGGGTACATAGAGATCATCGAGGCACGATAGACCCCCTGTGTGGCACCACGTGTGTCCAACCGACCGTTGGCCAACATTGCCGTCGATGCACCCGGCACTAGCAGAACGTGACCATTGCCGCGGGTTACCACTCCCGCTAGGACCCTTCCGACTGAATCGCAGCTGGAACCAGTCGTTGATGTGGCCCTCTGCACCTTGATCTTCTACACGTACATCAAGATCAACGACAAGGTGTGCAAGCTGATCGTGGATAGTGGGAGTTGCATCAACACCATCTCCGATACGATGGTTATTCAACTAGGGTTGGCCGCTATCGAGCACCCTACTCCGTACGATGTCTCATGGATTGATGCTTCTTCACTACCTGTGAAGCGTGAATGCCGCGTTCCCTTGAAGGTGAGTGCCTACGACAAGAGCGTCCTCTGCGGCGTACTCCCCATGAAAGTGGGGAGCATCATCCTAGGCCGTCCCTGGTTGTACGACTACGCCGTCACCTTAGCCGGACGAACGAACACCTGTTTCTTCATGTACCAGGGACGACGGGTTACATGGTACCCATATACCATGAAGCCGGCGAACAAGCCGGCCGCGACCAAACCTGTAGGGTTAATGATCCTCAGAGGGCCCTTGTTCACCCATGACCTGGGTCTCGAGGGAGACGACACGCCCTTGTGCCTCGCCGTCACCCTCGACGTCCCCACCAATCCACCGATAACACCTTGTTCACCTGAGGTCGAGGCCCTCATATGGGAGTTCGGAGATGTCTTCTCGGATGAGCTACCTGAGGGATTGCCCCCGATGCGGAACATACCGCATGCAATCGACCTAGTACCCGGCGCGTCACCATTGAACCTACCGCATTATTGCATGGAGCCGCCAAAGTACAAGGAGTTATTACGATAGGTCAGGGAGCTCTTAGAGAAGGGCCTTATTCAGGAGAGCCTTAGCCCATGTGTTGTTCTGGCCCTCTTAGCTCCGAAGAAGGATGGCGCGTGGCGTATGGGTTGCGATAGTCGTGCCATCAACAAGATAATGGTCAAGTACTGTTTCCCATTCCGAGAGTTCAGGACTTATTCAACATGATGGCTCGATCTACTGTCTTCTCCAAGATAGATTTGAGGAGCGGATACCATCAAGTCCGGATTCGTCCTGGTGATGAATGGAAGACCATCTTTAAGATAAAGGACGGGTTGTATGAGTAGAGAGTCATGCCCTTCGGCCTCTCCAACGCGCCGAGTACCTTCCAACGCCTCATGAATGAGGTACTACATGCGTCCATAGGGAAGTTTGTAGTCGTCTACTTTGACGACATCCTCGTCTACAGTCGATCAAAAGACAAGCACCTCGACCACCTCCGGCAGGTTTGCACCGCCTTACGGCACGAGCAGCTATACGCTCACCCCAAGAAGTGCAGCTTCCTCACCTCAGAAGTTGCCTTCCTTGGGTTTATCGTCTCCGCCCAAGGCATTGCCGCGGACCCGGAGAAGGTCCGGGCAATCACGTCGTGTCCAACACCGGTCAATTTGCACGACGTTAGGAGTTTCATAGGTCTTGCGACCTTCTATAGACGATTCATACGGAACTTTAGTTCCGCCACGGCTGCCATCACCGACTGCCTCAAGGAGGAGTCATTCACTTGGACACCGGCAGCAAAGCGAGCTTTCCAGTAGATAAAGCTCATGATGACACAGGCGTCGGTGCTCTGCCTACCCGACTTCGGGAAGGTGTTCGAGGTCACATGTGACACCTCAGGCGTTGGGATTGGTGGCATCCTTAGTCAGGAGGGTCGCCCCGTTGAGTTCTTCAGTGAGAAGCTGAATGATGCGAAGCTGTGTTAATCCACCTACGACAAGGAGTTCTATGCCCTCATTCAGGCCTTGAGGCATTGACGGCACTACCTCCTATCTTCGGAGTTTGTACTCTTCTCGGACCACGAGGCGCTCAAGTATCTGCACTCGCAGTAGAAGTTGAGTGACCGACACGCCAAATGGGTCGAGTACCTACAAGACTACACGTTCGTCATCAAGCACAAGAAGGGCAAGGACAACGTCATTGCCGATGCCCTTAGCCGGAGAGCCCACGCGCCTGCGCGGCGTCCTGCATCACGCGGTGCTTCTCCCGCACCGCGCTGACCACTACCGTCCCGCGCCTGCGCCGCGGTCCACGCCCCGCACCGCGCCTCTGAGCTGCACCCAGCTCTGCGGCCCTCACCACGTAGTGCCCGGTCCGCGCTCTGTGCCGTTGATGACTCTCAAACATGTCATCAAATATTTAATCTTTTAAGTGTTAATTCCTTAAAATCATCGTGTTAATTCATGTGAGTATCATGCATATGCATCATTTTATGAAAGTACTAACCCCACTTGATTCTTTGAATCAAGTGGATTATATTTAACATTTTATGGTTAGTAAAGATTCAGAGACAGGTTAAGATGATCAAGGAAGAAGACGAGGATCAAGTGGAGCGGGCAAAAATTCAAAGAAGGAAAATTACGAAAATGCCCCTGGGCATGAGTTAAGAGAAACCTATAAATACTCTCTTGAGAATTCATTTTAGGGGGTCAGAATTTTCTCTAAGGGAACTAGGGCTTGGAGAAGAAGGATTTCTGCACCCTCCAGGAGCTGATGAGCTTTTGGAGTTGAAGAGGAAGATCAGACTGAAGATAGCTTGGATTGAAGACCTCCGCCTCGCCGCAAGGACGTGACACCCGGCGTAGGGAAATCTCAAGCTTCAGCCCTGTAATCCCTCTCCTTTTCAGACAGTTTTGGTTGGGTTGGAAGAATCACCAGATCTTCCAATGTTTTCCAACTGAAGATTGTTTTGTTTTGATTTGATTTGCAAAGTTTAGGTTTGTCGAATCTGTCTTCCTCTAGTTTATCCTAAAAATCTACAGTTATCTCTTGATTCTTTTAATATGCATCCTTGAGCAACATCCAGTGGAGCAGCCAGCGACCCAGGCTCGCCTAGGTCGCCAGCAACCCAGCGGCCACCACCGCTAGTGGCCAGGCTGCGCACCATCTGCCGCCCACCAGGACCTGCACGCGGGCAACCCGCGCGCAGACGACCGCCTGAGCAGCGTCCGCGTGCTGGCAGGTCGCACATAGGCAGGTCGCCTGCACACGGAGTCCCGCGCACGGTAGCTGCTGCGGAGGCAGCGCGCACAGCACCCGTGCGGAGGTCCCTTCTGCGTGCGGCGATATCTGCGCGCAGCCTCAACCCGCGCGCTGACAACTGCCTAGGCAGCGTCCGCGCGCGGGCAGGTCGTGCGCAGGTCGGTCGCCCGTAGGCAGCCTTCCGCGCACGATAGCTGCTACAGAGGCGCAGCGCACAGCTCCCGCACGCAAGTTGCTTTCGCGTGCGGCGATAGCTGTGCGCAGACTCATCCCACGGCAGTCCCTCTCTTGGGCAGAACGACCTTGTGTGCACGCACACAAGGTGTTCGTTGTTTTGTTTTCTTCACAGGTGTGAACCTGCGAGTGAAATAAACAACCTAAGAGACTATCTTACCTGAGCAATATTAAGAGGGGAATCCTTATTTGCTGAAGAGCAATTACACACTTTGGAGGGAACCCATTGACAACTCTGAAGATAAATTCATTGCTGGATTAAAGTGAACATAGAGACCTGAACATACCAATTGAACACCAAATTGTTCTCTGCTGTATTCCTTGCTCCTCATGGATCGACCCTTACTTGCCCTAGGGCTGTGAGGTAAAAATTATTGTTGAATAAGCTCAATCCTCACACTACATTTCTGCTAAATAACCAGTAAAAAATCACCCCAAAATTGAGTTTATCAGCCGTGCCGCCGCTTCTAAGCTGCGCCCAAGCGCCACGTCCCTCACCGCGCCGTGCTGGCTCCGAGCTCAGTGCTGCGCTGCCCACCTCTGACCTGCGCCAGCGACGTGTCCCCTGCTGCGCCCGCGCCAGGTTCACGTCCAGTGCTGCGCCCGCGCCGGGCCCCAGCTCTGCGCCACGCCCCGTGCCTAGTGCCGCACCCTGCATTGCCGCGCCCTGCGCCGTCGCTGTCACGCAGCCAAGCCTTGCAGCGCTGTACCACGCCCACGCCCCGCGGAACGCCCCGCACGCCCAACCGCTCTGCCTGCGCCTCTAGCACGCCTGCACCGTGCCCCTCCAATGCCCTCGCCCTCAACGTTGCTGCTAACTCCAGCCCCTAGTGTTACGTGATTTTACAGTCGCAGGACCCGACGAAGGTACCCTCTCCTTTCTGCTCTTTACGTCTCTTATCTACTTTAGTATACTTTTGATTTGCCTCCTCCACGCTCGGGTTAGACGTAGGTGAGAGTGAGACAGGTTGAGAAAACGACGATGATTTCAGTGAGAGTCTTACCTGGCTGGTACGAGTCAGGCGAGCCCGACGAGTGTGAGAATCTAAAAAGGATATCCCCGTTTGGCAATGTAGTCACCCTTAACCCTCTCGGGCGAGGTTCGGGAGGACTAGTTGACCCTACCATAGGCGAGCCCGTCAGATCTCTGTAACGGCACCCCCGCATATCGGCACTCGCACGTAATACACGTAGGATTTTTGCATTTTCTGTCTACATCAATATCAGTCCATCCGCATTATCGGACGACTCTTACCGTCGTCGTTCGATAGAGATCCTTATTAGATACTGAGCTGCTACCCTAGGTGTCAACCAAACGATGTCTTGACGACGTCCAACATCAGATGGAGATAGAGATAGAGATAGACATAGAGATAGAGATATGATATAGATAGAGATAGAGATAGAGATAGAGATAGAGATAGAGATAGAGATAGAGATAGAGATAGAGATAGAGATAGAGATAGAGATAGCGATAGAGATAGCGATAGAGACAGAGATAGAGATAGAGATAGAGATAGAGATAGAGATAGAGATAGCGATAGAGATAGCGATAGAGATAGAGATAGAGATAGAGATAGCGATAGATATAGAGATAGAGATAGAGATAGAGATAGAGATAGAGATAGAGATAGAGATAGAGATAAAAATAGATATAGAAACATAGATAGAGATAGAGACAGAGATAAAGACAGAGATAGAGGTAGATATAGAGATAGAAATAAAGATAAAGATTGAGATAGAGATAGAGATTAAGATAGAGATAGCTATAGAGATAAAAATAGATATATAGACAAAGCGAAAGATAGCGATAGCAATCGAGACAGAGACAGAGATAGAGATAGACATAGAGATATAGATATAGATGGAGATAGAGATAGAGGTAGATATAGAGAGAGAGATAGAGATAAAGATAGACATAGAGATAAAAATACAGATAGAGGTTGATATAGAGACAAACAAAGAGACAGAGATAGAGATAGAGATACGATAGAGATAGCGATAGAGATAGAGATAGAGACAGAGATAGCGATAGAGATAGAGATAGAGATAGAGATAGAGATAGAGATAGAGATAGAGATAAACATAGAGCTTGAGATTGAGATAGAGGTAGAGATAGAGATAGGGATAGAGATAAAGATAAAGCTAGAGATAGAGATTGAGATAGAGATAGAGATAGAGATAGAGATAAAAATAGAGATAGGGATAGAGATAGAGATAGAGATAGAGATAGAGATAGAGATAGAAATAGCGATATAAATAAAGATAGAGATAGAGATAGATATAGAGATAGAAATCGCGATATAAATAAAGATAGAGATAGAGATAGAGATAGAGATAGAAATCGCGATATAAATAGAGATAGAGATAGAGATAGAGATAGCGATAGCGATAGAGATAGAGATAGAGATAGCGATAGAGATAGAGATAGAGATAGCGATAGAGATAGAGATAGAGATAGCGATAGAGATAGAGATAGGTATAGAGATATAGATAGAGATAGGTATAGAGATAGAGAAAGAGATATAGTTAGTGATAGAGATAGAGATAGAGATAGATATAGAGATAGAGATAAAGATAGAGATAGAGATAGAGATATAGATATAAACAGAGATGGAGATGCAGACAGAGATCCAAAGAGAGATTGAGTTAGAGATAAAGATAGAGATAGAGATAGAGATAGCGATAGAGATGGAGATAGAGATAGAGATAGAGATAGAGATAATGTTATAGATAGAGATTGAGATAGAATTAAAGAAAGACATAAAGATAGAGATTACGATAGAGATGGAGATTGAGATAGAGACAGAGAAAGAGATAAAGATATACATAGAGATAGAGACAGAGATCGAGATAGAGATTGGGATACAGAAAGAGACAGAGATAAAGATAGAGATAGAGATAGAGTTAGAGATAGAGATAGTGATAAAGATGGAGATAAAGTTAGAGATAGAGATAAAGATAGAGATAAAGAGAGAGATAGCAATAGAGATAGAGATACAGATAGAGACAGATATAGAGATAGAGATAGAGAGAGAGATAGAGATAGCGATATAGATAGAGATAGAGATAGAGATAGATATAGAGATAGAGATAAAGATAGAGATAAAGATAAAGATAAAGATAGAGATAGAAATTGAGATAGACATAGAGATAGGGATAGATATAGACATAGAGATAGAGATAGAGAGAGAGATAGAGATAGAGATAGAGAGAGAGATAGAGATAGAGACAGAGATAGAGATAGAGATGGAGATAGAGATAGAGGTAGAGATAGAGATGGAGATTGAGATAAAGATAAAGATAGAGATAGAGATTGAGATAGACATAGAGATAGAGACAGAAATAGAGATAGATAGAGATAGAGATAGATGTAGAGATAGAGATAAAGATAGAGATAAAGATAATGATAGAGATAGAGATAGACATAGAGATAGAGATAGATTTGGAGATAGAGATAAAGATAGAGATAAGGATAAGGATAGAGATAGAGATAGAGATAGATAGACATAGAGATAGGGATATAGATATAGATAGAGAGAGAGATAGAGATAGAGAGAGACAGAGATAAAGATAGAGATGGAGGTAAAGATAGAGTGATGCAAGACGACGTCGGGGATGAGGTCCTGCCATCACCGAGGAACGGAATTCGGTGTCGAGTGTGTTAATGCTTGACGGCTACTCCGTGGTAGTTGTCTAACACAGGTCTCCTACGGTGATGACCTACGATGAAGTACACGTTCAAGGGGTGTAGTACGTGCAGTTGGCAACCAGCAAAGGATACCGACCTCCGGGGTATCGACGGAGTCGCCCGGAGATGGGGGGGTTGACCTTCCGGCCCTTGTCTGTTGGGACGAGCACATTACGGCGTCGAACAAGAGGATTCCCGCCGGTTGGTGCTTGCAGGTGATGGGCAAACCCGACTCGTACCATACAGCTAAGACGCTTGAAAGGCGATATGTTTTCACTCGACTTGTCACGCTCACCTATTCCTAACCCGAGCGTGGTGGAGACAACCGAAGATACACTACAAGAAATAAGAGACGGGGGCGAGACGACGTACCTCATCGTCGGCCTGGGAGAGATCATCTTCCTCTCCTGCAGAAGGTTCGGCGGTTGCGTATGTAGAGTCGGGGAAGGACAATTGTGGAGGATGGTCCGGGTGCGAGGGGCGCTAGGGCGTGGAGGACGGCGCGGCTCGGCACGTCAGCATGATAGCAGGATCGCGGCGAGGAGTGGCGAGCGCAGCACTGCGCAGAGGATGCGATGTAGTGGTGCAACCAGACGGGCGCCGGATGCTGCTCGCGAGTAGCCAAAGCCTGAATTCGTAGCAGGTGCACTACGCACTCGGCAGGAGGAATGGAGAGGGACGCCGAGCTATCGAAGGAACGGGGTGCAGTCGAACAAGCGAGGGGGGGGGGACCACGTGATGCGCGGACGTTCGTCGTCAGCTTTGGAGTGCGCATGCAATCGGCGTGGAACTTAGCTGCGATCACGACGCGAAGTAGGGGTGTGACCTCGGAGCAGCAACATGCACGGCATGATGGTGCCGCGCGGGGTCGGTGCCGGCGCGCAAAGGCACGCAGGCGCAATGGGGAGGGGTCTTAGGGCGGCGTCTAGGAGAGGTGTGATAACACCCTAATTTCTGTCTTCATTTCATGTTATTAGCACAATTTTATGCATTTAAAGAGCTTAAAATGGGGTTGTTATCATATATTTACATGAAAAATAGTATTTTCAGTGATTTCTGATTTTTCCCTAATTTTCTGTTAATTCTATGAATTTTAAAGGATTTATTGAAGCTCGAAATAATTATTTTTGAATGAAAATGGCATATTTAATATTTTATTTTGACATTTATCAGCATGGGAAATGGGATTTTTCGATAAAGAGGAAACTTAAGATTAAAAGGCTCCGCGATGGAAATGAGGGAATGTTCACAATTGTAGGATCTCAAAACAAAAAAGGTATTAATCAGTGAATTTTCTAGAATTTTTTAGAATTTTTTACGAATTTTTAGGATTTTTCTGAGATTTATTTAAAGAGGAAATGTATCTATTTCAAGGAAAAAAGTATATTTATAATAGAAAAAAAGTATTTTTATTATTTTCGAACTTTCAAGAGCCTTTTTGTGAACTTTCGTTGCAAAAAGACCTTGAAAACAGCTCTCGGTCGCCACTGCAGGCGTAAAGATCCAATTTAAAATTTTACAGGGTTTTATTGCAATTTTTAATATATATTTTTAATGTTTTAGGAGAAATCGGAGGAGAGAGAGTGCGCGGGTATATCATAATTACTTTTGGGCGGCGTCCAAAAGCAATTCCAGGCTTTTTAAGGACTTTTCTATAAAAAGGAGGATTCAAAATGCGCCAGCCAATGAGAGAGCGACACGTCATTGCGTGTTTAAAAATGAAATTAATAAATAAATCAATTTTAAATCCAATGGATTAAATTGGTTTAAAATTGATTTATTAATAACTTTTGATCCTGAAGTCCGATTGAGATGATTTTTTATGGATTTGTTCGTCTTGATCCCCTCTTTCTATCTTGTTCGATTTTTCAGATCCATCCTACATTGATAGATAAATATTAAGTACTAAACAGGGGTAAAATGGTAATTTTTACCATATAACCTAAGTATAGAAGCTAAATTTCGAGAGGGGGAGCTCATTCTTGATGGTTCTCTATCACAGCTGCAAGACAGAGAGGAGTCCCACCCTGGATCAAGTTATCTGGTACTTTTTCCTTGATTGTATTTGGATTTGTGCATTTTGAATGAGATTAGTTCAATTTCTTGTTTCTTCTTCTTGGTTTTGATCTGAAATTCTAGATCGCTTGGCTTGAGCGGCATGTACAAGCCCTGATTAGGATTGAGAGGAGAATTTGAGGGATTCAAATAAGCATTCAACTGCATTCCAAAGAAAAACTCTAAAAAAATTTAGTTTTAATTCTTAGGAGATTAAATTACCCCCGTTTCAGTTCTGAATTATCAAAGTTGCAAAAACAAACCAAACTCAAATTAAACATTCCCTTTTAACCTCTCTAATTGACCTCTTGGATCCTGTTATTAGGATCAAAGAAGCCAATTTAGAGCTCCATATTTCTTCTATTCATCTCAACTCTTCTACCCCCTTTCTAAATTCTCATCTAATTAGGCTGACTTGATCCTCATTGAAGATCAAATTCAGTTTAATCAGAGTGAAACGACCAATACAATCACCAAATTGAATTCCTTACTAGCTTCCCTTGGACGACACTCGTACTTATCACTATACGTCTTAAGTGGAGTTCTTATAAATTTTATTGCATAAGCCAAAATCCACAACGACAAGGGCTAAAAATTGCATAGTTCTTACCCCTATTTTTGGCTTATCAAGGTGGTGGCCCTTGAGTGATAGACCCGATCGGTGCGCGGCAACGACGCAGCACCACGCTATCAGCGCGGGCATGAGCGCGGCGCGGCAGTTGCACTAGCCGTGGAGGCGGTGCGGGCATGATGCGCGGCTCGGCAGCAGCGAAGACAGCAAAGGACCTTCCTTCCTTCCTTTCCTTCCCCTTCTTCTTCTTCGTCCTTCTCCCTTCTTTCCCTTCTTCTTCTCCATGGAGTCGAAACCCTAACCCTCAATGAGGAAGCTGCTTTCTTTCAAAATTCAACAAAGGGTGTGTGTTAGGGCACCCATCCTTCCCTTATGTAGGGGGGGTATGGGGGCCTGATGGCGCGTCACCACCGGACGTCATCGAGCCAGCAGCAGAGGAGCAGCAGGACTTTCCCGACCCAGCACCCGAGGAGCCGGCACTACCCAGCTCGCCACCGAGACGAGTCCAGCCACCACGGTGAGCCGCCACAGCAACACGGGATTCCGCATTCCGTTACTCGGCATGACGCGGACGCCGACCACCGGAGCACACCGACACCTTCGGTTACCTTATTCTATAGCTTTTCGGTTTTATCGTGTTGTCGTGTAGCGGGGAAGGATCCATATGAGGAACTCTTTCACCCCCCCCTTTTTATGTTGGGCCTGACAAGCCCGTTTTCATTATTTCCTTTCCTTTCCTTATTTGTTTTGTTGTTTTTGGACTTAAGGAAGGGCCTATCTTCACCCATATATAAGGGGAAGAGGTGGGCGCTTCCCCTTACTTGACCTAAATTTTGAAGAATGGTATTTTGAGAAGAAGGGTCAAGTCGTGGAGAAGAATAGAAGAAAGAAGAAGAAGAGGAGAAGGAAGAAGAGAAGAGGAGAAGGGAGGAAGAGGAAGGGTGGCAGCGCGCCGCCGCCCGCGCCGCGCGCCACCGCCGCCGCGCTCCGCCGCCAGCAGCGCCGCCGCCGCGCGCGCCCGCCGCCCGCCGGCGACCGCGCCCGCGCGACGCCCGCCGCGCAGCGGCCTGGCTGACCCGCCGCGCGCCGTCGCGCGCCGTCCCCGCGCGCCCGCCGCCGCGCGCTCACCGCCGCGCGCCCGCCGCTGCGCGCCCACCGCCGAGCGCCCGCCGCCGCGCCGACCGCGCCCCGCCCCGCGCCGGCCCCGCGCGCCCGCCGCCCCGCGCCCGCCGCCGCGCGCCCCCCCCCGCGCGCCCGCCGCCGCGCGCCCCCCGCCGCGCGCCCGCCGCCGCCCGCCCGCCGCCGCGCGCCCGCCCGCGCCGCGCGCTGCCACGCGCACGCGCCGCCGCCGCCCGCCGCGCCGCCGCGCGCCGCTGCCGCGCGCCGCGCCCGCCGCGCGCGACGCGCGCCCACGCCGTCGACCACGCCTCCCGCATCGCTCCGCGCTGACTCGCGCACAACCGCCTCCGCGCAGTCAACCTCCGGCGCACCCGACAACTCCTCCTCCGGAACCAGTTGGTGCGAAAATCCCGTCGCCGGTAGCGGCGAAGGTACTCTGCTTTCCCTAGCCTCTTTCGTCATTTATTTCCGTCAGTATTCTTTCGTATTGCCTCCACGCGCTCGGGTTAGATAGGTGAGTGGGACAGATTGAGAAACGGCGAAACAAAACGGCGTCTTACCTGTCGATGCGGTCGGGGCGCCCGGCGTGTGAGCATTCCAGTGGAGTTACCCCATTCGACGGCGTGCGCGCCTCGGCCCACCTCGGGCGACTTGGAGGCTGGACCGACCCAGCTTGGCGACCCGTCCCGCTCGGGTTGGCTCGTAGCCGGCGCATTGCACGTGCCGTTGTAGAACCATCGTCCTGCGCCATCGTCATACATATATTTCTATTCTCCGCATATCCATCGGTTGACGTCGTGGACGTAACCCGATTAGTTAGCGATACGACACCGAGTTCCTTCCTTCGGTGACGGTCGGACGCCGTTGAGACGACGTCCGGCATCAGGGCCCTTAGACCAAAACAAATTTAACATGACGCAAACAAACCTATGACCTTAGGACATGAAAACGATGCGGAGGAACAGGGAAAAACCCAAACGAAGGGGAGGGGGAGGGGAGATCCTTATAAGGACGAGCCTCCCTACTTACACATGAACAAGACGGGATAAAAAATGACGCATGACAAAAATGAAAACCAAATGACGAACGAATGAAGAACATAAAGACGTTGATAAGGTGTCCGTTACCCCGGATATTTGAATCCAGACGTGCGTACCGTCGCCTTGGCTTGCCATGCCGGCTGAACACGTAGGGCTGGTGCTGTCGATGACGACGGTGATGTCTCCGAAGATGTTTCCGGGGCTGCGGCTGGAGCTGCGCTATCAATACTCGCGGGGTCGTAAGAACTCGACTCCGCCGAGTTAGGTGTGTCGAAGGGCGGCGGCTAGAGTAGACCCGGTCGAAGGTGCTGGAGCTCTATCTCTGATATCCATGTATCTTTTGCACCGGTCCGTCCCAGCCACCGTACCAAGAACCTCCTCGAGTCTTCGTTCCCTGCATAGTCAATTATCTCCTACAGTACACAATCGATTGTCTCGTGCCAATTGGGTGAAACCAACGGGGGAGTGGTCGCGGCAAACTCACTCACTCTAAAAGGATCTAGAGAGTCTTGGTCGAGGGGTTGAGAAGGGATTCGATATGGAGCCAAATCCGTCACGTTGAATATGGAGCTTATTCCCCACGTGGTAGGAATCTCGACGACGACGTAGGCATTGTTGCCCATCTCGCGTGTCGATCACTCAACTTCTGCTGGGAGTGAAGGTATTTGAGTGCCTTGTGATTCGAGAAGAGCACGAACTCCTTGGAAAGGAGATAGTGTCGCCAGTGTCTCAGTGCTTGGACGACTGCGTAGAACTCCTTGTCATATGTCGAGTAGCGTAGTCTTGTGTCGTTAAGCTTCTCGCTGAAAAACTCGACGGGGTGACCCTCCTGGTTGAGGACACCACCGATCCCGACGCATGAGGCCTCATAGGTAACCTCGAACACCTTCTTGAAGTCACGTAGGCGGAGGAGGGGCGCCAGCGTCATCAAGAGCTTTACGTGTTGGAAAGCTCGCTCGACGGCCGATGTCCAAGTGAACGGCTCCACCTTGAGACAGTCGGTGATAGGACAAAGCGTCGGGAGAAGGTAGCGAGGTCGATGAAGCTCCGTACATTGTGGAGGCTGGCCGGTGATGGCCATGACGTAATGGCTGGGACCTTGTCCGGGTCCGCGGCAACGCCCTAGGCGAACACGATGAACTCGAGGAAGGCGACTTCCGATGTGAGGTAGCTACACTTCTTAGGGTGCGCGTATAGTTGTTCGCGCCGAAGGATGGTGCAAACTTGTCGAAGATGGTCGAGGTGCTCCTCTCTTGACCAACGATAGATGAGGATGTCGTCGAAGTAGACAACGACAAATCTCGCGATAACAGCGCACATTACCTCATTCATGAGGCGCTGAAAGGTACTCGATGCGTTGGAGAGACCGAAGGGCATGACTCTCCACTCGTACAACCCGTCCTTTATCTTAAAGGCAGTCTTCCATTCGTCACCGTAAGGAATGTGAACCTTATTGTAGCCATTGCGTAGATTTATCTTCGAGAAGATAGTGGCTCCAACCATCATGTCGAAGAGGTCCTGGACGCGAGGAATGGGAAAACGGTATCGAAACGTTATCTTGTTGATGGCACGACTGTCGCAGCACCTGCCCCACGTGCCATCCTTCTTCAGAGCTAGGAGAGCGGGTACCGCGCAAGGGTTGAGGCCCTCCTGGATGAGACCCTTCGCGAGTAGTTCGCGGACCTGTCATAATAGTTCCATCTGGTAGTGGGGGAGGTTTGGCAATGACGCACCGGGCACTAGATCTACGGTGTGCTGGATGCTACGCATTGGCGGTAGTTTGCCGGGCAGCTCCTGGGGGAATACATCACCAAATTCCAATACAAAGGTCTCGACCTCAGGTGGTCGGGGTTCTACAGGTGGGTCGGCGGAGACGTCAAGCGTGACGGCGAGGCACAAGGGCGTGTCGTCTCTGTCGCGGCCCAACTCTCAAACGAACAAGGGGCCTCGAACAACCATGAGCCCTATGGTGATGTGAAACATCGGCGGCCGGGATCGAACGGCGCGTTTCACGTCACAAGTGAAATGTTGATATGATATAACTTTGTCAAATTTATGGGATTGAAGTTTATAAACGAGCAGATATGACGGATAAGTAAGCTTAGATTGGGGCGTGCCGCGGTAGAATGATCCGAGATCAGACTCGATGACCCGCAGAATCCACTGAGCGACTAGGGCGGAGGGCATCTAATGGCCCTGGAGAGTTCGGTATTTAAGCAATCAAAGACAATCCGTTTACCTCAAAGAATCCTGCTCTCGGCGTCGGTGGCTACACCTATTCCAATGTTCGATCAGAGGGTCGGCAGGGGACGCGATAGCGGGCGACGGGACTACAAGCAGTAATAATACTGGAATAAGTGGGAGGGGAGACGAGCGAACCTGATGGTGGCTTAGTGATAAGCTCAATTTTACTGTGTTTTTTACTGGTTATTTATCAGTAACATGTGTGAGGATTAAGCTTATTCAACGAACTTAAATATTCATTCAAAGGATACGAAGGGACATCAGTATCCGATAGAATAGCACCATCTAGCCCTCTACTCATATGATGAGGTATGGCCAGTCCCAGAGCTACTGGGTGTGGAGACACTGGGCAAGGATAGATAGTGGGTGCTCTTTAGCTGAAAGAGTTCACTAAACTGATCCTGCATGTAATCCCTCGAATGGCATGCTATAATCAACTGTCAAATCAGGTTGATTCACGCCACGCTGCTTGTGTATGTCCCAGACCTGAGATACCAAAGACGCCTTGTGGACGGACATCTGTACTTTTCCATGGCCAACGAAGCTCTAATCGCGGATAATTCTAAACACCTTAGGCCCAGGTGCACTGCTAGAAGCACATCAAGGCGCACTGAGCGGTTGGGGAGATGGGACGCCCAAATTCCCAGTATAGAGGTGACAGCCATGACAGTGATGATGCAACAAAGTCTCCGGGCTGTTGCAAGTGAAATATTGGAGTGAGTTCTCTCGGCTGATTTGGAATGTATCAAGTATTTAATTCTCGATGACTTCGATTAGGGTTTATAAATGACCATACCCTCAAGTCGCCCAAGGAGTGTCAAGTGGATGAGGATTATTACATAGCACGGTAATTCAAGGATGAACAGGTTCTACATGAGTGGGTCGACACACTCCTTTGTCATCTTCCTAGGACGCAGGTGCAGCTTACACTCAACGTGTTGGAAGCCCGACCATCATCGACAGTTAAATTGATCCAAACATTAATTAATCTATAAGTGGACACACAGCAATTAAATTGGAAGGCCAGTGTGTGCCACGCTACCAGAGTCGTTAACTGGACCCATACATGGGCCCAGAGGGTCACATACTCTGAAATGGTCCTTTGGACGTTGGAAGAGATGACTAAGTGCTCTGAGTTTTTGCTATGCAAAACACCCATATAGGGGAGAATAGGGAAAGCGCCCTGGAACTAAATTCACCCATGTGGCCAGAACGGCTCAGGGGCCTCTTCCTCTCTTCTCCACTCCCCCCACACCCCCATCCACCCCCCTGATGATCTGGACAACGTGAACGACACCGACGGAGATAGTAACGGCCCGCTTACCAGCTAGAAGGAGTGCAGGATCTCGACGCAGCGAGGATCACAGGATACGCTTGTAGTGGTCGTGCACAATGGAGCAGCTCGACTCATCTCACTCTGGGATTCTGAAGTTAAATCCCTAATGAGATTTGCGGGCAAAGGCGGCATTGTTTTAATGTTTTATTGATGCCGCTCGATTCGCAAAGACTTCGCTGGTCAAGCAAGATCACTTGAATGATTCATCCAGACTCTAGGCCTCAAGAACCCAACACAGCACGTGGTCGTCATGGCAGTGTATGTTCCGCTACTTCGTCGAAGCGATCACTGGGCTGATCAAGCGTCGCCCCAAAGCAGACCGCAGCTGATGCGCTTCGTCGCACCGATCAATACATCGCCAAACTTAGTAACACCGGTCGGCTCACGGTGGTGGCCGTTGCGATTCGCGCGTAGTCATCTCTCGCTGTCGCCTTCATCTCGGTGGCGGGCGCCGCGTGGGCCTCGCACTCAGTTCCTTGGTCCGGAACGCCCACATGGCACGCATCGGACGCCGCTGTCCGACGATCGCTGCACGGCTTTCTCATCTTCGCCGTAGGGGCTCCTTCGCCAGTGCGCGCAGCGCCCCAGGCTCGCGTCGCGATGTTGTCCTTGGTGCCGGAGTGCGCAGCCTTCGCTGTGTACGGGGATCATAAGCGCCGAGCATCTCGCCTGATGCGCCCATCCTGGCTGCCATGGGCGGCGTTAAAAATATGCCCTTCTGCCTTTTTTGACGGTGTCCTCCTGGGGTCAAAGTTCGGCAGCATGCTCCTCTCTCATCCACGCTTCTGTGCCTCGGCACTGCCAGTTGTGCAGGCTACAGTGGCGTGTACCTCGCCCACGGGAGTCTTCCCATGTGGTTGATGACATACGGCCGCCTCTTCTTCTGTAATCACCGGTGGGACTCGCGTAGGGAAGGTGGTGAGTCATGTGGGGAGGCCTCAGTGGGTCAGCGTAATATGTGCGCTAGTAAACTCGTATCTGATAGCACAAACTGTATCGGGCGGGCGGTAGTCATGTGGTCTCGGCGGTGCAGTAGGGTTGGCTGTGGTCGCACCGCCACCTGTCGCGTAGATGGTGTCTCGGAGGGGGTAGTAGTGTTGCCCTGCTCTCTCGTCAGTGCAACGGCTTCGGAATGCCAAGGGGAGGTAGAACCTCCACGCTGGGCGGAGCTTCCGGCTTGATTCGCTCTCTATGGCGGACATCCCTAGGGAATCTTATATGCCCTTTTTGAAAATGATGAAATGCTATGCGGCGATGCAGTATGCAAACTAGTGATGCAAAGATAGTGTACCGGAGGCGACAGAGCAAACTGGCTGTTTGCTCTGATACCAATTTGATGCAGGATTTACGACGCTGGGGTGAGGTCCTGCCATCACCAAGTAAATGCATTCGTGTCGAAAGTGGGGTCAACGCCCGACGGTTACTCTGTGGTAGTCATCCGACATCGGTCTCCTACGGGGATGACTCCACGGCGAAGCACACAGCAAGGCGTGTAGTACCAGAGTCGCTGACGTCGACCAGCAAGGATATCGACCTCCGCATTCCATGGAGTCACGCTGAGATGGTGGATGTGGATAGGATCCTTCCCACCCTCTTCCGTGGGGATGAGGACGTTATGGCGCCAATGGAGGATTCACCGTTGGTGCTTGTATATGATAGCGAATCTGACTGCACTTCAAATAGTAAAGACGTCGAAGTATGATATAGTTTCACTTCGACATGTCACGCCACCTATTCCTTAACCCGAGCGCAAAGGGAGGTAAACTGAAGATATAAGCAACAAAAATAAGAGATCAGAGACGGCCAGACCTTGTCGCCGGCCCGGGTCTCGAGAGATGCGGTCTCTGCTCACGTGCAGAAGTTGTTCAAGCCAGGCTGCAGAAGTCGAGGAATAACAACAGCTGGGAGGATGGTCCGCGCGATCAGGCACGAAAGCGTTTGTAGCGAAGGATACCGGGCGCTGGCGCATGCAACGCAGCAGGATCACAAGAGGAGCGTGTATCGCAGCACTGCATCCAGGATGCGATAGTGGTGCAAACTCATCGTGCCGGACGGTGCTTTGTGAGTAGCCAACACTGAATTCGCGAATGAAAAGCGCCACACACCGCAGGGGAGGAATGGAGAGGGACGCCGCAGGCACTCAAAGGGGGAACGTGTAGTTCAACAAGCTGGGGACGACGACGCGGCAGACGCTCGGCCGCCACCTGGGGAGTGCGCGAGGTAATCGGCGCGAACGTGACAATGATCACTAACGCGGCGCAGAGGCGTGACTGGAGCAGCCAAAGACATGCACTTACAATCGGTGCAGCATCGGGGCTCGCAGTCGCGTGCGCAGCGGCACGCAGGAGCGGGGAGGGGCCTTTAGGGCGCAGCCCAGGAGGCGCCACTTTGGAGCGACATAGACCTCGATCGGTGCGCTGCAAGCGCCGCAGCACCACCCTATTAGCGCTGGTGTGAGCTGGGCGCTGGCGGTTGCATCTAGCTGTGGAGGCTAAAAGGCACTGGAGCAAGTGCTGTATGGCGCTGTGCAGCAGCTCAAGACAAGAGGAGGACCTTCCTTCCTCCCTTTCCTTCCCTCTTCTTCTTTCTTCGTCCCTTCCTCCTCCCTTTCTCTTCCCTTCTTCTTTCTTCTCGGCCCTTCTCCCTTCTTTTCCTTCCCTCTTCTTCTCCCTAGAGTCGAAACTCCTAACTCTCAACGAGGGAAGCTGCTTTTCAAAATTCAAATAAATGGTGTGTTAGTACCTATCCCCTTCCCTTTATAGGGGGGTAGTGGCCCTTTAGACCAAAAACAAATTCTAATACGCACGCTAAAACAAACCTGATGACCCAGGATATGAAAAACGATGCGGAGGTGAATCGGGAAAACCTAGACGTAGGGGGAGGGGGAGGGGAGATCCTTATAAGGGACAAACTGCCCTCTTACACATACATATCAAGACATAATCGTGAAAAATGATGCGATGATGAAAATAAAACGAAACGGACGCAATAAAGTAGCAAAGAACATAAAGACGGCGATAAGGTGTCCGTTAATCGGTATATTTGAATGGCGTGCGTAGCTTTCGCTAGTCTTGGCTTGCCGTGAATGGCTGAACGCTGCAGACGGGTTGGTGCAAGGGGGAAGTCGATGATCGATGCGGTGACGCCTCCAAAGACGCGTCAGGCTACGCTGAGGCTATGTCATCATCGAGATAGAGATGTAAAAGATAGAGATAGAGATAAATATAGAGGATTGAGCATAGAGAAAGATATAAAATACAGATAGAGATAAAGATAGAGATAGAGATAGAGACTAAGATAAAGATAGAGATAGAGATAGCGATTAAGATAGAGATAGAGATAGAGGCAGAGATCAGAGATAAAAAGATAGAGATTGAGATAAAGAGACTAGAGATCGCAGATAGAGATAGAGATAAAGATAAAGATAGATGGAGATAGAAAGGCAAGACGAGGCGGTTGGGAATCAAGAAACGATGGGGAAAGGGGGTGGGCGATCAAGAAAGGCAAGACGAGGCGGTTGGGAATCAAGAAACGATGGGGAAAGGAGGGTGGGCGATCAAGAAAGGCAAGACGAGGCGGTTGGGAATCACGATCAAGAAATGGTGGAAGGGTGGAAAAGGTACCAAGAAATGGCTTTCTTGAACTGTAACAACCAAGAACCTCCAAGAAAGAGGAGTTCTTGACGGATCTGGGGTGTGCTCCTCGACGGAGCAGATTTCCCTGGTTGATGGCATGTCGACGCTTCTTGAATCTCCCAAGACCCCGAGTAATCTCGACGAAGGCCTCTTTCGATTCTTGATGGCGGCTTGAAACTCTTTCCTCGCACCGGAGTGATCTCGACGGCGCGCTTAACACATCTCCTCGGAGTGATCTCGACGGGAGCCATGGGCTCTACCCAAGGAGTGATCTCAACGTGGGGGTGGGGCTAGCCAAACCCCTACACTACTCTCACGATAGGGGAGACGAATTGTGAATAAACTTTTCAACAATGACTCCCAGGTGTTCTGGGCATGCCATCCCCTTATATAGTGAGGATGGGTGCCAAGTGAACGTGGAGAGGACGAACCGTCGCTAGACGTGGTTCGCCTCCCTTACAAATTCAAAATACAAACATAAAAGTAAAATGACGAGGATGGGGCCCAACAACATTGGCCCAGTCCACGAATCCAAAAATACAAACACACATGAATATATTTGAAGCTACGTGCGTATCCGCAAGCTTGTTTGGTGCGCGTCGCCAAGGTGGCGTGGTCGTTCCATGGTCCGTATCAAGGCCGATGCTTCGCGGGTAATGGCGGCGCGTGCGTAGCGCGACAACCGCAACGCCCGGCTGGCGCTGCGGCAGCGGTAGCGATGGCGGTTCGCGTGGCCGGGCCAGCCGGCTTCGCTGTGATACGGCTGCGAGTGGCAGCGGCGGCGGCTCGCGCGGCTACGTAGCGGGATGGGACCGACGCGGCGGCGCTGTGCGAAGCGCGGCGGCTTCGGCGCGGGCGCGCTGCGGCCGCAGCGCTGGCGGCGGTGCCCAGCGGCGGCTGGCGGCGCTTGACACACCACGGCCTATTAGCGCAGCGGTGGCAATGTGGCCGCGGCGGCTGCTACGCGAGCTGGCCGTGTGGCCCAGTGCAGACACGATCTCGTGCGGCGGGAAGCAGCGAACAACAAGAGACCTTCTCACCTCACCCTGTTCTCCTCCCTTCTTCTTCCTTAGTCCTTCCTCCCTTTCCTTCCTCCTTCTTTCTTCCTCTTCGTCTCTTTCTTCTCTTCCTCTTCTTTCTCTTCTTCTCCCCTAAGTGAAACCCTTCAACTTTTCAACGAGATTGTAATTCTTTCAAAATTTAGGTCAAAGTGTGTTAGAGCACCCACACATATATATGGTATAGGGCCCTTCCTTAAGCCAAAGCTCAAATTTTAACAACAAAACAAACAAAGGAAAGGAACATAACCTATGAAAACCTTAGGACGAAAGCGATCGGAGCAGGGAAAAGCAGACGAGAAAAGGGGAGGAAGAGTTCCTTTATGAGGACAAGCCGCTTCGCCTTACACATATCAGGGCACTAATGATAAGCAGCTATGATGAAACAAAAATAAAATGGCAGCGAACAAGGCAAAAGAACATAAAGGCGATGCTCGGTGGTGGCGTCCGCGTCTGTGCCAGCGGTATATTTGAATCCGGGATCCCGTGAGTTCTTTGCCTTGGCTTGACTGCGTCGTGATGGCTGCGATCCGTCGAGTGCAATCGATGGCGAGCTGGGTAAATGACTCAAAAAGGCGTTTCGTAGGCTCTTTGGAGTCGGTGGCGTCCTGCTGCTCCCTCTGCTGCTGGCTCGAGATAGAGATAAAGGTAGAATGAGATAAATGTATAGACGATTGATATAGAAGAGATATAAGCACACAGATCAGAGATAAAGAAATGAAATGAGATAGAATCAAGATTTCTAAAGATGAAAGAGATAGAGATAGATAGCAGGATAGAGATAGAGATAGGTGTTAGTACATGTGTGATGCTCATAATGAAGTCCATGAATACATGATCGAACTTAGTGAATTATGATGAGATCGTAATATGGAGATCACTAGTCTTTAAGCATGTGTTCTAAATATTCCTATTCAAAGGACCACTTACACAACCGTGACATCAAAGTATCCGGATAGAATAGCACTATCTAGCCTCACTCATATGATGAGTATGGCCAGTCCCGTAGCCATTGGTGTGGAGACACTAAGGATAGATAGTGGGTGCTCTTTAGCGGAAAGAGTTCACTAAACTGATCCGTACGAATCCCTGAATGGTATTATACCGAACTGTCAATCAGGTTGATTCACGTCACGGTTGTGTAAGTGGTCCTTAGACCTGAGACACCAAAGACGTCTTGTGGACGGACATTTGTACTTTGGCTATGGCCAACGAGTCTCTAATCATGGTATTCTAAACGGTCTTAGTTCAGGTGCATCAAGAAGTACACGAAGGCGATTGAGTGGTCAAGATGGGATCGTCCACCCTCGGTATAGAGGTGACAGCTCAAGGAAGATGATGCAATGAAGTCCTTGGCCAAGGCAGTGAAATATTGGAGAAGAGTTCTCCGATGATTTCTGAATGCATCAGTACTAACTCGGATGACCGATTAGGGTTTGACAGTTGACCATACCCTAAGTCGTCCAAGGAGTGTCAAGTGGATGAGGGATTATACATACACGGTAACCAAGGATGAACAGGTTCCATGAGTGGGTCGATACACACTCCTTTGTATCTTCTAGGACGAGGTGTAGCTTGGCACCCCACGTGTTGAAGTCTCGACCTATCGATTAGGTTAAATCGATCCAACATTAATTAATCTATATGATGATATAGTTAATTAATTTGGAAGGCCAGTAAAGGTTATTGGGCCACTAGAGTCGTTAACTAGACTGATACATGGGCCTAGAGGGTCACACGCAAATGGTCCTTTGGACGTTGGAAGATATACTTAAGTTTTGGGGTTTTTTATGAAAAACACCCATATAGTATAAATAGGGAAAGGCCCTGAACGAAATTCACCCAGGCCAGAATTGTTCAGGGGCCTTTCCCCTTCTTCTCCACTCTCCCCACACCCCCTATCCACCCCTGATGTGATCTGGACAACGTAACGACACCGACGGAGATAGAACGGGGCTCGTCTACGAGAAGGAGGAGATCTGACGTGCCGAGGATCGCGTGGATACGTCTAGAGGCTGCACACTTGAGCAGCTCGACTCATCTCACTCTGGGATCCAAGAAATCACGAATGAGATTCGTGCAAAGGTACATTGTTTTAATGTTTTATTGATGCCGTTCGATTCGCAAAAGACTTCCGCTGCGCATCATTTTGATTTATTCATCCAGATCTAGGCCTCAAGAACCCAACACAGACGTGGTCGTCGCGGCAGGCAGGTATGTCTGCTACTTGCCGATGATCACGGGGCCAGATCGGGTCGTCTCAGCAGACCGGGTAGTTGGCGTCTAAGTCGCGATCACATCGTCAAACTTAGTGGTCTTGACGGGTCGGTCGGTGGGCCTCATATTCGCGGGCGTAGTCATCCCCCGGTTGTCGTCTATCCCGGGTAAGGGCGTCATGTGGGCCTCGCACTAGGTCTTGGTCGGAACGTCCATGGTATGGGACGTCGTTGTATCGACGATCGAAGTCCGCGTACGCGTCTTCATCTTCGTCGTAGGGGCTCCTTCGTTTGTGCGTGTGTTGCGCGGCCCTAGGCAGGTCGCGATGTTGTCCTTGAGCGGGGAGTGCTGGTACGGCTCTGTGTACGGGGGATCACAAGCGCGAGAGCATCTGCTCCATGCGCTCCATCCTGGCTGCCATGGCGCAAAAATACGCCCCTTGGTCTTTTGACGTGTCCTCCTGGGGTCAAAGCTGGCAGTGCGTTCCTCCTCATCCACGTTCTGTGCCTCGACCGCGAGTAGCTGTGCGGCAGGGTGTGACCTCGTCCACGGGAGTCTTCCCATGTGGTTGATGACATACGGTCGTCTCTTCTTCGTAATCACTGGGTGGGGACTCGCGAGGGGAAGGTGGTGAGTCATGTGGGGAGGTCCGTGGGTCACAATATGTGCTAGTGGGGTCTCGTGGTCCGGATGGTAGCGGGGGCACCCGTATCGGCGGGTGCAGTCCGCGTGGCCTCGATAGGCTGTTGTATCGCACCGGCTACCGGTGTCGCGAGATGGTGTTCGGAGAGGGCAGTAGTGTTGCCTCTCTCGTCAGGCAACGGTTCTGAACGTCGCGGGGAGGTAGAACCTCCGCGTTGAGCTCTCCGGCTTGATCTCGTCTCTATGGACATCCCTAGGGAATCCTATATGCCCTTTGAAAATGATGAAATGCGATGCGATGCAGATGCAACTAGTGATGCAAGATATGGCATCGGAGGCGCATTGTGAGCAACCACAGCCTGCTCTGATACTAATTTGATGCAGGACGACGTCGGGGGTGAGGTCCTGCCGTCACCAAGTAACAGTATTCGGTGTCGAGTGGGTCAATGCCCGACGGCTACTCTGTGGTAGTCATCCGACACGGGTCTCCTACGGGGATGACCTACGATGAAGTACACAGGCAAGGCGTGTAGTACCTGTAGTTGCCGACTAGCAAAGGATATCGACCTCCGGGGTATCTACGGAGTCGCCGGGAGATGGTGGGGGGATAGACCTTCCGACCCTCTTCCGGTGGGATGAGGACGTTATGGCGCCGAATGGGAGGATTCTCGCCGGTTGGTGCTTGCATATGACAGGCGAACCCGACTCGTACCAAACAGGTAAGACGCTCGAAAGGCGATATAGTTTCACTCGACATGTCACGCTCACCTATTCCTAACCCGAGCGCAGTGGAGGCAACCGAAGATATACAACAAAAAATAAGAGACTGGGGTGAGACGGCGTACCTTGTCGTCGGCCCGGGAGAGATGGTCTTCGTCTACGGCAGAAGGTTCGGGGGTTATGTCAGCAGAGTCGAGGAATAACAATAGCGGAGGATGGTCCGCGCACGAGGGGCGCCAGGGCGTGAAGGACGGCGCGGCTGGGCGTGTCGGCATGATAGCAGGATCGCGGCGAGGAGCGGCGGTCGCAGCACTGCACGGAGGATGCGATGCAGTGGTGCAACCCGACGGGTGTCGGACGGTGCTTGTGAGTAGCCAAAGCCTGAATTCGCAACAGGTGCGCTACACTCGGCAGGAGGAATGGAGAGGGACGCCGAGGCATCAAAGGAATGGGGTGTAGTCTAACAAGCGGGGGGGGGGGGACCACGCGACGCGCAGACGTTCGTCGTCAGCTGTGGAGTGCGCATGCAATCGGCGTGGAACGTGACTATGATCACAACGCGAAGCAGAGGCGTGACCTCGGAGCAGCAAGACAGACGACACAATGGTGCAGCACGGGGTCGGTGCCGGTGCGCAAAGGCACACAGGAGCTATGGGGAGGGCTCTTAGGGCAGCGTCTAGGAGAGGCGGCGACCCTTGAGCGATAGACCCGATCGGTGCGCGGCGCCAGAGCACCACCCTATTAGCGCGGGTGTGAGCGCGGCGCGGCGGTTGCACTAGCCGTGGAGGCGGTGCGGGCACGATGCGCGGCTCGGCAGCAGCGAAGACAGCAGAGGACCTTCCTTCCTCCCTTTCCTTCCCCTTCTTCTTCTTCGTCCTTCCTCCCTTTCCTTCCCCTTCTTCTTCTTCGTCCTTCTCCCTTCTTTCCCTTCTTCTTCTCCCTAGAGTCGAAACCCTAACTCTCAACGAGGAAGCTGCTTTCTTTCAAAATTCAACAAAGGGTGTGTGTTAGGGCACCCATCCTTCCCTTATATAGGGGGGGTATGGGGGCCCTTAGACCAAAACAAATTTAACACGACGCAAACAAACCTATGACCTTAGGACATGAAAACGATGCGGAGGAACGGGGAAAAACCCAGACGAGGGGGAGGGGGAGGGGAGATCCTTATAAGGACAAACCGCCCTCCTTACACATATCAAGACATAATCGAAAATGACGCATGATGAAAACAAAAACCAAACGATGAACAAAACAAAGAACATAAAGACGATGATAAGGTGTCTGTTAACCGGTATATTTGAATGCGGGCGTGCGTACCGTTGCCTTGGCTTGCCGAGCGGGCTGAACGCGTACGGCTGGTGCAGTCGATGACGATGGTGACGTCTCCAAAGACGTTTCGTGGGCTACGGCTGGAGCTGCGCCATCATCGAGATAGAGATAAAGATAGAGATAGAGATAAATATAGAGATTGATATAGAGAAAGAGATATAAACACAGATAGAGATAAAGATAGAGATAGAGATAGAGATCAAGATAAAGATAGAGATAGAGATAGCGACGAAGATAGAGATAGAGATAGAGGTAGAGATAGAGATAAAAAAAAGATAGAGATTGAGATAGAGATAGAGATCGAGATAGAGATAGAGATAAAGATAAAGATAGAGATAGAGATAGAGATTGAGATAGACATAGAGATAGAGACAGAGATAAAGATAGATAGAGATGGAGATAGAGATAGAGATACATATAGAGATAGAATAGAGATAGAGATAGAGATAGAGACAAACATAGAGATTGAAATAGAGATAGATATAGAGATAGAGATATAGATAGACATAGAGATAGAGATAGAGAGGGATATACAAATAGAGATAGAGATAGAGATGGAGAAAGAGATAGAGATAGAGATAGAGATAGAGATAGAGATAGAGATAGAGTGATGCCGGACGTCGTCTCAACGGCGTCCGACCGTCACCGAGGGTAGGAACTCGGTGTCGTATCACTAACTAATCGGTTCACGTCCACGACGTCAACCGATGGATATGCGGAGAACAGAAATGTCTGAATGACGATAACGAGGATGATGGTCCTACTATGGTACGTGCAATGCGCCGACAAGCTATGAGAGCCAACCCGGAGCGGGGACGGGGTCGCCAAGCTGGGTCGAACCAGCCCTCCAAGTCGTCCGAGGTGGGTCGAGGGCGCGCACGCCGTCGAATGGGGTAACTCCCACTGGAATGCTCACACGCGTGGGGGCGTCCCACTGCATCGACAGGTAAGACGCTCGTCTTTGTTTCGTCGTTCTCTCAATCTGTCTCACTCACCTATCTAACCCGAGCGCGGTGGAGGCAATACGAAAGAGTACTGTAAGAAATAAGGAACCGAGGATCAAGTGGAGAAGCTACCTTCGTCGCGCTGGCGACGGGGCTTTGGTGCCGTTCGCCCAAGGTGGCCTGACTCGTTGGCTCGAGAAGATCCGGCTCGGCAGCGCACCAGTCGTGCAGGATCACGGCGGTCGGTGCGACTTGCTCGGTGCAGGATCACGACCGGATCAGCGGAGTCCGTGCGGGCTGGCTCGGCGCAGGCAGGTCAGTGCCGGCTCGCCGGCCCGACGCTGGCTCAACGGCAGCGGGCAGATGGGCTCGGTGCAGCCTAGCTCGGCAGGTCGTGAAGCAGCGCAGCACGCGGGCATCGGCGGTGGAGACGGGTGTGGCGGCGCGGCGCGGCGCGACAGCACGCGCCGGCGGCGCTGCACGGCAGCGGTGGCGGTTCGCGGCCAGCGCGGCTCGCTGCAGCAGTACGGCTGCCGGAGTGGCAGCAAGCGGCTCGCCTTTCGCGGGATTAGGTTCGCACGGCGGCGCGGGCGCGGCGGCTCGCGCAGGCGCGCGCGGCACGCGCGCGGCGTTCGCAGGCCGGAGCGGGCGCAGAGGCAGCGGTCGCGGTGGCTTGAGCGCCGAGCGGCTCGCGAAGCAGGAGCGGCGCGGCTGGCGGCTCGTGGCGGCGGGAGCGGGCTGGTGCAACTCACCTCCTCCCTGTTCTCCTCTCCTTCTTCCTTCCTCTCCTCCTCCTCCTTCTTTCTTCCTCTTCTTCTTTCTTCTCTTCTTCCTCTTCTTCTCTTCTCCACGACCTGACCCTTCCTTTTCAAATTGTAATTCTTCAAATTTAGGTCAAGGTGAGGGGAAGCGCCCACCTCTTCCCCTTATATATGGGTGAAGATGGGCCCTTCCTTAAGTCCAAAAACAACAAAACAAAACAAAAAGGAAAGGAAATAATGAAAACAGGCTTGTCAGGCCCAACATAAAAAGGGGGGGGGGGAGGGGAAGAGTTCCTCATATGGGTCCTTCCCCGCTACACGACAACACGATAAAAGCGAAAAGCTATAGAATAAAGTAACCGAAGGTGTCGGTGTGCTCGTGGTCGGGCGTCCGCGTCATGCCGTATAACGGAATCCGGGATCCCGTGTTGCTGCGGCGGCTCGTCGTGGTGGCTGGATCCGTCTCGGTGGCGAGCTGGGTAGTGACGGCTCCTCGTGTGCTGGGTCGGTGACGTCCTGCTGCTCCTCTACTGCTGGCTCGATGACGATCGGTGGCAATGCGCCATCATAGAGAGACAGATAGAGGTAAAGATAAGGATAGAAAAAGAGAAAGAGATAGAGATACAAATAGAGATAGAGATAGAGATAGAGAGACAGATAGAGATAAAGATAAGGATAGAAAAAGAGAAAGAGATAGAGATACAAATAGAGATAGCGATAGAGATTGAGATAGAGCTAGAGATAGAAATAGAGACATAGATAGAGATAGAGATAGAGATAGACATAGAAACAAGATAGAGATTGAGATAGAGATAAAGATAGAGATAGAGACAGAGACAGAGATAGAGATAGAGATAGAGATAGAGATAGAGATAGATATATATATATATAAAGACAGAGATAAAGATAGAGATAGATATATAGTCACAGAATGAGATAGACATAGAGATAAGGATAGAGATAGAGAGAGACATAGAAACAAGATAGAGATTGACATAGAGATAAAGATAGAGATAAAGATAGGGATATAAATGGAGATAGAGGTATAGATAGAGATGGATATAGAGATAGAGATAAAGATAGGGATATAAATGGAGATAGAGGTATAGATAGAGATGGAGATAGAGATAGAGATAAAGATAGAGATAGACATAGAGATAGAGATAGAGCTAGAGATAGAGATATAGAGGGATATAGATATAGAAATAGAGATAGTGATAGAGATAGAGATAGAGATAGAGCTAGAGATAGAGACAGAGATAGAGATAGAGATAGAGATAGAGATAGAGATAGAGATATAGATAGAGATAGAGATAGAGATAGAGATAGAGATAGAGATATAGATAGAGATAGAGATAGAGATAGAGATAGAGATAGAGGTGGAGAAAGGTATAGAGATAGCGATAGAGATATAGATAGAGATGGCGATAGAAATAATAATATAGATAGTGATAGAGATGGAGATACATTTAGAGATAGGGATAAAGATAGGGATAGAGATAGCGATAAAGATAGCGATAGAGATAAAGATAGAGATATAAATACAGATAGATAAAGAGAAAGAGATATAGATAAAGATAGATATAGAGATAGAGATAGAGATAGAGATAGAGATGGAGATAGAAATAATAGTTGAGATAGTGATACAGATGGAGATACATTTAGAGATAGAGATTAGGATAGTGATAGAGATAGAGATACAAATAAAGATAGAGATAAAGATAGAGATAGAGATTGCTGGGGGACCATCACGACAACACTGACACGCGACGCATTCGACCTCTCCGAGCCGCTCGTGCCGACACACGCGACCCCGCATTCAAGTACTCGAAGTAAGTTTTCTTTGTTATTTGCTTAATTGTAATTCCGGATCGAGTCATGTGTTGGACCGATCCCGTCTTTACGTCTTGTCTCTTTCTTTCAGATTTTGTGTAAAGAGGAGGGCCACGTCCCGCGACGGACCCCTCCTCTATGCTTAGCCTCTTGGCACCCTTCCCCCCCCCCATATAAGGGGAAGGCATGCCCAAGGGCAAAGGGAGAGCGTTTTGAGAAAACACAATGTCCCATTCTAATTTCCTTTCTTAGTCTAAAAATATTAAGTTCATTTTCCGAGTATCCTCTTCCTCCAGTCGCCTATTGGACTTCCTCCTCCCTCCTAGGATCCACAGGGTCGGAGCTTGTTGCTGCGCCAGTCAAGATCGGCACCGCTAGTGCCTGGAGCTCTCTCACCTGACCGGACCCTCGGTAGCTGCCCCCGCTGCCCGTCGCAGCCTCTCCCCGCCGTTAGCATTGCCGGAGAAGTCTTGTTGCCCTCGGAAGAACACGACGTCGATCGGTCCCTCGTCCCGAGCACCAGGACCTGCGCTCTGCGCCAGCCCACTGCCGTGCGATCGACCTGCTTTGCGCCGGTCCACCACCGCCCGGGCTCAGCTGCATCCGTCGCCGCGCGTTCGCGCGCACACTGCGCCCACTCGCGGCCAGCCCCAGCTCCCCAGCGCGCTTGCGCGCGCGCCTCGGCCTCCCGCCGCCCGTAGCTCCCCGCCCACTCATAGCCGCCAGCGCACCCGACGGTGCACCCTCGCGCCGCACGCCAATCCTTGCGGTCAACGCCCGCGTCCGCACATGCTCACGGCTGACTACTCCGCCACGGCGTGCGCACACGCCTCCTTGTTCGTCTAGCACTATCTCCAGTCTGCCAACCCACCGCCGCCATCCGCTTGGTGCCGCGTGATCACCAGCGATTCGGAGCGACGATTCTAGTACCCTGCCAGTCACTCGTCGAGCGCCGCTTGCTCCCCAAGGAATCGGAGCGCTTATTCCAGGTTCCTACTCGAACATCCCTCTTATTCACAGTATCATTATTTTCTTCAGTGCCGTCGTCCTCTATCTATTTCCGCTGCCGCTTCTTCGTCGCTATAATTTGGATAGGCTAGCCACCATTGTTGAGGGGTAGGAGTTTCCTTGCGGTAGACGATCCGATCGCTGCCTTGTGGGAAAAATTCCCCCTGGTCGTAAAACGCCCCTCTCGTCGTGCTCGCTCGTGTAGATTCAGCGGGTCATTAGGAGTCGACCCAGACCTATTCATCCCCTCTAGGATTTACTGTACTCCTTGCCCCACCGTCGGACCGTCCTTTGCTCCCTAGAACGTTTGAACGCGCGTTCATTATCATAATTGAACACACATCGCGCATTGTTGTGAAGTAATACGAGCCGTCGAGCCCGGCATTACCGTATTACATCATATTGGTATCAGAGCCGGTCGTGTTAGCATTCACTTAACACGGTCGGTCGAATATCAGTTCTCTTATTTTTGCATTCCTCTACTTGTTGTTTTCATTACACATTGCATATTTTAAATTCATTTGCATACGCACAAAAAAAAAACACGTCAGCGCATCCTTTCCATCTCAAAGCATCATCTAGATAGAACCCCTAGTTAATTCCAAAGTAGTTGACCATAGAATGGTTCGGACGCGAGCCCAGATGCAGAACGCCAATGCGGAAGACCTTGGCGTGGATCATGAATTTGATCCCAACTTAGAGGATCTCCCTCCCCGAGATCCGTTAGAACTAGCGTACCAAGAGGATCCGATAGTGAACGAGGAGGTACCGATGCTTCCTCCCCCTACGGTCAGGGAACCCATCCCTCGGGTCCCTACTCCCAATGCTGGGGTGGCGTCACCCCACCAAACGGCTAGAACTGAGGACCGTGCATCCTCCTCCGCGGCCAGCCCTAGGGTACCGCCTAGCGGTCATTGGACCACTAGCTCGTCGGGAGATGTTCCCCAACGCCCGGGCAAGGCTCCTATGCTGAGCAGCCCCGCTCCGGTCCCGGCGTACGTCCCTCCAAGACCGACGGCATCACGGCACCGTGACCAGCCAGCTTACCAACCTTGGCACTACAAGCAGCGGAGCTGGGAGAATCACCGACGGAGATCGCCACTGCCCGATGGGTATCGCAACCAGCGTTACCCTGAGGAACGACCCTATCAGCACGATAGGGGTCACTACCCATCGGAGGCGAGTGCGCCTCCTCATCATGACCATCCCGGTCAGCATTACGGGACCCCCCCCCCGTGCAGACCCATGCCCCGACGCCATATGCGCTGACCTACACCACAGGGCCAAGTGGGCTACCCTACGTCGCCCCTCCTCCGGTCCCTCCGACTACCTATGGGCCACTTACTTAGTATAGTGCGGCGCACACACCCGTGCCCCAACACCACAGCGCCCCACATGCGCCATCTACGATGGCCCCACCCTACACCACGGGGTACCCACCGGTGCCCCAACCGATGTACCCGGTGGGCGCACATGGTCAGCCAGCCGTAGCCCACACATATGCTCCGCATACATATCAGGAGCAAGCTGCTCGTAGCGGGCCACAAACGTCGACTGCAGCCTATCCCCACCCAGGTTATGCTCCGCAGGCGGCGTACTACCCCCAACCGGCCCCACCGACCGCGCCCGTCCCGGACTATATAGGGAAAGTAGGCCCTCGGGAGGTCCCTCGACCCCCACCAGCTCGTCATCCAGATGATGAACGAGAGACACGGTGTGAAGCGCATCGCGCCATGATTCAGAAGAGCGTGCGCATGGAAGTACCCATCTTCGAAGGATCCCGGAACCCGAAGGACTACACGGACTGGGAGTCAGATTTGGAGAGCTACTTCCAGGGGTACAATATGGACGACGACCTCTGCGTATGCTACGCCGAAGCTCGTCTCGAAGGGCAAGCCAAGATCTTCTGGAAGAACGAGAAGGAAGCTGCCCGACACCGTGGTTACCCACCCCATACATGTGACGAGATGTCCCGCAAGCTTACGGAAAAATACATTCCTAAGCTCTACATGACCCGCTTCTTGCTCAAGTGGATGGACCTAAAGCAAGGTCTACGACGGGTCAACGAGTACATTGAGGAATTTTAGTACTGCATGAGGTGGAAATTTGTGGAAAGCCCTCAAATTCAGATCACTTTCTTCGTCCACGGATTACGGTCAGACCTAGGGGTCAGAGTTCAGGAGCAGTACCCCAGCACCGTGGACTTAGCGTACAGCTTAGTGGAGAGTAACGAGTACTCTCATGACGACCCCACACCGATGACAACCGTCGCACCCCAGGCCAGCAGCTCTAGCTCATCTACGAGCTCTACACCTAGAGCGGCACCCAGATGGACACGAGGGGCCCCGGCCACACCACGCCCAGCCACCTCATCTCCCACCCCAGTGCCTGCTCCGGTACCATCGACACCTTCCGCGGTGTCAACCACAAGGGCACCGGTAGCCGCCCGCGAGCCCATGCAGTGCTTTAAGTGCAAGGGGTTCGGACACCGCTGCACTGAGTGTCCTTCCCTCCTACACATGGACATCCATGGGAACCTGGTAGACGCCCCACCGGAGGACGACTTGGAGGTTGACGAGTACCCAGGGGAGTGTCCCGAAGGAGAGGACTACGAGGAACCCCTCGGGTACATCCAGATTACCCCAGCAGCCCCTACCCCGGCTCAGCCCGTCTTGACCCTTCGCATACAGCAGGGCGCCTAGTCTAGGGAGCTTAGCACCCGAGCGCGTTCGGCCACTACCGCACCAGCGGGGTCGGCCCCATGGCCATCGCCATTCCCCGGACGAACACACATCCCGCCAAACCCGCTCCGACAACGCCCCCGCGTGCCCCCACCCCGGCACCAAAGCCGCCTGCTCCGGGAAGTGTAGACAGGACTCAGCGCACTTCCATCTTTTATCTATACGTGAAGATTGCCGGGCGCACGTACAAGCTTATCGTAGACAGCGGAAGCTGTGTCAACGCCATATCCGAGGATACAGCTTGCAAATTAGGACTCACGTTGGTACCGCACCCAACGCCGTACAACGTGTCTTGGATCGACACGTCCACCCTCCCGGTACAGATGCAATGCTATGTCCCTTTGAAGATGAGCACATATGATGAGCAAGTGCTCTGTGATGTACTTCCAATGAAAATTGGTAGTATCATCCTCGGACGACCATGGTTGTTTGACCATGACGTCCAACTAGCAGGACGAGCGAACACGTGTTCCTTTGTGTGGGGGACGGCACCTCATATGGTACCCACCGACTCGCGCCCACACCCCACTGCCAGCACCCTCTTCCAGACAAGAAGTCCCACCTCCGACACCGGTCATCACCAATGGGTGCATATTTAGGCGAGGCATAGAGCCCGTCGAGGACACACTACCGGTCTATTTTGCGCTCGCCCTGTCACCATCATCGACACCGGAAGAAACGGCAGCAAAGGACCCTGAGGTGTCCCAACTAGTAGCAGAGTTCGCGGACGTATTCCCTGCCAAGCTCCCTTGTGGGCTTCCTCCACTAAGGAATATCCAGCACGCGATTGACTTAGTTCCGGGAGCATCCCTCCCAAATCTGCCTCACTACCGGATGGACCCTGTCAAGTACGAGGAACTGCACGGACAAGTGAAAGACCTGCTCTCCAAGGGGTTGATCAGGGAGAGCCTTAGCCCGTGCGTCGTACCAGCCCTACTCGCGCCCAAGAAGGACGGGACTTGGCACATGTGTTGTGACTCTAGGGCTATCAACAAGATTACGGTGAAGTACCGTTTCCTGATCCCTAGAGTACAGGACTTGTTCGATGAGATGGTCAGAGCCACTATCTTTTCGAAGATAGATCTACGGAGTGGATATCACCAGGTCAGGATCCGACCAGGAGACGAATGGAAGACGGCGTTCAAGATCAAGGACGGACTATACGAGTGGAACATTATGCGATTCGGGCTCTCAACCGCCCCGAGTACTTTTCAAAGACTCATGAACGAAGTCCTCCGCCCATTCATAGGGAAGTTCGTAGTAGTCTATTTCGACGACATTTTGGTTTATAGTGCCACGAGGGACGAGCACCTCCAGCACCTTCGACACGTGTGCACTACGCTGCATTGTGAGAAGTTGTATGCTCACCCAAAGAAGTGTAGCTTCTTCGTGCCCGAAGTATCCTTTTTAGGATTTATTTTGTCATCTAGAGGAGTCGCCGCCGACCCAGCTAAAGTGGAGGCGATCACCACTTGGTCGAAGCTGAAGAACGCACACGACGTGCGCAGATTTATTGGACTCGCTACTTTCTATAGGAGGTTCGTACCAGGTTTTAGCGGCGTCAATGCACCCCTCACGGACCTCCTCAAGAAGGAGCACTTCGAGTGGACGCCTTCGGCGAACCACGCCTTCAAGCTAGTGTAGAAGCTAATGAAGTAGGCACCGGTGCTCTGATCACCCGACTTCGCCAAGATCTTCGAGGTGTCGTGCAATGCCTCGGGCGTCGTGATAGGGGGAGTCCTTAATCAGGAAGGACACCCATCGAGTATTTTAGCGAGAAGCTAAACAACATGCGCAGGAGGTACGACAACTACGATAGGGAGTTCTACGCCCTAGTGCAGTTGCTATGCCATTGGCGTCACAATCTCCTCCCAAAGGAGTTCCTCCTCTTCTGGGACCACAGTGCACTACGCCACCTTCACGATCAGCGCAAGGTCAGCGATCGCCACGCACTTTGGATCGCCTATTTACAGGATTTCACGTTCGTTGTTCATCTGATGTAATACGGTGTCAGCCGGGATCGATCGGCCCGTATTACGTCACAGGAAGTGTGATGCTAGTGATATGCGATGCAAGTCAGATAACGAGAAAACGTGAATGAGCAGATAAGGGCTTGTCAGATAATGACGTCGGCCGCACCGGTCACCGATCAAACTCCCAATGACCCGTTGGACCTACTAGACGTCTACTAGGTGAGGGGCACCTAACGGCCCTGGAGTGTTCGGCGTCTAAATTGTATGACAGTCCGTTTACCACAAGAAGCCCTACTCTCGACAATAGTGGCTATTCTATCTGTGATTTTATAATGAAAATTGTGGCAGAGGACGCGATAGCAGAGGACGAAACTGGAAGACGTAATAATACTGGGAAGGAGGGGAGACGAGACTGACCTTAGGATCGCTTAGTCCACGGCGTTAATTTTTAATCTGATTGGTGACGTAGGCACGGACGAGTCATAGGAGATGGCGCCCCGGACGACGATGACTCCCAGTGGCGTAGCCGACGAGCGTGGGGCGACTTTTGGCAAAGGGTCGACGTTGCACTGGGGGCGGGTGCGAGGCCGTCGATGGTGTGGCAAGCGCACACAGCATGGCCAGCCGAAGCGCTGCGCGAACGGACAGGAAGACGCACCGCACACGTCGAGACTGTTGAGGCGGGCGTTCAGTCTCAGGCCTTGGCGCGTGGACGAGGGAAGGGCAGAGAAGGGGGCCACCCCGCGCGGACGGTGAGCGGCGGGAAGTTGGCTGGCGCGCGAAAGCGGGAAGGCCAGAGAATGACCTCCCCGCGCGGACCGTGGGCGGCGTGGAGTAAGCGGCGCACGAGGGCGTCCTTTTTGTCTTCGACACCGTGCGGAGGCCGTCGGCAGGGGAAGACAGCAGATCGGAAGAGCGAGGGTGCGGTCGGCGTTTCAAGAATTGGGTAGGACAGGGCGGAGATTCAAGAAAGGGAAGGAGGGGGCGCGGGCTTGATCGAGAATGGGAGGATTCGGGCGGTGGACCAGGAAGGGCGAGGAGAGGGGATCAAGAAATGTGGAAGGAAGGGGTAGAGACCAAGAACGAAGGGGAAAAGAGGTGGGCGCAAGGGTGGAGGGGCAGGGAACACACGAAGGGGTCGTGGAGCAAGAAATTCAAAAAAAAACAGGATGGTGGAAGGGGTCAAGAAACGGGGAGAAAATTCAAGAACGGTGGAGGGATGGGTCAAGAACGTGGAGGGGAGGTAGCGGAAGATCAAGAAAGGGGTGGAATGGGTGGAGGAGTGAAAATCCGAGATCAAGAACCTGTCTGGACGTGGTTTCTTGATCGATTTCGGGTGAGCTTCCTTGGTGAAGCGGGTATCCCAAATCAGCGCAGTGTAGTCGTCGTCGTAAAGCCTCCAAGAACCCCCGGAGTGATCTCGACGCAGGCCTTCTCAACTAGTGACGGCGGCAACTTCTTGAAGAATCTTAAACTCGTGTCGGAGTGATCTCGACGGCACGATTCAACACATTTCCCCGAAGTGATCTCGACGGAGAGACGTGGGCTCTACCCACGGAGTGATCTCGACGTGGGATGGGGCTAGCCAAACCCCCTACACTACAACTATGATAGGGGGGAAACGATTTGTGAATCAACTTTCAACAAAGGCTTCCAAGTGTTCCTTGGGCATGCCATCCCCTTATATAGGGAGGATGGGTGCCAAGAGAACGTGGGAGAGGACGAACCGTCGCAAGACGTGGTTCGGCCTCTCCTTACAAATTCAAATACAAATATGAAAATAAAATGAAATGATGAGGACGAGGCCTAACAACAATGGCCCAGTCCACTAATTCAAAAATACAAACAGACATGCAATGAAAATAAAGATAGGAATTCTTACGCGGGTATTTGAACCCTGGGTGACGAGCATCGTCACGGGCTGCTCGACGTGGCTGCTGGCGTGTCGTCGCGTCATCCTCGAATGGATTCGTCATCTCCGTGGTGTCGTCCTCTGGATGGTCCTCCATCATCGTCACAAGAAGGGCAAGGACAACGTAGTAGCCGACGCCCTGAGTAGACGACAATTGGTCTTGAACGTGATGAGGTCTCAAGTCCTCGGATTTGAGCAGCTACGCGAGGATTACAGTGATTGTCCCGACTTCAGGAAAATCTTCGTGCAGATCCGCGACAGCAATATCCTGAAGTCCCGGGACTACTACATCGACGACGGGTACCTCTTCCATGGCAAGATGCTTGATAATTCAGATTTTGGGGTAATTAGTGATGAGCTAACTTCACTAATTAGTGTCGTTGGTTTATCCGAATTAAAACAACAAAAAATTATAATAACCTTACTAGCGTAGGGAGAGTAAGGGTCGATCCACAGGGAGCAAGGGTTTTGTGCTTTAGTTTTGTACTTTTTAATAATTTTAGAGGTAGGTTTACTACATATGAAGATAAATAACTAATTAAATAAAAATATATAACAAAGAAAAATAAAATGTTATTATAATATTATAATATTATAATAATATTAATAGGCAGAAAATAATTTTTGGGTATTTTTTAGGAGTATTTGAAAGCTAAAACAAAGTAGGAAATGAAACAGTTTGGCGCTCTGGACTTAGTCAAAATTTGGCCAAGTCCGGATGCCAAATGGGGAAGGTTCCTTGGTGGAGGAGAGAGAAAACAATGGACTGTATTAAAATCACTCTAGAATGAGTTCTAGAACGAATTTTAGAGCGTGGTTGGATGCACTGGAACCGTCTGGATATTGGCTAGCTGATCCAAGATTAACCAAAAGACAAAAGACGAACATAAAAGAATGAAAAAGGAGAAATAAGAAGGTAACCTCTTTGTCACACCCGCTAAGGTCCAAGGGACTTCTTCTTCTCCTTTCCACCAGCTTCTTCAGCCCTGGATGCTTCCTGCTCAGTCTGGCACTCACTGAGGTGAATGGATCTATGACTCAATTGCACTTAGGCCACCAAACATTACTTTGGATTGAATCACAAGATGAATTTTACAATAGGGTGAAGGGGTTTATATAGGGAGAGAGAGCAAAGGAGAGCCATTGGATTTTTAATACAATGGATGGCCAGATCTTCTTTTCAGGGTCATGATCCACGTCCATTATGGTCCTCCAATCAGCATTGAGACCTTTGAAATACCCCCTGGACGTTCAAGGCTTCTTTCCTTAATTAGCATTAAAGGTGCTATCTTTAAGTCTCCACCCTTGGATGTTTTGTGGATTGAATGGCTGGATCTTCTTCTCTGGCTTGGATCCACGTCCAAGGTTGTCCTCCAATCATCATTTAAGCCCCTGAAATATTCATAAATAATCATGACTGGACCTTCCCCTTGCCCTCCTTTCTTTGGCCCAACATGCCTCTCATAGTGGGCTTAGTGGAGCTTCCTTACTGGGCCTTTAGACTAGAGCCAATTGTCTTGCTTTGGGCCTTCTTTCTTGGCCCAGGGTTGTGGCTGAGCCTGCTCCTCTGGTCCAAATAGCTTCCTCTTCATTTAATTATCCCCTTTATTCATGAAAGTTTCACCTAATTCCTGCATCTTCCACATAAACTAAGAAGAGAGTGAGATTCATTCCACTTAACTCATTGAGTTAAGTGGGGTTAGTCCCACAAATGATAATAATTAACTCCAAATTAGAAAAAGGTGATTTTGTTTCATGATGTTTCACAACTTAACATAAATGTTGATAATATATCCAGATAAAGATAAAGAAGTACATAAATTAGCTGAAATTGCACATATATATTACTATCATTTTGGATTTATCAATGCTTTGCATACCCCGGACATCCCTAGGAGACTTCTTAGTATGGGAAACACACGGTGGCGGGTTGAGTGGAAACTTCGGCGTCAACAAGACAATGCACGAAGTGGAGCATCGGTTCTTCTGGCCATCTCTGAAGCGAGATGTGGGAAAGATCATTTCCCAATAATCGACGTGCACAAGGGCCAAGATGACCAAGCAGAACACGTGACTTTACACGCCACTACCCGTTCCCGACAGGCCGTGGGAGGACGTCAGCATCGATTTCGTCTTAGGTCTACCTAAGACCCTTAGGAACCATGGTTCCATCATGGTTGTCTTCGATCGCTTCTCGAAGATGGCGCACTTTGTGCCATGCTCAAAAGCATCCGACGCTTCTCGAGTCGCTCGACTCTTCTTCGATAACATAGTTAGGTTACACGGCGTACCTAAGACCATCGTCTCTGATCGAGACGTTAAATTTACTAGCTATTTCTGGAAGACTCTTTGGGTTCTCATGGGGACCTAACTGAAGATTTCCGCCGCGCGCCCGTCCTTGCGGTCAACGCCCGAGTCCGCAAGTGCTCACGACTGACTACTCCGCCACGGGTGCACTCACGCCTCCTTGTTCGTCTAGCACTGTCTCCGGTCTGGCAACCCACCACCGCCACCCACTTGGTGCCGCGTGATCACCAACGATTCAGAGCGACGATTCTAGTACCCTGCCAGTCACTCGTCGAGCGCCGCTTGCTCCCCAAGGAATCGGAGCGCTTATTCCAGGTTCCTACTCGGACATCCCTCTTATTCACAGTATCATTATTTTCTTTAGTGCCGTCGTCCTCTATCTATTTCTGCTGCCGCTTCTTCGTCGCTATAATTCGGATAGGCTAGCCACCATTGTCGAGGGGTAGGATTTTCCTTGTGGGAGTCGATCCGGCGTTACCGTATTACATCAGAGATAGAGATAGAGATAGATAAAGAGAAAGAGATATACATAAAGATAGAGATGGAGATAGAGATAGAGATAGAGATAGAGATAGAGATAGAAATAGAGATATAGTTAGAGGTAGAGATAGAGATAGAGATAGAGATAAAGATTGAAATAGAGATAGAGATAGAGATAATGATAGAGATAGAAATAGAGATAGTGATTTTGATGAAGATAAAGTGAGAGATAGAGATAGAGATACAGATTGAGATAGAGATAAAAATAGAGATAGAGATATTGATTAAGATACAGTTAGAGATAGAGATAGAGATAATGATAGAGATAGAGATAAAAATAGAGATTGAGATAGACATAGAGATAGAGATATAGACACAAATAGAGATAAAGATAGAGATAGAGCTAGAGACGAAAATAGCGATAGAGATAGAGGTAGAGATAGAGATAAAAATAAAGATAGAGATTGAGATAGAGATATAGATAGAGATAAAGATAGAGAAAGAGATAGAGATAGAGATAAAGTTACATAGGATGATTAAGGAATGGATGACAGGAGTACGAGGAAGGTTACGGATGGATGAACGGTGGTGGATGAGTTGGGTACAGGAGGGATGAAACAGCCCACAGAAATACACACGGTCGGATTCGGACCTTAAAACTGATGAAAAACTGGTGGTGCAGCTCCGACCCTTGTTGAGGGTGGGAGTACTGTCTTCACCCACCGCGACAATGCCAAAGCATCGAAATCAGTACCCGAATTCGCGTCCCGAAGGAGACGCTCAAAAGAAAGGGAGAAAGTGGGGAAATCCAAAACAAATCTGATGGCGAGGACGCCAACACTTCAGCATCGAACGCGACACCACGATCAACCGGAGTCAACATGCCCACTATGGACCACGGTCAACCGGAGTCAACCGAAGTCAACACGCCGCAACCGTCGACAAGCACGTCTCTACCCACGCACGTCCCTACGCGCGTCATGACACGACGCTAGAGGCAGATCCACAACTGCCCTTTGGCGTGACACAGCGCACGTCTTTATTTTCTCATCTTTATTTTCTCGTCATTTTCTCTTTCCTCCAAGGCCTATATATAGGCCATTGTTTTCAAGAAACATTAGGTAGTCATTAATTCAAGAATTGAGTTTTGTTAACTTTTCTTGGAGGACTGCCCAGCCTCCCCTATCCTTCTTAACCCTAGCCGTCGTCGCCGCCGCCATTGCTGCTGCCACTGCCGCGCCGCGGAGCGCCGCGTCGCCTCCCCTCCTCCTCCATTCTCTCTCTCTCTCTCTCTCTCTCTCTCTCTCTCTCTCTCCTTGGCCGCCCAAGCAGCCCCGCCAAGGCTGCCCAAACAACCTCTGCGCCTGAGGCCGCCCTGCAGCCCCGCCAAGGCCACCAAGGCAGCCCGACCAGGCCGCCCAGCAGCCCCGACTGCCGCCCAGCCGCCCGCCAGAGCCGCCAGGCAGCCCCGCCAGAGCCGCCTAAGGCAGCCCCGCCAGCCGCTTCTAGGCAGCCCCGCCAAGCTAAGGCAGCCCGCTAGGCAGCACCACTGGGCCGCCCTAGACAGCCCCTCCAAGGCCACCCAGGCAGCCCTTGCTAGATCCGCCCAAGAGCGCCCAAGCTGCCCAAACCGGGCCGCCCGAGACCGCGTTCAGGGTGCCTCGTCCGAACGCTGCCGGCGCTAAGCTGCCGCATACGGCGCCGCTGGTGCGCTCACGCGCCGCGCGCGCGAGGCGCGGGCGCTGAGCCCATGCTTGACTCTGCGCCCACTACACTCAACCAGGGCCGTTCAACGCCCAGAACGTCCAGCCTCATCCTCATCCACTGGGCCGCTCAACGCCCGGATTCGTCCAGTCGCATCACGATCAGAATTTCTCGCTCCCTCTTCACGCACTACGGTGCAGAGGTACGCCTGAACCCTCTGGTGTCGAAGTTTTCTCCGTCTAGTGTTTCCTCGCGACGCGAATCCGAAGTATTGATTTCGGTGCTCAGGCATCGTCGCGGTGGGGGAAGATAGTACTCCCGCCCTCGATAAGGGTCGGAGCTGCACCACCAGATTTTTCATCGGTTTTAAAGTCCAGATCCGACCGTGTAGATTTATGTGGATTGTTTTATCCCTCCTTATAAACCCAATTTCCTTCGTTAACCTGTCCGTCGTCCTTTCCCCTTTGTCATCCCTCACACATCCATCCTACCCTTTCATGGAGGACCATCCAGGAGACGGCACGATGGGATGACATCAGCCACGGCGAGCAGCTCGCGTCGACGCTCGCCACCCAGGGTTCAAGTACCCTGCATAAGCATCTCTATCTTCCCTTGTGTTTGTTTATGTTTTGCTTGTGTCTTTGGATTTCATGGACTGGGCCAATGTTGGGCCTCGCCTTTTTATCTTTTACTTTTGAAAATTTAGTTTTATTTTCAAATTTTAAGGAGAGGCTGAACCACGTCTCGCGACGGTTCGTCCTCTCCCCACGTTCACTTGGCACCTATCCTCACTATATAAGGGGATAGCATGCCCAAGGAACATTTGAGTCATTTGTTGAAAGAATTTTTACAACTCTTGTCTCCACCTATCGTAGTGAGTAGAGTAGAGGGAATTGACTATTCCCGCCCACGTCGAGACCACTCCGTGGGAACGCGTTCAACGTCTTCGTCAAGATCACTCCGAAGAAGCTAAAAGATTCAAGAATTCCTCCCTTCTTGAAGCCAAGAAGCCCTCCGTCGAGATCACTCCAAAGGGTCTCACGGATTCAAGAAAACGTCACCAAGGGAGAAGCATCGTCAACCGTCACCGTCGAGATCACTCCGGGTACGCGTCGCCATTGTTCCTGCCCAAGATTTCACCAACCTCCTCCAAGAACGCCCTCTCCTTGGGAATCTTGGGTTGTTAGTCCCCAATAAATGTCCAAGAAACCTCTTCTTGGAGGTTATCATCCCCGCCGCAGCCGTCGTCCGCCGCCACCATCGACCTCCTCCAAGATCCATCCAAGAAGATCAAGAAACGCCCCTCTATCACAGACTTCTTGGGTGGTTATTTTCAAGAACCCTCTTCTTGGAGGCTATCGTCCCCCGTCACCGCCATCGTTCGCCGCCGCCATCGCCATCCACCAAGAATCACCAAGATTTCAAGAAACCACCACCCTCTTGGCGTTCTTGATCAACTACCGCTCAAGAACCCCAAGGTTTCAAGAAACCACCACCTTCTTGGCATTCTTCATCTACTACCGCTCAATAACGACCAAGGCTTCAAGAAATCGTCACCTTCTTGGCGTTCCTGATCAACTACTGCGCAAGAAATTCAAGAATCGACACGAGCCACCATCCAGAGGCATTCTTGGGGTGATTACAAGCCAAGAACCCCATTCTCCGCGCTAGTTGTGCCTCACATACGCGCACTGGTTCCTCTCCATTGTTGTCTCTCCGTCAGCAGAATCTCCCATCGCCTTTGACTACGTCGAGACACCATCTCCCACGCCGTTGACAATCGACATACAAGGTAACCTCTCATCTCCCCTCTGTCATTTCCAGTATTATTACCGCCTTCAGTGTCGTCTTCCCCTATCTCGTCTGCTGCCCTCTTTCAATATAATCTACGGATAGGGTTAGCCACATTCGTCGAGAGATAGGATCTTATTTTTGTGGTTGAAAGGTGATAAGCCAAAAATAGGGATAAAAACTGTGCAATTTTTAGCCCTTGTCGTTGTGGAATTTGGCTTATGCAATAAAATTTATAAGAACTCCACTTAAAACGTATAGTGATAAGTACGAGTGTCGTCCAAGGGAAGCTAATAAGGAATTCGATTTGGTAGTTTTCTTGATAGTTTACCCCTAATTAGAGTGAATTTGATCTTCAACGAGGATCATCCACCCTAATTAGAAGAGAAATTTAGAGAAGGGGGGTAGAAGAGATGAGATGAAAAGAAGAAATTGGGAGCTCTAAATTGGCTTCTTTGATCCTAATAAAAGGATCCAAGAGGTCAATTAGAGGGGTTGAAAGGGGAGTTTTGATGTCAGATTGGTTGGTTTTTTAGTTTGCTGATTCAGAAATGACATGGGGAAACTTTAATCTCCTAAGAATTAAAACTAATTTTTTAGAGTTTTTTATTAATGTGCACTCAGAATAGCTAGGTGAATCTCTCAATCTCTCCTCTCAATCTCAGTAAGGGCTTGTAATGCTTTCGCTAAGCCTAGCGGTTTAGAAGTTCATACCAAGATCAAGAAAAATGAAGAAGAAATGTCACTAAAACAACATCCAAATACACTAAAAGTTCAAATACAACAAGCAAAATGGTACCAGATAGGTTGATCCAAGCTAGAGCTCCTCCCTGTCTTGTAGCTGTGATAGAGCACCATCAAGAATGAGCCCTCCTCTCAAATTCAGCTTTTATACCTAGGTCACATGGTGAAAATCACCATTTTACCCTGTTTAGTAATTAATTTTTATCTATCAATGTAGGCTAGATCTGAATGATCCAACCATACAGATAGAAAGAGGGGATCAAGACGAGCAAATCCATAAAAAAATCATCTAAATCGGACATTAGGATCAAAAGTTATTAATAAATCAATTTTAAACCAATTTAGTCCATTGGATTTAATATTAATACACGCAATGACGTGTCGACTTCCTATTGGCTGCGGCATTTCAACTCCTTTATGGCACTCTCATCGCGCCATGCACTCTACGAGAGAGTAAAAACAATTAAATTTTCGTTAGTGCGCATTTTGCGTACGTTTTGATACGCACGCACACGTGCATTTTTTTGTTCCTTTGCCTACTTGTGTGTCGCCACGTCACCGCCCGTGCACGTGCATTGTATGCACCGCACGGGCGGTGAACTTACTTCCTGCCACATACACATGTGCGATCGCCGTTGGATTTTTATCCAACGGCTAAAGTTGCGCCACGTCGACAAGGCGGGAGGCTCTTTGCATTTTTTTCAAGAAAGCCCTTAATAAAACAAGCAATTGTAAACGAACGCCGCCCAAAAATATTCGTGTATATGCCCTTTCGGCACTCTCTCTCCTCCAATTTTCTCTAAAATTAATAATGCAATTGCAAATAAACCCTGAATGATTTTAAATTGGATCTTTACACTGCCATGGCGATCGAGAGCTGTTAGGATCTTTTGCAACAAAACGTTGCAAAAGGCCCCGAAAGTCTAGAAATTGCATAAATACATTTTTTTCTCTTATAAATATGCCCTTTTTTAATAGAATAAATGCATTTATTCTTGAAATAAATCCCAGAAAATTCCTAAAAATTCGTAAAAAATTCTAGAAAATTCCCTGATTAATTCCCATGTTGATAAATGTCAAAATAAACTTTTTAATGTGCCATTTTCATCAAAAATAATTATTTTGAGCTTCAATAAATCCTTACAAATTCATATAATTAACAGAAAATTAGGGAAAAATCAGAAATTACTTGGAAGCATTATTTTCGTGTAAATATTTGATAACAACCCAATTTTAAGCCTTTTAAATGCATAAATCATGCTAATAACATGAAATAAAGACCGAAATTAGGGTGTTATCAAAAGGATATTCATTGATTTGAACGCCGAACATCTTAGGGCCATCACGCGCCCCTTACCTCATAGTCATCTTCTCGGTCAAGAGGGTCATTGGGAGTTTGATCTAGGCTAAATATCTTCCCCTTATTTCGGCGAGGTCTTCTTCCCTGTTTGTAAACGACCGAGTCTTGCTCATTCGACGTTTTCTTCATCGTCATATCATTCACAAAATTATTCATCGAAGTCTTGTTGTGTAATACAAGCCGATCGATCCCGGCCGATCGTATTACATCACCCTTACCCATATACCCAATCGTTCCGCCCTTCCCCGTCTACCCCGTAGTCGTCCTACGTCAATCCCTATCTCTATCTGTACCTCCATTGCTTTCTCTATCTTTATCTCTATCTCTATCTCTATCTTGATCTCTATCTCTATCTGTGTCTCTATCCCTATCTTTACCTCTATTTCTATCTCTATCTATATTTCTATCTCAATCTCTCTCTCTATCTGTATCTCTATCTCTAATTTTACCTTTATCTCTATCTCTATCTCTCTCTCTCTATCTCTATCTCCATCTCTGCAACTATCTCTGTCTATATCTATAACTCTGTCTCTATCTCCATCTCTATCTCTATCTATATCTCTATCCCTATCTCTATCTCTATCTTTATCTCTATCTGTATGTCTATCGCTATCTCTATTCCTATCTCTATCTTGATCTTTATCTCTATCTCTTTCTCGATCTCTATCTCTTTCTCTATCCCTATCTCTATCTGTATGTCTATCTCTATCTTTATCTCTCTCTCCATCTCTATCTGTATCTCCATCTTTATTTCTATCTCTATCCCTATATCTATCCCTATCTCTATCTCTATCTCTATATATATCTCTATCTGTATGTCTATCGCTATCTCTATCTCTCTCTCTCTCTTTCTCTAGCTCTATCTCTCCCTCTATCCCTATCTGTATCTCTATCTCTATCTCTATCTCTATCTCTATCTCTCTCTCTATCTCTATCTCTATCTCTATCTCTATCTCTATCTCTATCTCTATCTCTATCTTTATCCCTGTTTCTATCTCTATCTTTATATCTATCTCTATGTCTATCTCTATCTCAATGGTTATCTCTATCTCTATCTCTATCTCTATCTCTATCTCTCTCTCTATCTCTATCTCTATCGCTATCTCTGCATCTATCCCTATCTCTATCTATATCTCTATTTCTATCTCTATGTCTATCTCTATCTCTATCTCTACCTCTATCTCTATCTTTATCTCTACCTCTATCTCTAGCTCTATCTCTATCTCTATCTATATCTCTATGTCTATCGTAATCTCTATCTCTATCTTTATCTATATCAGTATCTCTAACACTCTCTCTATCTCTATCTCTATCTCTCATTCTATCTCTATCTCTATCTCTATCACTATCCCTATCTCTATCTCTATCTCTATAAGTATCCCTATCTCTATCTCTATCTCTATCTCTAACTCTATCTCTATCTCTATCTCTATCTCTATCTTTATCTCTATCTCTATCGCTATCTCTATCTCTATCTCTCTTTCTATCTCTATCTCTATCTCTATCTCTATTGCTATCCCTATCTCTATCTCTATCTCTATGTTTAACTCTATCCCTATCTCTATCTGTACCTCCATCGCTTTCTCTCTCTATATCACTATCTCTATCTCTATCTGTGTCTTTATCCCTATCTTTACCTCTTTTCTATCTCGATCTATATTTCTATCTCAGTCTCTCTCTATCTGTATCTCTATCTCTATTTTTACCTTTATCTCTATCTCTATCTCTTTCTCTTTATCTCAATCGGTATCTCTACATCTATCTCTCTCTGTATCTATAACTCTGTCTCTATCTCTATTTCTATTTCTATCTCTATTTCTATCTCTATGTCTATGTTTATCTCTCTCTCTATCCTTGTCTCTATCTCTATCTCTATCTCTATCTCTATCTCTACCTCTATCTCTATCTCTATCTTTATCTGGGTCTCTCTTTCTATTTGTGTCTCTATCTCTATCTCTGCCTATATCTCTATCGCTATCTCTATGTCTATCTCTATCTCAATGTTTCTCTCTATCTCTATCTCTATCTCTGTCTCTACCTCTCTCTCTATCTCTGTCTCTATCTCTACATTTGTCCCTATCTCTATCGATATCTCTGTCTCTGTATCTATCTCTATCTCTATGGCTATCGCTATCTCTATCTCTATCTCTATCCCTATATATATCTCTAGCTCTATCTCTATCTATATCTCAATCTCTATCTCTATCTCTATCTATATGTCTATCTCTATCTCTATCTCTATCTCTATCTTCATTTCTCTCGCTATCTTTATCTCTATCTCTATCTCTATTTCTATCTGTATCCTAATCTCTATCTACATCTCTCTCTCTATCTCTATCTCTATCTGTATCTCTATCGCAATCTCTATCTCTATCTATATATGTATCTCAATCTCTATCTCTTTCTCAATCTCTATCTCTATCTCTATCTCTTTTGCTATCTCTATCTCTATCTCTATTTTTTTCTCTATCTCTATTATTTTCTTTATCTCTATCCATATCTCTATTTCTATCTTTATCGCTATCTCTATCTTTATTTCAATCTCTATCGCTATCTGGGTCTCTATCTCTATCTCTATCTCTATCTCAATCTCTTTCTCCATCTCAATCTATATTTCTATTGCTATCTTTATCTCTATCTCAATGTTTTTCTCTATCTCTATCTCTATCTCTATCTCTATCTCTACGTCTCTCTCTATCTCTGTCTCTATCTCTGCATCTGTCCCTATCTCTATCTATATCTCTCTCTCTGTATCTATCTCTATCTCTATCGCTATCTCTATCTCTATCTCTATCTGTATCCCTATCTATATGTCTATCACGATCTCGATCTCTATCTCAATCTCTATCTCTATCTCTATCTCTATCTCTATCTCTATCTCTATCTCTATCTCTATTTCTATCTTTATCTCTATCTCTATCTCTATCTCTATTACTCTCTGTATCCTCATCTCTATCTCTATCTCTATCTCTATCTCAATTTCTATCATTATCTCTATCTCTATCTCTAGCTATATCTCTATCTCTATCTTTCTTTCTATCTCTATCTGAATCTCTATCTTTATCGCTATCTCTATCTTTATCTCTATGGCTATATCTATCTCTATCTCTAACTCTATGTAAATGTCTATCTCTATCTCTATCTCTATCTCCATCTTGATCTCTATCTCTATCTCTTTCTCTTTCTCTATCTCTGTCTCTATCTGTATTTCTATATGTATCTCTATCTCCATCTCTATATCTTTTTCTATCTGTATCTCTATTTCTACTCTATCCCTATCTCTATCTCTATCACTATCTATATCCTTATCTCTACCTCAATCTCACTTTCTATCTCGATCTCTATCTCGATCTTTATCTCTATCTGTATCTCTATCATAATCTCTATCTGTATCTCCATCGCTATCTCAATCTTTATCTCTATCTCTATCTCTATCTCTCTCTTTATCCCTTTTTTTATCTTTATTTCTATCTCTATCTATATTTCTATTTCTATCTCTCTCTCTATCTGTATCTCTATCGCTATTTTTATCTTTCTCTCTCTCTATCTCTCTCTCTTTATCTCTATCTCTATCTCTGCATCTATCTCTATCTCTATCTATTACTTTGTCTCTATCTCTATCTCTATTTCTATCTCTATCTCTATCTCTATCTCTATCTCTATCTCTATCTCTATCTCTATGTTTATCTCTATCTCTATCTCTATTTCTTTCTTTTTCTCTTTCTCTATCTGATGGTGGACCATCAGGCCTTAAGGAGTTATCTTTCTGTTTTTTTTGGTTTTGTTGTTTTCTATTTGTTTGGTTGTTTGTTTGTAATTCCCTAACTGATTTGGGCTTCCTCCTTCCCTATAAAACCATGGTTGCCCCATGTATGGAAAATAGAGAGAATTGAAATCGAAAGAGAGTTTTTCAAAATGTAGTCCTTTGAATTTTCTACTCATTTCAGAATACTTTTTGAGAGTTTTAGTGCATTTTTCGAAGTTGGAGGAATTTACTAGAATGCCATCAACAATGCTCGTTAGGGCTTCTTGCCCTCTCCACCCAGCCCGAGCGCCGCCGCCGCCATCGCCGGTGCCGCCGTCCCCGTCGACACCGCCATCTCAAATGAGCCATCGGTATCTCTATCTCTATCTCGATCTGTATCTCTATCTCTATCTCTATCTGTATTTCTATCTGCATTTCTATCTCTATATCTATCTCTATCTCTATATCTATTTCTATCTGTATCTCTATTTCTACACTATCTCTATCTCTATCTCTATCTATATCCTTATCTCTACCTCAATCTCACTTTCTATCTCTGTAGCTATCTCTATCTCTATCCCTATCTTTATCCCTATCTCTAACCATATCTCTCTCTCTATCTCTATCTTCATCTCTATCTCTATCTCTATCTCTATCTCTATCTCTATCTCTATCTCTATCTCTATCTCTATCTCTATCTCTATCTCTATCTCTATCTCTATCTCTATCTCTATCTCTATCTCTATCTTTATCTCTATCCCTATCTCTATCTCTATCTCCATCACTATCTCAGTCTTTATCTCTATATCGATCTCTATCTCGATCTCCATCTCTATCTCTATCTCTCTCTTTATCCTTTTCTTTATCTCTATTTCTATCTCTATCTATATTTCTATTTCTACCTCTCTCTATCTGTATCTCTATCGCTAATTTTTTCATTATCTCTATCTCTATCTCTATCTCTATATTTCTATCTCTTTCTCTGCATCAGTCTCTATCTCTATCTATAACTCTGTCTCAATCTGTATCTCTATTTCTATCTCTATCGCTGTCTCTATCTCTATCTCTATCTCTATCTCTATCTCTATCTCTATCTCTATCTTTATCTCTGTCTCTATCTCTATCTCTACTTCTCATTCTATCTCTAGCTCTCTTTCTATCTCTCTATCTATCTCTATGTCTATCTATATCTCTATATTCTATCTCTATCTCTATCTCCGTCTCTATTTTAATCGCTATCTCTGTCGCTCTCTCTATCTCTATCTTAATCTGTAGCTTTATCTTTATCTTTATCTCTATCTCTATCTCTATCTCTATTACTATCTCTATCTCTATCTGTATGTCATCGCTATCTCTATCTCTATCTCTCTCTATATCTCTTTCTCTATCTCTATCTCTCTCTCTATCCCTATCTCTGTCTCTCTCTCTATCTCTACCTCTATCGCTATCTCAATCTTTATCGCTATCTCTATTTCTATATCTATCTCTATCTCTTTCTCTTTCACTACGCTCTCTATATCTATCTCTATCTCTCTCTCTCTATCTCTTTTCATAGAGGAATCTTTATCTCTATCTGTTTCTCTTTCTCGATCTCCCTCACTATCTCTTCCTCTATCTCTACCTCTATCTTTATCTCTATCGGTATCTCTGTCTCTCTTTCTATCTCTATCTATATCTCTTTTTCTATGCTTATTTCTATCTCAATGTTTATCTCTATCAAAATCTTTATCCCTATCTCTATCTCTATCTCTATCTCTATCTCTATCTCTATCTCTATCTATATCTCTATCTCTATCTCTATCGGTATCTCTATCTCTATCTCAATCTCTATCTCTATCTCTATCTCTATCTGTATCTGTATCTATATCTCTATCTCTATCTCTATCTCTATCTCTATCGGTATCTCTATCTCTATCTCAATCTCTATCTCTATCTCTATCTCTATCTGTATCTGTATCTATATCTCTATCTCTATCTCTATCTCTATCTCTATCTCTATCTCTATCTCTATCTCTATCTCTATCTCTATCTCTTTCTCCATCTTAATCTTTATCTCTATTGCTATCTTTATCTCTATCTTTACCTCTATCTCTAGCTCTATCTCTATCTCGATTTCTATCATTATCTCTATCTCTATCTCTATCGCTATCTTTATCTTTCTCTCTATCTCTATCTGAATCTCTATCTTTATCGCTATCTCTATGTTTATCTCTCTGTCTATATCTATCTCTATCTCTAGCTCTATGTCAATGTCTATCTCTATCTCTATCTCTGTCTCTATCTCGATCTCTATCTCTATCGGTATCTGTATTTCTATATGTGTCTCTATCTCCATCTCTATATCTATTTCTATCTGTATCTCTATTTGACCTCTATCCCTATCTCTATGTGTATCACTATCTATATCCTTATCTCTACCTCAATCTCACTTTCTATCTCTATCTCTATCTCTATCTTCATCTCTATCTGTATTTCTATCTTTATCTCTATCTTAATCTCTATCCCTCTCTCGATCTGTATCTCCATCGCTATTTCAATCTTTATCTCAATCTTTATCTCTATCTCGATCTCCATCTCTATCTCTATCTTTCTCTGTATCCCTTTTTTTATCTTTCTTTCTATCTCTATCTATATTTCTATTTCTATCTCTCTCTCTATCTGTATCTCTATCGCTATTTTTATCTTACTCTCTATCTCAATCTCTCTCTCTTTATCTCTATCACTATCGCTGCATCTATCTCTATCTCTGTCTATTACTTTGTCTCGATCTCTATCTCTATTTCTATCTCTATCTCTATCTCTATCTCTACCTGTATCTCAATTTCTATATCTATCTCTATGTGTATCTCTGTCTCTATCTCTATCTCCATCTTTATCTCGATCTCTATCTCTATCTCTATCTCTATCTCTATCTCTATCTTTATCTCTATCTTTATCTCTACCTTTATATCTTTGTCTATATCTATCTCTATCACTATCTCTATCTCTATCTGTATGTTATCGCTATCTCTATCTCTATCTCTATCTATATCTCTTTCGCTATCTCTATCTCTCTCTGTATCCCTATCTCTATCCCTCTCTCTATCTCTATCTCTATCGCTATCTCAATCTTTATCTCTATCTTTATTTCTACCTCTATCTCTATCTCTTTCTCTTTCTCCATCTCGCTCTCTATCTCTATTTCTATCGCTATCTCTATGTCGATCTGCATCTCTATCTCTATCTCTATCGGTATTTCTATCTCTATCTCTATATCTACTACTATCTGTATCTCTATTTCTACACTATCTCTATCTCTATCTCTATCTCTATCTCTATCTCTATCTCTATCTATATCATTATTTCTAACTCAATCTCACTTTCTATCTTTGTTTCTATCTCTATCTATATCCCAATCTATATCCCTATCTCTAACAATATCTCTATCTCTATCTCTATGTTCATCTCTATCTCTATATCTATCTCTATCTCTATCTCTATCTATATTTCTATCTCTATCTCTATCTCTATCTCTATCTCTATCTCTATCTTCATCTCTATCTCTATCTCTATCTCTATCTATATCTCTATCTCTATCTCTATATCTATCTCTATCTATATCTCTATATCTATCTCTATCTTTATCTATATCTCTTTCTCTATCTCTATCTCTATCCCTATCTCTATCTTTATCTCCATCTTTATGTCTATCTCTATCTCTATCTCTATCTCTATCTCTATCTATATCTCTATCTCTATCTCTATCTTTATCGCTATCTCTATCTCTATCTCTATCTCTATCTCTATCCCTATCTCTATCTTTATCTCCATCCTTATGTCTATCTCTATCTCTTCTTCTATATCTATCTCTATGTCCATCGCTATCTCTATGTTACTATCTATCTATATCTCTATCTTTATCTCTATCTCTATCTCTATCTCGATCTCTATGTGTATCTCTTTCTCTATCTCCATCTCAATCTCTATATGTATCTCCATTGCTAACTCTATCTCTATCTGTATCCCTATCTCTTTATCTATCTCTAGCTCTATCTTTATTTCTATCTCTAACTCTATCTCAATCTCTATCTCTGTCTCTATCTCTATCTCTATCTGTATCTCTATCTCTATCTCTATCTCTATCTCTATCTCTATCTCTATCTCTATCTCTATCTCTATCTCTATCTCTATCTCTATCTCTATGTCTATCTCTATCTCTATCTCTATCTCTATGCCTATGTCTATCTCTATCTCTATCTCTATCTCTATCTCTATCTCTATCTCTATCTCTATCTCTATCTCTATCTCTATCTCTATCTCTATCTCTATCTCTATCTCTATCGCCATCTCTATCTCTCTCTCTATCTCTATCTCTATCGCCATCTCTATCTCTCTCTCTATCTCTATCTCTATCTCTATCTCTATCTCTGTCTCTATCTCTATCTCTATCTTTATCTCTATCTCTATCTCTATCTCTATCTCTATCTCCATCTTTATCTCTATCTCTATCTCCATCTCTGTCTCTATCTCTTTCCCCATCTCTATCTCTATCTCTATCTCTGTCGCTATCTATATCTCACTATCGATCTCTGTTTCTATCGCTGTCTCTATCTCTAACTCTATTTCTATCTGTTGGTCTATCTGTATCTGTATCTCTATCTCTATCTCTATCTATATCTCTGTCGCCTCTCTATCTCTATCTCAATCTCTATCTTTCTATATATCTCTGTCTTTATTTCTATCTCTAACTCTATCTCTATCTCTATCTCTATCTCTATCTTTGTCTCAATCTCTATCACTCCCCCTATCGCTATCTCTATCTCTGCATGTATCTTTATCTCATCTATATCTCTATCTCTATCTCTATCACTATCTCTATCTCTATCCCTATCTTTATCTCTATCTGTGTCTCTATCTCTATCTCTATCCCTATCTCTGTCTCTATCTATCTCTCTATCTGTATCTCTATCTCCATGTCTATCTCTATCTCTATCTCTATCTTTAACTCTCTCTCTATCTCTATCTATATATCTATCTCTTTCTGTATCTTTCTCTTTATCTCTATCTCTATCTCTATCTTATATCCTATCTCTATATCTATCTTTATCTATATCTTTATCTCTATCTCTATATCTATATCTTTATCTTTATCTATATCTCTATCTTTATTTCTTGCGTTATCTCTATCTGTATCTCTATCTCTATTTCTACCGCTGTCTTTATCTCCATCTTTGTTTTTAGCTCTATATCTATCTCCATCTGTACCTCTGTTACTATATCTATCTCTATCACTATCTCCATCTCCATATATATCTCTATCTCTATGTCTATCTCTATCTCCATCTCTATCTCTATCTCTATCTCTATTTCAATCTCTTTCTCTATCTCTATCTCCATCTATATCTCTATCTCTATTTCTATCTCTATCTCTATCTTTATCTTTATATTAATCTTTATCTTTACTTTGGTTCTATCGTTATCTCTATCTCTATCTTCATCTCTATCTCCATCTTTATCTCTATCTCTATCTCTATCTCTATCTCTATCTCTATTTCTATCTCTATCTCTATCTCTATCTCTATCTCTTTCTCTATCTTTATCTCTATCTCTAGGAATCGCGAGCACGGCAACACGGTTGCCGCGGTCGGGCTGTCGGTCACGGCGAGCGCGGCACGGGACTTACGGCTAGGCAAGGCACGAGCGGGGTGGCCGCGGGGCGATGTGGCGGCAGGTGGCGCGGCGGCACGGCTGCAGGCAGTGCGACGGGGAGCTCGGGCACGCGGGCGCGCTGGGCAAGCGCGGCGACCCGGCTGGGCGCGGTGGCGACGGCGACGGGCGATGGCGCGCGGGCAGCAGCGGCGCTGGGTCGGCGGCAGCGGCACGCGGCGGCGGCGCAGGCGAGGCGCCGGCGGCGGCGAGGCGGCGGCGCGGGGCTGCGCGACATGGCGAGCGGCGACTTCCTCCCTCTTCTTCCTCTCCCTTCTTCTTCTTCTTCCCTCTCCCTTCTCCTTCTTCCCTCTTCTTCCTCTTCTTTCTGTTCTTCTCAAAATGAGGAACGAGACCTGTAGGGTGTTCGATAAATTGCCACAATGAAACAAATAGGTCTAAGGGTTAGGGCGCCTACCCTTTCCCTTATAAGGGGGGGAAGGATGGGCCCCCTAATGGCCCAAACGGGGTCCTCTTGGGGAGCCCTTATAAATGGGCTCCCCCATTACAAAAATACAAAGGAAAAACAATAGAAAAGGGAAATTAAGTGGTGGCGTGGATGCCAACGCATCAACATCGGAGGAGGCGCCACAATCGACCAAAGTCAACGTCTCCGCTACGGACACACCGCCACAGTCAACCGATGCCAACGCCTCTACCGAGGACTCACCGCAACCGTCTCCGCTACGCACGTCTCCACGCATGCACGTCCCTTCGCGCATCATGACACGTCGCCAATGACAGATCAACAACTGCCCCTTGGTGTGACACGAAGCACGTCCCTCGTCTTTAATTTCTCGTCTTTAACTTCTCGTCAGTAAGTTGTGTTTTCTCTTTCCTCCAAGGCCTATATATATAGGTCATTGTTTCAAGAAACAGTTAGGGAGTCATTATTCAGGAATTGAGTTTGTTTAACTCTTCTTGGAGGACTGCCCTGCTTCCCCTATTTCATCTCCGCTCCGACCCCCGCCGCCGCCGTCGCCATCATCGTCGTCGCCAGCCACCCTCCCGTTCATCTCTCCCCTCCCTTCATTCTCTCTCTCTCTCTCTCTCTCTCTCTCTCTCTCTCTCTCTCTCGCCCTCCCTCGGTTACCCTAGGGCAGCCCAAGGCCACCGTCCCAGGCCGCCCCAGGCCACCCTAGGCTGCCCTAGGCCGCCCCAGGCTACCGCCCAAGGCAGCCCAAGGTCGCCGCCCCAGGCCTCTTGAGGCTTCCGCCCAAGGCTGCCCACGGCCGCCGCCCCAGGCTGCCGCCCAAGGCAGCCCAAGGACGCCACCCTAGTCCGCCCTAGGCTGCCGCCCAAGGCAGCCCAAGGCTGCCGCCTTAGGCCGCCCAAGGCTGCCGCCTTAGGCCGCCCAAGGCTGCCGCCCGAGACAGCCCAAGGCCGCCGCCCCAAGCCGCCCTAGGCTGCTGATAAACTCAAATAAGGGTAGTCATTTCCATGCATTATTCATATTAAATATCATAAAGTAAGTACAACATTGCCAAAAATGCTTATTTTGCATAGTAATGAGATCAAGCCTTTTCACTTTCCTAATGATTAAAAAGCTTACATTTTCTACTTAATGAATGATTCCATCAACACGTTGACATGCATTTCACAAGTTACACATTTTGGGATTTACCTTTAAGAGGATTTGAGGGATATTTCTAACCCCCACTTGACTCGTGTAGTCAAGTGGCATATGAATCTAACGATTTCCCTAGTGTGTTGGCTCTTCAGGTCAAGCTTGACTTTTGATGGTCATAAAATTACGAAATTTTATGGGGAAGTCAAGACAGGAGTCTTGAGGCTTGGGACAAAATTTCAAGTCAAAAAGAGCAATGAAGAAAAGGATGCATGCAAACCAGTGGGGTTGACTCAATCGATGGGCTTGGTATAAAGGAGCTTGAAGGAGACGTTCTAGAACGTCCTTGGAGGCTTCCAGGTTGATCAAGGCACATGAGGGTGACCCCAGCTGGCAGATCCTGGCTGGAGGAGAGCCCAGGGTTGAGATTCAGCCCAGGATTCATGAGGTGGAACCCATCCATCCATCCATTCAAGCTCAAATCCAAGGGCTAGGGATGAGTTGTGACTAACTCTAACAAACTCTTTCTTTTCCCTTCCCATTGGTTAGAGTTTGTTGTAACTAACTATAGCCAGTTGGAATCTGGTTGGTTGGGGTCTGATCACTTGGATTAAGGCCTCAAGAACTCAATCCTGGACATTCATCCATGATCCAACAACCAAGAATGGCTGGAACAAACACATGTACCCCTATAAAAGGGCCCCCCTCACCCTCCTTGAGGGCACCCAAGAATTGAGTATTGTCTTCTTCACTTTCTTTCTTTCTTGAGCTTGTTCCTGGGTCCACCTTCATTCAGAAGGTGCAAGGAGTCTTCTAGAAGCGTCCTGGATCTTGAAGCCAGTCGGTAGGGAGCTGGAGCAACAACCTTGGGCCCTTTGGGGTGTGACAAAAAGGTTACGTTCTTATTCTCACCCTATCTCCTTTTATAATTCCCTTAAGCTTCTTGGCTATCCTTAGACAGATAGCCAACGTCTCAAGCTTTCCAATGCCTACTCACACGTGTCAAACCGATATCTAGAACTCTAGATATCGTTGTTTTGGTCCACCGCATGTGAGAGGACCTCCGCGCGCGCGACCAGCGGCGGAGCGGCGAAGCCCAGCGCACAAACAGCGGCGGAAGCGCCCAAGCTTGTGCGCTATCTCTCTCTTCCTCTTCTTTTCTCACTCAATTAAACTCAGAATTTTTTATCTCTCTCTAGAGACGATAAAAAATTCTGAAAAAATTCTCAAAAGTTATTCTCAATCTAAACTTTCTACTGAAATTTTTTCACACTTGGTAAAATTCATATCATCCTTATTAATTGAACATTAACCTTCCTAATCACTAAAAACATTACAAAAAAGGTTTATATGAATCTTGAACTTGCAATACTAATTGAAATTCATCCTAACTAGCTACTTATTTCCATGAGGGATCGACCCTTACTAAAATACTACTAGTAATGAAATAAAATTGTTGATTGGTACTTAACTATCCTTACAGACGACTTAAGATCAAATTTTACCCCTTAGTTCGGACCAATCAGCTGCCGGCCTAGGCTGCCGCCCGAGACGGCCTAAGGCCCCGCCCCAGGCCGTCCCAGGGTGCCGCCCAAGGCAGCCATAGGCCGCCGCCCCAGGCCGCCCCAGGCCGCCCTTGGCCGCCCCTAGCTGCCGCCCAAGGCAGCCCAAGGTCGTCGGCCCAGGCCGCCCCAGGCTGCCGCCAAAGGCAGCCCTAGGCTGTCAGTCAGCGTCGCACATGCTTGTGCCATCAACATCGGTCGTCGTTGATGCCATCCAAAGCTTCGAACCGCGCGCGCTCAGCGCGCACGGGGTGCGCTGCACGTTCTCTGCGTGCGGGTATTCGCCTACGCCAGATTCTGCAACAACGACATCAACTCACTACTAGGGCCATTCAGCGCTCGGAACGCCTAGACTCTTGTCGTCCAGTGGGCCGCTCAATGCCCGGATTTGCCCAGTCTTGCCTCGGTCAGAATTTCCCGCATCCTCTTCACGCACTACGATGCCGAGGTACCCCTGAACTCTCTTTGGTGTGGAAGTGTTCTCCGTCTAGTATTCCATGAGAAATCTCCACCGCCGTTAGATTTGTTTGATTTGGATTTTCCTAAAATTCCCTTCGAGTGTTTCTATCGCGACGTGAATTGGGGTATTGATTTTGGTGCTTGTGATGGCGCAGCACCGCCGGACACTATTGAGCCGTCACGCGTGGAGCCAACGTCGTCAATGAGCCCGCCACCGACACGTGTCCAGCTGACACGACGAGCCGCCGCAGCGACGCGCGACCCTGAGTTCAGATACTCGGCATGATGCACGCGCCACTTCATCGTCGGATTTATCCACTTTTATTTCCCCTTTATTTTCCTTACTAGTGTAGTGAGGGGAAGGCCCATATGAGGACATCTTCCCCTCCCACCCATGCTTAATGGGCCTGCTTTCCTTTTCCTTTTCTTTTTCCCCCCTCTTTTCCTTTGTTGTTATGGGGGCCCATCTTGACCATCCTATATAAGGAGGGGTGGGCGCCCAAGACTACTTACTCTTTAATTTTCATAATGTTATAACGTATTAGAATTTGAAGAGTCACGTTCGTGGAGAAGAGAAAGAAGGAGAAAGAGAAGAAGAAGGAAGAAGAAGAAGAAGAAGAAAAGGAAGAAGAAGAAGAAAAGGAAGAAGAAGAAGGAGAAGAGAAGAAGGAGAGAAGATCGCCGCCGCGCCGCCGTCCACCCGCCAGAACCCCGCCGCGCCGTCGCTCTCCCACCAGAGCCCCACCGCACCGCCATCCTACCGCCAGAGCCTCGCCCGGGATGCCGTCCTCTCGCCAGAACCCCGCCGTGCGCCGTCCTACCTCCTGAACCCCGCAGCGCCGCCATTCCCCCGCCAGAGCCCGCGACGCCGCCATCCTATCGCCAGAGCCTCGCCGCACCGCCGTCCTCCCGCCAGAGCCTCGTCGTGCCACCGACTTGGCGCCAGGGCTCCGCCGCGCTGCCATCCTCCCGCCAGAACCCTGCCGCGCCACCGTCCCTCCGCCAAAGAACACCCGCGCCGCTTCGCCTCCTGATTTCTCAGCCCGGCGTGCCTCCCGGTCGCGCTCGTAACTACTGTGGCAGCGCGTGGCCGCCCGTTGGCTCGACGCGGGCTCACTACCCACCCGACACCATTGCCCGCTCATCCACCACCACGACTAATCTCCCCTGTCCTGCGCATCGTCCACGTCCTGCATCCCATCGCGCACCACGCTTATGGTAGCGCCGTGTTGCCCACGCTCATGTTGGTCCCGTGAGCGAACGTCGTGCTGCCCACGCATAGAGCTTACCAGCGCTTCGTGACGCCAGGCACCGCACTACCGGCGTGATGTGCCTGCAAGTGTGCCGCTTCACCACACACTGCGCCATCCGCCCGCCGCCCCGCCTTGCCGCATTCCCTCCTCCTTCCAGCCTCAACTCAGTGCCAGCATTCCCGGTCCTACTACCTTCTCTGGATCTCATTGGATACGATATAACCGTCGCCAGCGCGACAAAGGTACTCCCTTACTAAAAGCCAAAAATAGGGGTAGAAATTATGCAGTTTTTAGCCCTTGTCGTTGTGAATTTTGGCTTGTGCAATAAAATTTATAAAAACTCTACATAAGATGTGTAGTGATAAGTACGAGTGTCGTCCACGGGAAGCTAGTAAGGAATTCAATTTGATGATCTTCTTGGTAGTTTAACCCTAATTAGAGTGAATTTGATCTTCAATGAGGATCAACTCACCCTAATTAGAAGAGAAATTTAGAAAGGGGGATAGAAGAGATGAGATGAATAGAAGAAATAGGGAGCTCTAAATTGGCTTCTGTGATCCAAATAAAAGGGTCCAAGAGGTCAATTAGAGAGGTTGAGAGGGAAGTTTTGATTTGAGTTGGGTTGGTTTTGTAAGTTTGATAATTCAGAAATAAAATGGGGGTAATTTAATCTCCTAAAAATTAAATTTTTTTTTATAGTTTTCTAATGTGCATTCGGAATAGCTAGGTAAATCTCTCAATCTCTCTTCTCAATCTCAATAAGGGCTTGTACATTTCGCTCAAGCCTATCGGTTTAGAAGTTCATACCAAGATCAAGAAGAATGAAGAAGAAATTTCACTAAAACAACATCCAAAATACACTAAAAGTTCAAATACAAACAAGCAAAATGTACCAGATAGGTTGATCCAAGTTGGAGCTCCTCTCTGTCTTGCAGCTGTGATAGAGCACCATCAAGAATGACCCCCTCTTCTCAAAATTCGGCTTTTATACCTAGGTAAAATGGAATAAATTACCATTTTACCCCTAATGAGTAATTACTTTATATCTATCAATACAGGCTTGATCTCAATGATCCAACTGTACAGATAGAAAGAGGGGCTCAAAACGAGCAAATCCATAAAAAAATCATCTCAATCGGACTTCTAGATCAAAGCTATGAATAAATGAATTTAGACGAATGTTAGCCATTGGATTAGTTCATTTATTTATTTATTTTTTTCTCCTAAGCGTAGGCTGAGGTGTCGCCATTTCATTGGCGGCGCCGTTTCAACTTCTTCAAGCGGGTGCTCCCTCATTGCGCCACGTACCCCCTGGCAAAAAAAGAAAACCAAAACAAACATTCAAAGTCGGGATTTGCGTACGTTTTGATACGCACCTTTGCGTGTGTGTGGAGTTGAGTGCTTCTATTGATAATTTGCCACGTCACCGCCCGTGCGTGCGCTTCGCATGCGTCGCACAGGCGGTAATCTTACCGCAAGTGGCCTCTATCACTGGTCGCTGTCAGATTTTCATCCGACGGTCGTGATGAGGCCACGTCGTCGCTCCCAGAAATCGACCTAAAAGTTACATATAAATCCTTTGCGAAATAAACATTTGTCATCCGACGCCGCCCGAAAATAATTATAGATATACCCCCTTGCGTATTCTCTCTCCTCCGCTTTCTTCTAAAACATTAAAAAAATAAATAAATTATTTGCAATAAAACCCTGAAAGATTTTAAATTACATCTTTACGCCTGCAATCACGACCGAGAGCTGTTTTTAGGGTCTTTTGCAATGAAACTTTGCAAAAAGGCCCTTCAAAGTTCGAAAATGATATAAATACTTTTTTTTCTCTTATAATGATATACCTTTTTTCCTTAGAATAAATACATTTCCTCTTCAAATAAATCTCAGAAAAATCCTAAAAATTCGTAAAAAAATTCTAGAAAATTCACCGATTCATCCCCATGCTGATAAATCTCGAAATTAAAAATTAAAATTGCCATTTTCATTCAAAAATTGTTATTTCGAGCTCCAATAAATCCTTTAAAATTCATAGAATTAACAGAAAATTAGGGAAAATCAGAAATCACTTGAACACAATATTTTTATGTAAATATATGATATCAACCCAATTTTATGCTCTTTCAGTGCATAAAATTGTGCTAATAACATGAAATAAAGACCGAATTTTGGGTGTTATCACTTACTCGCTGCCCTTTGTCTTTTACTTTCTTCAGTGCTCTTTCGTATTGCCTCCTCAGCGCTTGGGTTAGATAGGTGAGAGCGAGACAGGTTTAGAAAATGACGCATCTTGCGAGAGTCTTACCTGCCCGGTACGAGTCGGGTTCTCCCAACGCGTGTGAGCATTTCAGCGGGGTTTCCCCGTTGGGCGACGTACTCGCCCTTGACCCTCTCGGGTGAGGCTCAGGAGGTCCGTTTGACCTCACTTATAGTGATCCCGTCAATCTCTGGAACGGCTCACACCGCTCTTCGGCGCACGCACGTACGATAGTAGGATTCTCACACATTCATCATCATCATCCATACCTGTCCCCCGGCATTCTCGGACGACGCTGCTTGTCGTCCTCTGATTGGGATCCTGATTTGATACCGAGCCGTTACCCTCGGTGTCGACCGAACGACGTCTTGACGACGTCCGGCATCAGCTTTGGTATCGTCGTGGTGGGTGAAGACAGTAGTCCCGCCCTCGACGAGGATCGGAGCTGCACCACCAGTATTTCATCGATTTTAAACTCCGAATTTAACCGTGTGGATTTCTGTGATCTGTATTATCCCTCCCTTACCCAATCCATCCAATACCCTCCACCCATCTTCATCATTTATCTGTCCCTCTAGTCATCCATTTTCTAGTCGTCCTACATCAAATTGGTATCAGAGCCTAATCTATCAGCCTAGTCGTTTCTGCCATTGTAGACATCTTTATTCGTTAGTCCCATTGCATGCATTTGCATTCAGGCAATTGAGTCTCCGCTCCGATGACAGACCAACCCCAAGATGGTTGTGAAGTGTCCGTCCCCGTCCACGAGTTGTCCTCGTCTGTCCCACCAACTTCCTCACGTGGGGACATCGATCATGTGTTCGACGCTGTCCAGAATGGTTTTTGTGATGTGAATACACGAAGTACCAATATGGACAACCGTCTAACCAGTTCGATCCATGCGGTGAGCGAACAGACTTACCATCTCAAGAATAGAGGTCTGGATCGCCATCACCATGATCGCGAAGACCATTACCCACCTGATCCTCGATCTCGAGATCGTGATAGGAATCATCGTGACCTTGATGATCTATACGACCCGAGGATAGATCCGAAAGCTAAAATCAGAATCGTCCCAAACGAGACGATCTGATTCCACCGGAGATTTTCACTCAGTCCTTGATAGGCATCGTAGATAGGAATCGTCCAGACAGGAATGATACTTTTCCACCCGAGGATGTGGTTCCCTCTCGCGATCACCGCCATGTGGATCATGACAACCAATGGCAGCAGATTTAGCGTAGCGTCAAAGTTGATGTGCCATACTACGAGGGATCTAGGGACCCTAAGGAGTATCTAGATTGGGAGTCCAAATTGAATAGTTCTTTCAAGTGGTACAACATGTTAGAGTGGCGGAAAGTCCAATATGCCGAGATGAGATTAGGGGGACAAGCAAAAATCTTACGGGAAAATCTTGAATTCTTGATTTATAACCGTCATGAGGCACCCATAGATACTTGGCCCCAAATGAAGGACAAACTGCGTGAGAAATACGTCCCACTTGCTTACTTAGATAATCTCCTAGATCAATGGCATAAACTGCAGCAGAGTACATTACCCAATTCGAGGAATTCTATATGAGGTGTCGAGTCGAGGAGAGTCCCCGAGTCATTATTTCCCGATTTAGAACTGGTCTTAACCCATATTTAGAGACGGAACTGCTTGTCCGCAAGGCCACCACCCTAGAGCAGGCCTATCAGATCGTAGAAGACTTAGAACTTTGTAGAACTTATACCATACTCCTGTGTACAATCGCCCTGCTCTTACCGATCAGTCGCATTTATCGAATCTCTCTCATCCCAACAGTGCAGTCCAACGCAATCCTCCGTTAGCTCTCCTGGCACCTGCCGTTCCCACTCCCACTCCCACCACCACCGAGCACCGCCCTCCAGCTCCGACTCAGTCATCTACTATGCCCAATACTCGTACATCACCTTCTCTCGATTCCACTACTAGAGCCCTTCCTCAACCCAATCCCGCACAACTTAGTCCTTCCGGCTTGACATGTTTTAAATGCCAGGGACGTGGTCATCGAGCATCCCAATGCCCATCACGAGCCTAACACATAGGACAGGAGCCTTTCGATAGTGATCCCACCATTGACGAGCAGCCTATTGATGAGGAGGAATATAGAGTTGAGAATTATGTTACGGACGAATTTGTGCACGAGGAAGGATTAGTAAGTTTCATTGGCATCACCGACTGTCCACCGTCTCTTCCTCGTCACGACCCATCTACATCAGTTAGGGGAATCGTCCGTTGCAACCTTACTCATCCTTCCATTGATAATTCTACTTTGAGGACATCCATATTCTATACATATTTCAAGATTCGTGACAAGATGTGTGAAACGATTGTAGACAGCGGCAGTTGTATCAACGCCGTGTCCGATGCCATGACTTCATGCTTGGGATTGCCTTTAATTGATCACCCTAACCCATATTATGTGTCCTGGATTGACGCTACCTCGATTCCCGTAAAGAACCCATGCCGTCTTCCTTTAAAGGTTCAATCATACGAGGAAGACGCATTGTGCGATGTGCTACCCATGAAGGTGGGCAGCGTTATCTTCGGCCGCCCTTGGCTATATGATAACAATGTACATCTCTTCGGTAGGAGCAACACTTGTTCAATTAGCGATCGGGGAAAGAAGATTACGTGGCATCCCTATACCCAAAGTCCACAAAAGCCTTCGCCAAAATCTCCGTCCTTAGGCTTATGTGTCATTAGCGGTTACCAATTTCAGAAGGAACTTGATAGTGAAATGACTATGTGCTTAGCCATAATCCCTGATCACTCCTCCGAGGATTCCTCCACCGCACCCCACAAGGTTTCTCAGCTACTCGAAGAATTTGCAAGTGTTTTCCCTAACGACTTACCCAATGACCTACCTCCGATGCGTGATATTCAGCATGCCATTGATCTCATCCGGGGGTCGTCTTTACCCAACCTCCCTCATTATCGGATGGAACCCACGCACTACACGGATCTACAGCGTCAAGTCCAAGAACTCTTGGACAAGGGGTTCATCCAAGAGAGCCTCATCCCGTGTGACGTACCCGCACTGTTGGCCCCCAAAAAGGATGGGAGTTGGCGCATGTGCATAGACAATAGAGCTATAAATAAGATTACGGTCAACTATAGGTTTCCTATTCCATGCATCGATGACATGTTTGATATGATGGCAGGTTCACAAATTTTCTCCAAAATTGATCTGAAGAGCGGTTATCACCAAGTCCGTATCCGTTCGAGAGACGAGTGGAAAACTGCTTTTAAGATCAGGACGGATTATATTAGTGGATAGTCATGCCCTTTGGTATATCGAACATGCCTAGCACCTTCCACCATTTGATGAATCATATACTTAGACCATTCATTGGGAATTTTGTTGTCGTTTACTTTGACGATATTCTTATCTATAGTAAATCCACACCTGATCATCTCCATCACTTACATTTAGTTTGCGAAGTATCGAAAACTGAGCAGTTTTATGCTCACCCAAAAAAATGCTCCTTTCTTGTTAGTCACGTCTCGTTCTTAGGTTTTATCCTCTCTGACCAAGGTTTATCCGTCGACCCCGCCAAAATTACCGCAGTTATCCAATGGCCAACTCCCAAGAATGCCCATGATGTTCGTAGCTTTCACGGATTAGCAACATTCTACAGACGATTCATTTCCAATTTTAGTACCATCATGGCCCCGATAACAGAATGTCTTAAAGGAAGTAATTTTGAGTGGACTACTACAACACATAAATCCTTCGATGATATCAAGATTAAAATGATCCCAGCCCCCATCCTCCGACTACCCGATTTTGATAATGTATTCGAGGTTGCTTGTGACGCGTCGGGATTAGAGATTGGTGGAGTATTGAGCCAAGAGAATCACCCCATCACATTCTTCAGTGAGAAACTTAACGATGCCAAACTTAAGTACTCCACCTATGATAAGGAATTCTATGCCATCATTCAGTCCTTACGTCATTGGCATCATTACTTATTGTCTAAGGAGTTTGTTCTCTATTCTGATCATGAAGCTTTAAAATACCTCCACTCCCAACAGAAACTTAACCCCAGACACGTTAGATGGGTCGAGTATATCCAATCTTATACCTTCGTCCTCAAACATAAGAGAGGTGTCGAAAATAGGGTCGCCGATGCCTTGAGTAGACGAGTCCACTTACTGAATGTTATGAAAGTCGAGGTTATTGGATTGATCAGATGAAGGACCTATATCCTGATTGCCCAGACTTTGCTCTCGTTATACAGACTTTAGGCAGTTAACCCAATCCTGAAAACCAAGATTATATCTTAGAAAATGGATTTTATTTTATGATCAACGCCTATGCATCCCCTAGTCCTCTCTTAGGGATTTTCTTGTGTGGGAGATGCATCCGGAGGCCTTAGTGGCCATCCCTAAAGTGAGACGTAGCTAATATAGTTTCCCAATGTCCCGTATGTGCTCTCGCTAAGCAGGTCAAACAGAATACTGGCCTATATACCCCACTACCGGTCCCTCGGAAACCTTGGGAGGATGTGAGCATCGACTTTGTGTTAGGGCTTTCGAGGACAAACAAACGCTATGATTTCATCATGGTGGTTGTAGATCATTTTTTGAAAATGACCCATTTCATTCCTTACTTTAAGACTTCCGATGCCTCTCATGTCGCTCAACTGTATTTCAATGAACTTGTTCGTCTCCATGGACTTCCAAAATGCATAGTATCGGACAGAGATGTCTGATTCACTAGCTACTTTTGGAAGACCCTTTAGCATCTCTTGGGGACAAAGCTAAAGTTTTCTACGGCCTTTCATCCCCAAACTGATGGACAAACCGATGTCGTTAATAGGAGCCTTGGCAACCTATTACGATCATTGGTGGGAGACAACCTTAAGTCTTGGGATTCTATCATTCCGCGTGCCGAATTTGCCTACAAAGCGTCGGTCACCATACCACTGGCATGAGTCCATTTGAGATAGTGCATGGTCATTCACCCCCCATACACCCGCTGACACTAGAGTCTCAGGTGATGGTCATGCGTTCGCGAGTCATATTAAATGTCTGCATGAGGAAATTCGTACACGCATCATTAATAGCAACGCCTCATACAAACAGACCACAGATTTACACCGGCGTTTTCGGGAATTAAAAAAGGTGACATGGTGATGGTGCGGGTTAGGCCGGAGAGATTCTCTTCCAAGCAAGCTACTAAGCTTCATGCTCGTAGTGCCGGGCCATTTTCAATCCTCAAGAGAGTAGGGGAAAATGCCTATTACGTTGACATATCCTCCACGTGGGGGATAAGCACCACTTTCAATATCTCGGATTTAGTCGAATTCAAAGCCCCACCTCTTTCATCTAATGGCCCACCTCTGCCCTCGGACTTCTTGGTGAGTGAGTTTGACTTGTCCACTCCTCCTTCACTACCTTCTGACTGGCAAGAAAACATCGAGGCTATACTGGACGAGGTAATCACCTTCACCAAAGGTGGGACGGTGCGGAAGTTTCTTGTTCGTTGGCAGGGCAAAACATCGACGGACGACACGTGGATCACGGAAGATGACCTAGCTTGCCTACGACTGGACTTGGCGTTCCCAATGGAGTCTCCTGACGCTTACTCGATAGAGTCGAGTACTTTGTACCCCGGGGGAATTACTCGATAGAGTCGAGTACTTTGCACCCCAAGGGAATTAGTGGTGTGGACGCCAACGATCAACACCAGAGGAGCTGCCATCATCAACAGATGTCAATGTCTCCACTACAGACACACCGCCACACTCAACCAACGTCAACACCTCCATCGAGGACTCGCCGCAACTGTCTCCGCTACGCACGTCTCCACACACGCACGTTCCTTCGCGCATCATGACACGTCGCCAACGACAGATGAACAATTGCCCCTTGGTGTGACACGAAGCATGTCCCTCATCTTTAATTTTTCGTCAGTAAATTGTGTTTTCTCTTTCTTCCAAGGCCTATATATATAGGCCATTGTTTCAAGAAACAGTTAGGCAGTCATTATTCAGGAATTGAGTTTGTTTAACTCTTCTTGGAGGACTGCCCTGCCTCCCCTATTTCATCTTCCCTCCGACCACCGCCGCCGCCGCCGTCGACATCGTCGTCGTCATCGGCCACCATCCCGTTTGTCTCTTCCCTCCCTTCATTATCTCCCTCTCTCTCTCTCTCGATCTCTCTCTCTCTATCGCCCTCCCTAGGTTACCCTAGGGCAGCCCAAGGCCGCCGCCCCAAACCGCCCCAGGCCGCCCTAGGCTACCACCCAAGGCAGCCCAAGGCCGCCCCAGGCTCCCGCCCAAGGCCGCCGCCCCAGGCCGCACGAGGCTGCCGCCCAAGGCTGCCCAAGGCCGCCGCCCCAAGCTGTCGCCTAAGGCAGCCCAAGGCCGCCACCCTAGGCTGCCCTAGGCTGCTACCCAAGGCACCCCAAGGCTGCCGCCCGAGACAGCCCAAGGCCCCGCCCCAGGCTGCCGCCCAAGGCAGCCCTAGGCCGCCGCCCTAGGCCACCCAAGGCTATCGCCCAAGACAGCCCAAGGCCGCCGGCCCAGGCCGCCCTAGGCTGCCGCCCAAGGCAACCCGAGGCCGCCCCAGGCTGCCGCTCAAGGCAGCCCTAGGCCGCCCCAGGCTGCCAATCAGCGCCGCACATGCTTGTGCCACCGACATCAGTTGTCGTTGATGCCGTCCGAAGCTTCGAGCCGATCGCTCCGCGCACTCGGGGTGCGTTGCACGCCCTCCGCGCGCAGGTATTTGCCTACGCCTGATTCTGTGACAACGACATCAACTGACTACCAGGGCTGTTCGACGCCCAAAACGCCCAGACTCTTCTTGTCCAATGGGCCGCTCAATGCCCGGATTTGCCTAGTCTTGCCTCGGTCAGAATTTCCCTCATCCTCTTCACATACTACGGTGCCGAGGTATGCCTAAACTCTTTGGTGTCGAAGTGTTCTCCGTCTAGTATTCCACGAGAAGTCTCCACCGCCGTCAGATTTTTTGATTTGGATTTTCCTAAAATTCCCTTCGAGTGTTTCTATCGTGACATGAATTGGGGTATTGATTTTGGTGCTTCGACATCGTCGCGGTGGGTGAGGACAGTACTCCCTCCCTCGACAAGGATCGGAGCTGCACCACCAGTATTTCATCAGTTCTAAACTCCGAATTCGACCGTGTGGATTTCTGTGATCTGTATTATCCCTCCACCGATCCTCATCATTTATCCGTTCCTCTAGTCGTCCATTTCCTAGTTGTCCTACATCATTAAGGGGTGAAAAGAGAGGGAGTAAGGGGTAGTCCAGGGTGAAAGGGTCCTAGGATGGCCCTCCTCCTTGATGACAAAACGTGGGCGAACCAGAAATCATGGAAGGGACAAAACATGATGAAACGACACAAACGAGAACGAGAAAAGAGACAAAACACGATACCGAAGATTAAAAAAAAGGACGAAGGGATAACTAGAGCAATTTCACCCAAGTCTTCAACGTCGGGCCGCACGATGCGGATGACGTCAATGACGAATCTCGATGGCGTGTGCCATCAATCACTATCATTATCTCTATCTCTATCTCTATCTCTATCTCTATCTTTATCTCTATATCTATCTCTATCTCTATCTCTATTTCTAACTCTAGCTTTGTCTATCTCTGTCTCTATCTCTATCTCTATGTCTATACCTGTGTCCATGTCAATCTCTATCTCTATCTCGAACTTGATATTTATTTCTATCTCTATCTCTATCTCTATCTCTTTCTCTATCTCTATCTCTATCTCTATCTCTATCTCTATTTCTAGCTCTATTTCTATCCCTATCTCTATCTCTATCTATATCTCTATCTTCATTTCTATCTCTATCACTAACTAGACCTCTATCTATATCTCTTTCTTTATCTCTATCTCTCTCTTTAACTCTATCGCCGACTCTATCTCTGTCTCTATCTCTATTACTATCTCTATTTCGGTCTTTATCTCTATCTCTGTCTCTATAAATTATCTCTATCTAAATCTCGATCTCTATCCCAATCTCTATCTTTATCTCTATCTTTTTTCTATCTTTATCGCTACCTCTTATTCTATCCCTATCTCTATCTCTAACTCTATCTATGTGTCGATCTCTATCTATCTTTTTCTCTATCCCTATCTCTATCTTTATTTATTTCTCTAGGTCCATCTCTATCTCTATCTCTATCTCTTTCTCTATCGCTATATCTATATCTATCTCTATCTCTTTCTCTATCTATATTTCTATCTCTATCTCTGTCTCTATCTCTAACTATAGCTCTATCTATACCTCTATCTCTATCTCTATCTCTATCTCTATCTCTATCCCTAACTCAATCGGTATCTCTATCTCTATCTCTATCTCTAGCTCTATCATGACCTATATCACTATCTCTATCTCTATCTCTATCTCTATCCCTATCTCTATCTCTGTGCCTATCTCTACGTCTATCTCTATCTCTACCTTTATCTCTATCACTACCTCTATCTCTACCCCTATCCCTATCTCTATCTCTATCTCTATCTCTATCTGTATCTCTATCTCTATCTCCATCTCTATCATTATCTATATTTCTAGCTCTATCTTTATTTCTATTCCAATCTCTATCTCTAATTCTATCATTATTTCTCTTTCTATTTCTATCTCTATCTGTAGTACTATCCCTATCTCTTTCTCTTTCTCTATCATTATCTCTCCTTTGATTTCTATCTCTATATCTATCTCTATCTCTATTTCAATCTCTATCTCTATCTTGATCTCTAGGTCTATCTCAATCTCTACCTCTATCGTTATCTCTATCTGAATCTTTATTTCTCTCTCTATCTCTATCTTTATTTCTATATCTATCTCTTTCTCTATCTCTATCTCTATCACTATCATTATCTGTATCCCTATCTCTATCTTTATCTCTATATCTATCTCTATATCTATCTGTATCTCTATCTCTATCTCTAACTCTTGCTTTCTCTATATCTCTCTCTGTCTATCTAAATCTCTATCTCTATCTCTGTCTTTATCACTATCTCTATGTCTATACCTGTGTCCATGTCAATCTCTATCTCTATCTCGAACTTGATATTTATTTCTATCTCTATCTCTAACTCTATCTTTGTCTCTATCTCTATCTCTATCTTTTTCTCTATCTATATCTCTGTTTCTAGCTCTTTCTCTATCCCTATCTCTATCGATATCTCTATCTCTATCTTTATTTCTATCTCTATTACTAACTCGATCTCTATCTATATCTCTTTCTCTATCTCTATCTCTTTCTTTATTTCTGTTGCTAACACTATCTTTGTCACAATCTCTTTTTCTATCTCTATTTCTGTTTCTATCTCTATTTCTGTCTCTATCAATTATCTCTATCTCTATCTCTATCTTTTTTCTATCTCTATCTCTACCTCTTATTCTATCTCTATCTCTATCTCTAACTCTATCTATGTGTCGATCTCTATCTATCTTTTTCTCTATCCCTATCTCTACCTCTATTTATTTCTCTGTCCATCTCTATCTCTATCTCTTTCTCTGTCTCGATATCTATATCTATCTCTATCTCTTTCCCTATCTATATTTCTATCTCTATCTCCAACTCTTGCTCTATCTCTATCTCTATCTCTATCTTCATTATTATCTCTGTCTCTAGCCGTATTCCTATCTCTATCTCTATCTCTGTTTCAAACTCTATCTCTATCTCGAGCTTTGTCTCAATCTTTATCTCTATCTCTTTCTATATCTCTATGTCTATTTCTATCTTTATCGCTGTCTCTATCGTTATCTCTATCTCTATCTCGATATATGACCCTATCTCTAACTCTGTCTTTGTACTATCTATATCTCTATCTCTTTCTCTACCTCCATCTCTATCTCTATCTCTATCTCTTTCGCTATCTCTATATCTATCTCTATTTTGATTTCTATCTCTCTCTCTATCTCTACAATTATCTTTATCTCTATCTTTATCTCTATCCCTATCTTTATCTTTATCTCTATCTCTATTTCGATCTCTATCTCTGTCTCTGACTATATCTTTATCTCTATCTCTATCTCTATCTCTATCTCTATCTCTATCTCTAACTCTATCTTTGTCTCTATATCTATCTGTATCTCTACCTCTCTCTTTAACTCTATGTTTCTCTCCATCTCTATCTATATCTCTATCTCTGTATTGGTCTCTATCTCTATCTCTAGCTTTATCTCATTCTCAATTTCTATCTGTATCTCTATCTCTATCTCGATCTCCAACTCTATCTTTGTCTTTTTTTATCTCTCTCTCTTTCTTTACCTCTTTCTCCATCTCTGTCCCTATCTCTATCGCTATCTATATCTCTATCTCTATCTTTGTCTCCATATCTATCTCTATCTCTTTCTCTATCTCTATCTTTATATCTGCCTCTATCTCTATCTCTATCTCTATCTCTATCTCTATCTCTATCCCTATCTCTATCTTTATCTCTATCTCTATCTCTATCACTATCACTTTCTCTATCTCTGTATCTATCTCTATCTGTATGTCTATCTCTATCTCTACCATCATCTCTATCTCTATCTCTATCGCTATCTCTATCTCTATCGCTATCTCTATCTCTATCTCTATCTCTATTATTATCTCTATATCTAGCTCTATCCCAATCTCTATCTCTATCTCCATCTCTATCTCGATCTCATAATGTATATCTAACTCTATCTTTGCCTCAATCTTTATGTCTATCTCTATCTATACCAGTATGTCTCATTCTATCTCTATCTCCTTCTGTAACATTATCTCTATCTTTATCTCGATCTATGACCCTATCTCTATCTCCATCTCTATCTCTAACTCTGGCTGTCTCTATCTATATCTCTATCTCTTTCTCGATCTCCATCTCTATCTCTATCTCTGTCTCTATTTTATCTCTATCTCTATCTCTATCTCTGTCATTATCTTTATCTCTATCTTTATCTCCATTCCTATCTCCATCTCTTTCTCTATCTCTATTTCTATCTCTATCTCTATCGCTAACTCTATCTTTGTCTCTATATCTATCTCTATCTTGGTTTCTTTCTCTATCTCTATATCTATCTGTATCTCTCTATTTAACTCTATCTTTCTCTCCATCTCTATCTATATCTCTATCTCTATATCACTCTGTATCTCTATCTCTATTATTATTTCTCTGTATATCTCTATCTCTATCTCCATCTCCAACTCTATCTTTGTCTCTTTTTTATCTCTATCTCTTTCTTTACCTCTTCCTCTATCTCTGTCTCTATCTCTATCCCTATCTCTATCTCTATCTCTATCACTATATTTGTCTCCATCTCTATCTCTATCTCTTTCTCTGTCTGTATCTTTATATCTGTCTACATATCTATCTCTATCTTTATCTCTATCTCTATCTCTATATCTATCTCTATCTCTATCGCTATCACTCTCTCTATCTCTATCTCTATCTCTATGTCTATCTCTATCTCTACCATTATCTCTATCTCTGTCTCTAACTCTATCTCTATCGCTATTTTTTTCTCTATCTCTATCTCTATTTTTTTCTCTATCTCTATCTCGATCTCTCTCTATATCGCTATACCTATCTGTATCTCTATCTCTATCTCTATCTCTATCTCTAACTCTATCTGTATCTCTTTCTCTGTCATTATTTATATGCATATCTCTATCTCTATCCCTATTTCTATCTCTATCTCTATCTCTATCTCTATCTCTATCTCTATATCTATCTCTATGTCTGTCTCTATCTCTATCGCTATCTCTATCTCTATCCCGATCTCTATATCTATCTTTATCTTTATTTCAATCTCTATCTCTATCTCTATCTCTGTCTTTATCTCTATCGCTATCTCTATCTCTATCTGTATCTCTATCCCGATCTCTATATCTATCTTTATTTTTATTTCAATCTCTATCTCTATCTCTATTTCTATCTTTATCGCTATCTCTATATATATCTCTATCATTTTCTCTATCTCTATCTCTATCTCTATCTCTGTCTGTATCTCTATCCCGATCTCTATATCTGTCTTTATTTTTATTTCAATCTCTATCGCTATCTCTATTTCTATCTTTATCGCTCTCTCTATATCTATCTCTATCGTTTTCTCTATCTCTATCTCTATCTCTATCTCTGTCTGTATCTCTATCCCGATCTCTATATCTGTCTTTATTTTTATTTCAATCTCTATCGCTATCTCTATTTCTATCTTTATCGCTCTGTCTATATCTATCTCTATCTCTATCGATATCGATATCGCTATTTTTATCCCTATCTCTATCTCTAACTGTATCTCTATCTCTATCTCTATCTCTATTGCTATCTCTATCTATATTGCTATGTCTATCTTTATCTGTATCTCTGTCTATATTACTATCTCTACCTCGATCTCTTTCTCGATCTCTATCCCTATCTCTATCGCCATCATTTTCTCTATCTCTGTCGCTCTTTTTATCTATATCTCTATCTCTATCCCTATATTTGTCTCCATCTCTATCTCTATCTCTTTCTCTATCTGTATCTTTATATCTATCTCTATATCTATCTCTATCCATATCTCTATCTCTATCTCTATCTCTATTGCTATCTCTATCTCTATCTCTATCACTTGCTCTTTCTCTATCTCTATCTCTATCACTTGCTCTTTCTCTATCTCTATCTCTATCTCTATCTCTATCACTTGCTCTTTCTCTATCTCTATCTCTATCTCTATCTCTATGTCTGTCTCTATCTCCACTATTATCTCTATCTCTATCTCTATCCCTGTCTCTAACTCTATCTCTAACTCTATTTTTTGTCTCTATCTCTATCTCTATCTCTCTCTATATCGCTATACCTATCTGTATCTGTATCTCTATCTCTATCTCTATATCTAACTCTATTTTTATCTCTATCTCTTTCATTATTTATATGCATATCTCTATCTCTATCCCGATCTCTATCTCTATCTCTATCTCTATCTCTATCTCTATCTCTATCTCTATCTCTATCTCTATCTCTATCTCTATCTCTATCTCTATCTCTATCTCTATCTCTATCTCTATCTCTATCTCTATCTCTATCTCTATCTCTATCTCTATCTATATCTCTATCTGCATCTCTATCCCGATCTCTATATCTATCTTTATTTTTATTTAAATCTCTATCTCAATCTCAATTTCTATCCCTTTTTCTATCTCTATATCTATCTTTATCGTTTTCTCTATCCCTATATCTATCAATATCGCTATTTTTATCTCTATCTCTAACTCTAACTCTAACTCTATCTCAATATCTATCTCTATCTCTATCTCTAACTCTATCTCTATCTCTATCTCTATCTCTATTTTTATCTGTATCTCTATCTCTATTGCTATCTCTACCTCAATCTCTTTCTCTATCTCTATCCCTATCTCTATCGCCATCTTTATCTCTATGTCTATCTCTATCTCTATCTCTATCTCTATCTCTGTCTCTATCTCTATCTCTGTCTCTATTTTTATCTATATCTCTATCTCTATCTCTTTAACTGTCTCTATCTCTATCTCTATTGCTTTCTTTTTCTCTACTCTATCCTAATCTCCATCTCTATCTCTGTTTCTATCTCTTTCTATATCTATTTCTATAGATATATCTCTATCTTTATCTCTATCTCTGTCTTTATCTCTATCATTATCTCTATCATTATCTCTAACTCTATCTCTATCGCTGCCTCTATCTCTATCTCTATCCCTCTGTCTATCTCTATCTCTATATTTATCTCTATCACTATCTCTATCTCTATCTCTATCTCTATGTCGATCTCTATCTCTACCATTATCTCTATCTCTATCTCTATCTCTGTCTCTAACTCTATATCTTCTTGTAAGTTTTTGCAAGTCTTGATTAATCAGGTGCCTTCATTGTATTTTATCCACATCTAAACTCATTGAGATGAAAGGTGAGATCCAATCCACTTGATTCTCTAAACCAAGTGGGGTTAGTAAATATAGAAATAGTTCATGTAAATAATGGTACATATGGAACCAATGTATGCAAATGAGGCTTTGATTACTAGCAAATCCCTGATTATTTTATGACATAATTAGGGTCATCAGTCCGTCGGCTGCCCATCGGGCTCTGACGTTGGTGACGGACTCCGGGGACCAAAATCGGGCCTTGGGCTAACCGGAGGTGGCCGCGGGCAGCGCGGTGGCAATCGAAGGGCTCCGAAGGTGAGAATCCGGCAGCGGGGACCTAGTGGCAGCCTCGGGGCCTCAGCGGTGTCGATTCGGCGGTCTCCGACTGGGCTCTAGTGGCCACGGAAGTGGAGGCGGCCTTGAGGGTCGTGGCGCCGGCTTGGGCAGCCCAGTGGCAGCCGTGGACCGGCCCGGTGGCGGCGCGGTCGCGGCGGCGGCCGCTTGAGGTTCCGACAGTGGCTCCGCCGATTGGAGCCCTAGAACAAGCGCACGAACGGGACGGAACGGGCGCACGAGTGGGACGGAACGGGCGCAAACCCGACCCCGTTCCGTTCCGCCCATTTTTTTTCCTCCTTTCTTCTCTTTTTTTTCTTCCTTTTCCCTTTTTTTATTTTCTTAATGGTGAGACCAAAGACAGACTAAAACAACTTTTCTCTTCCTTGGTCTAATTTTCTTAGGGCGCCCCCCTCTTCCTTTATATAGGGGAGAGGTCTGGGCCCCCTAAATGGGTCAACAAAAGGGGGGAAATATGTCCATTAGGGGTCCTTATAGAATGGGCCCCCATTACACATAGATGGGGAATTAAAATAGAAATGAAATAGGAAAAGGGGGGAAAAAGGAGGCCTTTTCCCATGACAATAAAACATGGACACGGGATGCATTGCAGTTCGACAAAAATGCGATGACTGCGAAGAAAACATGAGACACCACTAGAAAAAATGACGAAAATTAAAACAAGATAATCGAGCATCTCTTCACCTGGTCGTCGATGTCGTAGGCGCGCGGGCACGGATGACGTCATTGACGATCCGTGATGGCGTGCGCCATCACCTAGTGCTTGTGGTAGCTCTCTGATCTGTCAAAGGGCTTGACGTCCGCGAGTTAGATTGGGTTAGGAGAGAGCTGAGATGAGAAGTTGCATGAGGGCACTTACTATAGTCAAAAGCCGCTTTCTTTTTTTGATAGTTGGCTTAAGTAAGCCCAGCTTTTGGGCCTATCTGGGCTGGCTTATTGTCCTTTGGCTTGGGCCTGAGATGACGCTCATAGATACGATTACATATCACATCAGAACTCCTTCCTAATGCGACCAGCTTGTCCTCACGTTGGAAGAATGGAACTTGATGTTGCGGCTGGGTGGCAGGTTCCCATGTTGCTTTCAAATAATGGAGTCCTTTCCTAAACTCAATATAAAGGTATTAAATAAGAGTTCACAAAGGAACATTTTATTCACATTTCATATTCAATCCTAACTTGGAGCATATGTGATAACACCCTAATTTCGGTCTTTATTTCATGTTATTAGCATGATTTATGCATTTAAAAGGCTTAAATTTGGGTTGTTATCATATATTTACACAAAAATAATGCTTCCAAGTAATTTCTGATTTTTCCCTAATTTTCTGTTAATTATATGAATTTTTAAGGATTTATTGAAGCTCGAAATAATTATTTTTGGATGAAAATGGCACATTAAAAAGTTTATTTCGACATTTATCAACATGGGAATTAATCAGAATTTTCTAGAATTTTCTAGAATTTTTATGAATTTTAGGAATGTTTTGGGGTTTATTTCAAGAAGAAATGCATTTATTCTATGAAAAAAGGGCATATTTATAAGAGAAAAAAATGTATTTATGCAATTTCTAGACTTTTCGGGGCCTTTTTGCAACGTTTCGTTGCAAAAAGACCCTGAAAACAGCTCTCGGTCGCCACGGCAGGCGTAAAGATCCTATTTAAAATCATTCAGGGTTTTAATGCAATTTTTAATATATATTTTTAATGTTTTGGGAGAAATCGGAGGAGAGAGAGTGCGCTAGGTATATACGCAATTACTTTTGGGCGGCCCAAAAGCAATTCCAGGCTTTTAAGGACTTTTCTGCAAAAAGGAGGATTCAAAATGCGCCAGCCAATGAGAGAGCGACACGTCATTGCGTGTTTAAAAACGAAACTAATAAATAAATCAATTTTAAATCCAATGGATTAAATTGGTTTAAAATTGATTTATTAATAACTTTTGATCCTGAAGTCCGATTGAGATAATTTTTTTATGGATTTGTTCGTCTTGATCCCCTCTTTCTATCTATATGGTTAGATCATTCAGATCTAGCCTACATTGATAGATAAATATTAAGTACTAAACAGGGGTAAAATGGTGATTTTTACCCTATAACCTAAGTATAAAAGCTGAATTTCGAGAGGGGGAGCTCATTCTGGATGGTGCTCTATCACAGCTGCAAGACAGGGAGGAGCTCTAGCTTGGATCAAGTTATCTGGTACTTTTTTTCCTTGATTGTATTTGAACTTTTATGCATTTTGAATGAATTAGGTTAAGTTGTTTGTTTCTTCATCTCTATTCTGATCTGAACTTCTAAATCGCTTGGCTTGAGCGGCATGTACAAGCCCTGATTATGATTGAGAGGAGAAATTGAGGGATTTACCTTGGCATTCAATTGCATTCCAAAAGAAAACTCTAAAAAATTTAGTTTTAATTCTTAGGAGATTAAGATTTCCCTTTTTATTTCTGATTTAGCAAATTCTCAAAACCAACCAAAACTTAAATCAAAAATTTCTTCCAACCTCTCTAATTGAATTCTTTGATCCATCCAATTGCATCAATTAATTCAATCTAGAGCCCACATTTCTTCTTTTCATCTCATCTCTTCTACCCCCCTCTCTAAATTCTCACCTAATTAGGGTGACTTGATCCTCATTGAAGATCAAATTCACTCTAATTAGGATCTAAAACACCAAAAATAAAATCAAATTGAAATTCCTACTTGCCTCCCTTGGACGACACTCATACTTATCACTATACATATTAAGTAGAGTTTTATAAATTTTATTGCATAAGCCAAAAATTCACAACGACAAGGGCTAAAAAATTTGCGTAATTTTCACCCCTATTTTTGGCTTATCAATGTGCATTTAGTGAAATATCATGTTAGAAGTCTCCACATAAATTCATCTATTAAATAGTATAAACGTATAGCTTTTGGTACTTATTGTGACTCCCTTGACCAATCAGCCAAGTGAGCTGAATCTAACCTCTTCTTTGGAGAATTATGGGCCTTTTTTAGGACTAGGAAAATTGCTCTCATGAAAGGAGCCAGGGAGTCTTCATAAAGCTAAAGGAGATCTCATTGGGCTAATGGGCCTCCCTGTTGAGAGAAGACCCAAGAAGGAGCTCCAAGAGACCCTTTAAGAGGATTCAGATATTCTGGAAGGTGCACTAAAGGCCTATGGCTTGGCCCAAATCTCACCCATCAAATTGATCCATTATCTAAAGCATGCCTATAAATGATTTAGACACCTTTGTAAGAAGACATCCTGAATTTTCATTTGGAGTTTTAGTGAAAGACTGAGAAGATTATTTTCTCTCTCTCTCTCTTTCTCTCTCTCTCTAGAATTCTAAGAGTTAGTGATGGCCAAGTAGAAGGTGAGCTGAGAAGGCCTAGGTGGGAAAGAGAAACCCTTCTCTCTCTACTCTCTTTCCCAAGAAGTTCTGTAGAATCCAAGATCCAAGAAGTAGGAATCATCCAAGGCTTGTGGAGGTAGAAGGAGAGGCCTAACAGCCAGGTAAGCCAATTTATTCTTTCTCTACCCTTCTTCTTGACTAATATTGATTTATTGTAGTAGAAATCAAGATTAGTGGTTCTTTCTCTCTAGAGACCACCTGCCTTGTGGGAATTGTGTGATCTTGGCCCAAGAACACTCCCAATTCCATTCGCAACACTTGGCAGATCCCACAAGTGTGCGGTGAGAAAGAATCTTTCAAATCTTGGTCCAAATTCATTTTCGGCCAATATTTGTTCAATAAGAACAATTCAAAATTCATTTTCTTCTGAATTTCTTCCTGATTTAATTTTGACAAATTAAATTTGGCAAAAAAATCTAGAAACAATATCTAAAAATCACTAAAAACGTATTCTGAAATTACCTCAATTTTTTACACCCATTAAAAATCATGTAAATGGAGAAAGACATAATTCACTGTCGTTTACACTCTTTTTAATCAAAATAAAATTGAATATAATTCTTAAAATTCTTAAAAACTTATTTTTAGCTTAAATCCACTCAGATTTGGTCTAGTGCTCTCTATGGTTTGACCCTCACTCCCCTATCAGTGAGGAATATAAATTTATTGCTTGATCATGGGAACTCCTTGCTCAACCTAAGTTAGTGATACTTAGTAGCAATAATTTAGACCCCTAGTTCCCATATTATCATCCTTCCACGTGCGTGAGGACCTAGAGGCCATGGGCCAGACAGTCTGATGGCTGTAATCTGTGCAGGAGCAACCTGCCATTCATTTGCTGAAGAGAGCCCCACGGATATGGGCTGCACTTGGCTTGTCACTCCCGCCATGCAGTTTAGTTGTGAAAGATGAAACACTGGGTGAATCTATACCTTGGGTGACAGCAAGTCGAGATGGTTGGCCACCAGTCCAATGTGTTGGGTGATGCGGTATGGTTCAAAAGATTTAGCAGCCAATTTTTCTTGTGGGGTGCGAGCAAGGGACTCCATGAGGTAGGGTTTTAGCATGAGGAACACGATGTCACCTTCGTGGAACTCAATGTGGCAATGATGGAGATCAGCTTTGAGTTTCATGGTGGCTTTCTCACATTTCCTGTGTTGGGAAAGCAATTTCAAGATTTGATGATGTTCCCGAAACAGATGGTCTAAGTCATAAATTGGTGTGGTTGGACTATCATAGCGCAGGAGCGTGGGTGGTTCATGTCTGTAGAATACCTTGAACGGAGACCTCGTAATGGAGGCGTGGTAGGACGTGTTCTAACTTAAATCTGGCTCATGTAGCCAGGTGCTCCATCTCCTTGGTTGGTCCCCAACAAAGCATCGAAGGTAAGTCTCCAAGGACTGGTTGACCCCTTCCAATGCAGAACAATAGGTCGGGATCGATTGACCATTCCGGCGTCAATCTGACAGGTGAATTTGCTGGAATGTAAAAATCCAAAATGTGATGAGAAAGTTGAATGAGATGCAAAATCCTGTCATCAACGGATCCTGACAACCACCAAGTCATGGTAAGAGGGGCTTGATCATGCCGATAGGTTCCCAATGACCTGGATGTTGGGTTGAAAACTCACGTTGCAACCACGGCTACTACCACTAATGCGTGCACCCTCAACGTGTTCAATAAGGGACATACTGATAGAAATCCTATCCCTCAAAATGATACTCCTATCCATTCCTATCCTATCCATCGTGGTGGTGACACGCTCGTGAGATACTGATGGAAATAAACAATGTCTAATTGGGTAAGGCGAGTGTACCTGTGGACTGATGCTCGGTTGGTCGTGACAACAATAATGGGTCTCCGACTCTTGCTCTGTAGATGCATATGGAGTTAGCAGATGTAGGTGGGCCAACAAAGACTGTGTGACGTGCAGGGTAGTGAGTTGCAGAGTTGGAGTCGACGTAAATGACACATGGTGGCATGTTGTGGGATGCACACATCGGTGTGTGCAGCGCAGTAGGTGTGAGCGATGTCTGGGAAGGAAATGGGGATTGGGAATGCAGCGGCAGAAATGGCGGGCGTAGTGCAGGCCGTACAATTCAGGTTACAACACTCAGAAGTTTGGGCGCGGGCGGCACGCGGATCTGCAGCAACAACAGCATGTGGCACGGGCGGCGTGCGACATGGGTGGTGCATGGCATTGTCATGGTGGTCGCATGCGGTAGGGGTAGTTGTGCGTGGTGGCACACAAAGACCAGGGAGCAGCTCAGGGCTACAAGAACTTCCAGGGCGACGCAAGGGCAACAAGGTGATTCCCAATCGACATTGGAAGTGGAGACTCCCAATAGTGGAACATGCTAGAGAATCAGGCACGACGGTGGTGATTCAATGGTGGTAGCTAGGGCACTATGGGCCAAGGGACAATGTCAACGGTGTTGGCAGGCGCAGGCACAAGAAGGCGCAAACTCACAACAGGCATGGGCACGCGATGAGCGGCAGGCATGGGCGCACGGCGAGCATGGGGTGCATGGCAGCTGGCACACGGGAATAAGCGATAGGCATGGTGATGCGAAACGACTGCATCATTGGCACATGGATACGATGGCAGAAATGTTGGCGCATGAGCTTGGGTGATGACGATTTGGACGACAATGGCAGTGGGTGGGAATCGAAGGCAGTAGTGGCAAACATGGACGGCGGCAGCTAGTTAGGGTTTCCAAGACTTCCAAATTCATGGTGGCATCTTGTAACTATGTGAATACATAAAAATAACAATAAAAATACAATAAAACAAACTTTTTTCTTCTTTTTCTCCTCAAACAAATGAGGGGTACTCCCCCCCTCTCTTACATAGGGGTTGACTATGGGCCTCTCCCCATGGGAATAAAGGAAAGGCCCACATGTTCGGTCCCATGGGCCTCTCCCCATAGAAATAAAGTAGAAAGGCCCACATGGTGGATCCTATGGGCCTATCTAAGAAAGAGAGACCCACACAAAGGCCCAAACACACGCAAAGACACGGCCAGACACAAGGCCCGAACATACGAACACATAGTACCATATAAAAGGCCTTCAAAACAAAAAAAGAACACGGACAAAGATAACGTCAACCTCCAAGGCCTGTTGACTTGGCCGAATACTTAGAGGCTGGGTCTTTCACCTTCGCACTAGCTCCTCGTGCTGGTTGAGACTAGGTCTTTAGTGGTAGATGGTCCCCATCACCTTCAGTATATCCATCTGATTTAGGATGATATAATGAGTTTTGCTTCAATTGAGGGCCCTATAACATATGAGGTTCTGTCCAAAAGTGGCTTAGAAAAATACAGTCACGATTGAACACAATCATGTGAGGCCTGCCTATAACTTTGCTATTTTGGTAGCAAACTTGTTTGCTACATATCATGTCAAAAATGGATGGTGTAGCTCAATGAAGTTATTGTACTTGTTGAGGCAATTGATGGCGACCAGGATGCAGTCAAGACCGCCCAACTTGGGTAGACTTTTTATGAAGTCAATCAACATATCCTCCCAGATATATTGCAGGATGGGTAGGGGTTGCAAGAATCCAACCGAAGAGAGTAAGGATGCCTTGAATATTTGACACAAAGGACATGCGTTGACATGTGCCTTGATGTTGTTTCATGCTGCATCAATTGAATTGTCCAGCCTCTCACTCATAACATTTTAGGAACCCCCAATGTCCCCTAATGACATCATCATGGAGTTTGACCAATATTCGCTGAATGATCTGTGTTCCTAGTAGCACAACTTGTCAAATGGCATGAAGCAATGTGTCTTGAACCAAATTATATTTTCCCTGACTGCCTTGTCAAACGGCATGAAGCAATGTGTCTTGAACCAAATTATATTTTCCCTGACTCCTCGCTGTGACTTGTAGCCCGTAGATGATGCTCTACAACATAGGTTCACGTCCCACTGCCTTGTAGACCTCGGCCACTATTGGCTTCTAGAGGCCCTGACATGGATGAAGACGAGGATTCCACGCAGCAGAAGACACGCAACGGAATCACAACGGCATCACAACGGACTATGTATCAGTCTAGTTAACGACTCCAATGGCCCAATAACCTTTATTGGACTTCCAAATTAATTAACTGCATCATATAGATTAATTAATGTCAGATAGATTTAACCCAATTGATAGATCAAGTCTCCAAAACGTGGGGTGCCAAGCTACACATCGTGTCCTAGAAGATACAACGGAGTGTGTATTGACTCACTCCTGGAACCTGTTCATCATCGGTTACCTTCTATGTATAATTCATCATCCACTTGACGCTCCTTGGACAACTTAGGGTATGGTCAATTGTCAAACACTAATCGGTCATCCGAGTTTGTACTGACGCATTCGGAAATCATCGGAGAACTCTGCTCCGATATTTCACTGCCTTGGCCGAAGACTTCATCGCATCATCTTCCTTGATGATGGCGACGCCCTCAACATATCCGCACTTTTTTTTCCTAGGTTAGTTCATCATCGGTTACCTTCTATGTATAATTCATCATCCACTTGACGCTCCTTGGACAACTTAGGGTATGGTCAATTATCAAACACTAATCGGTCAGCCGAGTTTGTACTGACGCACTTTTTTTTCCTAGGTTGTTCATCATCAATTACCTTCTATGTATAATTCATCATCCACTTGACGCTCCTTGGACAACTTAGGGTATGGTCAATTGTCAAACACTAATCGGTCATCCGAGTTTGTACTGACGCATTCGGAAATCATTGGAGAACTCTGCTCTGATATTTCACTGCCTCGGCCAAAGACTTCATCACATCATCTTCCTTGATGATGGCGACGCCCTCAACGTATCCGCACTTTTTTTTCCTAGGTTAGTTTAAATTTTCATCTTTCATAAGTTAGGATTTCCCTTATTTGCATCATGGGTCCTATATAAGGAACCCCTTGTAATGGCACAGACAGATTTTTTCTTTTGAGAAAAGAGTTTTTGGAAAAGGTCCGACTGACCTAGAGCGGCTCGGCCGCCGCCGGCACCGTCCACCTGCCCGCCTCGCCCCGCCGCGCCCCGCCGCCCGCTGCCGTGCGTCGACCAGCAACACCTCGCGCGCCGCGCGCGCCGCGCCGCCCGCTTACCCCGCGCCACCCGTGCCGCCGCGCCATCTCGCCGCGGCAATGCCCTACGCCGCCCGTCGCCGCTCCGCGGTGGCCCGCGCCACCCGCTCTGCCAAACCGTGCCCAACCGCTGGACCCAGGCCGCGCCACCGCGCGCCCAGGTCCAACTGACCGGCCCAATGGGCCCTTCGGCCTAATGGGCCGGCTCCAACCGGCCAGGCCCACCAGGCCCAGTCGCCGAAACCGCGCCCCGAGGCGCCAAAATCCCGCGTCCTGAGACACCGCTCGCCAGTTGCCTAGCCGCCTCGGCTCGCGTCCCGAGGAGCCATTTCTTGATGGCCAGGCACGCAACCCGAGGCTGGCATGTCAGCCCTAGGCCCTTGTGGGCCTTGGTTATTGGGCTGCCTCCGGCCCAGGCCTCCAGCCTAGACCGCGGTCCAGCCAGCGGCTCAGACCACGGCCCAGACCGCGGTCCAGCCAGTGGCCCGGACCGCGGCCTAGACCGCGGCTCAGAGCGCGGTCGAGACCGCGGCCCCGGTCGTGGCCTAGCACAAACCCAGACCTGCGGTCCAGTCCGTCCGCCGCCGCTGCTCGACGCTGCCGCATCGACGCCGCCGCTCGACGCCGCGTTATCGCTGCGACGCGCCGCCGCCGCCGACACCGCCGCTGCCGCTGCCGCTGCTGCGCAGCTGACGCCGCGCGCCGTCGCTATTGCTCGACGCCGCCGCGGCCTCCGCATCGACACCGCCGCCGACGCCGCTCGATGCCGCCGCCGCCACTCCACGACACCGCTGTCGCCGCCGCTCGACGCCGCCACCGCTCGACGCCGCCGCTGCCATCGCTCGATGCCGCTGCCGTTGCCGCCGCTCTACGCTGTTGCTCAACGCCGCCGCCATCGCTTGACGCCGCTGCCACCGTTCGACACCGTCGCCCGCCGCTTGCCGACGCCGCTCGCCGACGCTACTCGCCGACGTCGCAGGCCGACGCTGCTCATCGACGTCGCTCGCCGACGCCGCTCGTCGACGCTGCCACCAGCGTCTCGTCGATTATTCGAGGAGCTTTGCCCACATGACGAAAGAGATACCCCTCGGCCCCGACGAATTGAGGATCTTGCGCAAGGTCATACCGGGACATCTACACCGACAAGCAGGATGTGTCGTCCAAGACAATCATCCCCGAGGGAGACAACGGATGCCATGACTCTTCCGCCACAAGACGTAGACGACGCCTTCCCATCCTGCATCACGCAGCCGGAGCGGCTGCAGCCGCCGCAGAGGCTGCAGCCCCTGAAGCAGCCGCAACCGCCCGCAACCGCCGGAGCGGCCGCAGCCGCCCTCAACGGTCGCGGCCACCGGATCAGCCGCAGTGGTCGGAACGGCCGCAGCTGCCCGCTGCCGCCAGAGCGGCCACGCCATCGCAGCGCCGCAGCCGCCGCAACAGCCGCCCGCAATAGCCGCCAACGCCCGCGGCGACGGATCTGCCGCAGCGGTCGCAACGACCGCAGCCGCCCGCAGCCGGAACGGCCTCAACCGCCGCAGCGGCCGCAGCCGCCAGAGCCGCTACAGCTGCTAGAGCCACGCACGCCGCCCGCCACACGGGACGTGCGGCGCCCTCGCACGGCCGCCCACCGCGCCGCGCCTGCGCTCGCGTCGCGTCCTGCGCCGCGCCCCACAATGGTCAGTCCTCAGCCGTGCCGACTCCGCCCATTAGGCCCAAGCACTATGGGTCGGTGCCCCTATTCCGGCCCAAGAGGCCCACTTGACGATCCGGCTCCCGCATCCCAAGGCGCTGCATCCCGCGCCCTGAGGCACCGCCGCCACCCTCCGAATCGCCGCGAAGTCCAGCCGCCAGCATGTGCCCCTAGGCGCCGCAACCGCTCTCCGGTAAGCCCAATCGCCATGCAAGCATCTCGAGGATGCCACGACAACCCTATGCCCGTTACGGGCCTAATTTAATGGGCCGCCGCAAATTTTGGTGGCCCGCTCTAGCCCAATCCCAAGGCCGGCTACCCCGAAGGAGGCCCATTACTGCGGCTCAATATCCTGGCTATCTCTGGCCGCCGCCGCCGCTATCTCCGGCTGCCGCCGCCGCCACCATCATGGTCACCGCCACCATCATGGCCGCTGCCACCTTCGATCGCCGCCATCTCCAGCGGCAGCCGCCGCCGCCACTGTTGCTGACCATCGCCGCTCGCCGCACGACATCGCCCATGGCTGTCATATGCAGCTGCCAGTTCGCCGCCGTCCTCGTCATCCGGCTGGCTGAACATCCCCTTCCACCGGTAGTCGGGCCCACCAACACCCTGACGACTATCAGTGGAGCACAGACCAAGTGGAGAACGGTCACCCTCGACTTCTACGATTTGAGGCCCTGCGTAGGACTTTCCGGGACATCCACCTACAGCGGGACGTGCAGTCCAAGATGATCGTCCTCGGAGAAGGATGAACGGACCGCACTCCTGCCGCAGGACGTCGACGACGTCCGTCCTACATCACTTGAGCTGTCACCTCTTATACCAAGAGTGGACGATCCTATCTTTACCACTCACTCGTCTTCATGATCTTCTTGATGTACCCGAACTAAGACCATTTAGAACCCCATGATTAGAGACTCGTTGGCCATAGCCAAAGTACAACCGTCTGTCCACAAGACATCTTTGGTGTCTCAAGTCTAAGGACTGCTTACACAACATTGATGTGAGTCAACCTGATTGATAGTTTGGTGTAATACTATTCAAGGATTTGTACGGATCAATTCAGTGAATTCTTCCCACTAAAGAGCACCCACTGTCTATCCTTCGTGTCTCTGCACTAATGGATACATGAATGGCCATACTCATCATATGAGTGAGGCTAGATAGTGTTATTCTTTCAGGATACTTTAATGTCCTTCTCCCGTATCCTTCAAATAGGAATGTTTAGAACACATGCTTAAATACTAGTGATCTCCGTATTACAAACTCATCATAATTCACTAAGTCCGATCATGTATTCATGGACTTCATTATAAGAATCACAGGTGCACTGTAATGAATATGATCTATTAATGAACATGGAACGAGATGTGGAATGTGTGATTATGCTTGTTGGCCACATATATTTCTATCAGCCACGTCACCCCAAATGGATAGTGAGATGGCCTTAGTTAGTTGTCTGATAATGGATATTGATGTGATAGTGTGTCAGTCACTTTATTTGAGCTGCGTTTCTTGTACTGAATGGGGAAGTGATGATCCATTAGTTTAGCAAGTAGATAATGATACTCACCTTGGATTTTGTGTTGCTCTAACAAGTGTTTGAGGCTGCAATGATCAGGGTGGATAAAAAATGCTTGAAACACTAGGAAGTGGCACCATTTTTTTATTCCTATAACCACTACCACCAGTTTTCTCTCATAAGCAGAATGGGTGTATTCCGCATGAGGAAGAGATTAGCTGAAGAAGGAAGACGATAGGACTTTCTTGTTGCAGAAGTACAACGCCCACACACACACTTGACACACCCATGTTGATTGTGAAAGGAAGTGTAAAATGGGGAAGGGCAAGAACTACTGTTGACGAGAGGGCTTGTTACAGCATGCCAAATTCTTGATGGGCTTCTGTGGACCATGCAAAGTCCCCCTTCTTCAAAAACTATGTTAGAGGCCAAGCCTTGGCTTCATAACCCACGATGAATCGCTGGTGATAACCCCCTAGCCCTAAGAACCCTGGTAGTTGGCGTAAGTTCTATTATGGTGGCCATGTGTGGACAGCTTTGACTTTGTTTGGATAAGTAATTACTCCGTTAGTTGAAATCTAGTGCCCAAGATATTCAAACCAAGGCTGGGTAAAGAAACTTCTTTCTTGTTGATACAAAAATGATGTTCTCCTAGTACCAATAGAACCTTCCTTAAGAGCTCATTGTGATTGGCAATGGGGCGACTATAGAGTGTAGATATGGTAAGATATCATCAGAAAGACCAAAACAAACTTGCATAGATATGGTTAGAAAATGGAGTTCATTAGCTCTTAGAATGTAGCATGGCCATTTCACAAGTTAAAGGACACGACCAGGCATTCATAATGACCAAAACTTGTACGGAAAGCCATCTTTTCAATATTTAGTCTATATATGAATCTGATAATACATTGAGTTGTGGCCATGCTTTGAAAAGATTCTGGTTCAGTGGAATTCCACAAGAAGTTCATTGACAACTAGGTTAGGGAACCTATTTGGCATGGTGACACTATTAAGTGTTGTATAGCCCATGCAAAACACCAGCCTCTAATCAATTTTTTCATGAGTAATGTCGGATTGGAGTAAGGGATGCTCAACGGCTGGATGATACTCGCACTGAGCTGCTTTTCAACTAGTTTCTCCAATTCATTTTATTGCATATAGGAGTACCTGTGTGATCTGTAGTGGATCGATCCTGACCCCACGCACAAGGTGATTTAGTGGTCACATGAATGACGGGGGAAATTTTGAGGAACATTTGAAGACTGATAAAAATTGAGCCTGAAAATACTAAACCTGTTCCGTAGTGTCTGCTTTATGCAAGGAAGAAGAACAAGGGATACCCAAAGTAACCTAGGCCCAATGGGCTGGGTGCGATTCTGGAGGACAGATGTCGAGGTAGCAAAAATTTGAGCTTCACTTGGGTCGTCGCATAGCGTGTGCCATATACTGTTAGATTGAAATCTCAATTGTAGCATGTCCCACTGTGTAGAAGTCCAGCTGAGTGTCCAAAATCATGAAAATACTAAGATAACATTGAGGCACAATCTCTGCAAGGGGGTTGGAAGTTGACAATCATTGCATATCCTTGAATATGGAGTAGAACTTTGGTGTAGACGTATGTGCCTCTTTTCGGATTGTTGTCCCCAAAGTGGATGCAGTATGGAGTCATCAACCGTCTCCTCTAGATTGGCTTTTGGGAAAGTGTGTCGCCGATGAAGTTGTCAGATGCACTTGAATGAATGAGAATAATGACCTCTTAGCCTCGAATGCTCCCATTAAGTTGGAGGGAATGTGATGAGGACATGTTCTCAATGACATGGAGGTTAAGTCAGCTGAGTTCCACGAGATTTTCCTTCAACAAAGTTGTTTTATCTTCTCCCTCACCTTCATCATCCGTATGTATCCCCATCAAGTCCTCCATGTTCATCATAATGGATACGTAGAGTATCTTGCAACAGGCATGCCCGAGCATGAAATTTTAATTACATTGGAAACATAGCCCTTGTGCCCTTCGAGTGGAAAACTGCTCAATGGTTAGTCAAAGCTCGCAGTCCACCCTCCACACCAATTTTGACTAACCGTCGAGGAGTTGTCCAATTGAAGGGTACAAGGGGGAAACCCACTGCCCGCCCTCCACACCAGTTTGGACAAACCGTCGAGCTTGAAACAGAACCAAGAGACAACGTGGGGACGCTCGACACCTCGCGTTGCGTAGACTTGGAAATAATGTTATAGCCATTGCGCCCTTGAGTGGCAAACTCCTCGACAGTTAGTTGAAACTCACAGTCCGCCCTCCACACCAATTTCAACTAACCGTTGAGGAGTTTGCCAATCGAAGGGCACAAGGGGAAACAGAACCAAGAGATACCCTTCCTTCCATATAAGATGAAACAATGTGGAGACACTCAGCATCTCGTGCTGGGAAGGCTTGGAAATAGTGTTCCACATGGCAAAGCCAAGAGTCCAGGTCCCCACCTCTCCGCTCCAGAAATTTCTTGTTGGAAATTTGGCATAATGGTGGTGTCATGAAGGACATGGCATGGTTTGCTGGCCTTATCTTTCATGCCCAACATGACCCCGACATTCGTCCTCAGCATCCTCATCATCGTTCGACTCTAAGTCCCCAAGAAAGTCAGCTCTATGATCATGGTGCAGCATTAAGACAGGTAGGCAATTATTTGAGCTAGAGTACGCAGTGGGTCAAGGGTCTCAAGACAGTTCTGTGTGGTGGCAATGGTGCAGGGCTTGCATACCACTTCCCTAGTGCACCTGATTATGGTGTTTCAAGGCTAATCTGGTGTGTGGGAAGCATGGTTGCAACAACTCTGCTTGATATCTTGGTCAGGAGGGCAGAGCATGGCACGTTCTCTTTCTCGTGTGCTCTCATGGTGGTGGCTAGATAAACCTCTCTAAGGTCAGATGGGTTCTGTGGACCCAAGTTGAAGGGCCACTCTACAACAATTGACCATAGCCATGGCCACCGTAGACCTTTACGTTGTTAGGGAACGAATCGGGCTGCCCTTAGCCATTACTAATGGCCCCGAAATCTGGAACCTTTTAAGGTGGAACCACTCCCGATGTTACATGGGTGGGTAAAAGTGACCTTATACCTATGGGCCTGCCCTACTCGGCCTAATAGGGTTGACAAGCGAAAAGTTAGGAGCCGATAAGTCAGTTAGCTCTCCTAGCAAGGACGAAGATGGATTATGTAGGGAAATGTATAGAATGTAGGTAGAAGTGCAGCAGACGTCCTTTACTCTGGCAATACAATGAGCCAACAACAGAGATGCAGTAGAAGCTCTCCTTAGACAGCAGACGATCAGATGTAAGAAAGTCCAGAGAGATGGCAAGAGGAGAAGAGAAGAGAAGAAGAGTCCGCGTTCCATGTTTCTCAAGGGAAAAATCCTGTTAACCCTTTTAGGGTATTACTTTCGATATTTAACTTGCCTTATTAGGTCTGTTAGACCCAATAAGATATTAAAACGGTAATATACAATGAGTAAAATGGAATTGGTGAATGTTAACAGGACAAAATGGAGTTCCTAACCCGTAACACTCTCCCTCGATCTGGGAGTGAATATTCTTCAGTCCTAGCTTGTCTAAGACTATTGAGCATCGGGCTATGCACCCCTATAGTGAGAATTTCTGCACATTGATGAGTAGATCGAACATAAACCATGCTGAGGATGCCACATTCCAGCTTTTCCTTAATCAAGTGCCGATCGATGTCAACATGTTTGGTTTGACCATGATGAACTGGATTCCGTGCAATCTCAATTGCAGACTGATTGTCACTCATCAGCTTTATTGGCATGGTGGGTTGAATCGTAAGGTCATGTAGTATGTTTCGAATCCATAGTGCCTCACAAACTCCTAATGTGAGCGCCCAGAGTTCAGCTTTGGCACTGGATTTGGAATCTACAGACTATTTTTTTGCTTTTCCACCTAGAAAGGAACAATAGCCTCTGGTAGATCGTCGATCTAGAATATTCCCCGCATAATCTGCATCCTTGAAGATTTCAATATTTACATCGCTTATTGCTTGAAAGAGTATCCCGTAACCAGGAGTTCCCTTCAAATAGCAGAGTATTCGATAAATGGCAGTTTTGTGGGAGTGGGATCTTGCATGAATTGACTTACTAACCCAACCGTGAATGCAATGTCTGGGTACATATGAGATAGGTACAATAGTTTGCCGACCAATCGTTGGTAGTGTCCCTTGTCTGTGGGAGGGCTGTCCGTTGCCTGTCCCAATTTTTGATCTGGATCAACAGGAGTAGGGACAGGTTTGCAGCTGATTAGGGCAGTCTCCTTTTGGAGATCTAAGGTATACCGAAGTTGTGCCATCAAAATCCCCTCCTTAGAATATGCAAGTTCAATGCCCAGAAAATATTTTAGTTGTCCTAATCACTTGATGTCGAATTCTTTGGATAAATGATCATGGAGTTGGTGGATTTCTTCAATATCATCACCTGTAACGATCATATCCTCAGCATACACTAGTAGTACAGCGACTCCGACTTGGATATGTTTAATGAAAAGATTATGATCGCCATTGCTTTGCATAAACTGCATATGATGCATGGCCTTGGTTAATTCCCCAAACCAGGCTCATGGGGACTGTTTGAAGCCATATAGAGCTTTATGTACTTTGCACACTAGAGAAGTGTTCTGAGTTGTCTTATAGCTAGAGGGATATCCATATAAATTTCTTTTTCGAGATTACCATGTAGAACTGAATTTTTAACATCCAATTGATGCAATTCCCAACGCTCGATAGTAGCTAATACAACAAGAACTCTAACCATGTTCTGATGTAAGACCCCGTCCGAGACGAGGTCCGGCCGTCACCGGGGTTTCGTACTCGGTGTCAAAAGTGCGTTGGTGCGCGACGAATACTCGGGATCGTCGGGCACGGGAATCCTGCAGAGACGGGCTACGATGAAATGACCCGGGAGGGGGGTTTAGTACGCGCAGCTGCCGATGAGCATGTAGAGGCCGCCGTGCGGGAAATCGACGGGGTCGCCTGGAGAAGGAAAGGGGACCCTCTGACCCTCGTCCAGGTGGACGAGGTCGCTACGGCGCCGAACGAGGTATACCCTGTCGGGTAGTGCCGCGTGACGGACGAACCCGACTCGCACCGAACCAGGTAGGATGCTCAAAGGGACGTAAGTTTTCACTCACCTGTCTCGCTCACCTATATCTGACCCGGGCGCGGTGGAGGCAAACGACAACATACTGTGAGAAATAAGAGACGGCTATGGGTCGGCGTACCTCGATTCTCCAGAGGAGGGACGTCCGGGCGTCGTGCTGGAACTCTCCGAGCGCGATGTCAGTGCCGGGAGGGTCACGGTCAGCTGGCGACCTGGAGTACCGGAAATGCCGTCAGCCACGATCAGCGAGGAGGGCGGTTCGGGGCCCCGGGTTGGTAGGCGACCGCAGCAATCGGGGGCGACAGACAGGTCCACGAGAGAGGAGCTCCACCGGCAAGTGACTACGGCCGGTGATCTATCGAGCGCGTGGGGCACGAGCAGGGTAAGAGCGGGTTCGGCGGGGTGTCTCGAGACAGCTCAGCGGTAAGCACCGCGTCTAGTGCGGACGGCACGACTCAGCATAGGGGCCGCGGCGGTAGGTGCACGCGCGGGCTGTTAGCCGTCGGGCAAGCGGGTGGGCGCATCGTATGGGCCTGTGCGCGGCAGGCAGTTGCACCGGGAGGTGCAACAAGGTGACAAGCGGCGGCAGCTTGCGCGGGCCAAGGCAAGCTGGCGGAGAATCCAAGGACGGCGACGTCCCTACGACAAGATCCTATCGCGACGGGCGAAGCAGCGGCCACGGGTAGGTCACAGGTTGGAGGGGGAGGCCGTCGGCAACGCTGGGTGGAGATGGGGAACACCCACGATCATGGAGAGGAGCTGAGAGGCCGGTGCAGTTCAGCGCTTGACCCCTGACATGGTCCAATCCGGACAGAGAGAGTCCAGCAGCGTCGGGCGGCTCGGACGGGCACTAGCTGCGGGCCGCGAGCAGGGGAACGGGTACTGCGCGAACGCTGGCGCAGCGCGTGCGGCGGGCGCGCGCGGCGCCGAGGCGCGCAGGGCGGGTGTGGGGAACGCCGGAGCCCAGGGCGGACGCTCCTTCTTCTCCGACCTTCCTTCTGGCTTCCTCTGGATTCACCACCTCAGTCTTCCTCCTTCCTCTGCTTCATGCTCTTCTCCTGCAGTCTCCTTCTTCAGATCGTAACCCTAGAACTTCAAGGACAAGCTCTCAACTTTTCAAAACCCAACGAGGGGGAGAATTTCTTTCATTAAAAAAAAATATCGTGAGAGTTTAGGGCACCCATCCGACCCTTATATAGGGGGGGTTATGGGGGCCCAAAGACCAAAAAAAAAGACCTGTTTTAAACTCAAAATAACTCTATGACCTAAGGACATGAAAATCAAGATGAGATCAAGGAAAACACTGACGAACATGACAAGCGAGGAGGGCAGATCCTTATAGGGTCCAATCCTCCCTCCGTACATGCGACGACGACATGTAAGAAAACACGAAAGACGAGATCAAAACCCAAAAGACACGAACGGAATGAAACATGAAAACGATAAGGTGTCCATCACCCATAATACTTGAATCCGGGCGTGCGTACCGTCGCCTTGGCTTGCCGAGCGGGCTGAACGCGGAAGCCCGGCGCTGTCGAGGTTGGCGGTGATGTCTCCGAAGATGTATCCGGGGCTGGAGCTGGTGCTGACGGAGACGACGGCGTCGACTCCGAAGGCGGGTCCGGGCTGTTGCCGGGGTTGCGCCATCATGTTCATTTTGGCCACTAGAGCAAAGGTTTCGCCATAGTCCATTCCAAACGTATATCCTTTAGCCGCTAGTCGTGCTTTGTACCTTTCTATGTCTCCAGCTGCCTTGTACTTGATGGTGAACACCCAACGGCAGCCCACTGCTTTCTTTCCTTGTGGAAGTTCAACTTACGCCCAAGTATGATTTTTTTGAACCGCCACCATCTCTTCCTCCATAGCTTGCTTCCAGTTTGGGTCTGATAAATCTTCTGACACTATTGTTGGACGCCAAATTGAACCCACTTTAGACAGAAACAATTGATAAGGAACTGAGAGATGAGATGGACTAACATACTATTAAATCGGATATCGTCCCTTAGTTACAGATCCAACAAGACCAGTGAGAAGAGTATACACCTCCGCACTGGCTCTTGGTTTTCTTCTGGTGTAAACATGGCTGAAATCTTTGATAGGAGTAACCTATGGGTTGGGAGTTTCATGTCGAGATGAGGCAATCACATGTTCCTCGTTGTTCAATTAAAATTCCCTGGAGCACGAGTTGCCCACCCTCTTGATCTGTAGTGGCTTCCGAGGGCTCTTGGACTAAAGATGGCTCCCCATGACACTCTGTATTACACCAGAGATAGTAGGGAGTATCTTCATCAAATGTGACATCCTTGGGGACATAATACCATTTTCCACTAGGATCATAGCAGCGGTATCCTTTCTGAGTCATTGAGTATCCCACAAAGACACATCTCAGTGCTCGGGGGGCAAATTTGTGGGAAGGCGATATATGAACGTAAGCCATACACCCAAATACCTTTCAGGGAAGAGTAGGTCTCCAATGAGCTAAAGGCACATGTGATTCCATCTCTTCAACAGGGCTCTTCCCCCCCAAAGTGCTGGTGGGCCACTGGTTGATCAAATGGGTACCAGTTAGGAGTGCATCTCCCCAAAGAAAAGTGGGAACATTGTTCTCAAAGAGTAGGGCTCGAGTAACCTCTAACAGGTGCCAATTTTACCATTTGACTACCCCATTTTGTTGGGGAGTATTGATGGAAGAAGTTTCATGGATAACACCGCATGCCAAAAGAAATTGTCGTAAGGTGTCATTAATAAAATCTTTGGCATTGTCAGACAAAAGCATTTAATATTCATATTAAACTAAAGATATATCATCTTAAAGAAATTGATTATAAGGGAGACGGATTTCAATTTCTGAGTCATTAGATACACCCAAGTCATCCAAGTACAGTCGTCAATGAATGTAAGAAACCATCTGATGCCGGACGTCATCTCAACGGCGTCCGACCGTCACCGAGGGTAGGGACTCGGTGTCGTATCACTAACTAATCGGTTCACGTCCTCGACGTCAACCGATGGATATGCGGAGAACAGGAACGTATGTATGACGATGACGAGGATGATGGTCCTACTATGGTACGTGCAATGCGCCGACAAGCTATGAGAGACAACCCGGAGCGGGGACGGGATCGCCAAGCGGGGTCGAACCAGCCCTCCAAGTCGTCCGAGGTGGGTTGAGGGCGCGCACGCCGTCGAATGGGGTAACTCCCACTGGAATGCCCACACGCGTCGGGGCGTCCCGACTCGTACCGGACAGGTAAGACGCTCGTCTTTGTTTCGTCGTTCTCTCACTCTGTATCACTCACCTATCTAACCCGAGCGCGGTGGAGGCAATACGAAAGAATACTGAAGGAAATAAATGATGTAAAGAGGCGAGGGAAGCAGAGTACCTTCGTCGCGCTGGCGACGGGATCTTCATACCAATTGGTTCCGAAGCAGGGAGTGTCGGGGGCGCCGGAGGTTGACTGGTGCGAAGGGGCAGCGGCGTCGGTGTGAGCGGAACGGGAACCCCAGCGTCGCGCGGATCACGGACGGCGGGCACGTCGCGAGGATGGTGGCACACGGCCGGGCGCATAAGGCACCGGTGAGCACGGCCAGCGGGCGCCGCAGATGGCGCACGATGCACCGGCGCGCGCGCTGTTGCCACGCGCTGCGGGTGTCGCACAGGACACCAGCGGGCGCAGCGGGTGAGCGTGGCTAGGACCGTGCGGCACCGACGGGCCCAGCGCTGAAGCGGCACACGCGCAGCGGCGCGCGGCGCGGCCTCGGCGTTGAGCGGCGAGCAACGATCCGGGCGAGGAGGACGGCTGCACGACGGCCTGGGCGCAGGGTGCCTACGGCGCGGGAGCTGCGGGTGTCGCACAGGACACCAGCGGGCGCAGCTGGTGAGCGCGGCTAGGACCGTGCGGCGCCGACGGGCCCAGCGCTGGCGCGCGCAGCGGCAGCGGGCGGCGGCCTCGGCGTTCAGAGCGGCAGGCAACGACCCGGGCGAGGGAGGGCGGCTGCACGACGGCCTGGGCGCAGGGTGCCTACGGCGCGGGCGGACTCCGGCGGCCGGGAGCAGCAGGGCGATGGCGGGATGGCGAGATCCGGCGGCCGGATCAGCAGGGCGACGGTCCTGGCGTTGGGGGGGGGGGACGGCGCCGCGAAGGCCCTGACGTAGGGCGACGGCGGTACGGCGAGGTCCGGCGACAGGAGGGCGGCGCGGCGGCGTTCTCTCTTCCCCTCTTCTTCTCCTTCTTCCTCTTCTTCTTCTTCTTCTTCTTCTTTCTTCTTCTTCTTCTTCTTCTTTCTTCTCCTCTTCTCCACGACCTGACCCTTCTTTCTCAAAGTGCAATTCTTCAAAATTTAGGTCAAAGGTAAGGGGAGCGCCCACCTCTTCCCCTTATATATGGGTGAAGATGGCCCTTCCTTAAGTCCAATAACACAAAAGAAAAGGAGAGAAAATAAGCAAGAAAATAGGAAACGGGCTTGTCAGGCCCAACATAAAAAAAAAGGGGGGAAAGGGTTCCTCCCATGGGCCCTTCCCCCGCTACACGACAATACGAATAAAGGGAAAAACTATAAGATAAAGTAACCGACTGTAACGGTGTGCTCCGGTGGTCGGCGTCCGCGTCATGCCGAGTAACGGAATGCGGGATCCCGTGTTGCTGCGGCGGCTCGTCGTGGTGGCTGGACTCGTCTCGGTGGCGAGCTGGGTAGTGCCGGCTCCTCGGGTGCTGAGTCGGGGAAGTCCTGCTGCTCCTCTGCTGCTGGCTCAATGACGACCGGTGGTGACGCGCCATCACCATCTTTTGCCTCCATTTGTAATCTTCTGAGAGGGACCCAAAATATCACTATGAACGAGATCAAATGGTTGCAGTTTTTGGTGAGACGTGCCAATATAGCTAGAATGAGAATGCTTGGCCATTTGACAAGTTCCACAAACATAGTTTAGATCCTTATACACGCATCGAAAAGCAAGAAACATTTATCTAAGAGTTTTAAAAGCCGGATGTCCCAGTCATTTGTGAAGAATAAAAGCATGTCGAGTATCCATCACAGTGAATTGGAAAGTTGTGAGAGAGGATCTGGACCTTTCCCCCCTTCCTTGGTTCACTGGATTTGCCACCATGTAGTAAAGTCCATGCTTCTCCTCATCGAGAAGCCTAGTCCTCCATCTCGTCACCTTGTTGATAAGAATACAGCCTTTTTCAGTGAATAATAGATCATGTGTAATGGACTTGCGCAAGCGACTAACAGAAATAATATTGGTAGATAGATAGGGCACATGAAATACTGGTTCAAATTTGCCAATGCTTGGAATGTTGATAAACCCATAGCCAAGAATAGGTATTAACTGGCCATTAACCATTAGAACCTTCTTATTTATAGAGTACTCCGTGAATTGAACAAAAAAAATCTTATTTGGTGTCATATGATCAGTTACCCCATAGTCCAGAATCCACACTTCTCGGGTTTTCGGGTGTACGCCGGTAGGAAAGGAGTCATATTTCCAAGGTGAAAATTTTTGGATGATATATTAGTATACGCAAAGGAGAGAGTACATGAAGTGCAAAGTGTAGGCGGATGAGACTGCTTGTGGAGCAGATGAGGTACTGGGTGGTAGATGATGCATCTACTTTAGTTCCTGCTGTAGTTTTTCCACCTCTTCCGCTAATGCCAATGCAAAAGAGCCAAGCATCAACAAAGAATCGCCAATCAAGGGTTCATTGCTATCCCAAATCGCCTAGAAGAACCATTGCTATCCTCGCAAAAGAAAGACTTTTGTTGAGTGAATTGGGGTTTACCATGGAGCTTCCAACAGGTATCTCTAGTATGATGTGGGCGTGTGTAGTGAGAACACCAGAGGTGGGATTTGGGATCAACATTGGAAGATGTATCAGCCGGATTCCTGGGCTTAGGGTTTGGAAGAAGAGGATGTTCGTCAGAGTGTCCTGTCGATTGGGAAATACTCTTGGAATTGAAGGCAGAAGTATCGATCATTTCCTGGGAAGGATTGCTGATTGTTTCAGCCGACTTTCTTCCCTGAGGGCCATACTGACAGCTTCTTCAAACATGTGAACCCGATCTCGGTTGATAAGAAGAATCTCCATAGTGTCAAATTGGGGGCTCAACCCAGATACAAACTTGTAGACGTGGTCATCCATCATATGCATGTGTTCAACGGAGTCCAGATTCTGAACAGGACGATAGTGGTCTGATTCATTCCATATAGCCTCTAATGCAGACGCGTATTCAAATATAGTGAGCTCACCCTGTATCAGAGTAAATGATTTAGGGACTAGGGCAGAGATATGAGATTTGTCATTGCGTTTAGACTGTGTTTGATGTACTCGATCCCATAGTTCTCGTACAGTAGGTACTCATAATAAAGGATGACCAATAGAAGGGTGCATTGATTCTAATAACCAGGCTTTGATGTGTGCATAAGCTTCGACCCAGCTATCTAATCAAGGGTTGGCCGTGGGAGGAGGGGCATTTGATAAATGCTTCAGCTTCCGTCTTCCTGTCAAAATCATTCTAATATAGTCCACCCATTCAAGAAGATTTGGTCCTTTCAATCGGTAAGTATCAGGGGTTTTTGGAAGCTCAGACACATTTTTTGCATAGTCAGGAGCTGAAATAACATATACAGGAGATAGCTTCGATGTTTCAGCCATGACTCAGAATTGAAAAAGTGAAAGCCTTAGATGAAAGATGGAGTAATAGATTGTCAGCAGAGATGACGTGTGATGAAAGGTGACGTGAGATGGAGTGATAGATTCTTCTTGCAGGAGAATTAGGTAAGACAGGTCAGGCAAGTACCCAAAAAGAAGAATCTATCACTCCAAGACACACCTTTTGTTGGTTTTTGTATCAACCAGAGAGAGTGATGAGAAACGAGAGATGGGGAACAAGAGAGAGAGATGAGCAACAAGAGAGAGTGATGAGAAACGAGAGATGGGGGAACAAGAGAGAGAGAGAGATTATCAACATGAGAGAGTGATGAGAAATGACAGATGGGGAACAAAAGAGAGTCATGAGAAACCAGAGATGGGGAACAAGAGAGAGAGATGAGCAACAAGAGAGAGTCATGAGAAACTAGAGATGGGGAACAAGAGAGAGAGATGAGCAACAAGAGAGAATCCTGAGAAACCAGAGATGGGGAACAAGAAAGAGATATGAGCAACAAGAGAGATTCATGAGAAACCAGAGATGGGGAATAAGAGAGAGAGAGAGAGATATGAGGAACAATAAAAAGATGAACAACAAGAGAGAGTGATTGAAAACAATAGGTGAGGAACAAGAGTGAGATGAGAAACGAGAGATGGGGAACAAGACAGAGAGAGAGATTATCAACATGAGAGAGTGATGAGAAACGAGAGATGGGGAACAAGAGAGAGATTATCAACAAGAGAGCGTGATGAGAAACGAGAGATGGGGAACAAGAGAGAGAGAGAGAGAGAGAGAGAGAGAGATTATCGACAAGAGAGAGTGGCGAGAAACGAGGGATGGGGAACAAGAGAGAGATATGAGCAACAAGAGAGAGTGATGAAAAATGAGAGATGGGGACAAGAGAGAGAGAGAGAGATTATCAACATGAGAGAGTGATGAGAAACGAGAGATGGGAAACAAGAGAGAGAGATGAGCAACAAGAGAGAGTCATGAGAAACCAGATATGGGGAGCAAGAGAGAGAGAGAGATGAGGAACAATAAAAAGATGAACAACAAGAAAGAGTGATTGCAAACAAGATATGAGGAATAAGAGTGAGATGAGAAACGAGAGAGAGAGAGATAGTGATCAGAAACAAGTGAGAGAGATATGAGGAACAAGCGTGAGATGAGAAGCGAGAGAGTGAGAGAGAGAGAGAGAGAGAAATAGTGATCAGAAGCAAGAGAGAGAGAGATGAGGAACAAGAAAACATGAGCAACGAGAGAGAGTGAGAAGAAGAGAGATGGAGGGAGAGGGCAAGAGGGAGAGATGAGAAACGTGGGAAGAGAGATGAAAAGTGACAGAGAGATGAGAAACGTAAGAAGAGAGATGAAAAGAGAGAGAGAGAGAGATGAGAAACATGGGAAGAGAGATGAAAAACAAGAGAGAGAGAGAGAGAGAGAGAAAGAGAGATGAGAAACGTGGGAAGAGAGATGAAAAACAAGAGAGAGAGAGAGAGAGAGAGAATGAGAGATGAGAAACATGGGAAGAGAGATGAAAAGCAAGAGAGCGATAAGAAACGTGGGAAGAGAGATGAAAAACAAGAGAGAGAGAAAGAGAGATGAGAAATGTGGGAAGAGAGATGAAAAGCGAGAGAGAGATGAGAAACGTGGGAAGTGTTGAGAATCTTGAATCTTGAGATCTCAAGAAGAAGAAGAAGAAGAAAAGATTGAGAGAGAAAAGAGAGAGAGAAGAGAGAGAACAGAGGAGACACAAGAGGAGCGATAAGATCGTTGTATTTCCCTCAATTTATGTGTCACATTTGGTTGTGTATTTAGAATACGTATATAGTCTAAAAATAGTAGTTGTCGTTTATGTAGATATATCCATTGCAACCGTTTACAACGGATATATACTATTTAAAGTGAGATTCAATCTGGGCCGTTATAATAAGATGGGTGCACTGATCGTGACCATTGATTTGGTATCGGTGCACCTCTTGTACAACGTTTGTTTTAGATTCAATCTGAGTCATTATAATGAAATGGGTGCACCGATCACAGCTGTTGATCGGTGTCGTGGACCCATTAGTTATAACGGTTATATTTGTAATATAATCCTGACCGTTATAACCATCTTAGATTAAATCCTAGCCGTCTACTGTGTATCCTAATCGACTATGCTGAATCATATATTTGAACTCATATTGAATCCTATCTTCTAAGTCTCTAACGAGTATATTGTATAGATCCATTTTACTACCTAATCTTAGTTAAGTCCTAACTTTGAATCGCTGCCGAGTTTGCTGAGTTTGAGACTCCTTCCTCAACAGGAAGAGAGATGAAAAGCAAGAGAGAGATAAGAAACATAGAAGAGAGATGAAAAGCGAGAAAGAGATGAGAAACGTAGGAAGACAGATGAAAAGCGAGAGAGAGAGATGAGAAACGTGGGAAGAGAGATGAAGAGAGAGACAGATGAAAAATGAGAGAGAGAGAGAGCGAGAGAGAGAGATGAGAAACGTCGGAAGAGAGATGAAAAGCGAGAGAGAGCGAAAGAGAGAGAGAGAGAGAGAGAGAGAGAGAGAGATGAAAAGAACGAGAGCGAGAGATGAGAAACGTGGGAAGAGAGATGAAAAGAGAAAGAGAGAGAGAGATGAAAAATGAGAGAGAGAGAGAGGAGAAAGGTGGGGAGAGAGGTGAAAAGCGAGAGAGAGAGAGAGAGATGAAAAATGTGTGAGAGAGAGAGTTGAGAAAGGTGGGAAGAGAGATGAAAAGAGAGAGAGAGAGAGAGATGAGAAATGTTGGAGAGAGATAGAGATATGAGAGACAAGGGAGAGAGAGAAATGAAAAACGAGGGAGAGAGAGAGACGAGAAACGAGGGAGAGAGAGATCAAAAGAGAGAGAGAGAGAGAGAGAGAGAGAGATGACAGACGAGGGAGAGAAAAATGAACAACAAGAGAGAGAGAGATGACAAACGAGGGAAAGAAGGCGAGAGATATGAGAAACAAGAAAGAGAAAGAGAGAATAGATAGAGAGATGATAAATGACAAAAAATGATGGAGAGATTAGAGAGATGAAAAATTAGAGAGGGAAGTGAAAAATGATTTTCGGGTGGTTGACATGAAGCAGTATGATAAAAGCAGTATGTCCCACCCATTAGAAAATATCCCCACTATCTGCATGTTTCTGGATTTAAATATATTTTATTTTGAATTTAATTTGGTTTTAATAAATTTTATGACAAATCATCATTAAAATTGTCAACAGGTTAAAATGTTTGTTTATGTTTATAAATCCATCATCAGGGACGTGCGATGTGGCCCCATTGACATTTCTCAGGCATGAAATGTCCATGACCTCCCCATCCTAGACCACCTATTGCCTCTGATATTTGGTCATGAATTCTGATTTAGTTTAAACATTTGAAGAATCAACATAAGCATATAAGCTGCATGAAAATGTTTCGAAATGTTGAAAATTACCAGGTTCATCAGTCCATATATCTTGACTCTTTATTTTCTTACAAGATAAGTAGTTCAGTTCTTCCCAAATCACTGGTCTAACAATTTATAGATTTGGATTAGATTAAAATGTTAATTGTTTGCCATCAATCAATTGCCGCCCCAAAATGATGTGCATCAAAGTACACTACTCATCCTTCACAAATCCCATATACTAAGTGTAATTTCAATATTTGAAGCTACTAGAAATTTGATAAATGTTTCCCAAAACATTGACACACTTTAAAAATGATGCGATGTCTTTAGTAAACCTCCCCAAATACTGTAACATATAATAGGTTAAGTAAATTAATATTAACTATTTAAATACATTTCAAAATATTTTTCCTTGATTGAGTTTTGTCATTAAATTAGCTTACTAGTTATCAACATCAGATCACCGATAACGTCAGTGTTGAGCTCTTCTGATTTGCTGACACCTTATATATCCATGATATTGATATATCAAATATATTCAGATGTCCCTGTGACTCATACTGAGCATATTTTTCTGTACATTAACTATCTTCAATATATATTGAATCAAATAAGAAGTATATTTGGTTCTATTTAATGGTGACCAGCAGGTGAAGTTCATGTTACACATGATATGAAAAATGCAAAAATAGTCACTGAATAATACATGTAAAAAACTCAACATTAAATATAAAAAATAAATGAAAAAAAGATAAATGGGACTATGATCGATGTAAATAAAAAAACTAATTTAAAAGGACAATAAAGTTTATTGGGGCCTCATAGTTGTCGTCTAGATTGATGCATGGGTCTAGAGGGTCAAACACATATGGTATTTTGGGCGTCTGAAGATATAAATAAGGGGTTTTATGAAAAATTCCCGGTTAGTACAAATAGGGGAAGGTCTTGAACAAAATTCACCAAAACCAAAACTAGAATTGTTCGGGGCCTAACTTTTTCATCCCATATTCGCTTTTGCTTCTCTCTTTTCCCAATGCTATTACACGATGTAAGGACAAACGTGAAATAAGAATGAGGTTGCTTAGATGAAGGAGAAGATTCAACATGTCAGTGATTGAGCAGATATGTTTAGAGGTTTCATATTTGAGTGGCTTAAAAGGTCTCACTCGAGGAACCAAGAAATGACACATCAATAGGTTCTGAATGTTGTTACAACTCCAATATTCATATTCAATTATGTGAATCACTTTCATTTCATCCCAATCACTTTCATTTCATTTAATCCAACACTCCATCCATCCCCCCGTTGGTCCACTCCCATGACCCTTCAGCTTGCTCTTCTAATCTATGAGAAATCAAGCTAACTTTGCAACTTCCTCCACACAAATATAATTGATTCTTAAAATATATCCTCCCATTTAAGTCAATCATTTAAATAATAATATATAAAGTAGAGTTATATTTATGGAATGATGAATCAATTTAGCCCAGTCAATAGACCATCCTTCTTGGGTTCTAAGGCCTTGATCTGGATGAAAAAAATGTGACTCTTGCAACGGAAGACTTGAAAGAAAATTGAAACCATGTCACTAAAACCATGAACTGAATCACCTGGGCATGCATCACAACTATGATTCCTTGGATACTTGAGTCATACTTGAAAAGCTGCTCAATTTTTCAGCCTCTAGGAGTATCCTTGTGGTCCATGACATACTGAATATTCTCCTTCACATTGATGATCTTTGTTCACGCCTTGTCATTGTTGACACACCATCCCAATTGCATCAGGATAGAGAGGAGCTAAGGGGAGAAGGGAGAAGAATAATATGATTGCTGAAAAATTTTGTGTTGTGTAAGATATATTAATTTTTATGGAGATATTTATACTAAGTGAGAATTTTTTATAAAATCCCTAAAATTTTGGTACATATTTTAATGTCCACAAGACCATTTGTGTATGACCCTCTAGGCCCATCTAGTTATCATTTGTGTATCATTCTAGTTAACGACACTATTGGCTCAATTACCTTTATTGTCCTTCCAAATTAATTAAATATATCTCCATATAAATTAATCAATGTCAGATCAATTTAACCCAAGCTATAGATTGAGTCTCCATGATGCAGGATGAGTGGAGAACAGATGCAGGATGACGAGGTGTAACTGGATATTAGGACAATCTATTGTAGGAATAGGATAAAGCAGACCACAAATCACACCTTCAAATCCGAGGATTTAAATCCGACAAAAATAATGATGGTGCAGTCCCTTTCCTCGTCGAGGGCGGGAGTACTGTCTTACGACCACCGCGGTGATGCAAAGCACCAAAATCAATGAATTCGAATGGGTAACCACTAGAAGATTCAAAGACCTACTCAGTCTAATTGCTTGGAGATTCAAAAATCTGAAAAAACAAATCCGACAGCGATGGACGAACGCTCGAAGAATACTGGATGATGAACACTGGACACCACAGAGTGTAGAAGTACCTCAGCCCTAGATAGTGCGTGACAGGGTTGCGGGGAATTCTCGAAGCGTTGATGATGAGTGCGAAGTTGAGTGGTCGGGCGAGCGCGAAGGCGTGGGCGAGCGGTGCGAATGTGGGAGTGGACGGTCTTGATGTTGAATGCAGGTGGCCGTAAGGGCGGCACGCGCACGGCCGCCAGGCAATGAGCGCAGCGGGCGACTTGCGCGGGTGGGTGGCTTACATGCAGCGGGCGGCCTGCGAAGGCAGGTAGCCTGCGCGGTGGCTGGCCTGCGGGCATGTGTATGGTCTGTGTTGCGGCTGGCCTGCGGGCATGTGTATGGTCTGTGTTGCGGCTGGCCTGTGTGAGCAGGTGGCTTGTGTAACGGGCGACCTGCACGGCAGGCAGCCTGTGCGGGCAGGCGGCCTGTGCGGGCAGGCGGCCTGTGCGCGGGTGAGTTGCCTGCACAGCAAGCGACCTACGGGGGCAAGTGGCCTGCGCATGGGCAGATGGCATGTGCAGTGGCGGTCTGTGCGAGCAGGCGGCCTGCGGCCAGCGGCCTACGTGGCGAGTGGCCTACGCGGCAGGCGGCATGCACGACGAGCAGCCTGCGGGGGCGACGGCCTGCGCGAGAGACGACCTGCGCAGGTGACGACCTATGCGGGCGACGGCCTGCGCGACAGCGGCCAGTGCAAGCGGGCGAGTTGCGAGGGCGGGTGGCCAGTGGTGCGAGGGCAGACGCCTGTGTGGGCGCACGGCCAGTGGTGTAGGCAGAAGACCGTGCACGTGGGCCCAGACGCAGGCAGCCCAAACGATCAAAGAGCAGCGAACAAAGATTCTTCCCTTGGCAGCGGCGGCAGTGGCAGCGGCAACAACGGTGGCTCGGAGGGAGGGAACGTTAGGGCAAATCTCTCAAGAAGAAAACTTCAAATCTTGAAATAAAATTCACCAAGTACTTCTTGAAACATTGCCCTATGTATAGGCCTTGGAGGAAAGAGAAAATAAGAATAAAGATAACTGTCACGTTGACATAGGCGACGTGTCAACTTGTCACGTCAAAAGTGCGATTCTGCAGATGGCGTTGACGATCTGTCATGACACGGGACATCTCGTGTGTAAGTGGAGGCGCGTCCAATGCCGCTGCATTGACATGGTTGCCATTAGGGCGGTTCTGTAGTTGGCTTTGACGATGAGTCATGATGCAGGATGTCTCGGATGACGGTGGAGGTGCGTCTGAAGATGGTGTGTTGATGTTGTCGCCACCACTCCAGTTGTAGGGTGCCAAGCTACACCTCATGCTTTAGTAGATAAAAAGGAGTATGTATCAGCTCTCTAATGGAACATTCCTTTCATCAGTTACCATAGATGTATAATCTTTTATCCACTTGATGCTCCTTGGATGAGTTATGGTATAATCAACTTTCAAACCCTAATCTATCCAGCCAAATTTATACTCATGAGCTAGGAAATTATCAGAGAACTCTCCTCCGAAATTTTATTGCCCTAGACATGGACTTCATTGCATGATTTATCTCAAGTTATCACCTCTTATATCAAAGGTGGACAATGTCCCACCTTGATGCTCAATCTTCTTTGTTAACTTCTTTATGCACCCAAACCATTACTGCTTAAAATTTCTTTATTAGGAACTCATATGTCATAGTCACCATATAAATGTCCATCCACAACACATGTTTAGTGTCTCAAGTCTAAGGACAATTTACACGACTGTGATGTTCAATGAACTCTTTTCACTAAAGAGCACCCACTATCTATCTTTAGTGTCTTCACACTAATGCTTATGTCACTGAGCACACTCATCATATGAGTGTGGCTAGATAGTGATATTAACTGTACACTTCAATGTCCTCGATTATCCTTCAAATAGGAATATCTGACGACATTCTAAAAACTAGATAGTGCTATTCAATGAAACACATGCTTAAAGCCTAGTGATCTTGATAAACTCAAATAAGGGTAGTTATTTCCATGCATTAATCATCTTATATCTTCTAAAAGTAAGTACATCATTGCCAAAACTGCTTGTTTTTGCCTTTTCTTATTGTAAGTACATCTTATAGTAATGAGATCATGCCTTTTCACTACCCTAAAGATGAAAAAACTTACATTTCTACTTAATTAGTGTTTCCATCAATGATTTGACATGAATTTCACAAGTTAAACAGTTCTGGACTTACTCTTAATTGGATTTGAGGGATATTTCTGACCCCCACTTGACTCATTGAGTCAAGTGGGATATGAATCTAATGATTTCCCTAGTGTGTTGACTTTTCAGGTCAAGGTTGAATTTTCATGGTCATAAAATTACGAAATTTTATGGGAAAGTCAATAAAGTAGTCTGAAAGCTTGGGACAAAAATTCAAGTCAAAAGGAGCAAAGATCAAAAAGATACACGCTGACCAGTGGAGCTGACTCAATTGATAGGCTTGGTGCAAAGGAGCTTGAAGGAGACCTTCTAGAATGTCCTTGGAGGCTTCCAGGTTGATCAAGACATATGGGGGTGACTCCAGATGGCAGATCCTGGTTGGATGAGAGCCCAAGGTAGAGATCCAGGCCAGGATCCATGAGGTGGAACCCATCCATCCATCCATTCCAGCCCAAATCCAAGGGCTAGAGATGATTTGTAACAAACTCTAACCAACTTGTTCTGTTCCCTCCAAATTCGACCTGGGGCGAAAGAATCTGGTTGGTTGGGGTCTGTTCACCTGGATTGAAGCTTCAAGAAATCAATCCTGGACGTTCATCCATGATCCAACCACCAAGAATGACTGAAACAAACACATGTACCCCTATAAAAGGGCCCCCCTCACCCTCTTTGAGGGCATCCAAGAATTGAGTATTGTTTTCTTTACTTTGTGTCTTTCTTGAGCTTCTTCCTGGGTCCATCTTCATTCAGAAGGTGCAAAGAGTCTTCTAGAAGCGTCCTGGATCTTGAAGCCAGTTGGTAGGGAGTTGGAGCAACAATCTTGGGCCATTTGTGGTGTGATAAAAAGGTTACGCTGTTCTTTCCACCCTATCTCCTATTAGAATTCTCTTAAGCTTCTTGGATATACTTAAGCAGATAGCCAACGTCTCAAGCTTTCCAACGCCTACTCACACGTGTCAAACCAATATCTGGAACTCCAGATATCGTCGTTTTGGTCCATAGCACGTGAGAGGACCTCCGCGCGCGGCGGAGCGGCGAAGCCCAGCGCACAAGCAGTGGCGGAAGCGCCCAGGCTTGTGCGCTATCTCTCTCCTCCTCTTCTTCTTTCCATTCAATTAATTCAGAATTTTTTATCTCTCTCTAGAGACGATAAAAAATTCTGAAAAAATTTTCAAAAATCATTTTCAATCTAAAGCTTTCTACAGAATTTTTTTTACACTTGGTAAAATTCATATCATCCTTCTTAATTGAACATTTACCTTCATAATCACTAAAAGCTTTACAAAAAAGGTTATATGAATCTTGAACTTGCAATACTAGTTGAAAATCTTTCTAACTAACTACCTAGCTCCCTGAGGGATCGACCCTACTAAAATACTACTAGTAAGGAAATTAAATTGTTGATTGGTTCTTAACTATCCTTACAAACGACTCCCAATCAAATTGTACCCCTTAGTTAGGACCAATCAGATCTTCCTATTAAGATCTCATCATAACTCACTTAGTTTGATCATGTATTCATGGACTTCATCATACGCATCACACATGCACTAATGATGAATACGTTAATTAATGAACTCTAAGGAGATATGGAATGTCTGATTGGCTTTTCGGCCACACATATTTCTATCAATCTCTGACTTAGACAAAAGTCAATCACTCTTAATGAAAAAAAAACCTTTCATTTTCTAATGATTCTCAAATACATTGAGCTGATGGCTTTGCCTATGGACTTGAGATTCTGGCAATAAATGGAACGTTTACGTTAAGAAATACCCTTTAACAAATGATTTCCCTAATCAAGTGAAGTGTCTTAGATAGTTCTTTAACTTTTCATGATTCTTCTACTCTTTCACATGTGCAATTGAACCATTGGTGTCACAAAACAATGGAATAAGGTCTATGATGAAAGACATGACTCCAAGGTTATTGATGAACATATTCACTCACTGTTTATTCTCTCAAGACTTAAGCTACAATGATTTACTCTGCTCTCATCATCAAGTCTTAAATTGAGCTACTTGGAAAATTTCCAATTGTTTATTATTCCATGATGTATAAACATGACTCCAAATGTAGACTTTCTATCATTTGGATATTATTGGGAACTCAATTTTGTGTAACCCTTATTTTCAATTCATCTTCTCTATGAACTAGAAATATTTCTTTTTTTCTTCTCAAGACATCATGAACATAACCTCATATCATATTAGTGCTCCTAACAAATAGATTAGTCCAATTTAGGCCTCACACATTGACTAGATGTGATATTTTTTAGATACTTTGATGTCCTTCTCAAGTATTCTTCAAATAAAAATATTTAGTAGTGTTCAAAGCCTAGTGATCTGTGTATTATGATCTCATCATAATTCACAAACTGGGATCCTATATTCATCAACTTCATTACAAGCTTCACACATGCGCTATAACAAATACATTGTATTAATAAACAATGAACGAGATGTATAATGTATGATTGGCTTTACGGCCACAAACATTTCCATCAAGGTGCATAGTGATGAGATATAGAATGTATGATTGGCTTAAGGGCCACAAACTCGAATTGAAGACAAAGGTGAAAAACAAAAGCATTACCTTTGCACATTTTCAATTTGTGATTTCTTTATTCTGGAGTGAGCATCTTCAAGCCGTTGACAAGCTCAGTCACTAGATTTATCTTGGTGACAATTATGTTGTCCATTCATTCATATCGTCATTCAATACTTTTAAAGTCAAATTCTGAAGATTATGATTCCGTTTTTGTTATTTAACCATTACCATACCATTCTACAGAGTCATAACTGTTAGAATTTTTAAGCTTAGTTGCAGTATTTATTCATGTTTGAGGTTTCTCAAGGTCAAAAAAATTGAAAATAACCACAGTTATCACGTTTAGTCTTTCATGACCTAAGTGAATGAAGAAGATAGCAAAGAGAATGAGAAGTTTATAAAATTAAAATTAACTTTGAAATTTTTCCTGGTTTAACTTTTTGATTTAAAGTAGTGATTCCTAAAAAAATAACCTTTTGAAAATTTAAATTAGATCAAAATTTGAATTTAATAGATAAATTTTCATCTAAACGCCATTATACTTGTTATGATTACTACAGTTTTGGAATCAAAGGGTACAAAGGATTTTATCTAGTAGTGACATTGTATGGATTTTATTAATTATTTTATATATTTTATCAGTTAGAGGATACATAAAAATCTATGTATATACATTAGTTTTTGTATATGAATTCATAAACAGATATGCATATATACCAGTTTATGCATATGAATACCTAAACATGCATTTATATTAATTTTTCAATCCATGAAAATGAAGCCAACAATTCTTTAAGAATTTTTACAGGTACATTATGATTTATTAGAGTATTCCCAAAATTTTCCACTTTTATAAAATGAATAATTGAAGACAAAATAAATATTTCTATGTTTATAATTTTTCATATTTATATTCATGGACTAATCATACATGTGTATACGCGTATAATGTGAGCATCAAACATATGTGTTGTTGTAGAGGGAAAATAGGATGAGAGAGTGGATTTAGTGGGTTCTATATACTTTGGGGATCGGTTTGCCAAGGGCATAGAGATTACAGACAGGCAAAAAAAAACAATAGGCCTAAATTTTGGAGAGACCATTTTGACTTAGCCTCAATGAGTCTAAATGAATCAAGCAATGACATTGGGTAACTCATCAACGGTGGTCAGTACTTGTACCTGAAATACCTTTAGGACTAAGAAGATATGTGTTTTCCAAATGTAAATAGACAATTGGATTTATTAGAATATGTGTGAAGCCTATTTCCATTTTTTTATTGCACAGTGATAGAATCTGACAAGTAAACATGCATACATAACATGCAATTACACTTACGATAATTTTACATTTAATTTAGTAAATTGGTCGTGCAAAACCATGAAAAAATATAACACAATATTTAGGAAGCCCAATTTTTTTATTAAAATTTCCTTGATAAATTGTGGTTTTTATCTAAAATTCCAAAAAATGGGTTCTTATATTTATTTCACATCGATACTAATTAATAGAGACTCAGAATATATTTACCATTTTTCAATATATTTATTTTTTTTATTTAAATAATCAATTTAGGTTTTTATTTAAATCCACGGCATACATTTATCTAATGGATATAATTTTAGGATAATGATGAGCTTCCTATTCATTAAATCCATGTTCCTCTAATGGAACTACTTTACGGAGTCGTAATGAAACAACCAACTAACACTTGAGAGGGAATTTTCCTGCAAAAAGAATGGACCTCCTCTAGATCTCATCTAAAGCTATCACATGAGTTAGATTTCAACCAATTTTTGGCATTGCCTTCTTTAAGAAGAAGCACCTCTACGAAGCCACTTCAGGCCACCATATTGAATTAGTCATCTATGGCACCAATCAAGTACGATGCAGATTTTTGAAAGAGAGAGAAGTATCTAATGGCTTACATTTATCAAACATAAGGGATTGATATTGAGTTAGATCAAAAATTTGTTGTCTATACGGCCTTTCTCCCATCAGCTCTCCTACATTCTATGATCAATAGATGAAGCCCATGAACAATGTTAAAACTATTTATACTTGCCCAATGTTTCCTAGCTATGTGAAACAATACACTTCATTTAGTGTATGTGCTTGAGTCTTTGAAAGAAAGAGATACTAACACCTCCTTATGGAACAAGAATCACCTGAACAGGTATAAATAAGAGAGAGTGAGATGTTTGCTGCTAGATAAAAGTCATGGATATTAAATGGCCATCAAGACAATCACACTTCAATATCATGTTTAGTTACACTAAAATTAATATTCAGTTGTAATTATTCCCATGAGATGTTAATAATGAAATTTTAAAACAATATTCAAATGTTATTAAATTATGATGAGATCACAGTAAAATGATCATTAGTCTTTCAAAATTTATTCTAAAAATCTATATTCAATGGATACTTGATAAACTCAATTTTGGGGTGATTTTTTACTGGTTATTTAGCAGAAATGTAGTGTGAGGATTGAGCTTATTCAACAATAATTTTTACCTCACAGCCCTAGGGCAAGTAAGGGTCGATCCACGAGGAGCAAGGAATACATCAGAGAAGAATTTGGTGTTCAATTGGTATGTTCAGGTCTCTATGTTCACTTTAATCCAGCAATGAATTTATCTTCAGAGTTGTCAATGGGTTCCCTCCAAAGTGTGTAATTGCTCTTCAGCAAATAAGGATTCCCCTCTTAATATTGCTCAGGTAAGATAGTCTCTTAGGTTGTTTATTTCACTTGCAGGTTCACACCTGTGAAGAAAACAAAACAACGAACACCTTGTGTGCGTGCACACAAGGTCGTTCTGCCCAAGAGAGGGATTGCCGTGGGATGAGCCTGCGCACAGCTATCGACGCACGCGGAAGCAACTTGCGTGCGGGAGCTGTGCGCTGCGCCTCTACAGCAGCTACCGTGCGCGGGAGTCCGCGTGCAGGCGACCTGCCTATGCGCGACCTGCCAGCGCGCGGACGCTGCTCAGGCGGCCGTCTGCGCGCGGGTTGCCCGCGTGCAGGTCCCGGTGGGCGGCAGATGGTGCGCAGCCCGGCCACCAGCTGGGCGGCTTCGCCTGTGGGTTGCTGGCGACCTAGGCGAGAGCCTGGGTCGCTGGCTGCTCCACTGGATGTTGCTCAAGGATGCATATTCAAAGAATCAAGAGATAACTGTAGATTTTTAGGATAAACTAGAGGAAGACAGATTCGACAAACCTAAACTTTGCAAATCAAATCAAAACAAAACAATCTTCAGTTGGAAAACATTGGAAGATCTGGTGATTCTTCCAACCCAACCAAAACTGTCTGAAAAGGAGAGGGATTACAGGGCTGAAGCTTGAGATTTCCCTACGCTGGGTGTCACGTCCTTGCGGCGAGGCGGAGGTCTTCAATCCAAGCTATCTGCAGTCTGATCTTCCTCTTCAACTCCAAAAGCTCATCAGCTCCTGGAGGGTGCAGAAATCCTTCTTCTCCAAGCCCTAGTTCCCTTAGAGAAAATTCTGAACCCCTAAAATGAACTCTCAAGAGAGTATTTATAGGTTTCTCTTAACTCATGCCCAGGGGCATTTTCGTAATTTTCCTTCTTTGAATTTTTGCCCGCTCCACTTGATCCTCGTCTTCTTCCTTGATCGTCTTAACCTGTCTATGAATGTTTACTAACCATAAAATGTTAAATATAATCCACTTGATTCAAAGAATCAAGTGGGGTTAGTACTTTCATAAAATGATGCATATGCATGATACTCACATGAATTAACACGATAATTTTAAGGAATTAACACTCAAAAGATTAAATATTTGATGACATGTTTGAGAGTCATCAATACTCAAGATGGATATCAAACTAGTTGGAAAGAATAACACTCTTTGTCTGACTTGTACATCATGTATAATCTTGTGGCGATTAATGTAGAGACACCAAGGACAAATGGAGGGTGCTCCTTTAGAGAAATGAAATACTAAATTAATTTATATGAATTCTTGAATGGCATTTATTATACCTAAATATCAATCATGTTTGTCTATGTCACTATCATAGAAGTGATCTAGAATGGTTGCATTTGTGACATTCTCCAATGACCAGTACAACCTAGAATGGGTAAATTTATGTTTAGTTATGCATCAGTTCAACATAGAATGATATATTAGGGTTCCAAAAATTACCATGCCTGAAGTCATTCAGGAGTATTGAATGGAAGAAATATTATGAATATAAGATAACTGATGACTGTACAGATTCTGTGATATATTTCAATCACTAAACTATATATTTTAGATAAAAATGTGCAGCTTGGTGATGTAACACGACTACCGAGATCGATCGGCTCGTGTTACACAACAACAGGCTTAACGATCTCCTAAGTACTAGCGAAATATGTAGATGCAATTTTGAGAAACAACGACAAGCAATAGGCAACGCGAAGACCAAAGACTGTGGCTAGCTAAGTTGGCGAAGTTCGAAAGGGTCACAATCGACTTCCCAACGTCCCTTTGGACCAAGTTCAAACGAGTAAGATGAGAGATAGAAGTGACTATCCGTGAGCGTCCAACGTTCCAAGAAGAGACTTAGAACACTACCACTGAATGAAGATATCCTATTTACTCTCTCTATGATGTGAACTGGTTTAAGAAAAGGGAATCCTACTCTCAAAGCCAAACAACACAAGAAACTATTGCAAGATAGTAATGATCTACTAACAGCTGAGAAGCGGAGCCTATGAACCTGGCAATTTGGTCACGAATGGCTTGTCCGTCGTTGGCACACGGATTAGCTCTGCGTCGACCCACGGTGTAGCTATGTCTTCTGGCGATGGTTGGCCGAGGCTAGAGGCGGGTGGGTGGCACAGGTGGAGAGTACGAAGGCTGACGGAGGGCACGCAGGTGTGACTGTTTAGCGGCCTGATCCGAGCGCAGGAGCGATTCACAGGCGTGAGTGGCCGTGTGGGAGTGGAGACGAGGGGCGCGCGGGCACCACAGTCGGGCAAGACAGCGTGCGCACGCAGGGAGTTTGCGTGCGCCGGCTCGGCGGCCTGACGGAGAGCGGTGCCCGCGAGAGAGGTACCCGCACGAGCACGCACGGTGGCGTGACGGCAGGCGGCCCACGCGCGGATGAAATCAACGAGTACGCGCGCGGTGGCTTGAGGGTTTGCGGCGCTCGCGTGAGCGGTGTCTGGCTGCAAGCGCGGCGACAGGCGGAAGGCGGCGCTCAAGAAGGTGTCCGCGAGCGGTTGCAGCGTCCGGCCGGGGGCTGGCAAGCGCGTAGAGGGGCGAAACGAGGGTGCACCTGCGATCACGGCGAGGAAGGTGGCAATCCGGTGGACCTCTGGGCGGAGCTGGCGAACGTGGATGACTCCCTCCGGCGTAGAATTCGCGGGGAAGGATCCGATCCGTGATCAAGGTTCCTGAGGGTCGATTCTTGAAATTCCCGAGCTATAACTGTCGTTCAATGACTTCTTGCACAGAGAAAGAAACAGCGTCTTGGAGAGGACAGTGACAACCCACGTCGAAGCAACGAGGGTGTTCCAGGCCTCCCACAATCTTGACAGGAACAAGATACAGAAATTACTCTCAAGAAGGAAAGAAAGAAAGAACGACAGAAGGAAAGAAAATTGAACAACACTCTTGGGTTTCTCAATGAAGGCCTAAACATCCTCTTGGGCATGTCGTCCTTTTATAGGGGGGGACAGGCATGCCCAATTGGCATAACTTGAGGAAACCGTCTCAACACGAGCGGTTCCCTCCATTTGACGAGAAAAGAAAGAAATGAAAATACGAGATGGACAAGGCCAAAAACACGAACGGCCCGGTCCATAATCCATCGATGAAATTACAACATAGAAACGAAAAGAATAACGAAGAAAATACGCGTGCAGCCTTGCACTCTACTTGGAGTACTTGAACGTGGTGTCGCGGGCGTCGGCTCGTGCGGCTCGATGTGGTTGTTGGCGGTGGTTTGTCGTGCAGTCGAGATGGTCCCCCATCACTTGGCACCTTATGTATTAGAAACTTACCATGTTGATTGAGTTAAATCTTTCTTTGATTAATAATTTTTTAAGTTGATATAGCTGATTAATAAGTTTTGTCAAATCATATTTTTGGGCCACTAAAGTTTCCCACACATGTTATTAGCTACATTGAAACATGGGCCTATGATGGGGGACCATCAAGCCTTAAGGAGTTATCTTCCTTGTTTTTTTTATGTTTGTTTGTTTTCTGTTTTTTTTTAGTTGTTTCATCTTCCGTAACTGACTTGGCTCCCTCTTTCCCTATAAAAGGAAGGTTGCCCCATGTATGAAAGAAGAGAAGAATTGAAAATCGAATTGCCAAAATGTAGCCCCTTTGTTCTTTTGAGTTTCTAGTCATTTTTCTGAGAATTTTGAGAGTTTTTAGTGTATTTTCCGAGTTGGAGGAATTTACGAGAATGCCATCAAGAATTGGGCGATAGGGTTTCTTCTCGTCTTCGTCGCCGGAGCTCCGGCGCCGACTTCGCTGGCTCCGCCACCTCGTCGGGTTTTGAGGCTCCTTCGCCCGCCCTCGTCGCCGCCAGTCCAGCCCGGCCACCCTTTGGCCAATTCCGACCCCATTGGCCGCAAATGGTCGCCTCCCTGTCGGGTACCTCCGACCTCCGTCGCCCATCGCCGACCCCCTCCTGCGGTCGTCTCTAGTCACCAAATGCAGTCTCCGGCCGCGTACGGCCATCTCCAGCCTTCTCTGGTCACCTATGGTCGCCGATGTTCTTATATGTTCGCCTCTTGCCGCCGTCATTCGCCTCCGGCCGCCTACGGCCACCTCCAGTTACCGGCGACCCCTCCAACTGCCTACGGCGGCCACCATCTGCCAGGGCCTTCCTGTGGAAGGAATCCGGTCGCCCCACGGCCGCCCAGGTACCACGGCGCCTCAGCCGTCCGATCGCCCGTGGTCGCCCGGCCGCTCTGCCGGCCTCGATCGCCTAACAGCCTATGGCTCCCCGGCCGCCTCGGCCGCCTTGGGCAGACACGGCTGCCACGGTCTCCGTGCCCCCCATGGCCTCCGCAGCCTTCACGACCGATCCGGCCACCACAGTCAGCGACGGCCGGCCTGCCGCCAACCGCCGTCGACCGGTCCGCCTCCGGCCCTCTAACGACCTCCAGGCCCTCCGTCGGCCTCCACCCCTCCGCCGGCCTCCAGTCCTTCCGCCTTCATCCGGCCGACTACGCCTGCTTCAAGCGGCCTCTGCCGCCCCGGCCGCCCTCGGTGGCCTCAGCCACCTCGACATTCTCCGGCCAACCCGCATCGCCTTAGGCCACCCTCAACCGCTATGACAGTTGTCCGTCTTCCCAGGGCCCTCGACCACTTCGTCCGCCCCTCCGCCTCCTCGGCCACCTTAGTTGCACCTACTACCCACCTCTGCCTCGCCCGCCCTTAGCCGACCCGACTTCCATCGCCTGCCTCTGTCATCCTAGCTCATCGTGCGTCGCCTCCGCCATCTCTACCGCGCACGAAGTCCGAGATCCATACTCGCGCATACCTGCGCCATAGAGTCACCCGCGCCATATGCGCGTCTCCAATCCCTTAGTTTAGTTCCAAGAAGAGTAGTCGCCGGATGACGTACTGCCGCCGATGCTCACGTTCGTAGTTGCAGCCTCCTTGGTCCTTCGATAGGACATAGATGCAGCCGCCTTATGCCGCTGCCTTCGTAGTTTGTTCGTAGTCACTACATTCCCTCACGTCAAGATTACTTCGTGAGTCATCATCATGCATTCTCACGTCGAGATCACTCCGTGAGTTTCCACCTCGCGACCTCGTCGAGATAACTCCGAGGACGTGTTGACATCTCCGCCATCATACCCCATTTTCTTCCCGAAAGTCGGCCCATCCCGTCACCACCGTCGAAGCGTCCGCCCCGTGCTGCTGCTCCGCCGCTCTGCCCTCCACCACTCCCTGTGATGTTTACGTGCGCCGCTCGATCCCGGCAGGTCGTGTTACATCAGCCTAGTGGTTACACACGTAAGATATATACATGTTGATGGATACTTAAGTTTAGAAGGATATTTATTAAGAGATCCAAAATAATTATAAATAAGGAGACACCCATCTATTATTATGTAGTCACTTTTGCCACTATTAAGATTTGATGGTGAAAATATCTACATGATCTTCACGGAGAGTTAGAGAATCCATAGTTTCATTGATCATATGGATATGTCTAGAGGCAAAATACATGAAAGTTTTGAAGAAATCCCTTTGGGGAGAAACTCAAAGGTGGAATTGTTTTTTCATTAAGTGATTGGATTATCTATTATTTTTATAAGAAATTTTTTTTATTTTCATCTTCATCTTGATGAATTCAATCAAAGCCATATAAATCAACAAAAGTGCTTATTGAGACTCAAAAACATGCACTAGAGCAAAGGAATTGGTTGGAAGTAGAATTCCTGCGATAACCTGGTTTTTAGATTTAATCCAGATTTTTTTTAATATATTTAATAGTCCATCCCTTTTGCACCCCATTTGACCTTATTTTCTCTATTTCAAGAATCTTAACTTGAAAGAGCCTAAAATAATTTCAATATCCACTTAAGTTTGGTTTTCTAAATATTAATATGTTCTCACTTCATCTAAATTCTTCCTGTATAAAAATTCTAATCAAAATCACAGTTTAAATATTTCATCAACATGGGAAAACCTCAGACTCATTGTATATAAATTATGGCATTTTCCAGAGTTCTTTCATGCTAAACTTGAAAGTTTTATTCACTATATAGTTAAAATACAATTACAGAATATTGATCCAGAAACCTCCACAAATTTTTTATTTAATAACATGGTCAAATAATTAACACTTTATCATGATTTAACATATGATAATGAACTATTCCGGTTTATAAGTGGTAAAAACTCAAGCGATAATAAACGAATAATGTCATATTTTGACAGCCAGATAAATTATCATCAAATAAATTAAAATTAATATATTCATGAAAATTACATATATTTTTATATTTAGATTTATAGTAAAAGGCTTCAAAATATCTTATTTTGAAATGAAATTAGGTTTTTTTGTGAAAAATACAGAGAGGAAAGTAACTAAATAGGCCATTTAAGTCGATATTATTGGTGGTGCTTATTGCATGAAGAGATGCATAATACTAAATGGATGTGTAACCTCAGGAGCCACGTGCTCAAATACAGAGCCCCAATAATCCTCAGATTGAATGTTGAGCAGCCTTCACTTGTACATCAGTCGTCTCTTTTTAATGCTTAAGATTGCTTGGGGGTTGAGTAGAGAGGTAGGGCCCTTAGCACAACACCAAGACATTTTTTATTATGAGTAGAATCAACTCAGAGACCTTATCCATTACATGGGACACCTGGCCAATACAAAAATGTAGAGATGAGGTGCAACCCACACTGTTGGGTAGTGGCTCTCCTGTTCCTTGTGGCCCACAACCCTGTGTGCGTGCCTGTAGGCACTGCTACTACAAGTGTGCCCCCGGGTGGGTGCCACACACCCGTGGGCCATGGCTCTCAATGCATCCACCAGTAGGTCATACAACATGTACCAATGTCCACCCGCAGCACCATTATGCTGGGGGCCCAACCTTCACCCTCATGCTTCCAACACATGCGCTAATAGCTCTACTGCTTTGTGTGCCATGCTCTGTGCGCCATGCCTTAGTCTATTGGTAGGCTGCAGCCCTGCCCCCTCGTGGGGGGTACAAATGAACCGCGGTGCCAGCATCGAGGGTCTGCGCAAGAAGCCTAGGCAGCACGTGCACACGTGACATCGAAAGCCCACACACCCAGCCTGCCCTCATCCACCGCACATGCGCGCTGGCAAGCACGAGCACCATGTGGGCCAGGGCTTTAAAGATCACAGATGGGTGTTCACCACCTGTAATGTGTCCAAGTGTGTGGGTTTTCCCGATGGACATGTGTGCAGATAGTTTGCTGGCCTCTATGCAGACATGCCACCTACTTTAAGGGCTTGGATCAGGTGCTACATGCTGTGGTTAAGCTCCATTTAGAGTAGTGATAATAGGAAAACATAAGTATGGAAGGCAGGATTATAGAAAAATATTAAACCTCTTTAAATACAGGTGTCACTCCATCTCTCCTACTTTATTTTCTTACAAATGTATATTATCCATACTAATTATTTTTCATTATCAATGAATATAAGTGTTTTTTTTTAAAATAGATATTATGTCATTTTAGCCTACATCGAAAAAATCCAAATCCCATTCCTGGAACAACTCAACATAAATTTCAAATAAAAATGAAAAAGAACTATGAAAACCACTTCAAAGCTTGCCTTATAATTTGACAGGGCATTGGCCCTTAGGACGGAACACAAAGCCATGGTTATACAATATTTATATATTAATTGTTGAATACATCTTGAAAATGATAACAAAAAGTTAAATCACCACTAATCATTTGTATACTTCAATCAATCCAAAAGTACATAATTTATATATTAGTGAGTCAAGGCCAACACAGAGATTTTCCAATTCTTAACACAGAGATATCTTCAAAGTTTCTTTAATCATCCATACGAAAATAAGGGCTAAAAAGAGAAACTTGGAAATATGGGTTTTCATCAATGTAATGTTTCAAATATTATGATTAAAGATTCATAAATTTAAACACTATTTGGATGCTGAAAAAATGGATAGATATTCATAACTTCTTTAAACATTATTTGGACTCTTTGTGGTCCAGCCTTTGATTCAAGCTTAATTTTATCCCTCATAGCAATGGTCACTATATCGCATACTCAATTATTATGGGACTTAATGATCCAACATAAACAAGATCACACTCTCCAAAGGTGTATATTTTTCACGAGGCCCGGAATAATCAAATCATCACCATCTGAATGAAATAGAGTTGGCTTATTGAATCTAATATCATAGATTCTTTCTGTTCTTCAGAGATCAAGATAGGCATGAGATGTAAGTATTTAGCCACGTAGCTCATGTCCTCCAAAAATCTGGATTTTCTTAGACGTAGCTAAGTCGACTAGACAACTTTTTGTTGCGAAGCCAATGCCAAAACCTATTGACCTGATCATGGTGGCCTGCTAATATCAATTCTGCTTGCCTATTGGTCCATTCTCACGGTACTAATCCACTGTGAAGATTTGATAAGCCCCAATAAATAATGTAAATATGTATAAATAAAAGCTAACATGCATTATTTCATCCACTTCTTAGGGATGAAATGATGATAAATGACGAAGAGGGAATTAAAACGTTGGTTGTACAATAATAATATCATGTTATTGTAGTTTTATTTTATCGTAATTATTATCGTACTATTATAGCTCTAAAATACATATGTCAGTCATGTACCCTCCATTGAACATCAATCATTTTCGCAACACACGCATATATATATACATTGAATATTAACATAAAGTTAATCCAAAATGTAGCTTAAGCTAGGTTAAATCTCTATCATGGGTTTTTATAACCAAATTGACTTTTGAATTATAGAAAAAAGACTATAATAATTCTAGAGTTTATTGTCGAGTGTATTATGAATTTTCTCGACCATATGGAGTATTAAACTCTGAATGCCATATAACATTTGATATGTTACAAGAGGGGCTTGACGGAACCCTCATGCCTTGTTAATGACTAGTGATCATTAAATAAATTCCCATAATGAGTGAATGGACTTGCTATACTGTAATTATTGAATATATCCAAAAGCTTTTATGTTTCACTCATGCTCTAATTTTTCGATCAATGCCCATGAGGAGTGCATGTCATTCCATCCCGGCCAATCGAAAAACACTTAAATTTGGAATAAACAAATGTTGAATACCTTATTCAAGCTTCAGAACTCCATTTGTTCCATAAATTTATAGCTCCATCTTGGGGATCTCATCACCGAAATGAGTGATTAGACACCTAGAACACTGATTAAAAATTATTGGAATGATTTGAACTCACTGAATGGAATCATTAGTTCATGTTATTTAGATTCCACCATATCTGATCAATGTGGCCTCATCATTATCATCAAACACAATCATGATTTCAAAATAAATGGAGTAAAGTATTTTAAAAATCCTTATTAACTATTATAAATTTTTTTAAGATTGTAATGATACAAAAAAATAATTTCTTTATATATTTTTTAAAACATAGAAAATCATGATATGCATCTAATATATAGTTGAGTATTGTTTGTATTTGGTGAATATGTTATTACATTTAAAAGGATGATACATATTATATTTTGGCACGTCATCATGCGGAAATGTTTCATATTATTAAAAGATAGTGGGTCCCACCTATAGTGCAGGGCGGGACAGTATTTTCGTCTTGGGATGAAAAAATCGTTCCATCTAGGGGGGTTGGACGAAAAATTCATCCGTCTGATAGTCCTGGACGGTGGACGGACGGGTGTGGATGAAAAAAAAATTGGCAAAATTTTTATTTAATTCCCAAAAAATGTATGGATTTTCAAATAAGTTAAAATCCCCACTTCAGGGTAAGTATTTTTTTATTACAGCTGAGTCCATTTCCAATTTAATTAATCGAATTTACTTGGGGAGTTTAATAAATCAAAATTAATTATAGATATGGAGAAATATTATGTGTATGGGTTCAATTTTGATTTCTTAGTTTTAGATATGGAGAAATTAATTCTACCATCCCTGAAGGTAACAAGAAATTGCGCTATTACTTATTATTATATTGCACTACTTATTAAAATATTATGTTTATGGGCACAATATTGATTACTTAAATCAATGAATAGGGAAAACCGAGACCTAAAAAATCTGTTCCCTCTTTAAGAAATTGAATATTGCTTTTCTAGAGGTTTATTACTCGATCTGAGTATTTGAAAAAATATAAAAATGTCATACTTTTAATTTTTCAAATCGATTTAATTTTTAGACGTCAACTTACTTAAATGTTCATGCAGTCCCTTAAAATACTGCAATGCGAGAGTCACGGAGATGTCAACTCTTTTCTGGTATTGCTCTTGAGAATATGCCTGACTTCAGATTATGAGTAAAGGATTGTGAATGATATTCAAGAAGAGTAAGAAATATCTTCAACGAAAGGACAAGACTAACAAAAGATGCCTAACACCCTGTGAAACAAGTATTTTCAGTACGAGAAAATTAGACGAGCAGTACGATGGAGAAGGGAACAGAAAATCCTTCTGATTACTTTAATCATAGGCCGATAAGCACCGTAGCCGCCTCCCCCACGACCAAAGGCCAGCCACTGCCTGAAGGTAAATAAGAGTGATCGAGGTGAGACTAAATTATCACTCAACTTAGCTTTATCCTGCAAATAATTGAAAGTAATTCTAGAACGTAACAAACTACAATCTTTTTGAAGTCCAGAGTGGCATAAATAGTGGGTGAAGGTAAATATTAATCACACAATCAATTGAAGACCAAGAATTAGAATTTGTAGCCTGATTGTCAAAGTTCGAAGAACAAAATCTGAAAAAATTGAAGAACTTGAACGACTAACCCTGTGATTCCTTAATTATTAAACCTTAGATTCCTTAATTCTGAATGGTCATTTAGATCACCATTTTGAAATAGAAAAACAGCTAATCTATCACGCCATCTCAACTATTGTCCAATAAAAACCAAAAGAAACCCGGTATTTCTTAAACCTTAGATTCCTTATTTCTGAATGGCCATTTATAATCATTTTGAGATATAAAAAACTGTCGATACATCAGCATATCTCAACTAATTATTTAATAAAAATGAAACAAAAGCATGCCAGAGCTCATCCTTTTCAGCTCATACCCATAGAGTAGATACGTTCAGACCAATAAAAACAAAAAAATATGTAAAAACCAAAAGTGAACAAGAGAAAACAGTAGCTTCTAGCGCGAGAACTCGTCTTAAATTTTCCCCAAACCTTATCAAGCAGCCGGATTGTTAGAAACAGTGAAACAACAGAGGTTTAAGCAACAAGATTTACCAGAACACATGCCGATGCAAGATTCCGCCCTCAGTCCAAACCCTAGAAGAACCTCAGTGAGGTTACCTCACCGTCTTCTCCCTCCTTCGGAGTTCCACACGATGCCCTAAATCTTCTTCCTCTTGCTTCCTTCGGAGGATCGTCCTGCGCCGCGCGGGAACTATATGTTTCAAAGAGTACACTTCAAAGAAGTAATAATTTTAACTTATAATTAAAATTATTACTATATTATAATTTTCGTCCGGGACGAAGGACGGGACGGTTCTGAGCCTGCATGAAAAACCGTCCCGAGATTATTGGACGGGACGGTATTTTTGTTGGTGGACGAAAAACCGTCCCGTCCTTCATCCTTACGCTAACATTGGACGTAGGACGGGACGAATTTTTTCCCGAACCGTCCGCGTCCCGTCCCATCCGCGTCCCTGCACTATAGGTCCCACTTGGATTAAAATATGTTATCTTAGCCGATTTGGACCATTTTTCTTTAAGATTAGTTTACACAGGTTGGTTCTTTGTCGTACACGCTTCAGATGCATCTAATAATCATAAAGAATCATCCTGTATCGTGAAACCAAGAATCGAGGTTAATAATGACAAATAAATTTTATTATTATTCATTTAGATTTATGCATGAAAAGAGACTAAGATACAGTAATTTTTTGTCACAAATCACATACTATAAAAGGCACCCAAGTTCTTGTGTTAGATAATTTTGTATTGAAGATTTGTTTTTTAGATATTGGTAGACTAAAATTCAAATCCTTGACTGAGATCATACTGAGACATCCATCTTCGTACAAAAAATTTCTCACCGTACAGAAATAATTGAATGTCTTACACCAAAAAGGGTGTGATCTATGTCTCTCATTTTTCCCCATATATGTTTTGATATCAGCTTTAATTATTTGAGAGATAATAATAGGCTAGAGTTTAATATTGCATTTTGATATTATCTGAGATCTGTGAACATCTTTGCTAAAAGTTTTTCATTTAACCACAAAAAGAATGGAATAGTCGTATCGAATAAATGAAGTAGAAGAGGATATGATAATCAAAACTATAATAGTGTTGAATAATTCAAAATCATAAATGTAAAAACTGAGCTCAATGCCGAGTGAGGTATTAATTTCCGTATAATGAAAACATCGACTTAAGATATCACATTTAATTTTCTACGCACGACCAACGAATCATCTTCAAAGGGGAGAACCATTTTTTTAATACATTTGGAAAACAGTATTTATCCAAAAGCACATTGGATACTTAAAAATGTATCAAAGACAAAAAAGGATATGCGCACCGAAGTTCTTACTGGCGATCTTATCTTGGTGATGCCTGCAGTCTGCAGTTCGGGGAGAAGAGAAACAAACTAGTTCGATAGTTTGTAAGAGGCATCTATCCAAGGCCTGCAGGCCTAAGCCTAATAGAGGTCTTCTCTTTTCTCAGAGAAGATAGCTACACTGGTAAATCACTTTTCTCACAGTGCATAAGAAAGGAACGAGAGGAGCTGCTTATTCTTTCATGAGAAAGCGCTTCTAAAAAGGGAGAGCTCTTCCTCATGTTTTCAAGAGTATCTTTGTACGGGAAGTGAAAACTAAACTTTGAAAGCCCTGCATTCTTCTTAGATAACAAGTCAGTACAGCAAATATACTGGAAATTTGCAGGGTGGTTTGGTTTTGAAAAGAAGTAGCCAAGACGATCGCCGCAGCATGAGAGCTCATTGAAGTCGATGCTTGAAATTCACGGTTGAAATTGACGCGTGATAGAACGAGACTGCTTCCCCAAATTTATATTCAAATTGTTGGAAATGTCAAACCCCCCAGCCCTAGGTTTCAGGATTGTGGGGGTTGACTTGGTACATCCTAAAAAATAGGATGACTTGGTACATCCTTGAAAGTAGGATGACCTAGCTTATCCTTGAAAATAGGATTTTCCTACTTTTTAGGATCGTGCCTAGTTTTTAGGGGATGTTTAGGCCTTGGGTTGTGCCTAGAAAAGGCCCCCCATTGCCCTTGTTTTCTTCACCCTAACATCCCTTGATGTATTCTTCTTTTCTTCCTTTGAGTTGAGTAGAGTTTCTTGAAAGTTCTTTTAAACTAGAAATCTCTTCCTCTTCCTCTCTCTCTCTCACTCTTGGAGTTAGTGCTCTCTTGACGGTGACGATGCGGGGACGTGACGAGGCTAACGACTACGCCTCGGTGTTTCTCCTCGTATCGTCTTGGGATCTTCCTTGACATCTTCTGCAGTTGTTCACATCCAAGTACGCTTCCGCGAGTGTTTGCGCCCAACACAAATTTATAGTCAGTTGATTTTTCAAAGATTTACAGTTTTAAGGGTAACAAGGGAGTAACGAAGAAAAGCGCATTGCAATCCGAACATTCATTCCAGAGCCACCAAACAATGCTGAGCCCAAGTCTGTTTGTGTCATGTCTGTGCGCAATTACTCAACGATTGATGAACAACAATAAAAGATATATCCAACTGTACATGATAACCTACGGAACGGAACGGAATAAAATTCGTCATCTGTCTTGACCTCAGAACGGGGACAGAACAGGATTGGATGGAAACCCATTATTGGCTTGCGTCCCCCCATCAAACACCGCTTCATTAGTATATTTTAAATCAGGTAAAATCTTTGAAACTCAGATAATGGCTTCGGACCCAGAGTCAACTGGGTCAAATGATGGCTCTGGATCTACAGCCCATCTGGATACCTAGAGGGAAACCAGTTAATAACAAGTATCCCTATAAAAGATACGTTCAGGACTAAAAATAAAACGAACCAATCTAGGACATTTAATACGGTACGAATAGATAGAGGAAATGTGCACCAGCCATAAAGTAGCCGAGAGGCGACGATAAATAAGCCAAGAACGAATCTTGCAGGGATTTGTAACTGCACTATTCCGAAGATCTAGTTCTATAAATCTCATCTCAACGTACCAATGCACCGTAGACTATAGAATACAATCTACCCTACTGAGTTCCAATTCATCTCTCCGTTCTCTTCTTCTGTATTGACGATATTTTAGACTGAACGGTGGGAGCGGGCGGCTAATGGGAGTGGTAGGCCACTGAGGCTAGGCAATATCAAGTGGATGTGATAGTCAGGGGACCAGACAGCACACATGCAGGCTACCCTTCAGTTAGGAATCGACGGACAACTTGATGACGATTGGCAGGTGACGGTTGAAGTAATAAAAGAGAATAATAGAGAGGCCCGGTGAAATAAATTCCAAATTTCGTACTGCGACACAAATTTGGGTGCAAGTTATCAGAAGAGACAAGTTGCCCTTCTGGGGTTTGGAAAGATTAGAACAAAAGCAGCGAGCCAATGAACGTAGGCTGACGCATTTTAAATTATAAAGGTTGTTCACTTGTTCTCGACAAGGCGCTTCTAGCGGAAGATGACAAAGGGGGGACCGGCCTCGCCATGAATCCTCCTTTTCCTAGGAAAAGAGAGGCTCCACTCCCTCTCCCTCGCTATTAGACAAGTGTTTCTATTTTGATTCAAAAAAATGGAGAAGGAAATTCAACGAAAGAGGAAATGATAAGGAAAACTTGTGGTATACAGGAAACCAAAATCAGAAATAATGAGATTAAGTAGAATAAATACAGCAAATACAACAAAAAGAAAACTAAATGAGATGAAAAAAATCATTTTTTCATTAATAATTTAACAAAAAAAGGAAATGAGACTAAATATTTACCGCATTCTGAAAACTTGAAACTGTCAATTTTGAGTTTGAAAGGAGACACAATGATCTTAAGTAGACTAAGTACAGCAAATATAACAAAAAGATGAAATGGAATGAGATGAAAAATACATATTGTTCATTAATAATTTTTATTCGTTTTTTCTTGTGTTTATTAATCTAATAAAGAAAACAAAAAACGAAATGAATATGAGAATCTAAAAGATATCAGAATCGCTGAGATCAATAAATTATACCTACTTTTGGATTTGAACCACTGTTCCCACTTTGAAAACAATGCCCTAACCGCCGAGTTAAGTAGGTCTGACCTAACCATAAATAAAAAATTAACTCATCACTTTCGATATTACTTGGAAGCCGGATTATATTATGGAATAAGGCGAAGTCTTACCCGACAACTCTATTTTAAAAATACCCATTTGTGAACCACAACGACATCAGATCAATTTCCAGGAGGCGTAGATTATTTATTCTAGGGCTCCCCCTACTTACCTTTCTTAATTCATTTAACAAAATACTCCCAGAGTGTTGTGCGTAGGAGTCTAGGAGCTACGGTTTCGGTAGGTAGCTGACTGACTGGATAGGATAGCCTGGACAATATTGATGGATTTGATGGTGCAGGGCAGAGTCACGTCGCGAATGATCAGCTCCTGGATCTTCTTGGAGGCCCACGTGGCAAGACGGGTCCATGGAAGAAAATCCGAAGAAGACAAACAAAGGATGATGAAAGGTGAAAGACCATTCGATGGCATAGGATAAGAGAGACAAAGAGCGATTGTATTGTTGTGATGAGGAAATTCTGTGGGTCGGGTCTGTTAACACGGTTCAATCTTCAGCTTTTTATCCGCCTTACGCACCCACCACAACGTGAAGTGCCGGCAAAAGTTGGTGTTGTATGAATTCATCTCGCTAGATGAAAGAACCAAATCTTCTTCTGAAACTGTCTCCTTCCTCTCTGGGTATCTTTTATCCTCTATATATCTTTCTCTCCGAGAGCTGCGATCGCCAAGATGGGCAAGTCCAAGAAGCAGAAGCCCTCCATTAGGGTAGCCATTCAGGAAGCCCTGAACAGCTTCTTGCCGGCTGTTGGAGCGCCGCTTTGCATGCAACCCTCGAAGACCCATTCTTTCAGAGAGGCCTTTTCAAGCTTCAATTCAGTTTACGACGCGCCTCCAGGAAACTCCCAGAAGCTCTCCTTTGAAGGCGGCGAAGATGAGGCAATGTCTACCTGTGCTGTCGCGACGAACCGGAGCGCTTCCAGCAGTTGTCTTTCATCCTCTTCCTCTGCCGCGGCCGCCCACGACTTACTGATGGATACGTTTCAGCAGGAAGAAGCGCGTTTCAGCGTCGCGTTAAGCTCAGAGCGCTTCTTCTTCTCTCCGTTGGCGTCTAAGTCCCTCTTGGGGGTGTCCCCTCTCCGCGGGTATTGCGATGAGATGGAAGTAGAAAACCCCTCTCTAACAGAAGCGAAGGAAATAAGAGCAAGGAACGAGGAAGATGAGGATTTTCTCGCCAATTCTGGAGATGCTGATTTGGACAAGTTGAGCGAGAAAAAGAACTCTTGGGACCTGTCAGACTGCAGTGTGCCGATGGCCATGGAATCATGTGACCCCTACAGCGATTTCAGAACATCAATGGAGGAGATGGTGATGGCATACGGATTGAAGGACTGGGCGGCGCTGGAGGAGTTGTTGCGCTGCTACATTCAACTAAACGAAAGAAACACTCACAAGTTCATACTTCATGCCTTCGTAGACATTCTCTCCAACAGGTGGTTGTCCCATAGCGAGTCTGAGTCTCCCTGTATCTCTTTTTCCCCCCGCAAACGATAGTTGTAAGTTGGTAACTCAGTCCAACTGTTTATTGAAATTCTTTCGTTTCAGCAGTTACATCCCTTGTGTCTATTTGTTTGTATCTGTGTACCCACTCTACATAGCTCTATATGCATCTATCTATTATCTTTGTCTATCAATCTATATTCTTACCTACCTATGTGGCCAGCTACTTATCTGATGTAGCCTTTAAGCTCTTTCAGAGAATCTCATTATTAGGCGGTGGGCCAAGATGGAGAATATTCTTGGAACTGACAAAATTTGCAGATAATCACCAAGAGACCCATAAAATCCTCTAACAGATTTTACTTCTACCAGAATTTACAGAATATCTCTGCTACACTATCTTGTTTTATCTTATTGGAATCTTCTTGAGCATCAAAGTCTCTTTTGACATATTCGATAGGTCTCAGAATCTACAGAATATCTATTATCAGATCTATCAGGTTTTTGGTCTGTTGTTTTGTCTTGTATGTGTTGTTTTTCCCAATATTTTAACCAGTCTTTTCAAGGGTAATGTCACTTTGAATGAAACTCTACCTTTAATAGCCTATATAAGACCCCATTATAGCTTTGATGGACACAATTTGAAGTTAATTTTTTTTCATGAGAACCCAATTTTTATCCAATGAGTGTTATCCTTGTTGGAGAGCTTTGATGGTTGTGGACTCAAGCACAAGACCCATGTGAACTCAGGGGTACCAAAGCTAGTTTTATGGTTTCAGGACTTTAGTGTTTTAAGTAGTGCTCAAGTCTATGTTAAAATCTATTTAGATATATGTTTATAAGTCTAAATGTATATCAATCATCCTATCTATCTAGTAATTAGTATGCAAATCAATCAATAAATCAGATGTTACATTTGTCTTTTAATTTTTAAAAAATCTATTTAGATTTTTTCAATTGCGTCGGTCGGTCCTAAAAACGGCGGCTGCGGCGCGAGGCGCGATTTTATGAGTGGACGTGCTGCAACATAGGGATCACCAGGCAGCTTTTTCGCTCCATAGGGATATCGGGGGGGCATAGCACCATTCTTCTTGGAGGAGGGTTGGATTGCCCGGGTGACAGATCCTGCCATAATGTACTCCTACCTGTTGCACCCGCAACCGAAGTGAAGTCGAGCATAGATACGACGATCTTCATGCGAGGCGTGAAGGTTATGAAATAACGAAGGAAAAGGGCGGTAGATGATAAAGATAAAGAGCTAGCGTCTGGACGGGCGGGCGGAATGGATAAGCGAAAGGTGACATGGTACCTACTAAAACAACTAAACTCGAGGCGCGGAAGCGGTTCATATATGAGGATGAAGACGAGCGTGAAGATGAAGACGAGCGATGGGACCTTTTCTCGAGCACAGAATAGGCAATTGAGAGATAGAGCTAGTGCGGAATTAATTTATTTAATGATGGAGCTAAAATATTTTTTATACACTTCAAATATTTATATTTAGTTCAGTAATAATTAAACATCAAAATGAATCACATACTTAGAGAAAATAGGACTAAACCTTCCTCCTATACTTCTTGCATCATCAATCATGTATATACAATCATGTATAAATGTACTTGAATAAATACATATCATAAATAACCTCAAAAACTCATTAATCAGACCACAAGATTATGAAAAATATAATCCGTAAACTAGATATTATTTTTACATTTTCATGCCATGAAAAAATCTTTTTGAACATTCTGTTGGATAAGATTATAAATACTTTTTCATAATTAACCATTTGGATAGATCTGATTACTGGCTATGCAATCTCTTTAACTAATTCGATTCAGAATGTTTTTAAAACTTGTGAAATGATATTAATAGTTGAAATTAATATCCATAGGTTTTACCGTTCAAACCTATGTTGAAGGACAAATACCATCATAAATTTATAGGTACTAGTTATTAGCTTAATGCATTTAGCTTCGAATCAATTTCTTCCTTTGCAAGGTGGTATCATGGAATATTACTAGCATATATTTATCACTTACCATGTATTAACTAATTTTAGACTGCATTTTCTATTAATCTCTATGGGTTAAGGATAACTTTAATATTGGGTTACAATTCCATGGTCGTTTAATATCCCCATTTTTTTAATTTTGAAGGTTTTTTGGAGGGCCTTCCCTCCAAAAAACCATGAACATGTCATTTTTTACAATGAATCAAGAGATATATTATAACCATATTCTACCTATTATATCCCTCTAGATATGTCTTCCCCTTTGTAAAGAACTCAAAATCTTGGAAGGATTGATCCCACTAATTCTGAGTGCCCCTCAAAAATAAACAGTAGATAATATTCCATAACTTTTTAAATCAGTCGGGAACTGATGTCATGAATTACACTCCTCGTAAGAGACACTGTTAAGAAATGATGATTGTTATCAGGCATGTGGGATAGTTTATATACTTAAAGTCATAGGATAATGAAATTTCGAGATAATAGTATATTGATTCAATGCCTGATGAGACCCAACCGAGCAAGTGTTTCCTATGCACGATCTGATTGGTTCCTGCCAAAGGAAGGTAATAAGTCAATAAGTCAATACCCATATTCATCCCTTGAATTTTATTTTTTTTACTGAATTTCATCTCTTATTTTCCTATCTCATCTTCAAGGTAATAATGTGATAATGAAAAACACATCTTACAACAATATAATGATACATTTTTAGCCAAGAAGTTGTTAGCCTTGAATCCTTAGTTCACACGGATCGTACACAAAATGGTCAAGCCCATTGTCTGAGATACTAGTGTCTCATATTAGCCTTCTCCTGAAGGCACATCAAGTCATTTTTCTATATCACCAGATAAAAACCTTTCTCGAAGAGATTTTTTTATCTAAGTGCAGTGTTAATATCTATGCTTTATGACTCCATTCAGTGGTTGTCTATCCCATAAACATGAACATTCAATGGGATATTCGGTATTATTTTATTTATCACTTGATGAAAGTAGACTTTAGTCATGATGTGAAGCATTGTCACTAAAAAGTATGAGTTAGGCATTGGGGTTTCAATAAGCAATGATCATAATTATATTATGCAATGGAATATCGAATTGAAGATGGATCTGAAAATCAAACACAGAAAAACCAAAAACCATAATTTGTATGGATGGAATATGTGATTTCTTGGTTCTTCAAGTGAGAATCTTTAAGCCATTCAGTTGTATAACCTCTAATTGCATTCCATGCAATCTTCAAAGCACTGGAGCGCCTCTTATTTTTATGGACTTGGCTTCCAAAAATATGCTTTCCTTGGCATTCAGCATCCACAAGAGGAAATATTTAAGAAAGAATAATAGAAGAAAGAGATGGGACACTCAAGTTGACTCAGATGGGTATAAAATGAGGAGAGCCCCTTGATGAACTCTAGATGTGGAATGAAATTATGCATATTCTAAAACCATTTTTGGGATCATTTTATCTATATTATCCTCATCTTTATATAAATTTTCATCTCATGCATTAAATATAGTAATTGGTTAATAATAAATTTTAATGTAATTTTTGTACTTTAAAAGTCTGATTATTTTCATGCAAAATAAGTTTAAAAATTATTGATTTTACTGGGCTAATGTCTCTCTAGTGGTTATTCTACATTATCCAGGGCATAATATATATATATATATATATATGTGTGTGTGTGTGTGTGTGTGTGTGTGTATATATATACATATATATATGTATATATATATGTATAAAAAAATGGTTCTAGCATTCAAGGCAGGTAGCTGGGCACAACAACGCTCAAGCAAGTCACGCATGTGAGCATAGAACACTCCAGCCAGCCCACAGCTGGCGAGCACCAATGCACAAAGGGAGCAAGCAGTAGATCCCGGAAACCACAAAGGAGCCCAAGAAGTTTCATCAAAGGGAGCACATAGAGACCCAGGGCAGAGGTAGCCTGCACACGCATGCATACAGGGTATATGTCATTTTATGTCACAAATATTATTCTGATAAGATTTATAATTTGGGATCGTATCCCACTGTTTCTTTCATCTCCTCACCAGGCCAGGCTGCCATGCGACAAGATTGATCGCAGCCCAATGGGCTGCAATCTTAAGATAAATAGGAAGAAAGCTTGATCAGGCTTTGAGGCAATGCGGCCCGATACCCACGCCATAATGGATCACATCATAAGTAATGTCTTAATTATTGTCGTCCGATCTCCTTGAGGAGGATCTGAAAGTCTTTGCTATACTTAAACTTTTCTTTTATTTCTTTTTCTTTTGCAGGTTTTCTGATTGGGTGCAGACACTGATGAGGATGGTGGGGCCCTTGAAGGGTGAATCAGAATTGCAGGAAGGGCTGATAAGGCTGTTGATGTGGCTGGGGGTACACCAAACTTAAGGGGTCTACAAGTATAATTTAATCACAGTGATCAGGCTCCATATGAAGAAGATCCAATGACTAAGGACAGTTCCATCCATCTCTATACCTAGGCATTGACACTATCACCGAATTCTCTCCATCATTACATAATAGAAGTTATTATTACATATAATCTTAATTCTCTTTAACCATAACTCAACAATTAAATTTACCTCTAAAGGCCATTCCATGTGGAGACAACCTTGCTCCTACTATACATTTGAGTGTATTTTCTATTGTAAAAATGTATTTGATTTAGGCAAATAGAGAGTACTACAATACAAAAATTAACATCATAATTTGCTTCCATCACCATTTCTACTTATAATTTATGAGGAAATTTTCATAAAAGTCCAAAGGAAAATTTTCTAAAGTCTCCATCTCTAGGAAATTTAATAAAAGTCCCCAAAACTCTATATATATCAACCAAGGTCCAAAACTTTGTTTGCATGATCCTCTTGGCATGTGTATTCATTTAGTTATAACTTTTAATGGCCCATTTACCTTTATTGGGTCGACCTTATTACTTAACTATATCACAGAGAGATTAATTAATCAAGGTTCCATTTAACCCAATTAATTAGTTAAGTTTCCAGCTAGTAGGTGCAAAGATACATCTCATGACCTGTAAGATATAAAGGAGCATCTCAACTCTCTCGAGGAACATTTACTGTCATTAGTTACCATTCATGTATAATCCCTCATCTTCATGACATTGCTGAATGATTTGGGGTATGTTAAATGCCAAACCTTAATTTGTCATTCTAGTTTGTACTGAGGCGCGGTAAAAAAATGAACACTTTATCTGATATTTGTGCTTCCCTAGGTAGGGATTGAACTAAATCATCATCCTTGATTCAATCTCCTCTAATACTGAGGGTGGAGGATCCGACCTTGACCGCAAAATCACCTTCCTGGACTTTTTGTTGCATCCAAGCTAACATGAGTTGAAATCCCTTGATTATGACTTATAGGTCAAAGTCAAAACACAACCACGCATCCAAAATGCGTCTTTGTTGTCTCATGTCTAAGCACCACTTACACAATCGTGATATGATTCAACCTGATTGACACTAAGTATAATACCAATCAAGAATTCATACACATCAATTTAATGTACTCTTTTCCCACCGAACAAACATTATAAATCCTTAATGCCTCCAAACTGATTTTTACTGACTTGCTCGCCCTTGATAACGTACATTTTATAGGCTAATTTGACAATCTTAACATGTTCATTTGCTGTAAATTGATTATATATGTTTTTTGTGAAGCCTAAAATGATTAGATTTATTTTTTGAATGATATCTTAAATTTTATGAATTTTAAAATATTTTTAATGATTTTTCTATTGTCAAATTCTCAAAGAACATAATTTTTTGAGTGATTTTTCCTGAATCTTTTTTTGGCGTTATATTCAAACAGATATCATTTTAAAATCAAACATATGTATTTTTAACGTTGTTATGAATTAATTACAACTTTTTAGAATTATGGAATGGTTATTTAAATTTTCCTAAAATTGGAGGGGACAGAAAATCGAAAGGTTGAGAATGATCCAAATTCAAATGATGAATCTAACAATCCAGAATGAGTTTCTGGCTGAAATTTTGAGCAGAGCTTCCTTTTCCCCCATCTTTCCATCCATATGGTTGGATCTATAAATAAAGTGTCAGATTTTTGTAAAAAAAAATATTTGACTCACTTCCTCTTAGAGAAGTTGATTGAAAGGGAGTGAGGGTTTTGAAAGTCCATCAAGGTTTTCTTGGTGTTTTAAGTCAAGAGGCTGATATGCATCAGAAAATGCACTGATGATGGCGGAACATAGGGATATAAGGTTAGTCTCTGCCTTACATCGGTTTCTATCATTCACATAGGAAAATAAGGTTAGCAATGTAAATTTACATTGGTTAAATTTACATCCTTATTTTTCTCATCATCTCATTCTCCTTACCATCTTCCATCATCTCACCGCATTATAGCCATCTACGACTTTGATCTTGTCACCTGCATCTCATATAAAAACCCTAAATCATCGAATCCATCATCCTCTTCTTCATCTCATAACCACCTATCCATTCTTCTATTACATCCATTGGTTAGTTCATTATCATTTCTATTTCTACCGCTCTATTTCATCATTATCCATCAGCATCCCTTCACCCATTTCATCATCTTATCTTCTTATTCATCTTCTGCATCCATCATCACTTCATGTATTCATTTGTCTCACTCTCTCTTTCCATTTGATATATCCACATCCCCCTACCAATTCGTCATGTTATTATTCATATCATCCTTTTTAAGTAACTATTATCACCCTCTCAACACTTTGTATTCACCATAACAAAATCTCCTATTTTATATGTATATCCTCTCCTTGAATCATAATTTAAAGAATATTAAAATCCTATTATTCATTCCTTGTGGAGATGACCCATGCTCATCATTATAAAGTCAAAATATTTTATGAGTACAAGTTTATAAATTAGTATTGATTAACTCAAATGTCAAAGACAAATTAACACCCTAAATTTGAGTTGATTAATGCTTGTAATTTGAGTAGGACTAGAGATGACTATTTTTTGTATATTTTGATGTCTATCTCAAGTATCCTTCAAATTGGAAAGTTTACAACATGTGTCTAAAGACCAGTGATCACCATATTATGATTGCATCATAATTTACATAATAAATGCATTTGTTCATGGACTTTCTTTTATGAGAATTGCATGTAAATTATACTTATTAGTAATTGTGTCAATGAATATGGAATGAGATGTGGAATGTGTAATTAGCATTTGACCACGTTATTTCCAACAATATGTACATGACAATGTTGCTCGCTTCCTCACATCTATATCTTTGAAGAGCTAAGATGTCACCTCGATTGGGTTTGAGGGCCTTGATTTAGATGAAATATTTACAATTGATGCTGCGTAAGACTACTTACTGAATCATAACAACAGATAAACATGTAATAAGAGCACTTGGGTATGGATTAGCTCTATGATTTCTTTATTCCTCTAATGACATGGGTTGAATATTCTTGATTGAAGTGTTCATGTGTCTACATTCTAGATGTATCCACGCGATCCCTGACCAATTAATTATCCTACTTTATCTTATTGAGCCCCATTATGACTCCACTGTTATCATTATGTTTTTCTCATTACATCAGGATTGGAGAGAAGCCAAGGGAAGAAGGGGCAGAAAAGAGGGTCCTCTGTTTTTACCAAGTGGGGTTTTTTCTTGAACCCTAAACCTTAGGTATATATTTTGACATCTAAAACAACATTTGAGTGTGTCCCTCTAGGCTCATGTATCAGTCTAGCTAATGAATCTAGTTTTCCCAGTAATATTTTTGGACTTCTTAATTGATTATTAATATCATCATAAAAATTTATGAACTACATATTAATTTAATCAAATTTATAAATGTATTTTCCAACCTGTTGCCAGAGACAAATTATGGTGTTATTTTTATTTTCATTGTAAACATAATTCATTTTTAAAAAAAATTAATTATACCATTTATTAAAAAAGGTATAATGGGAGTGGCATTTTGAGGTAGATCTAATAATTGATTTAGGATTTTAAAAACTAATGGATAATATGTTCAATAAGAGAAATTAGTTATGCATTATAATAATAAAAGGGATAAATTGATAGTAATGAATATTATGAAATTAGAAAGATAAGAAGTAAGAGTTAGGAAGAATTTGAAAAAGATAATACAATTATAATATATATATTGCTTATATTATTATAATTGAAAATTTTAAGGATATTGGAGAAGAATTTAATAAATTACCTAGATAGGAAGACTATAAGAGAATATAGTAATGAATAACAATAATAATTTAAGGGACAAAATTTTTTATTACTATAAGATAAGGGTTTATGTATTTCATAAATAAATTTTAATATTTTTTATAAGTTAAAATCACAAGAAAATCAGAAAATAAGACAAAACTCAAATGAACACCAGGTGTTTGAAAAAATGTCTCAACGAGACTAATCTCAACTCAAAACTTTATTTATGTGTCTATTTCTACAAAATCTATTCTTTGGATATTATTTACCAACTGGATATCAACCAAATTGAGTTCATAAATCACCCAAGCTGTGGGTTGTGCTCTTCAAGATAAAAATATGTGTATTGAGTCAGTCATGGAACCTTTCTATCATTGATTACCATGTACCTCATCTACTTGATGCTCATAGGACAACTTAGAGTATTGTCAACTATCAACCCTAATAATTCATCAGATTTTGAACTGATGTGTTTGAAATTTATTACATACTCATCTTCAACATTCCACTATAATGGCCAAGAACTTCATTACGTCATCTTCCTTGAGCTGTCTCCTCTTATAGGATGGCTTGGAATACTTTGATTAGAGACTCGTAAGCCATAGTCAAAACACAGCTTTCCATCTACAAGGAGATGTTGGTCTCTCATGTCTAAGGACCACTTATAGTGAGTAATAAGACAAAAATCAATACGATGGACACTATGTATAATAACATTCAGGGCTATTATTGGTGCATGAAAAAAATTCAATGTAGAAGAAGCTAAAGATCAATTCAAATTTTCTCCAAAATAAACCACATATAGTGTACCTTGTGGGAAATGTTTCCCCCCATGACTTGTTCCCCCCGGGATCTTCTTCAAGTCGTTCATTTGCTCCACATCTAGAAGTATCCACGTGACTAGAAGATGGGTCTCCTCTCCTTCTTCATCAACCCTTCTTGAAGACTGTGGATCTCGACATGATGCATGACAGATACGTGGATGCGAGATGGTGACTAATGATGACATGCTTGTGGTAATCCATTGCGAAGGATTCATATGATTTTTGACTAGATTTGAATTGACTGTGCAACAAGTCCGAGTATATAGTTGGCTGGTACTCATGACCATGACTAGTCATAATTTGATTGTTGACCAGTTCTTTAATTGGCCATGGACCCTCCCTTGTGTTGACCATTGACAGATTCAGTGAATGGTCATGTGTGAGATAAGAGAGAGACTAGCAACAGAGGGGGAGAAATATAGTAGAGAGAGAAAGGAAGAGCAAGAACGATAGAGAAAGTGTGTGTGTGATTGAGAGGGAGAGTGCATGATAAAGAGGGGGAGAAATATAGTAGAAAAAAGAGTACGCTAGAGAGAGTATGAGGGGGACAGTGATAGAGGGAGAATGTGATTAATAGAGAGCATGACAGAGAGAGAGAGAGCAAAAGAGGAGGATGCGAAAGAGAGAGAGCAATAGAGAGAGGGAGAATGTGTGCAAGAGTAAGAGAGTGTGATAGAGAGAGAGGGATAATGTGTGCAAGAGTAAGATAGTGCGATACAGAGAGAGGGCGAGGATGACAGAGAGAGCATAAATGAGAGAGAGGGAGAAAGAAGGAAACATTTCTTTAAAGCAAAATTTCCACCTTAAAAGGCATGAGTTTGAGATCTCATTGACCCATACAGAGCGAGAAAGAAAATGGGAAGAGAAGGGGATAATCAAGGTGCTTGTGATTCCAAAGGGGGCGTGCCTACATGTACACATATATGTGGCCATTCGTGGCATGGCATTTGCGTTGGGGTCATCCCTTCGTCACCGTGGGTGCTGAATGTGGACGTGGTCATAGCTGTCGCAACATAGAGTCATACGTGGTCATATCTCAACCACCTCTCCATCAAGAAGTACTTGTATAATGAGTGGACAAAAAAGAAAAAGTAGAAAGGGTGGGATCCAGATTTTCCCTAGAATGGGACCTAAAATGGGTGCCCCCCTTTTATGCTTATAAAGACTTTTCCATAAAAATTCTTATTATTAAGGATATCTTCCAACTTCCTTTTATCTTAAGCATGTGAACCTGATGTCGGACGTCATCGATAGCGTCGTGCGATGGGTAATTCACTAAAGTGAATGTAACTATGGGATGCGAAAAGTCCTAAGTGGAGTGTATGTGCAGGGCCGACGAGTGTAAATTCACCAAGTTCTGAACTCCAGAGTGGGCGACCGTTGATGATGACGATGACCTTATGACCCTCGTCGGAGCGATGACGGCGTGCCGAACGGAATAATTCCGTAGGGGCTTGCACGTAACGGACGGGCTCGGCCCATACCTAAGAAGACGCTCAACTCGTAATTTTCTCGAAGTAATTCTCTCTCACCTAAACTAGCCCGAGCGCGGAGGAGCACAGTCGAAAATATACTGTAAGAAGTAATATAACTGATGAGCAAGGGAATGGCGTGCCTCGTCGATGGCGGTGTTCATCGTCGAAGAATTTATCAGTGCACGGGCCAGTGTGAGCAGGAAAAATGGAGGAGTGTTGGAGGTAGGCACGGCGGCGCTCAGCAGGCAGCGAAAATGCTGCGTTGGAGCGTATCGCTGGAGGAGAGGCAAGACGGAAGAGAGAGTTGGAAGCACAGTGGCACAAGCAACTATCCTAGGTCGGCAGAAGCAGCGGTCTTGAATTGGTACAAAGTGGCTGGCACTGCGCGGGGCTCGCTCCCGAGACAGCAGAGCGGGGCGGGCACGAAGGTGACGACTAGAGAACTCCTTGGCTGCTAAACACGAGTTGTAACAACAACCACACGGGAAAAGGCGTTCACCGGAGCAGTCAACCGTGATGTAGGAGATGGTCAATGCGTGATGACGCGGAGGTGGCATCCTCGTGTCCGTAGGGGGAATTGCCGGTGCACCAATGGTCTTTGGAATGTATCAGCACCGGTAGAACCGAATGCCCAATGAATCAAAGATGTTGCTTTGAGACAGTCGAGATGCACCCCGAGCGAAGAGTATGGGCAACGTGAGAGTGGGTTGGCAGGCCTGGCCGTTCTCGTTCAATCAAACTGTCGGCGTGAACATAAATACCCGAGAGGCCAGTCACTGTCCGGTCAAACAATCAATGGAACGACTTATGCACGTGTCGCTCTAGTGGCCCGTGTTAACCGTCGGTGGGGTCTTGTAAGGACTCTACGGCAACGCTTTACATAGGACGTGCGGAGCAGAAGTCGCTTGATCAAACGTTCAAGGGAACAGATTGCGCACAAATGCAGTTGATCGCTCTAGCGGTCGCTTTGAACGCCGGTGGAATTTGCACGGGCGGGTGAAGGGATAAGCGGCACTGTAAGAAGACTGGTGTCAAGCAGGAAGGCCTCCTTCCCTCTTTGCTACTCTTCCCTTCCTCTTCTTCCTTCTTCTTCCTCCCTCTTTGTTCTTCTCGATGAGACCTGGTTCTAAGAAAATAACTGCCACAAAATAAACCAGATCTGAAATGAACGTGGGGCTCATCATGGCCTTATATAGGGCCATTATGGGCCCCTTACAAGGAATCCATTAGGGAGGCCCATTAGGTGACCCCCCCTTTCACAACAAAGATAAAACTAGAGACATTAAAACAATGTGAAAACAACACGGACGGATATGAAAATGCAAGGATACGGATGTGTCACAATGAGTAGGGTGCACTCGTCTTGACGAACACAACATAGAAATCAAAACGACTTAAAACAAATAGTTAAAATACAGTGATACGGACGCGAACGTGCTCTACCCAGGGTATTTAAACCCGGGTGTCTTCACGGACGCTTTGGCGTGCTAGTCTGGCTGGACACGGACCAGCGGCGATGCTGATGACAACGAAGACGGCTCCGATGATGATTCGTCGATGTCGTCTGGGTGTGCTCCATCAGACCCTCTTTCCCCATATATTAATCTAGTTAATAAGTTTGAAGGCCCAATAACATGTATAAACCAACCTTATAATTAACTATAACAACATATGGATTAATTAATCAAGGATAAATTTAACCCAATCAATAGGTTAAATTTCCATCCCATGAGGTGTCAAGTATAGTACACGATTGTCCAAGACAAGGACGAAGGACATGATGGGGGGGATGCAGATTGTCCTATCCTACGTCCCAAATTTTAGAGGTTCGTCCCAGTCATCCTGTCTAGATTTTGAACCATCCAAAATATTTTTGTCCACAGGATATCCAATCCAAAAACCATCCCATCCTAGACATTTTTTCCCGTCTGATGTCTGATGTGTACGCCAACCATGTGTTAGTATTAGGCCACTCAAAATTTGACATGCAGCACAACATGTGCATCATTCAACTGGAGCTCTCTTGCTCTTACTTGACTCCCATGGGACACAAAAACTATCATGTATGCCATCCTAGGGCTTGGACGAAATAGTTATTTAATGCATGGACAAAAAAATCATCCCGTCCAGAAATAGGTGGACAATTGCACATCATATCTTTTGTCTAAACTCCTAAACTGGATGATTTTTTTGTCCCCTAATGAAATAACCAACTCGTCCACATTCGTGCACTATAGTGCCAAGCTATACCTCGTGCTCTAGCAAGTACATAATACCGAATGAACTCTCTCATTGAACATTTACCACAATCAGTTACCATATGTACATAATCCTTTGCCTATTTGAGACTCCCAAATGACTTAGGGAACAGTTAACCGTCAAACCATAATCGATCATTCAGTCCATATTCATGCATTACAGGGTTTATTAGTGACCTCCAATATGATCACTACCCTAGCCAAGACCTAAATTGCTCATCTTTGTTGATTCCATCTCGTATACCGAGGGTGGATGATTTTGTCTTGACCACTCAATCACCGGTGTACTTATCACTATACCCCAGCTAAGACTTGTTTGAGACCCATGGTTAGAGACACATAATTCACATTCAAAATATAGTTTCTCATTCATGAGATGTCCTTGATGTCTCACGTCAACGGATCACTTATAGAACTGTGACAAGAATCAACCTGATTGGCATTTACATATAAGATCTATAAGGGATTCATACAGATCAATTTAGTAAAATCTTTCTCCAAAGAGTAACCATTATCTATCATTAGTGTCTACACACTAGCAGCCATAAGATCAGCCATACTTATCATGTAAGTAAGATCATATATTGCTATTCTATCTGAATACTTTGCTCTTTATCTTGAATATCCATTGGATTGTAATATTGATAATACATGTTTAAAGATTAGTGATTGTTGTATCATAATCTCACCAGAAATAACTAGTGTTGGGTCCTACGGTTTTGTTCGTCCATGGAAAAACATGTTCCATGGATGCGGAAGCATGGTCGATCGATTCTCAATCGATCTTTAAAACAAAATATTGCTAGTACCTTTTGGAGAACTTGTTCTACCCTTTGACTTTGCCGCTCCGAGATCATTCTGAAGCCGTTCACGTGTCCGGCATCTAGAAGTATCCATGCGAGCACTCGACGCTTGGATCTCCACGTCTTCTTCTTCAACTCTTCTTGAAAATCTAGAAGATCTACTCACCATGAAGACACTCTTCCTTGGATGAGTGGAGAAGAGAGTGGAGAGGGGGAGAGGCTCTCAAATCAGGCTTGCATGGGTGCTTCAAATGAGACCCCTTTCCCTCATTATATTTTACTTAAGGTTTTTCTCAAAAACCCCCCAAAGTAAAATATATCCACCAATGCCCCTATGACCTTGTGTGTGTGACCCTCTAGGCCCATGTATCATTCTAGTTAATAACTTTAATGGCCCAATAACATTTATTGACCAACATTATTAATTAACTAAATCAACATATATATTAATTAAATAAGAATCGATTTAACCCAATCAATAGGTTAAGTTTCCAGCTTGTGGGGTGCCAAGCTACACCTCGTGCTCTAGAAGATACCGAGTAGTCTCGAACTCTCTCATGGAACCTTTACCGTCATCGATTACCGTATATGTATATTCCATCATCCGCGCGAGACTCTCGAACGACTTAATGCATATTTTATCGTCAAACCCTAATCCGTCATTTGATTAATACTGATGCGTAACGGAGATCATTGGAGAACACCTTCTCCAATATCCTCACTACCCTGGCCAGGGATTTTTCTGAATCGTCTTCCTTGAGTCAATCTTCTCTTATACCGAGGGAGGATGATCCCATCTTGACCACTCAATCATCTCCGTAAGCTTCTTACTACATCTGATCTATAACTTATTTGAATCCCATGATTAGAGGCTCATAAGTCATAGTCAAAATGTAGTAGTCCACTCACGAGATGTCCTTGGTGTCTCAAGTCAATGGATCACTTATACAACCGTGGCTTGAATTAACCTGATTGACGTTTAGGTATAATACCATTCAGGGATTCATACGGATCAATTCAGTGAACTCTTTCTCCAAAGAGCACCCACTATCTGTCCTTAGTGTCGCCACACTAATAGCCACAGGATCAGCTATACTTATCGAATAAGTAGGATCAGCTAGTGCTATTCTATCCAAATAATTCGATGTCCGTCTCGACTACCCTCGAATAGGAATATTTAGAATACATGTTTAAAGACCAGTGTCACTATATTATGATCTCATCATAATTCACTAAGTCATTGCACGTATTCATGGACTTCATTATAAACATCACACGGAATAATAATGAACGTAAATATTTTATTCAATGGACTTAAATAAACATGGCAGTGTGATTGGCTTGTCGGCCACATAATATCCATCAACTAGGCCATTGCACGTACTTTTGGACTTTATTATAAACATTACTCATGAATAATAATGAATAAATCTCTCTTTCAATGAACTTACACAAAATATAGTGGTTCGATTTTCTTGGCAGCCACATAATATCTGTGAATAAGTTGCATCACATGGTGTTATTTGTTCTGGATAGTTTCATGTACATGTCAATTTTCATCTGATTAGGAATAATGACATTTCCACATTCATCTTGTATGTGTCATATATTCAACTATGAACCTGTTTTTTTAGTTGGCCTCAGCGTGAAGTTTGTCGGCATGCCTCTCCTTTGCATTAAAACTCAACTCAACTTCAACTATTGAACTGATTCCTTGACATATGGGCATTAAGATTACCATCTGGTAGAATGTTTCAAATCATTTATCAATAGTAGTATGTAGTTCATGTATTTGCATATGTCCAAGAGCCTCTTTGAGATGTCCATGTATTTTCTAGAAGATTACAAGTTTCATTGATAATGGAAATCTACCTATTGTCACGGAATTTATGCCACACACAAACACCATGTTGACAAAAGTTTCTTCGGCAGACAGCTTTTCAGGCAAGAATTTCAAACTAGTGAGAGAACAGGGTTCAAGCCGCTTTATTTGCAAAGCATTGAAGGTGAAGCTCTCCAACTATTTGTTGACGCCCATGTACAGCTACCTGACCACTAAGCTAATGAACTTTCATGACGATGAATCCCAACAAGTTATCTTACTTGATTTCTTTGTTGGAATCCACAAGCACTCATGTGACCGAATTTGAAGTTTCCTAAGATAATTCATAAGAAAAACCTTCCATGGATGTTGTTGTTGCAACATAGACTCAACATAATTTTAGAAGAACTAGTACTCATGTCTTACCAAGGGATGAGTTGGAAACATACTTGAAAGCCCAATACAGTATGGATGATGATGCACTGGCAGGTGGAGATGTCAAACCAAATTTTTTCTTCTAACCTGCCAAATACCGTCATGGCATTCCTGCACACATTTCCAACTAGTGCACTTGTAGAGAATTATTTCCCTATAGTAGGTGGGATTGTAATATAAGATGTCAATACTTAATGATGAAGGCACTCACATCTTGATGTGATCTAATGAGTGACCTCGATTAGGGCAGAGATGAGCCACGCTAGATTAATGGACAAACGGAATATTTCTTTTTAGAAGTTTGTAATAGTTTCATAACTTATCTCTCTTGTTAGTTATAAAATAATTTCTACTTTTTATTAGCACTTCTTTCAAAAATTGGACTACACTATTTGAAGTGCACCCTCTATCATCATGTTTAAGACACAATATTAAAGAGTTTTCCCTTCCATTGTGTAATATTTTTTGATTAACACGATGGCCCCAACATTTGCGTCATCATAAAAAACTGAAAAAATGATGAATTTTTTGTTTTATTATTAAACTATATTCCAAATATTATCATTTTTTCTTATTTTAACTGATAAATTTATCTAGAGTCGTTGTAGGCTTTTTTTTCAATTGATAATAATGTAGAGACAAAACTTTTATATTTCAAATGATAAGGGAACAATGGTTTAATTTAAACACATAAACAACTAGATCGCAAAAGTGGGGAGTTTTGGATTTTAATCATCATGTTTTGGTTTTCCAGTGTCATATCATTTTATGTTGTGACTTTATACCATTTCTAGTTTCTCATATTTGGGAATAACCATTATGTCATGTTCAGTTTTGTTTTTGTGCCCCATGTTGGGTTCTATGGCCTTAATATGGATGAAAGACTAAGAATGATTCGCAGCGGAAGACTTTACTGGAATCACAACAACATCAATAAAACATGAAATGAATCACCTCGGTATGAATCACATCCATGACTCTTTTGATCCTTGAATGAGTCATGTAGAGTTGCTCACTTGTGCTGCCTCCAGAACTATCCACATGATCCTCATCACGTTGAATCTCCTTCTTCATCTTCCCGAGGTCTGTTCAATCTCCGTGGTTGTCGTTACGCCCTCCCGATAGTATCAGAAATGGAGAGGATCCATGGGGAAATGGGATAAGAAGGGGAAGGTCCCTCAACAATTCTGGCCTAGGTGAATTTCGTTCACGGCCTTCCCCTATTTCATATTAAGTGGGTGTTTTCATAAAATTTTACAAACTTAATTATATTTCTCGACGTCCAAAGATCAGTTGTGTGTGACCCTCTAGGCATATGTATCAGTGTAGTTAACGACTCCACACCTTTTGAATAAATTAACTATATCATCATATAGATTAATTAATGTTGGATCAATTTAACCCAATCGATAAGTTGAGTCTCTAACCCATGGGGGGCCAAGCTATACCTTGTGCTCTAGAAGATACAAATGAGTATGTATTGACTCACTCATGGAACATGTTCCTTATTGGTTACCATGTATGTATAGTCAATAATCCATTTGATGCTCTTAGAATGACCTAGGGTATGGTAACCTCTCAAAGCCTCATGAGTTATTTGAGCTAAAACTAGCGCATTCTGAAATCATTCAAAAATTATTATCTGATATTTCATTGCCTTGTCCAAGTACTTCATCGCATCATCTTCCTTGAGTTATCTCATCCTATATCAAGGGTGGACAATCCCATCTTGATGCCTCAATCATCTTCGTGAACTTCTTGATGCACCCAAACTAAGACTATTTAGAATCCCATGATTAGAGACTCGTAGGTCATAGTCAAAGTATAACTTTACATCTATAATATGTCTTTGGTGTCTTAGGTCTAAGGACCATTTACACAATCGTGAAGAGAATCAACCTGATTGACACTACGGTAGAATACCATTCAGGGATTTGTACGGATGAATTCAGTGAAGTCTTTACACTAAAGAGCACCCACTATTTATCATTAGTGTCTCCAAACTAATGGATACAAGTCCAACCATACTCATCATATGAGTGAAGCTAGATAATGCTATTTTATCCGGATATTTTGATGTCTTTCTCGAGTATCATTTGAATATGAATATTTAGAACACATGCTTAAAGACCAATGATCTCTATATTACGATCTCATCATAATTCACTAAGTATGATTGTGTTTTCACGAAATCCAATTTAAGCATCACACATGTAATATAATGAATATGTTCTATGAATGAACATGTAATGAGATATGGAATGTGTGATTGGCTTGCTAGTGGCATATATTTCCATCACGAGGGACCGAGTGAGAGAAGAGATCTAGAGAGACTAAAAGAGAGAGAAACTTAGATCAAAAGAGAGATTGCAAGAGGGATCAAGAGTGAGAGAGAAAGAGAGAGAGAGATTCAGTGAGACTGACAAAGACAGTGAGAAAGTTAGATCGATGGAGAGACTAACTGAGGGGCCGAGACAAAGAAGAGATAAAGAGAGACTAATAGGGGAACCGAAAGAGACAAGAGATAACTAGAGACTGAGTGAGAGACATAGAGAGAGAGAGAGAGAGAAAGTGAGATCGCGAGAGAAAGTGAGACTAAGAGAGAGAGAGAAAGTGAGACTGAGAGAGTGAGACCGAGTGAGACCGTGAGAGAAGTGAAACTGAGTGAGAGACAGAAAGTGAGACCGAGAGAGAGAGAGTGAGACTGAGATAGAGAGTAAGTGAGACCAATAGAGAGAGAGAGAGAAAGTGAGACCAATAGAGAGAGACAAAGTGAGACCCAAACAGAGAGAGAGAGAGAGTAAGACAAAGAGAGAGAGAAAGTGATACTTGGAGATAGAGAAAGTGAGACTAAGAGAGAAAGAAAGTGAGACCGAGAGAGAGAGAGTGATACTTTGAGACAGAGAAAGTGAGACTATGAGAGAAAGAAAGTGAGACCGAGAGAGAGAGAGAGAGAAAGTGAGACTGATAGAGAAATTGAGACTGAGAGAGAGAGAGAAAGTGAGATCAAGAGAGAGAGAAAGTGAGACCAAGAGAGAGAGAAAGTGATACTGAGAGAGAGAGGGAGAGAGAGAGAAAGTGAGATTGAGAGAGAGATGAGAGAAAGAGAGACCAAGAGAAAGTAAGACCGAGAGAGAGAGAGAAAGAGAGACCAAGAGAAAGTAAGACCGAGAGAGAGAGAGAGAGCGAGAAAGTGAGACAGAGAGAGGAGAGAATAAGAGACCGAGCGAGAAAAAGTGAGACTGAGAGAGGGAGGACGTGAGAGAGAGTAAGACTAAGAGATATAGAGAGAGAGAGACTGAGAGAGAGAGAGTGAAACCAGAGAGAGAGAAAGTGAGACCGAGAGAGAAAGAGAGAATGAGAGAGAGAAAGCGAGACCGAGAGAGAGAAAGTGAGAGATAGCGAGAGAGATTGATAGAGAGAGAGAAAGTGAGACTGAGAGAGAGAAAGTGAGACCTAGAGAGAGATGAGAGAGAGAAAGTGAGACCGAGAGAGAGATGAGAGAAAGAGAGACCGAGACAGAGAAAGAGAAACTGAGAGAGAAAAAGTGAGACCGAGAGAGAGAAAGAGCAAAAATGAGAGAGAGAGAGTGATACTAAGAGAGAGAGAGAAAGAATGAGATAGAGAGAGTGAGACCAAAGAGAGAGAAAGTGAGACTGAGAGAGAGAAAGTAAGGTCAGGAGAGAGAGAGGTAGCGATAGATAGAAATAGAAAGAGCGAGAGATAATGGGAAGTAAGATCAGAAGAGAGAGAGAGATAGAGGAGAGAAAGAGAGACCAAGAGGGAGAAAGAGAGATTGAGAGGGAGAGAGAAAATGAGGCTGAGAGAGAGAGTAAGAGACTGAGAGAGAGAAAGTGAGGCTGCAAGAGAGTAAGAGACTGCGATAGAGAAAGTGAGCCCAAGAGAGTGTGAGTGACTGAGAGAGAAAAAAAGTGAGATCGAGAGAGAGAGGATAGAAAGAGAGACTGAGAGGGAGAAAGTGAGATTGAGCAAGATAGAGAGAGAAATTGAGACCAAGGGAGAGAAGGAAAGTGAGACCAAGAGAGAAAGAGAGACTGAGAGAAATAAAGTGAGAGAGAGAGAGAGAAGAGAAAGCGATCGAGAGAGAAAGAGAGGCTGAGAGAGAGAGAGAAATGAAGACAGAGAGAGAGAGACTGAGCGAGGGATCAAGAGATAGAATAGATAAAGAGAGACTGAGAGAGAGACAGTGATACTGTGAGAGAGACTAAGGGAGGGACTGAGAGAGAGAAGAGATAAAGAGAGGCTGAGAGAGAGACGAAAGTGAGACCAAGAGAGAGACTGAGAGACGGAGAGATAGAAGGGAAAAAGAGAGACTAAGAGAGAGAAAATGAGACCGCGAGAAAGACGGGAGAGAGAGAGAGAAGAGAAGAGATAAAGATAGACTGAGAGATAGGTAGGGAAAGTGAGAGCAAGAGAGAGACGAGATAAAGAGAGACTGAGAGAGAGAGAGAATGAGAGATCGAGAGAGAGACCGAGAGAGAGGCCAACAGAGAGAAGAGATAAGGAGAGACTGAGAGAGATAGAGAGGGAGAGAAAGAGAGACCGAGATAGAGAGAGAAAGAGAGACCAAGAGACAAATGGAGGGAGAGGCTGAGAGAGAGAGAAAGTGAGACCAAGAGAGAAAGAGAATGTGAGAGAGAGAGAGAAAGAGAGACTGAGAGCGAGACATAGAGAGAGAGAAAGAGAGACGGAGAGAGAGAAAGAGCAAGTGAGAGAGAGACTGAGTGTGAGACCTAGAGAGAGAAAGTAAGAGCGAGAGAGAGAAAGAGAAAGAGAGAGAGAGAGAGAGAGAGAAAGAGAGAGAGAGAGAGAGAGAGAGAGAGAGAGAGAGAGAGAGAGAGAGAGAGAGAGAGAGAGAGAGAGAGAGAGAGAGAGAGAGAGAGAGAGAGAGAGAGAGAGAGAGAGAGAGAGAGAGAGAGAGAGAGAGAGAGAGAGAGAGAGAGAGAGAGAGAGAGAGAGAGAGAGAGAGAGAGAGAGAGAGAGAGAGAGAGAGAGAGAGAGAGAGAGAGAGAGAGAGAGAGAGAGAGAGAGAGAGAGAGAGAGAGAGAGAGAGAGAGAGAGAGAGAGAGAGAGGAAGAGAGAGAGAGAAAAAGAAAGAGAGAGAGAGAGAGAGAGAGAGAGAGAGAGAGAGAGAGAGAGAGAGAGAGAGAGAGAGAGAGAGAGAGAGAGAGAGAGAGAGAGAGAGAGAGAGACCTGAAAAAAATGCCGATATAACATTGGGTCTCATTTGCTGGGATGCCATTCAGTGAGAGGATATGGAGGGACGTGATGGCCTATGATGTGTGACACATATTTAATAAACTTTCATGAAATCTAGGGGCATGATATTGGACCGTTGATGTGACTAAATAATAGTAGTATACATCATGGTTTCACTGCACTGTGCACCAAACCCTAATTCCCTCTTATAAATTAAGAACTTCCCCCATAAAAGTAAATAATAGTAGTACAAATACATTAACATAATAACATATGTATGTAAATAAAACCCCGATCCCGCATTTAAATAATTCAAATATTATATACTTTCCGGTCCGGACCTCGGCCCGGCCCGGTCCGTGAACGTCAACTATATATAACATTTGTCTAAGAAACTGTCTTTCCAAATTCATTCCAAGTTCCTTGCGTTTCCCGCCTCCCGGGGTTGGGTTGCTGCGAACTACAGGTGAGAGGCAGGAATCGGCATGGATGATCTCTCTCAAGTGTCTCCTCCGCTTGCCGACGCCAATGGCAGCAACGGCCACCCTATCTGCCCCATCTGCTACGAAGATCTCAGGCCTGTGGCTGAAGATCTCCTGTCTATCTCAGTCTGCGGCCACGTCTTCCACGAGCAATGGTGATCTGGGAACCTCTTATCTTTTTAATTCTGGATAATTTATTTCGTTCTGCTGCTTCTATCGTTTTTTCTGATTTACAGTAGCCTTTATCAATGGCCAATTGATCTTGCCGAGGATTCAATGATTGTTTTACTTTGTTGTTGCCTTTAGCAATGGAAAATTCATCATACTGCAGCTTCGATCGGTATGCTGATTTATTTTAGCTTCCATCAATGGCAAATTCCTCATTCTGGGGCTTCTACGATTGTTCTGCTTTGCTCTAGTGTAGCCTTCGTAAATTATCATTGTAATTTGCTGCGGCTTTCGTCTGTGAAAGATTCATCATTCTGGGGCTCCAATGATTATTATGCTTTCATGTAGCCTTTATTTAGTGGAACATTCATCAGACTATGGTTTGAATGATTATTTTACCACGATGCAGCCTTCATCAATGGCAAGAGTACTGTCCTGGGGGAAAGAAGCGTTTGTGTCCCGTTTGTAAGCAGCCCTATCTTCTGGGAGATGTCACTCATCTCTTTTTCCAATCTACTGGGGTATCCTTCTCGTCACAGAAGGTTCAATCAGAAACCGAATACAATACATTAGAAGGAGAAATTAAGAAGCTAAAAGGGAAGATTTCTGCCTTGACCTCCGCTTTAGATGCACAGAAGAAGCTCGTCGACAAGCTAAGTAGTGAGGTGAGGGAGTAATTATTTCATTCTTTTTTAGGCTCACTACTCCCCCCAGACTTTTTCAAAATAAGAAAAACTACTTCCTCCTGATTCTTTGGATTGGTTAGGTTTCCGAATGGAAAAACAAGGCACAGATGGAAGAAAAGTTGAAAACTGAACACCAGAAGGAGAATGACATCATCAGTCGCTTGCTTGAGAGAAAAGAAGCTGTGAGTACCTTTTCAATGGATACATGCTATTCCTAGTTTCCTGGGAACTTTAGGGTGATTATTCTCCTTTTCAGGACCTGCGCAAAAGCTCAGAGGACTGTGTAAGGTTAAAGCAGAATATTTCAGCACTTGCAAAGGAGCTTGCGTCACTTAAGTTGTGAGTCTGTTTATCAGCCTCATCAAGAACTTTAACTTTTAAGTATTTTATTAATAATTATTATTATTTTTATAATATCAGGGCGATGGATGTGAATTTAGGGGAAGAAGAGGTCACGAAACTTGTGGCCATGGGTAAAGGGACCACTGTAGATGCGATTGATGTACTGCAGAGGTCTCTCCTTCTTCGTAACAAGTATGAGTCTTCCTCTTGTGAATAGTTTACCTTCTGATTCTCATAGTTTTATTTATTTGTTGCATTAATTTTTAGGTTGATTTTTCTTGTCTGCCTTTTAATGTATGTGAGGAGTAGAGGAAAAGGGAAAAAGTCCAGAATAGGAGAGTTTGTAACCTGCGCTGGAAGATGTGCTTAGTCTAGTTATTTGTTGATGAATAAGAAGGATTGAAATGACATGTAAGTGTTGTCATTTTGGACTTCAGATAGTGTGGAAAGGAGCAAAGACGAGGTAGCGGAGCATATAGTGTAACAGAAAAATTAATACAGCTAAATATTTTCATTTAGGTCAAGTGATATGTACAGAGTCATATTGGGCAGGGTTAGTCATTGCCCAATACAAAATATAACTAACTCAATGGTTAACTAGTGGCTCAAATTGTGTGTGAGTTTCATGTGATAGGACATGACGGGATAACAAGTTTTCATAAACTTAGTTCGGTTGAGTAGTTTTTAATCATCTCAATGTTTTCACAGAATCTTTTGGTAGGTCTCCATAGGGCATGATCTTGGAACGGTAGAGAGAGATAAAGAGGAACAATGGTTACAGGCCCAGAACAGTGCCTAAACTCAGAACAAGCTTTATGGAACTTCGCCTTGTAATTTATCATCCTGATAATTATGATTGAAAGGTCTGGTATGTTTCTTATACATCTAAATTGTATCAAGATCTTGTGGAAAACCTTCAACTTTGGGCAATGTAGCATTGGAATGTTGAATAGTATTGAAATTTAGCTTGTACCGGTCACATACACGAGAAACAAAGATAGGTATGAGATCCCCCTCAAGAGATCTCCCTCCTTGTCGCAGCTGCTCCCACTGCTCCAGTCTCTCAGTCATGATAGACCGTCTCATATGATATCTTGAAAAGATATGGCATTCCTTCTCCTCCTGTTTGAGCTTTATTAATTGTTTCCCCACACATGTGTGACTTTATCTGCGCGTGTGTCCATGCAGTGCCTTCCTCTTGAGCCTCCTGTGATACATTCTTGAAGAGAACGTATCAGTTTCTATTGGTTATGTTGATATGATTATTATCGTTTCTGTATTTTTTCTCTCTCTTGTTAGCCCATTAAGGGCCCTATCTCTAGTCAGCCCATTAGGGCTTCCTATAAAACCCTGTAATCTCTTTCATTTCTTAATTAAGAAGTAGTGTTTTCTTGTTCACATGGTATCAGAGCCATAACCCTAACCCTAATCTGGGTTTCCTGGGCTTGACCTTGCGCTCCGATCTCTGGCGATTCTCACGTCCCCCTGATCTCGCGCTCCGGTCCATCGCCGTCCGCCGTATCCTGCATCTGGGGTCGCGTGCAGCAGTTCGCCGCGCGCAGCAACCAGCCGCACGCAGCCGCTCGCCGCGCGCAGCCGCCCGGTGCACGCAGCAACCAGCCACGCGCACCCGCGTGCCGCGCGCAGCAGTCAGCCGCGCCGTGTATCTGCCTGCCGGCGCGTCATCCACCGCGCCGTGTATCTGCCTCGGTCGAGCCATCAGCTCTGCAGATCCCACTGCCGGTGCAGCACCTTCTGACCGTGGTCTACTCTGATTGAGTCTCCGGATCCTACAATGACGAATCCGGTTGCTGCTGATTCGCGAAGCCCAGACCTCTACTGTTACGCCAGACTCGACGCGGTATCGACGCCACATGCATCTGCGGTGCCTCTTGAGTCCGGAATTGGTCGTCCTCCCTGGACCATTCTCTCTGCCTAGGATGCCTCCGGATGGCATGTTTACTGGATTTAATCTTCTGCAATGGCGCCAGTACGTCCAGATCACTTTAAAGGGGCGTCTCATGCGCCATCTTCTAGAAGACGGACCTCCCCGGACCGATCTCAAGTATTATGACTGGCTGGACATTGAGGGGGTGGTTCATCGCTGGCTCTTGGACAGTATTTCACCCAATGTTAAGGGTGAATTCCTGTCTCTAGAGTCAGCTCGGGCGGTCTAGGAAGCGGCACTCGAGAGCCACTCCAAGAAGCACAACATTGCGACTCTGTACGAATTGGTGCATCGGGCCGCCAACCTGCGTCAAGTGGACCGGTCTATCATGGAGCACAGTACGGAGCTCATTTCGTTGTGGAATGAGATTGACCACTACATGCCGCCAGACCCTCATTCGGTGGACTGCAAATATACTCTTCAACTTCGGGTTTTCCAGTTTCTTATGGGACTGAACCCGGAATATGAAGCGGTACGGGCTCAGCTTATACATCGAGAGACTGGTCTTACCTTCAAGGATGCACTCCGCAGTGTGAGGGTTGAAGAATCTCGCTTTCAGCAGACCCAGAACTCGGCTTCGGCACTTGTAGCACAGTCCTCTTCGTCAACGCGCCCATCGACGACTACACCACCCAGCACTTTGCCGCGTAGTCCGACTGCTCGGACCGAGGAGTCTCCTAAGGGTGATCCTTCGCTCTTTTGCAACTACTGCAAGAAGCGAGGTCACTCCAAAGAGACGTGCTACAAGCTTCAATGGAAACGCATGCAACAGAGCAATCTTGCTACTGTCGCACCGTCTGTGAGTCACGTGCCTACTCCGGGTCAAGTACCGCTGCCGTATGGTCTTCTCCCGACAAGTGCCTCGCCCGCCAGTTTTACTCCGGAGGAAATGGAACGTCTACGCCGATTGCTTGATCCTCCAGTCGTGGGCTCATGCTCCTTGGCCCACGCAGGTATGTCCACCGTTCTTCCTACATCTCCATTCCCTTCCGGAAACCCTTCTTCATCTTCCACTTGGCTTCTTGATTCCGGTGCTACCGCTCACATGACACCTAATCCCCGAGCCTTTGTGACTTATGAACCCGTCTCTGGATCTTCCAAAGTCAAGACTGCTTCCGGAGATCTTCTCACCGTGGCAGGAATTGGTCGTGTGGCCCTCTCCTCTTCAATAACTCTACCTAAAGTCCTTCATGTTCCTCGTCTTACCCATCATCTTCTCTCCTTATCTCGCCTTGTTCGCGATTTGAACCAAGATCTTACATTCTCTTCTACTTCATGTTTTTATCGTGATAAGGTGTCGGGGAAGCCGATTTCCATTGCTGAGGAGCATGAGGGGCTCTATCTTCTTCGGCCTCCTTCGACCTCTCTTGCTGTTGCTGCTGTCGCCGTTTCCCTTTCGGCCTCTCATGAGCGTTTGTGGCTTCTCCATCGACGTCTCGGCCATCCTTCCTTCGTCACTCTTTATCGTCTATTTCCCAAACTCTTTCAAGGTCATTCTGTGGACCGGTTTGTTTGTGACTCTTGTCGAATGGCAAAACATCATCGTACTATGTATCCTCTCTCGTCCTCTCATTCATCGATTCCCTTCTCTCTTATTCACACCGACGTGTGGGGACCATCCCCAGTTCATAGCACTTCCGGCACTCGGTGGTTATGCATTTTATTCCCCAATTCTATTCTCTTATTTAAACCCAATTTTCTACATCCATTAGTCGCTTCCGCTCCGACAATGCTAAAGACTACGTCAACTCCACGTTGAGCACCTTCTTCCAAGAAAAAGGCATTATCCATGAAACCTCCTGCCCATATACCCCCCAACAAAATGGTGTTGCAGAAAGAAAATTCCGTCACATCTTTGACATGACCCGGAGCCTTCTCTTCCACATGCATGTGCCTAAATATTTCTGGGGTGAAGCCGTCTCCACTGCAATCCATCTCCTCAATCGCCTCCCATCTCGAGTGCTTGACTATTCCACTCCAATTGATCGTCTTCAGCATTCTTTTCCAAACCTCTCTCTTGAACCAATCTCACCCTCGTGTTTCGGATGTGTCTGTTATGCGCCTAACCATCAACTTGGTCGTGATAAGCCCGACCCTCGTGCCCTCAAGTGTGTGTTCGTTGGATACTCTTCCACCCAAAAAGGTTATATCTGTTATCATCCACTCTCTCGTCGTTTTATCGTCACCAAGGATGCCACCTTTGATGAACTTCTTCCATATTACTCTCCTTCTCCTCCAATTCTACCACCTTCTTCACCTCAACCCGATCCACTTGAATTTCTCATTCTTCCTCCACCCTCTACCTCGTCACCAGTCCCTAGCCCTTCCTCGTTTACTCCAACCGCGTCTCCTCTCGTGGTTCCTATAGAGACCGTGTTCCCCAGTTCTCCACCAGCCCCCGTGTTCGAACCTTCTATGGAGATTCCTCCTGCTCCTACTGCTGATTTCTCCACTCCTGCCGAACCTTCTTCGGTCCCACCGCTTCCTATACGCCGCTGCCTGCCTGAAAAGCGTTCGTGTATCACCCTTGCTCGTCGCAAGCCTCGGGTTGCCCCTTCTCCAGTCGTCCCTCCTCCCTCCTCCTCCACACCTCCAGAAAACTCCTCATTAGCCATGTTGTCTTCCCCTCTTCCTTCTTCCCTCTATCCCTTAGAAGCCTCTACCTCCTCTCATCGTCTCTCCTCATCCTATCATGCCCTTCTTACCTCCCTTGATGCCATCTCCCTTCCGAAGACGGTGGACATTGCCCTCTCATTTCCGCATTGGCGTCAGGCTATGGAGGAGGAGCTCCACGCCCTTGCTCTAAATGAGACATGGGATCTTGTTCCACTACCGCCGGGCAAGCATTTGGTGGGTAGTCGTTGGGTTTATGCTGTGAAGCACAATTCCGACGGCTCTATTGAGAGACACAAAGCACGTGTTGTGGCACAAGGGTTCACACATAAGCATGGCATTGATTATCAGGAAACGTTTGCTCCTGTCGCCAAGATGAATACTGTCCGAATTCTCTTGGCTCTTGCTGCAGATCGTAGCTGGCTTTTGCAGCAATATGATGTTAAAAATGCTTTTCTGCATGGTGATTTGACTGAGGAGATCTACATGGCACTACCTCCTGGCTATACTTCCTTAGTGCCGTCGACTCCAAAGTCAGTTGTCTGTCGCCTGAAGAAAGCTTTATATGGCTTGAAGCAATCTCCTCGTGCGTGGTTTGGCCGTTTCACAATGGCCATGAAGCACCGGGGCTACCGCCAGTGTAATGGAGATCATACCCTCTTCTACCGCCATTCCACGTCAGGGGGAGTCGCTATTCTTCTTGTGTATGTGGATGACATTATTATCACGGGTGATGATACGGAGACCATTACTCAGCTGGCTATGTATCTCTCGTCCGAGTTTGCTATTCGCCACCTTGGCCCGTTGAGGTATTTTCTTGGCATTGAGGTGGCCTATTCTTCAGGCGGGATCTTCATTTGTCAGAGAAAATATACGGTGGATCTTCTCTGTGAGCTTGGAAAGGAGGACTCCAAGCCTATTTCGACACCGATTGATGCGAATCATCGACTTGGTGCCGATGCGGATGATGAGCTTGCTGAGCCTGGACCATATAGAAGACTTGTGGGCAAACTGATTTATCTCACCCACACTCGTCCGGACATTGCATATTCAGTGGGTGTTCTGAGTCAGTTTATGCAGACTCCTCGCAGGAGCCATCTCTATGCTGCTCATCGTCTCCTCCGTTTTCTGAAGGGCACCATTGGCCGTGGACTATTCTTTCGTCGCCATACCGGCCTGCGTCTTGAAGTCTACACCGACGCCGATTATGCCGGTTCTGTGGTTGATCGTCGGTCCACATCTGGGTATTGCACCTTCTTGGGCGGCAATCTGATTACTTGGAGGAGCAAGAAGCAGAAGGTGGTCTCCCGATCGAGTGCTGAAGCGGAGTTCCGTGCCCTTGCGCATGGTCTGTGTGAAGCACTTTGGATTACCCAGCTTCTTCGTGAGCTACGGTGTTCAGTTATCTCCCCTGTCCAGCTGTTCTGCGACAACAAATCGGCGATTAGCATTGCTCATGACCCCGTTCAGCATGATCGTACAAAGCACATTGAGATCGATCGCCATTTCATCAAAGAGAAGCTTGAATCGGGAGATTTTTGCACGCCATATGTTCAGTCCGCTGAACAACTTGCAGATATCTTCACCAAAGGGCTTCATGCCCCTAGGTTTGAGGAGCTCTGTTCCAAGCTGGGTGTGGAAAACATCCACGCTCCAGCTTGAGGGGGAGTGTTGATATGATTATTATCGTTTCTGTATTTTTTCTCTCTCTTGTTAGCCCATTAAGGGCCCTATCTCTAGTCAGCCCATTAGGGCTTCCTATAAAACCCTGTAATCTCTTTCATTTCTTAATTAAGAAGTAGTGTTTTCTTGTTCACAGGTTACATGGTAGGGTTGAGAAAAACGGTGACAAGATGTTACTAATCTGGTCTGAACGCAATAATGGCAATGCTTGGATAAATAAACTTCAAGAAATTGCAGCAACTAGTTGTGTCAACCAATGCTGAAAGTGAGATTCAATATAATACTTCACGAATTGTCCTCAAAGATGGGATCTGTATAGCTTCTAATAATAGTAATCATCTGAGAACAACAACAAAATAGAAGAATCAATGTTGACCTTCCTTCTCCTCCTCTCCTCTCCTTTTCATCTTCTTTTGATCTTCCTTCTTCTTCTCTTTTTATTTTCTTCTTCATTTTCGCTTTCTTCTTTTCTTCTTCTCTTTTTCTTTTCGTCTTCTTCTCTTCCTCTTTTCATCTTCTTCTCTTCCACTTTTCATCTTCCTTTCTTCTTCTTTTCATCTTCCTTTCTTCCTCTTTTCATCTTCCTTTCTTCCTCTTTTCTTCTTCCTTTCTTCCTCTTTTCTTCTTCCTTTCTTCCTCTTTTCTTCTTTCTTTCTTCTTCCATACCATTTTTCTAATTTTCTTCTTTGACTTTGACATGGACTAGTCAACATGACTGGACCGTGATCAGACCGAGACTGGACCAGAATCAGACCGAACTTTAGATAAGGGTTAGGTCCTTGTAAAAAACTGGGAACATACGGTACCATCAAACCCTAATCAGAAGTATCTCCCGCTCCCTCTTACAAATAACGGACTTCGTCAAGATAGCCATAACTTCATGAACACCTTTTTGTTCGAGCAATTTTTATTATCCTAATATTTTTGATAGAGACCTTCGGCAGGTCGACATCGGGTATTATGGTTGATGGACAGAGAAAGATATAGATAGTAACAACAGTGACTGGTCCGGATTGGTGCCTGAACTCCCTTCACGACCATCTCTCAGCCGATTGAACAACTTTTTGTCTTACCTCCTGGAGCGGGTTACATGTATTTAAAGTGACAGGTCTAAGAACAAACGACTAATACCCCAGACTCGAGTTTGGGATCAATCAGACTTCGATTTGCAAGTGTCTAGCATCGTATTCCACGAGTTTCTGCGCTATACTTCTTTTGTTTCCTAGTTGAGTGTTTAGGTTCCTTCAAGTGAGCAATATTGACATGAGCTTAGTGGCTGCTTTTATATTTTTTTTACAGAGATAAGGCTTATTGAGTGGAACTATTATAATAACTGAATTTGGAAACAATGTTCTAAAGTGGTATAAAATATCCAGTTGTACCTAGCACACTGATTTTTCATTGAGATTGACGTCATTTATGTAAATCATCTGCAAGGGATCTTTGTAGATTTGAACTCACGTCGGGTCAAATATAAACAACTTGTTCTCTGCGTATCTAAAAAATAAATATTTCTGTTAAAATTTGATTAATCAAGTTTTTGTCTAATAATTTCCATTATTCAATGGATGCTTTGTGTTGGATTTCCTCTTCTAAATAGTTTCTACACTTAACTGAGAGGACGATCAGTAGATCTTTGAGATCTCTCTCTTACTCTATCTCACTCCCTCTCTCTCTTCCTCTCTGTTTCTCTCTCCCTCACTCTTGTTTTCTGCCACTCCCTTTTGTCTCGCTCTGTCTCTTATACAAACTCTTTCTCATACTCACTTTCTCTCTCACACACCTGCTACACTCTCTCATACACTTTCTCTCTCTAACTCACTAACTCTCTCTCATACTCATTCTCTCTAACTATCTACCTCTCCCTCTATCATAATCACTCTCTCTAATTCAATACCTTTCTCAGTCTCTCTTTAACTCTCCATCTCTCCCTTTCTCTGACTCACTCGGTCTCTCTCTCTGTCTAACTCGCAACCTTTCTCGGTCTATCTATTTAACTCTTCCCGATCTCCCTTTCTCTAACTCACTCGCTTTCTCTCTCTCTCTCTCCCTCTCATACTCACTACCTTTCTCTCATACTATCTCTCTCTGTAACTCGCTACCTTTCTCTCGTACTATCTCTCTCTGTAACTCACTACCCTTCCGTCACACTTCCTCTCTGTAACTCATTACCTCTCTTCTCATTTACTCTCTTCTTTCTAACTCACTACCTTTGTCGGTCTCTCTCTTTAAGTATCTGTCTCGTCCTTTCTCTAACTCAATAGCTCTCTCGTACTCTTTTCCTCTCTCATACTCACTACTTCTCTCTCACTTCTTCTCTCTCATAATCACTCTTTCTCTAACTCAATACATCTCTTTCTCTAAGTTACTATCTCGCTCTCTCTCATACTCACTACTCTATCATAATCACTCTTTCTCTAACTCACTGTGTCTCTAAGTTACTATCTCGCTCTCACTCATACTCACTCTCTCTAACTCACTACCTTTCTCGGTCACTCTCTATAACTCTCCGTCTCTCCCTTTCTCTAATTCACTACCTTTCACTCTCTCCTTCTCTCTCACTACTGCTCTCTTGTACTCTCTCTCTAACTGCTACTTTTCTCTCATACTCACTAGTTCTCTCTCATACTCTCTCTCTAACCCACTACTCTCTCGTACTAATCTCTCTCTCCCTCTAACTCACTACTTCTCTTTCATACTACTCTCTCTCATTCACTACTTCTCTCTCATACTACTCTCTCTATCTCTAACTCACTACTCTCTCATACCACTCTCTCTATCTCTAACTCACTACTCTCTCATACCATTCTCTCTATCTCTAACTCACTACTCTCTCATACCATTCTCTCTATCTCTAACTCACTACTTCTCTCTCATACCACTTTCTCTATCTCTAACTCACTACTCTCTCATACCATTCTCTCTATCTCTAACTCACTACTTCTCTCTCATACCACTCTCTCTATCTCTAACTCACTACTTCTCTCTCATACCACTTTCTCTTTCTCTAACTCACTACTCTCTCATACCACTCTCTTTCTCTAACTCACTACTCTCTCATACCATTCTCTCTATCTCTAACTCACTACTTCTCTCTCATACCATTTTCTCTATCTCAAACTCACTACTTCTCTCTCATACCACTTTCTCTTTCTCTAACTCACAACTTCTCTCTCATACCACTTTCTCTTTCTCTAACTCACTACTTCTCTCTCATACCACTTTCTCTATCTCTAACTCACTACTTCTCTCTCATACTACTCTCTCTAACTCACTACTCTCTCATACTACTCTCTCTAACTTACTATTTCTCTCTCATACACGCTGTCTTACTCACTACCTCGCTCAGTCTCCCTCTTTAACCCTCCATTTCTCTCCTTTAACTTGCTCTCTCGAAATTTCTCTTCTTGTCCATAACTCTCTCCCTATTCTCTTTCATGCGCAACAAAGCTCTATCTATAAATTGAACCCTTGTTCTCTCTCCGCTTCAATCTCTTTATCTGTCTAACTCTCCCTCTTCGTTTTAACTCACTCTCTCCATCTCTCTCTAACTCATTCCCCCTATGTTTTTCTCTCTGTAACTCACTTCTCTCTCTCCCATTCTTCTACTTAGGGTAATGGTGAATGTAGTGTGTTTTCCTTGGTAGCATGACTGAGAAGGGAACTTATTCTATAGGTGTTACAAAGAGCTGATGATCCAGTGCAACTCTCTCGGCAGGGCCGAGACAATTGCTCTTAAGAAGCTTCGCAGGGCTGAAGAAAAGATAAAGTTGCTCAAAGTATGTTATTAAATTATTATTTTTGTTCAACATTATCCAAATTTTATGATCCGAATCTGTGAGCTGTAACAGGTGCGTTTAATAGATATGGAAAAGGCTGTCGATGAGAAAGCTTCTGAGAAATTAAGGGTTATGAAGAATTTGAGCAAGAAATCTCCTAAATCGGCATTTTGTAGAAGTTTCGATGGAGCTAGAAGCTCTTTGGGTCTGCATTGTGATTCGATTGAAGTTCAACCAGATGATTCTGCGAAATTGCCCAGCCGTCTTCTAGTGCTTCCACACAAAAACGTATGTCCATTCAGCTTCTATTTGTAAATTTATCTATTTTTCTTGTCTTTCTATCTATTTATCACCTGGCTATTTATCTGTCGATCCATCCATCTATCTATCTGTTTGTCTATCTAGCTATCTACTAATCTATCTTTATATATCTCATCAATCAATCCATCCTAGTATCTATCTTTCTGTCATAAGCTGCTGGTTAAATCAGATATACAAGAACAGAGCCTGTTAAGGAAGGAAGAAGGAAGGTAATGACATAAACTCCAAGAGAGTACATGTGAGGGTATATATATCCTAAGAGAGAGGAGAATGATAATAGGTCTAATGGGCTTATATACTAGGGCCCATTAGCCCACGAGGAGTAGTGTCTCACTAACACCCCCCCGCAAGCGAAGTATGGATGTCATCCATGGCGAGCTTGGACACTGCACGTTGGAGGAGAGGTCGAGAGAGTCCCTTGGTGAGGACATCGGCGGCTTGATCAGCTGAAGAAACAAAATCCAGGTCAAAGATTCCCTCGTCCATGCGCTCCTTGAAGAAGTAGCGGTGGAGCTCCATGTGCTTGATCCGACCCTGTTGACCAGGGTTCTTTGCCAAAGCAATTGCCGACTTGTTGTTGCAGTAGAAGTGGATCGGGCCAGAGTACTCCACACAGAGGTCATGGAGGATCCCATAAATCCACTGGCCTTCAGAGGCCCCATCGGCACGTGCTCGGTACTCGGCTTCAGCACTAGAGCGGGACACTTTGTCTTGCTTGCTACTCTTCCAACTGACGAGGCTGCCGAACACAAAGGTGCAGTACCCCGTGGTAGAACGACAGTCCACAATGGAGCCAGCAAAGTCCGCATCGGTGTAGATCTTCACGGTCCGTTCAATACTCCGAGGAAAGAGCAAGCCTTTCCCGGGCCAGGGCTTTAGGTACGCGAGTACCCGGTTGGCAGCCTGGCGATGGATCTCCCGCGGAGAGTGCATGAACTGACTGAGGAGATTGACGGCAAAGCTGATATCGGGCCGGGTGTGCGTCAAGTAGAGGAGTTTCCCCACCACCTGCTGGTACTGACAGGCGTTCACCGGGGCTGAGTCCTCCCCCTTACCCAACTTGATGTTAGGGTCAATGGGAGTACTCACCGGTGCACACTCGGTCATGCCGGTCAAGGCCAGTAAGTCAACGGCATACTTCTGCTGTGACACAAAGATCCCCGGGGGGGAGTAGGCCACCTCAAGGCCGAGGAAGTAGCGAAGAGGCCCGAGGGCCTTGATTTCGAACTCCTTGGCCAACGCAGAGCTAAGGCGGCTGGCCTCGGCAGAAATCGGACCCCGTAATGAGAATGTCGTCGACGTACACGGCCAAGATAGAGACACCAGCAGGACTGTGACGGAAGAATAGGGAGGCATCCCCATTGCTCTGAGTGTAGCCCTCGGCCTTCATGACCGAAGAGAACCGGCCGAACCACATCCGCGGCGACTGTTTCAGTCCGTAAAGGGACTTCCGCAGTCGGCAGACGGTACCCGGAGGGCCAAGGGTATACCCGGGGGGCTGCTGCATGTACACCTCCTCCGTCAAGTCACCATGTAGAAAGGCGTTCTTCACATCAAACTGCCGGATCTGCCACTGGGAGTGAGCCGCAAGTGCCAAGATTAGACGGACTGTCTCCATCTTCGCCACACGAGAGAACGTCTCGAAGTAGTCCATGCCATAAGACTGAGTGAACCCCCGAGCCACAAGGCGAGACTTGAGACGCTCGAGAGTACCATCCGCATGATGCTTCTTGGCATGGATCCACTTGCAATCCACCGCCTTTTTGCCAGGGGGAGGGGGACGACATCCCAAGTGTGGTTCTTGAGCAAGGACTGCATCTCCTCATCCATCGCCGCTTTCCGATGAGGAGAAGCGAGAGCATCGGCGAGGCGGTGTGGAAGAGGATCCGACGCGATGTGAGTAAGAAAGAGCCGGTAGGGAGGACTCAGCCGGTCGAAGGAGAGATAGTGAGATAAGGGGTAGAGGGGTGTGCGAGTGCACTGACGAACCCCTTTCCGAAGGGCAATAGGCCATCCGAACTGAGCATCGTCATCAGTAGGCGAGGGGGATGGATCGTCCGACGGAGGAGCGGAAGCAAATGTGGAAGGAGAGGGTAACTCCCCGGGGGTAGGAGTGGGCGCCCCGGGGGAAGGAGATGGTGCACCAGGAGAAGGAGATGATGCACCGGGAGGAGAGGTGGTAGATGGTGGAGCAGTAGTAGGCGGTGGCAAGGGGGCCGGAAGGGAAGGTGGAGAAGGGGAAGATGGCTCAAAGGACCTCTCAGGGGAAGGCACGGGAGAGGTAGACGGCGACGTTGGAGTAGTGGTCTCCACAAACGGGAAGGGTTCCAAGGAAGGGGTCGAGGAAACCTCATCCAGCGGAAGGCGGGACGAGGTAGAGTCACCGAAATAAGGCTCATGCTCGGCAAAGGTGACATTTGCCGAGATGAAGAATCGCCTAGACGAAGGATGATAGCAACGATACCCTTTCTGGAGAGAAGCGTACCCGACAAAGACGCACCGAAGAGCTCGAGCATCGAGCTTCGTGCGGGAGGGAGCCGTGTCGTGAACATACGCCGTGCACCCGAAGATGCGAGGTAGAAGCCCAGTCCGCAGCGAGAGTTGTGGGAAAGCCGTGTTCATCCAATCCAAGGGGCTGCTGAACTCGAGGGGCTGGGAGGGGAGACGGTTTACGAGATGAGTACTCGTCAAAACCGCCTCACCCCAATAAGCCCACGGAACACTATAATGCAGCAGAAGTGTATGAGCTGTCGACGTGACATACCCGATCCGATGTTCTGCCATCCCGTTCTGTTCAGGTGTAGCCACACAAGAGGACTCATGTAAAATCCCATGATCGGCAAGGTACGTGGCCAAATCAGCATTGACGAAGCCCCGGGCGTTATCGGAGCGGAAGCGCTGAATACCCCGGCCAAACTGTGTGTGAACCATGGTGCAGAAGTGACGGACTGTCGGTGCGACCTCAGACTTGGCAGTCAACAAGTATACCCAGGTGTAACGGGTAGCCTCGTCAACAAAATTTTGAAAGTAGCGGTGCCCCTTGAGGCTGGCCTGCGGGGCGGGTCCCCAAACATCACTGTGGATGCGAAACAGCGGAGTCGATGAGTGCGAGGTGGACGGAGAGAAAGAGGAATGACGATGCTTGGCCAGCTGACAAGCGTCACACACAATTGTCTGAAGATCCAATCCAGTACACATCGAAGGAAAGAGATGATGTAAAACAGGAAAGGGCGGGTGACCCAGCCGCTGGTGAGCCAACTGAAGACGTCCTATGCGCTGCGCATCGACCGACCGGAGATGGCGATGCACCAGAAAGCATTGAGAGCGACCCCCATCGTCCAACAACAGCAGCCCATTCGCCCGCCTAATCGGTGTAGTCCGGCCCACCTTGTCAGACAGAAACATCCCGTCAGGCTGAAGGTGAAATGAGCAGGAAAGAGTGTCAACCAAACGCTGAGGAGACATAAGTATAGCTCGCAGAGCAGGAACATGGAGGACGTTGCGGACCACACCGAGGCCATCGGCAAAGACTGCCCCAATACCAGCCACAAGTAGACGTCCACCGGCAGCGGTGAGAACTGTACGGTTCCCACTATGCCTCTCGTAGGATACAAACCGATCATTGAACGGGGTCATGTGTTCGGTTGCCCCCGAATCAAGAAACCAGCTCGTATCCGACACAAGAGGCGAGTTGAGGGACGTATTACCACAATACCACTGATCAGATGGAGAGGAAGGAGAAGCACCAAACCCGCCGAAATGGGCCGTTGATTGGCCCGGAGTCTGCATGGTAGCCACCTGGTCGCGGAGACGGGCCAAATCAGCCTGCAGCTGCTCTAGAGTCGCGGCAGACCGGGTGCTGGTGGAGGTGGAAGCTGGAGACTGAGCGACCATAGCTTTCCCTTCCGCGGCCTCCTTCTTCTTCCGGTTGTCGTATTGACGCTTCTTACACCACTTGCGAAGGTGTCCAGGCTTGTTGCAGTATGTGCAAACCAGCCCTGAGGCTGCCGGCTCCGCTGTGGGAGCAGGGTTTGGAGTGGGAGGCCGGGTGAGTAGGGCGATCGAGTCACGAGACGCCTCCGGGGAGAGAGTGCCAAGGATCTGAAAGTGGCTCTCCTCCTCCTGGAGTTCCTTCACCAAATCAGCAATCGTGGGAAGGCCTTCCTGGCGGTGTAGAGCATGTCGACGAGTGTCATCGTACTCCTTGTTGAGACCATGGAGGAATCCCAAAAGACGATGGCGAAGGGTGTTTTGGAACGCCTTGCATGTCGGATCATCCGTCGGCAAGTAGTAATCCACCTCGTCCCACAGTTTCTTGTGTTCCAAGGCATAGTCCGAGATGGACATTGCTCCCTGGCAAAGGTTGTTGGCCCTTGCGACCAGCATAAAGAGACGCCAATTGTCCCCCTCTCGTCCGCAAAAGGTGTTCGCCTGGTCCCAAAAGCCTTTCACTGTCGAGCGGCGAGGGAAGCGTTCACGGAACGAGGGCGCCAGGGAGTTCGTGTAGAGCCAGCCGAGGACAAAGTGTTCTTTGGCTTCCCACGCAGCATAGTGCGGATGGGTCGGTAGGAGAGGATCCTGCGTACAGTGCTTGAACAGTTGGCGGGCCTTGAGAGTGGTCTCGACAAAGTGACGCCACTGTAGCAGGTTCGGGCCCTGGAGACACGTCGAGTCGGGAACCAAGGGCAGGGGATGAGTGACCTTATGTGACAACGGTTCTTTCTGGAAGTCTGCATCCGTGAAGCCCCCGGACATCAGCGAGGCTGTGGAGACCGGCTGACGTGTCTGACCCGTGGAGTGGAGTTCCTCCGACATCGTACTAGGAGCGGGCTGCTGGCTGCGACTGCAGCTGGTTGGCTGCAGCTGGCAGCTGAGGCTGGTTGGCTGCGGCTGCGGCTGGCTGGCTGCGGCTGCGGCTAGCTAGCAGTGGCTGCAGCTGGCTGCTGCGGCTGCGGCTGACTGGCTGCGGCGGCGGCTGCGGCTGACTGGCTGCGGCAGCGGCTGCGGCTGGCACTCTCGTTGCGGCTGCGGCTGGCGCTACGGCTGCGCTGCTGCTGCGCGTGCTGCTGCGGCTTGCGGCTGCGCGTGCGCTGCGCGGCTGCGGCTGCACGTGTGGCTGCGCTTGCGGCTGCGGCTGCGGCTGCGGCTGCGGCTGCGGCTTGCGGCTGCGGCGCGTGCTGCTGCGGCTTGGGCTGTCGCGTGAGGCTGCGGCTTGCGGCTGCGCGTGCTGCTGCGGCTTGCGGCGGCGCGTGCGGCTGCGGCTTGCGGCTGCGCGCGCGGCTGCGGCTTGCGGCTGTGCGTGCGGCTGCGGCTTGCATGAGGTTTCTCCGGGAGCTCCGCGGGCTGGCTACGGCTCATCCTGCACAGGGACGATGGGCTGGCCAAACCTAGGGTTTGGCTGGTTCGTCGGCCTGGCTATGATCGGGCTGTGGCTGATCCGTCGGTCACGCTCCGGGGTTCGCTGAGCAGCGAGAGGGTGATGTCAAACCCTAGGTGGAAGAGCTCTGGAGCTCTGATACCATGTTAAGGAAGGAAGAAGGAAGGTAATGACATAAACTCCAAGAGAGTACATGTGATGGTATATATACCCTAAGAGAGAGGAGAATGATAATATGGCTAATGGGCTTATAGATTAGGGCCCATTAGCCCATGAGTAGTGTCTCACTAACAGAGCCAGATAATTTGTTTTGATTATTCTGGAAAGGAAAAAAGTTTCCAAGGCCTGAAGAAATCCCACAATGTCTTGGTAGTAATAGACGGTCAAGGAGAAACGGATAACAAGATAAGGGAATTGATTTATGTTGAAGAAGATGATTGAAGCTCGAAGATGGAGTTGGATCAGCTCCTTTGGAGCGCATGCTCCCTTCCACTCCAGCTTCAGTTGCACCGCGAATACCCACTCTGATTTCTTGGAGAAGAGTTTTATTGGGTAAAAATTCCCGCTGCTGTTTTATTTTAGGGCTTCTTCCTCTGTTCCCCATTAAGTAAATGCGTTGTGTTTTTGATACACCCAATCGTATCAAGAAACAGCCACCAGATCCAAATCAAGAAACACTAAGTGTATTGCAATGTGGATCGATTGACTTGATCAAAAGATAGTCCCGTACAGATCGCCAAAAGAATAGTAGGAAGGAATTTGGATATGGATATATGTTAAAGGAAAATCAAGGAAGCGCCCTCCTCTTGGTAGAGCTTCCCTCCTCTGGTTTGGCAGGCCCACTCCTGCTGCCCCAGCATCTGACAGCCTGTAACCACTAGTCTTGAAAAGGAATTTGAGAAAAGTTCTCCTCGTGTTCTTCTCCTTCTGTTGTTTAAGGGGTTCTATCCCTCTAGTCAATACTTACTCCTAACAGCCGTCGGCCAACCCTCTTCTTGTTCCTTCTTTTGTAGTGCCTTGAATATAATGTATGTATTTTCCTGCCCTCCCTTTGCACTTCATTTGATAAGTTCTCTTGGAACCTATCAACCTCCAATTTCTATGTGTCCCTCTTTTTCCCGCTTCTGTCTTATTTTTAGAGCTCTTCATGTGTTCCCCTTTAAGTGGCCCAGCTTTTCCTGCCCTCCGTTTTGCTTCATTTGATGAGTTTTCTTGGAACTTATATCTATCCAATTATTTTATGTGTCCATCTATCTTTCGATATATAAGCAATAAGCAATAAAAATGGGCCAAGAGTCACTTGACTTTTGTTATTATTCTCATGTGGGAATAAATAATGTACTTCATTCGGTGTTGGCCACTCATAATAAGTGGCCTACCTCCAACGTTTTTCATAATAAGAACAAAAGGGTCTGTGTGCCTTTAGCATATGTGGCTCATAATTAACATCCAAATGGGTTATGAAGCTGCCTATTTCTTCCTTTATTTATGTCTATTATTGTAAGTATGAGCCACATATGCTAAGTGGCAGATGGACCCTGTTGTTTTTTTCTGACTCTATGTTGGAGGTGGGCTTGGAAGGCATTTGGTGAAGTTGTCTCCCCTCTTAGCCCCATCATGCTGGATGGAGTTATTAGCAATGTTGGTGGTGGATTGGTCATCTCATTACAGTTTGATGCCACTTTGAGAGTTGATTCTCAACTCCTCCTCTAAGCCCTTAATCTACAGAGACTCTCATGTGCCGTGAGCCATAGACCTGAATTATGCCTCAGCTCTAGAATGTGGTACAACCTTTTGCTTCTTGCTCCTCTAGGTGACAAGGTTCCCCCATGCAAGGCACAATTATCTGAGGTCAGCTGTCTGTCCACCACAGATCCCACATAATATGTGTCCTAGTAAACCTCCACTTCTAGATAGTAATATGTCCTGATGAATGGTATTTTTCAAATACAATATGATGCGGCAGGCTGCTTGGAGATGGGCCTCTCTGGTGCCATTCATAATGCACTGCATAGCATAGTGCAGTACATACCTGTTGAGGTAAAAAATACCCCATACTAGAATAAGCAACCGCAATGCTAGGAGAATATTGTAACCTTTCCAAGACAAATAATGTGAAAATAATGAGAGACAGTTGTGATGAGCAACTGGATTTCTCTGAAGTCATCCAAAGTAATAAGAAAATTCTCTGCATTCACTAATAAAACTTGTTGATCTTTGAATGAACAAAGGAGAGTGAAGAGGCAGGGTGACAGAGGAGCCTGGTGCCTGAGAGCTTGAAATAAACTGTAAAAAGGATTCTCTGATATGCAGGTGTCATCTGCTTTAAAAACAAAGAAACTATGGTACAATTTCATAACACAGCCTACTAAAGTAAAGAGTAACGATTATACCTAGCCATCCACTGTCCCCTGTCAATCTGTTAATGAATTACTTCATTGCCAGCTTGAAGATGGAATGCCGTGTAGATGGTATCCTTGCTGATGTGGCTCAATTGATGATATAGCCTGCCTGATGATGTTACTTGGTGCTCTTCCCAGCATGATGTTGCACCTCTGTGGTGCATCATTCCACGGTCATGACATGATTTTTGCTGAAGTCATACCTGCGGTCCTTGCCACAGTCATACCTGCAGTCCACACTACAGTCATGGCTGCAGTCAACACCAAGGTCCTCCGTCATGGATAACTTAGCGGTCAATGTCTGGTCAATGCCAAGGTCCTCCATGGTCAGCACCACAGTTAACTCACAATCAATGTTGAGTTCCGCAGTGGTCATACCAGCAGTGAACTCCCCGTAAATGCCAAGGTCCTCTGTTGCAGTCAACACCATGATAAACGCCAGGGTTCCTCCTCCAGTGTCAACTCCTGTAGTCTTCATCCTGCGGCCAATGACTTTTTCAAACATAGGACCTTTGATTTGGTCCCCTGCTGTAGCCAAACCCTAAGTCTTCATTGGAATCATACCTACACTTTATAATACAGTAATACTGACGGCCTCACCCTTTCAACATCTGTGGACCATGCCATGGTCTCCTGGTCAATTTTAAGGCCCTCTGCTGGAGTCGGCTGCCCATCCTTTCTCTTCCTAGAACCTGCTGTCATATCGTGTAGATCTTTGAATGAACGGAGGAAAGAGAAGAGGAGGCAGGGCAACGGAGGATCCTGCTGCCCTGGAGCTTGAAATAAATCCAAAAATATCTCTCTTAATATGAGGGGTTAAAAGATTCTACCGTGTCTCAAAATGCCTTCATAAAGTAGGGAAGAAAGATTCTACCCTGCCATCTAAAAGAGCTGTCAGATTGGTGCCAGAATCATGTTTAAGAAATAAAGTGCGGTCATTCACTGTAGATTTCCTTTTCCCACATGACCTTGGAGAAACTTCCAAACCAGGCTTAGGAGACTGTTTCAATCTGTATAGAGCCTTTTATCAATTACAGACTATACCAGGTCAGGTCTGCCAACTGATAACCGGAGGAAACAGCAATGTGGACTTCTTCCTCTTGCTCATAATGCAAACACACATTTCTCACATCATTCCGCTAGTAGGTTCCATAGTCTCAATCTATCAGCAGGTGCCCATTTTCTCTCTTTGTACTTCAGGTTATTGTATAACTACTCCTATGGGATCCTATTAGATGGGATTCATCATACTGGGTCCTGGGAGACCCAATCCATGTAACCCAGTATAAGTACTAGGTAATTCATGTTAAACCAAATGAAGTCATATTTTTCTGGTTGAATCTCTCTCTCCCTCTCTCTTGCGGTAGCTAGGGTTTGGACAGGCGGAGAAGTAACAAGAAGTCTTGGTGGAATACAGAGTTCCAGTATTGCTCCTGGGAAGGTTCAAGACAATACTTCTGCTGGTGTTTTTGATCCAGTCATTTTGGCACGGATTCAGTTGGTAATATGGACAGTTGTCAATACTGCCTCTCTCCAATAAAACGTTTGTCATGCTGGCCATGTAAAGCATCAATAGTGTGGTGGCCAAATAAACCCAATCTTTCACTGTGTCAAACCATTGATGCAAGAAGGTTCATGCAACATACCCAAATTTTGAAAATGACTCTACCACTGAATTGAAGAACTCCCTGCCATTATCAAATCTGATGAGCTTGATCGTTGTGCCACACATCACTGTGAATATATTCAAAAGCATTCAAACTCCTCTCATTCAAAATTTTAAAAAATGCGTACTAGGCCAACTTATAGGTCTCACACAATTAAATACTGACATCTACACCATTAACAATAAGGGAAACAAGCCTTCAATAATTCGAAGGGTAGGTTTTCCATCTGGCTGTGATGTAGGTAAATCTTTTCTTGATGATGGACAACAGCTCCATGGTACAGAAGTATGTAGTAGCTTGATCTTCCAGGGGGAGAAGTAATGATAAGCGCCCTTTGTGCATTTATATGTCAAGAAAGAGAAAGGCAAACAGCCTTACACGTGTGGAGTAAGCTGCACGTGTAAGAATTTGAATAAAGGCGGGTCTCCGGATGGCAGGAAAGAGTTATAAATAGAGAAGAAGCTGGCAAGAAAAGGGCATCGATCATTCTACAGAAGCTCACGGTCGCTTTAGGAGATCCTCCCGCGCCAGGACCGCCAATCTCGAATCTATCACTCCGAGATAATATCCTCAATCTCTACTCTTCACCTTGTACTCTCTCTTGAACTGGATTTTCTGTGACTGTTCTTGCTATAATCTCGCATACTGCGAGTATTCCTGTTGAATTTGCGGCTAGTATTGTATCACTGATTTCAGTAGTGAAATTCTCAAGTGGAATATATTCCATGATTGTTGCATTGGTTAGGGTTCCTAACAGCCTTTTGCTCGTTTATTTGTTACGCTTCACCTTGACACTTTGTCATTCAGAAAGCATGGATCACTACCAACAGCAAATGTGCTTCCAGTATCATAAAAATGTTTCTGTAATGAAACAAGATGTGCCTCGGGAACAGGCACATGTAAAACAACTGTAGGAATGAATGAAAAAAGAATGTATAATATGTCTTGAACATGAGCATTAACAATATCTGCTATTGGAAGGGAAGATCCAAATGGAGACCAAATTAACCTCTTGTTCAAGAAATATCTATTTGACGATAACCAATATCTATTTGACAGCGGAATAAACCTCTCGTTCAAGAAAGAGTTTAGAAGAAAAGAAAAAAGTCAATGAGATGCTCAAAAGAGGAAAATGAGAAGCAGTGTGAAAGTCTTACACTAATGACAAATAAAAGCGGGGAGAGCTTTCCATCATCTGATCTTTCAAGGAGAGGACATTCTCCAGCCAATGACACCTCCTGCCTGTTCGTCTCCGAGGTTTTCTCTCTTGAAATTGTGCCTCCAAAAGGGAGCACTATAAGGAATCCCAATAGATGGGCTCGGCTCATATAAAGGGCTGAATAGTCAATGTACTCACAACCTTCTTCAGTAGTCCCCCCTTACTAAAGCTGATTGCACCAATCCCAGCTACAGAGAGATGCCCTCTGCCATCAGCAAGTCCCCGCCTTTGCTCGCTGACTAGACTAATAAAACCCTCGTGATTTGTATTCTTACTGTCTGTTGCCCCAGTATCCAAGATCCACGAAATTCATCTTTTCCAGATAGCTGATAGGCACCAAACAGCACATAGGAGTCACCTGAACATCCCAGTGATGTGGAGCTAAGCAGATCTTGACGCTTGCTCACATGCGCTTTCAGCCTCTGGTGGTTTACCTTCTTCCCCTTTGCTCCCCTTCCAGTCCATTCTTCATGGTCCTTGATCGTCACTGACTGGTACAGTCACCACAAGGCCTTCTTGGGTTGGTGATTTTTTGTATCTTACCTTCCAACATGTTTCCTATGTGTGCCTCACCTTGTAATAGCTGCTGACCAGGTGATCCTTTGGAGCTGCATCCTGGGATGATCCAACGCCGGGAAGATTTCCTCGTTCATCAACACCTTGTATTTGGGGTTATTTAATGTGACAGGATCCTCTGTCAGATGGTCCCATGCTGCTTCCCATCAATGACCAGTTCCTCCGTTTTGCTTCTCTGGTAGATATTGGCTTCATCAAACTTGGGATCAACATGGGGAAAGACAAGAACAATTCTCTCCTACTTGCTCCCCATGGACAGGTTTTCTTCCTGAGGCTTCAAAGTCCACTGGGTGATTTAGATAAATTAATTATTTTATACCTGGGATAAGACAATGTAGGTCAAGATGCTTGCTCCTGTAGGGGTACATTATTGACAAGCTCACCATGGTAATCAATTTTCTCTGATGCCTGTGATTTCTGTTCCTCTGCAGCACCGTCGACCTCCCTCTGTGGTTAGGGTTTTGAAAAGGAAATTTTTTTGACTCCCGTCAAGAGACTGGTACCAGTATTTTTCTCTATGGACCAATGGCAACACACCTTAAGTTATTCCCACATAAGATCAAGTAATATGAGTTAAGTGGGAGTCACCTTGAGTTATTTATTCCCACGTGGGAATAGATATTGTTAGTTTTCTTTTGAAAGAATGAATTACTTAAGTGGGTCCACAGTGTATCCCCGAGAACTTATGTTATTTGTTCTGATGTGGGAATATGTAACTCAAGATATATGCAGTATTGAACCACTTCCAACTTAAAAGGAAAAATAAAAACAGCAGGGTTTGTGAGCCACGAAATAACATGCCCCGCTATTACAATAATAGACAGAAAGAAATAATAACACCAATAGACATTTTTTTCTATGGAAAATTAATACTATCTATCTAATTATCTAGCTATCCATCTATCTTTCAGTTTCTCAGTCTCTCTCTATCTCTTTTTCTATCTATTTCTATTAGTAAATCTCTCAGTCAATAGATCTAAGTGTCCGTCTGTAGATTTATGTATCCATCTATTGTTACACATCTTTATTTTGTAGTTGCTGAAGCTGATACTATTCCATTGTTGTGCAGGATATATTTCTAAAATCAAATGACATCGTCCAAAATCAGCATCATCAAATCATAGAAACTGTTACTCCAAGCTCGACTGTTTATACTAGAACAGATGCAAATAATGCATCTGATTCTTCTGTCATAGAAAATGTGGAGGTTCATGTGGGAACAAATCAGGTCCCTTCAATCATATTCACAGAGAAAGTCTCACTCGATCAGCCTCAGACTTCTTTTGGTGCGTTCCTTTCCTGGTAACCCTTTGATAGTTTGTATGATTCACGCTGCAATTCTTAATTTTTCATAGGTAACTTGTCAAAATACCTGATTGGTAAGACAGAAAATGGCATGTTATCAAATTGCTTTTCATTGTTTTTTCATTTTGGAATTTTAACAGAAACTAAACACTGTATAAAGCTAACTGTGTTTGTAATTGATTTTCCGTGCATAATTTAATTGATTTTTCTTGGTTATTTTCAGACAGAAACATGCTCCACTCTAGAGAGTATGACACTCTAGGGTTTGGGCAGAATAGAAAGAAAATCCCACACTTCACTAATCTATTGAGCTGGTATTAAACCACCATAGGAGGCAGGCCAGGCCTGACATTCTTAAGTTGGGCTGGCCCTAACTTACTAAAAGGAAATAGAATAGATGGAGTGGGCCACTTATAAGTTGTGGCCCACTAATAAAGAAGATAGAACACTTCCCCACAAGCTAGTTGAATACAAGCCATGCTCAGCTTGGACGCCAATGCTGGGAACCAGGGGCCTCGGAATCCTTTCATGAAGATGTCAGCCTTTTGATCAGCAGAAGGAACAAAGACTGGAAATATAGTTCCACGATCAATATTTTCTACAATGTAATGTGAATGCATTCCCATGTGCTTCGTCCAATCACGCTGAACTGGATTTCTGGCCATGGCAATGGCTGGTTGGTTATCGCAATAGAGTGTGATACCCTCACCTTTTATGCAGCAGAAGGTCCTTCAGTAAATTTTGGAGCCACCTACATTCAGGGATGCCTTGCTTCAGTGCCCTGAATCCGGCCTCTACACTGGAAAGGGCCACCTCCTGCTTTTTGCTTCTCAAGGTGACAAGAGTGCCATCAAGGAATGTGCAGCATCCCAATGTAGATTTTCCATCCTTGGGTGACCAAGCTCAATCAGAGTCTGTGTAGGCCATTAAGGACAGACCTCCCTTTCTTGTGAAGAGAAGACCTTGCCCAATGGTGTACTTCAAATATTCCAATATTCTATAAGCCACCTGAAGATGAACTTCATAGGGCTCACTCATCAATTGTCGGAGAAGAGCAATGGCAAAGAGATAAGTGGGTGCCTGTGGTTGCGATAAATAAGCAAACCAATTAACATCTGGTATATGGTCTTGTGGACTGCAGCCCTGTCATTGCCTTTGCCAATCTTTAAATTGGCATCAAGTGGGGTACTTACAGATCTGCAGCCGAGCATAACAGTTCCTTGGAGAAGATCCAAAATACATGTGGCAGAGAGAAATTTTAGCACTTGAATGTGTCACTTAAATATCGAAGGAATATTTGAGGGCCTGGAGAACTTGAATGTCAAACTGGCCAGCCAACGCCGTGCATACTCAATGTATATCCTCCAAATCATTGCCAGGGATAACCATATCATCCACATATACAATCAGAGCTGTGATATGCCTGGAGTACCATGTTTGATGATTATGTGATCTTCCCGAGATTGATGTTACTGTAGATTGTGCATTATCGTAGTTAACCGTCCAACTCAGGCAGGGGCCTACTGTTTGAGCCATATGAAGTCTTCTTTAGCTTACATACTATTTCGTTGGTTCACTAATTGATACCCTGTATGTAGAGACATGTGGACTTCTTCTGTCTGCTCACCATTGAGGAATACATTGATCACATCAAATTAGAGAGTATCCAAATTACTCTTAGCAGCAGACGCAATCAAGACTCAGACAGTGTTGAACTTGGGTACGGGGGCAAGGTTCTCACCATAATCTACACCGCAGGTCTGAGTGTAGCCCTTGGCTAGTAGGTCCCATAGGCTCTCTATTGTCCCATAGGCTTTGAACTTAGCGATGTATAACCAGCAACACCCAATGGCCCGCTTTCCCAAAGTGAGGGAAACAAGCTCCCAAATCTCATTTTTCTCTAAGGTGCTCATCTTTTCATCCATGACTAATTTCCAATCTGGATCACCTAATGATTCCTCTACCTGCTGGGGAACAAAGATTTCTCCCAAGGTTGTCAGAAAGCTCCTGTACTGAGGTGAGGACCCAATTTTTCATGTGACACATGGTGTCCAATGGGATATGTTTCATCAGACCAGAAGTTCCGTACTCCTTTCCCCAGGAAATAGGCCACCATAAGTCATCAGCCATTGGCCCCAATGTATTGTCATTGTTCATTGTTGTTTCTGCTGTCACAGTTTCATCCTCTCCATCTGCAGGGGGCAGTTCTGTATTGATTGCCTCGCGTTCAGGGTTGATAAGCAGATCACTCACAGCCAGTGCAGCTACCCTTTCAGGTGTAGTTACTGTGTCTCCTACCTCTGCATTTCTTGAACATTCGCCTTCATTTTGTTCGCTCTATGGCTACGCATCAGACCTTTCCAGGGGAGTACTTGTAATATTTATAGCCAAGATTGGATGTCGAGCTTTTGTCAGATCACCGTCTGAGAAGAAGTGAAGAACTCTCTCTAGGGAACATCAGAGAAAGACAACGATCAAACAGATGATAACAGACCTATATTACTGATGTCGAAGTAACATACATATATCGAAACATGACATACAACAACTGTATAACAGCTAGTTTACTCAATTGTACGGTAGCATGTGAGGGACACGTGCTAAATCATAACACCTCCCTGCAAGCTAGATAGCAGATATTATCCATGCCTAGCTTGGACTATTCATGTTGGCACTTGGTCAAGCTCTTGGTCAGGAGATCAGCCAGTTGCTGCTTGGTGGGCATATAGTGGATTTTGATAAGACTCCACGAGAACTCATGATCTGACCAACCAACTGATGAACTCTCTCGATCCTAGAATAGATCTCTGAATAGAAGTCACCAAATTCATAGAGAGAGAGATGTGACAATGATAACGACGATCGAACTCGAGAAAAATGTAGATATAGCAATAGTGAGAGAGATGGAGTTCATGATAGCGACGGACGAACTGAAATGAAATGATAACTCTGCTCAAGAGGAACCTGGATCGCCGTCTCCCTGTCACAAGGATCGTCGAGAGCTGAATCAGCCTCTCAGTCGACGGAGAGAATCTCCCTGTAACTGCTTGTGCCAAAAGATGCCCCCCCGTTTCTATCGAGATTCCCCTTTTTTCTACCATGCCCTTTCTCGCTTTCATTCTGTTGGGTTCTCATGTTTAACATATTAGAAGCGTCTTCCTCTTCATGTTTAACAGTCACGGTTCAGGCTGGCATGTGACTCGTCTCCTCCTCTTCTTCTTTTGCTTTGATAAGTCCTCGGTAAGTCTTTAACAGATTTGAAGAGCTTATTTCTCCTGACGTTGCCTTATGAAGAGGTGGCAGAGTCCCATATGTTTGGTCTGGTCATGTTTGATGGGTTCATGTACAAGGCTGATATCAGATTCATTGTGACAGAGGAGTGCAGCAGCGTGTACAAGAGGCAGCCCCAATTCTTGGAGAAGATTCTGAATCCAAAGAGTCTTACAAATGCCTTTGACTAGAACACAGAACTTGGGTTCAGTATTGGAGATTGAGACGACTTTTTGCTTCTTGCTGCTCCAGGAGACGTAGTTGCCACAGAAGAAAGAACAATATCCTGTTGTAAATTTATGATTGACTTGTGAGCCATGAAAGTCAACGTCAATATATATACTTTGAGAAGAAGAGGCTTACATCTTTAGAAGGTTAGACACAGGCCACTCATGCTCTTGAGGCAGCGAAGGAGATACTTTAGGGCACATCATAAATTGACTAAGAACATTAACAATGTAAGAGATATTGGGCCAGGTGTCAGCTAAGTAAATAAGCTTTCCCTCAAGTCGCTGATGGGACAGAAGATTTGTATCCATTTCGTCAAAACTCTGCATACTGAGTGGTCTTGTCCTCTCAAGAATGTAACCTAATTTTCTCTCAGCCACTCCATTTTATTGAGGGTTGTAGGGACGGGACTTCTCATGTATGATGCCTTGACCTCTGAAGAGATTCTCAGTTTAATGACACCCATTATTGGTGCAAATCTCTTGACGCTTATCGTAAAATGGCGATACATCATACTCAGAGAACCATGTATAATATTATTAACTTCAGATTTATGCTTCATCATGTGGACCCAACAAAAGCAACTCACGTCATCTATAAGAACCAAAAAGCATCGGAAGCCATATAGATCACAAAATGGGGCCAGTCCCCACACATCACAAAAACCTAGCTATATCACATTCGTTGCTCCATTTGAGGAAAGGGTGTAAGTGGTGTGCAGACAACACATACAACGGTATCCATATTAAAATGAGAACATAATTAAAAACATACCTTTCGTAACAGAAAACAATGGATCTCTTAATTGCTGATGGGAGAGCTGAGGCTTGGAAATGCACCACCCTGATCCATTGTGGTCGGTGCAGATAGTAGAGACCTTCTGAGATCCTAGCTAGCCATGCTTCAGGCCCGCCACCGTGTCTAGAGGATTGCAACAATACCATCTATAATCAACTTATACTATTAAAGTTGAGTAATACATTGGACAGATTGTGAACTGACATAATATTTAAGGACCAAGATAATTAGTCCTATTAGTGCAACCTCGATGCTCCCAATTCCAACCACTGACGATTGAGTACCATCTGCAATCTGAACTTTCACTCTACTAGTGCACAGATCATAGGTTTTAAATATTTCTCTAGATGGAGTCATATAATCAGTGGCTCTAGAGTCCAAGATCCATTGGTTAGACTGATGAGATAATGATTTAGTAAGGGAATAGGAGAGGGAGTTACGTTCGTGAGAAAGAGAAGTTGAGCTGATATTAACAGTTGTTGTCTTCTGAAGTTTCTTAGGTTGGAAAAGTTCCTGCCGGCTGATATCAAATGATTCTTGAGGTCCAGCATTCTTGGCTGTCCCCCCCCCCCCTTTGATCCTGATACAGGACAGCTATAATGGACACAGGAAGGATGACTATTGATGACCTAGAGCTGACTAAAAATAAGCAATGGATCACACCAATGCTTTGATTACCTTCTTTGTGGGATATTACCTCTATAGTTCCAGATCGTCTCGGACGTGGACAAAGGACGGGACGGGACGAATTTCGTCCCGTCGTAAGTCCGATGTTAGCTCAGAGACGAAGGATGGGATGATTTTCGTCCACCGACAAAAAAACCGTCCCGTCCAATAAGCTCGGGACGATTTTTCGTCCTGTTCAGTCCTCCTGGGACGAATTTTCGTCCCGAAATTTGTCCCGGACAAAAAAGTACATTATATATTTTTAATATATTATAATAGATTATAATATATTATAAATTGTCCTAGCGAGGCCACGTGGCAACATCTCAACCGTCGGATGTGAATCCGATGGTTTTCCGTCCAGATTCCTCCGTCCATCGTCCGGAGACCTCCGGACGGACGATTTTTTAGTCCAACGGGACAAAAACTGTCTCGTCCGGTGGTTCCCGGACGAATTTTTGTCCTGAAATTCGTTCGTATCCTCGGATGGGACAATTTTTTTGTCCCGGGACGAAAAAATCGTCCCGTCCGCGTCCCGGATCTATAATTACCTCCCTTTCCTGAATCAAGGACAGGAGGACTGTCTGAAGCACTGTGGTGTATACTCTGTCCTTGATTCAATGATTGGTTGGTCTCAGTTTGTTAGGATATGCTGATCACTCAAGTATTGCTATCTAGTCTTATGACACAAGTGAAAGCACACGAGGAAGCACTGAAATAAATAAAACAGCATATTAGAAAGTGGAAAGACTGAAATAAATACAACCGCTGATAGTATTTTTAAGCTAACTGTTGATCGGGTCAAGCTTTGACCCTAGAATGGGTTGGGATTGACCATTGACCGGGATCAAAGCAGGACATATGATGAGACTTGACCATTGACCGGATCAGGCAGGCTGTTGACCAGACAGAGTTGACTGGGTCAATGTAGACCATTGACCGGGCCTGGGTTGACTTTTGACCAGTATCATGGCTGACTGATGACCAGGATTGGGACTGATTGCTGACAGGGGTCAGGGCTGACTGTTTTCTGGGGTCGAGCATGAGTGTTGACCAGGGGTCCACAGTGGACTGTAGATTGTGGGTCGGCCCACGCAGAGGGAGGACCGGTTGAGGGGTCACTGCACAATCCACGCGGTGGTGGCGGTGCTCGATGCACTCAGGGGTGGAATGGGGATCAAACAGGGATAGCTGCAGAGGGGATCGGATGCGGTATAGTGAGGATGGAGGGGAAGAGAGAGAGAGAGAGAGGGCAGAGATTGATTGGGATAAAAACAGAAGAAAAATAAGAGGGAGAGAGAAGAAGAGGGGGAGGAGGGATGAATGCTGGCAGTGGAGGAGAATGGCATTGGAATAAAGGTGGAGGGGAAAAGGAGCGTTCCCCTTGGCAGAAGCAACAGCAGCTGTAGGTGCAGCAGCCAGTGACATATCCAGCAGTTTCTGGCAGCGGCCGCCAAGGAAATTAATGGGCGAGATATTTTGAAAGCAAGGAATTACTTCCTCTAGTTTTGAATTTTATACACTTCTAGCAATAGAGACGATGAGAGGAGACGAAGAACAAGAGAGGCCAGCTGCAAGCCCGGCAGTTACAAGCCCAGTGTGTGTCTACACCTACACGAACATAGGGTCATTGTTGCATGGCCGTTCTGCTGGGGTCCCCCGGTCATCTTCATGGGTGCCGCCCATGGAGGAGGATGTGGTGATGGCTGGTGTGGAATCATCAATGCAGTGCTGGCAGAGGCAACTCCACCAATTCCCCCAGGGTTCGAAGAACTCGACTCAGGCGGGTTGTTATTAGGTAGGGCAGGGGGAGGAACAGGTCTGCGTGGAGCTGGAAAAGATCCGGTCTGGGCCCATGCTCCTACAAGAGGAGTCTATTGGGCCCATTACAACCCCACCAGACCCACAGCCCTAACCCAAGGGGGAAGCATCCATTAGGGTCCACGGAAAAGGGGAGGAGGCATCGGCCACAATGGTAGCACCAGATGGGGAACTGAAGAGGCCTCCACCCTTGGCTGGCTCACTCGTCCTGCCTCCCTCTCTCTCTCTCATTCACCCACATTCATGCACAATGTGGGGATCCCATCACTCTGGCAGTTCCCAAATTGCTCTTCACAAGGAGGTGCTGGAACAACTGGAATTTGGCAATTCGGTGATTGTGTTTTTGGGTTATTAGCATCATATTTTAGATTTCTTTCTCGCTGAGTCAGGCCTACCATCAGGCTAGCCCTAACTAAAAGAAAAAAGAACAGGAGTGAGCTACGTTTAAGTCCTGGCCCACTAACAAAGATGACAGGACTTGGTCTTATAGTTATGCACAACCAAGATTTTTTTCTTTACAACTGCAGCCCAGGTTAACTTTTACATAATTTCACTATCTAATGGCTTTGTTCAACTAGCAGGGAAAATATCAATTAAATTGTGTTTCCAGAGGAATGCTCCAAGTTTAATGATTTAAACTGCCCTTAGAAAGCATGATGTTGATCTGAATTAATTATAGTTTCATGTATTGTTAATTTAAAATAGAAAGTTTTCCTTTTATTTAAAAACTAAGTGGATCTCTAGTGCTTATTTCTTTTTCTTTTATGCTCATTGTAATTGTTTTTTCTTTGTTCATGATGTTCTTAGAAAGCTCAAGAACGTGTACCAAGTGGAGTAGAAATCCAAAAGTGAACTTATCTGAAAGCTGTGGGCAATTGATTGTACATGGGGCTGATGGTCGAGGCGGCACAGTTAAAGTTCTGAGAGATCACACAAAGTTTCCAGTTAATGTTCATATCCGTAAAAATATGCCAATAGCCCCACCTATGGATGGGTTATTTCTGTCTTGCAAATCTGACAGTGTTGCAACTTTTTTATTTGAGCAGGAAAGCAGGGTCCGATCACTTCAACCGAAACATTACAAACGCCAGAAGACCTTAGCCCCCGGAGCTCAACCCACCGGCGGAATCGAACATTACTTCGGAAAGTCTAGGATGTAATGCTTTAACTGCTAGACAACAGGGGGAGACTGCCCAATCCGCTTTTGGTAGGGTTTTATGCAAATGTTTTGACACCTATTTAGCTATCCAACGCAGGTTAAAAGGAATGAACCATGAGATTTAAAACTTGAAATTGTGTTCTAGGGCTGCAGGGTCTCCAATCCCACAAATGTTGACAGTAAGAACTGGTGTAGTGTGGTTTCTACTCCAGTTTGTTTGCTCGGTTTTTAGGCTGTAACAAATAGAAATTGTGGTCTTTTAGCTGCCCAAATAGAAGTGTTTTTTATTTATTTTGTCGCAAAAGTAGGGTTCTTATTGTTGTTTATTTTATTCGAAAGCTTAAGATGTGAGGAATGATCCGATCCATTTTTTAACTCTTGTTCAATCACTTGGTTTTCAGGTGGAAACACAAGGATATTGTAATCCATGGCAGATTCTATTCTTACATCAGTGGCCACATTTTTGTAAGTATTTTCTCTCTAGTTGACTTGAATGTATGTTTGTGATATAACCTCTGACCTCTATCGCAGGTATTTTTGTCATTTGGCTTTAGTCTAGTCCCTTAAATTCATGTAAACATCTCCTTATGATGGCAGTCAAGAAATTATTGAACTGTTAATGAAATCCTCCCAAATGGATTACTAACCTATCTGACTTCCATTACGTCAGAGAACGATGATCAGGAATGCATATCTTAGCGTTTCTTTATCTTGGAACCTGAAAGGGGCCAAAGAAATAAACCAGAAAATAGGTTGTGGGCCAAAGATATTGAACCTAGGAGCACAGGTAGTTATGAGCCAGACTCATAGAATATTTCTTATTTCAAATGCAGCCATTTGAAGGGATTAAGATATTATTCATATAGACTGTCTGATCCCATCTAGATGTAGAACAATTACAAATTCAATGGCCGCGAGGGATTTTTTAGGTTCAGTTGGGCATATGTATTTTTTCTTGGGCTCTTATTTACTAGTCATGAATCTATGCACAATGTATTTCATCACCTCAGCTATTCATTACATCCATAAGATGGGAAAAAAAAACAGAGATCCAAAATCTAAGAAAAACTGGCACAGGCCATGGAAGGAGGCTACTCTGCAAACTATGGCATCATATCTGAAAGAGAAAACAAAATATTTTTTTAGGGATAGCTTTGGCTTAGATACAGTGGTATCTAAATATTCTATTTCTCTCATCACTTTGGAGAGACCCTAGCATCTTCTTACCAAAGTGAAATCCTCGCCCCATATCCTCATATTATTGAATGGACATATATATATATATATATGTTAACATTTTCTTCTTCTTCAATATTTCAAAACGGTCTTGAAGCTTTTACGGATCTCAACCTTAAATAACTTTAGAGGGCTTAAACCTTGCGAAGGGAAAGATGAGAATCAATACATATCTCCTTCTGGGTTCCCTCAAGGGGAAGATGGGTATCAATACATATCTCCTTCCAAGTTCCCTCCCTTTAGGTTGACAGGAACAGTGAATTCTAGACCTAAAATATAGACCCTATGGAGATAACTGTGACTCATTACTAGCAAAAGTTAGTTAGGATATAGAATCTTGTATTTTTTAAAAATGACTTGCTATCAAAGTTAGCAAAAATCATATTTCTTAATATCTGAAATTTCAAGGGTTATTTAGTGATTTATACACAGATTGATATTTATACATATTGATTTAATATAAAATCATAATTACTAGTCATTTATCATGGTAAATGTATGCGTGAATAGAACAAGTGGTGTACGTGCTCAAGATATTGTGTTTTTTGGCATGTATTGTTTAGGTTTTATGTGTATTAGGTATTTTCTATACCAATAATGGTTTCAGGTACCTATATTGCGACTAATAACTGTATTGGATATTGGTACGAACCACTGGAACCATAGGATATCGATAAGGCAGGTATTAGGTATTAGGTACCAATATTGATCACCAATCTCAGTAAGTACATCAATCTATTTTTGGAGAGTAAACTTACTTTTATGACATATTGATTTTTAATGTCATTTTTATTGAGGGCATTTTACATTTTTTGTCCTAATTAAAGGTTTATTACTGGAGGTATTTTTCAACTTGCAAGTTGTAAGAAGTATAGGGAAAGCATCAAGAAGCAAGTGGGGAAAGTGGGTTGCCAGCTATGTGCATGAGAGTAGCTGATGGATGAGCGGTTGAAATGAAATGCTTTATTCATAAAGACTTTTATAAAATATCCTTAAATCAGTATAACTAGGAATTTTCATTTTAAGTGCCCATGCCAGCCAGACTTGAAGCCTCCCTTGACTGCACAAGCTCTTCCTCTCACTCTTCACTCACTCCACTTCAAGTTATCGATGTTGAGAATATCAACTAGATCTTCAAGATGAGTTGGAGGAGAAGAAGATTAGATCCAACATTCCCTTGAATGCATGGATACCACGAGAGTCTGGGCACATGAATGACATGAAAACACTCTCCCAAAGAGCAGTTCAAGGGTGGAATTTTGAAGAGTGTTTTCAAGGTAATCTGAGTTTACTTTTATTTATCTATTGATTATGAATTGACCATTCATATTATGCTCCATTTACAAGTATTTTCAAGCTATAAATCATAGCCTGAAACCCAACAGGTCGGGTTAAGGTTATGGTGATAAAGAGGGGAGGGGGTGTGAAGGATGAGGTGATGGAATTATATATGGCTCACAGCCATGAACACACTCATGTCATCGCAAATTATTTAATACAAATAATATTCATTATTATACATCTGTGAGGCTCATAATGAATTCCATGGATATGTACAGTGATAAGTAAATAATGTTGACATCATCATATCATAAGTATTCCTATCATGAGAAATTCAAACCCTAATTTATATAGAATAGCATTATCTAATTCTAGTATATGAGGACAATGGTTGATCATGTAAATTTTTGTATGGATACTCTATGGATAGATAGTGTGTGCTCCTAAACAAAAAGTTATGTGAATTATAGTTGGTTTTAGAACTAAATGTTTACAATGTTAATAATGTCACAATTGTGTAAATGGTCTTTTGACCATAGGTTCCAAAAATATCCTATGGATGGACTATTGTATTCTGAGTATGACTTTAAAGTACATAATCACAGGATTCTTGACATTCCTACATAAGATGAAACAAGCCTACTAATTTGATTATGTGGTCCGTATAATTGTCTACTCTCAGCATAATAGGAAACTGAGTCAAGGAAGACAATCCAATGATGCTACATCAAAGAAATAGAAGTACCAACTAAATTTATCCAAATATATCAAGGTATTAGTCCTAATCAAGAGGACGGATTAGGTTGACAATTTAGTACACTGTAAGTCATTCTAGGAGTGTCAAACAAATGAGGAATTATATATACACTATGACCAGTGATATACATCTTACATCAAAAGAGTTAATGAACTTATTTTTTACAGTCAAGAGCTGACGCAGGACAACTAGGGGAGATGGGATTGACGTTGACGGGTGGAGGGTACTAGACGGGTTTGGGATGGAGGGTTAAAACATACTACAGAAATCCATGCGATTGAATTCGGAATTTAAAATCGATGAAATACTGGTGGTGCAGTCCCGTTCCTCGTCGAGGGCGGGAGTACTGTCTTCAACCACCGCAACGATGCCGAAGCACCAAATCCAATACACGAATTCACGTCACGAGGAAATCTCACAATTGAGAGAATTTTAGGGAATTCCAAATCAAATCAAATCTGTCGGTGGTGGAGGATTCTCACGGAATACTAGACGAAGAACAAGTCGACACCAAAGAGTTCATGCGTACCTCGGGACCGGAGTGCGTGAAGAGGCTGCGGAGAATTCTGGTCGTGACGAGACTGGGCGATCCGGGTGTTGTATGGCCCACTGGACGAGAATATCTGGACATTCTGGGCGTTGAATGGCCCACTGAATGAGAATATCTGGACGTTCTGGACGTTGAGCGGCCCTGGCAATGAGACATTCTATGCTTCAGTGGCCGGAGTGCTTGGGCGTGGGGTGTCGTTGGCGGGACGATTGATGTGCTCTTCGACAGGATGTCGCGGATCCAACTGGAAGCGTGGTGACATAGTGAGAAGCTTCGAGGGTGTCTGGAAGCGTGGTGACGGGCACGCGGTGTGCGCGGGTGGCCTTGGGGCGGATGGCCTAGGGCGGCTCTGGGCAGGCGGCCTGGGGCAGCCTAGGGCGACCCCTGGGCGGGCAAGGTGGGGCGGCCTTGGGCGGCCCTGGGCGGGCAGCCTGGGGTGGCCTAGGGCTGCCCTGGGTGGGCTTGGGGCAGCCTTGGGTGACCCGGAGCGGGCGGCCTTGGGTGGCCCTGGGCGGGCGGCCTAGGGCAGCCTTGGGTGGCCTTGAGCAGGCGGCCTTGGGCGGCTCTAGGGCGGGCGGCGTGGGGCAGCCTTGGGCGGCCTTAGGCTGTCCTGGGGAGGCCTGAGGGCAGTCCTAGACGGGCAGCCGAGGGCTGTCCTGGGTGAGCGGCGACGGCGATAAGGAGCAGAGATGGCTGGCGACGCAAGACAGCGACGGCGGCGGCGGCGGAGATCGGAGAAAGCGAGCAGGAGGCTAGGGTTGGGGCAAGTACTCCAAGAAGAGAAAGATAACTCAATTCTTGAAATAAACTTGCCTAATTGTTTCTTGAAACAATGGCCTATACATATAGGCCTTGGAGGAAAGAGAAAATACAAGTTACTAAAAATAAAGACGAGGGACGTGGTTCGTGTCACGTCAAGGGGCAGTTGTTGATCTGCCTTTGGCGACGTGTCATGATGCGTGAAGGGGCGTGCGTGCGTGGAGACATGCGTGGAGACGCGCGTGGAGATGGCGGCATGTCTTCGGCGATCGTGTTGACTTCAGATGACGGTGGTGGCATGTCCGTAGCGGAGGCGTTGACTTCAGTTTACAATGGTGACGCGTCCGGTGTCGATGCGTTGGTGTCGTCGCCACCAAGAGCACTCCTTTTTATTTCAATATTGGATATATAATTAGGTCCATAAACCATAGTACACTGTAAGTCATTATTATCATATGTCGATCAGTGTGTGATTAACTTATTTTTCTGATATAGTTAAGTAATTAGGTTAGTCAGAAATAGTTGTTCTGCTTATGGAGTCATAAAGCAGATGTGTACATTAACCTAGAGGGTCACACACATATAATTCATTAGATGTTGAAGGATTTACTAAAGTATGGAGATTTTATGAAACTTTCTAATTAATAATTAATTGACAAAGCAGAAAAAAAACATCATGCAAAATATTTCTTAGGTAGCCCCTCATCCCCCCTCTCTCTTGGGGTGACATCTCCTCTCGATATGACTAGAACTATGGGAATATCTTTCCCAGATTGATGGTCACACTAATGCATAGAAGATAAGGTGATTTCAACATATTGAGGGTTGCGTGGATACGTCTAGACGCAAGAAATTTGAGTGGCTCAAGACAACTCTCTAAAGGATAGTGGATTTGATTTCATCCAAAGTTACTTGATCATGGAAAAATTTTTAAGTTCCATCTCATTTTGTTGTATTCCCGATGTAAATTGACTTCAGATCATCCATCATGCCACAAATCAAACATGAAGTAGGAATGAGGGCGACGGTGGGGTAGGAATGAGGGTAGTTTTGGGTGAGGGTAGAGTGGAGGTGAGGTGGAAGTGGTGGGGCAGGAATGGGGTGGGTGGAGTGATGGTGGGGGATGAGAGAGAGGGTTAGATGGGATGGTGGTGGGATGGAGTTGATAGTGGGGATCAGAACATGATGGGTTTTATTGGAATTAAATTTGAATATTGAATATTTAAATATATATTTATGTATATGCTTCATTATTTTACCTTAAAACAGGCTTTTGACTTAGCTTTTTTGTAATTAAAATTTTTCAAATTATAAGTGACAAACTTTTCATGTTGTATAATTGTTCTATTTTAAAATTAAAATTTTTAATGTCCAATTGAAAGTGTATCTACAAGTAATGTCAAAGGTGAATAAAAATGTCATGTCCGATTTAGATGTCACTTTAGAGAAATTATTAGGCTATGAGGATGTGCTCGACTTGATCCAAAGATAATTTCCAGAACATAAAAAAAATCAAATCCTTAGGGACCTTTAAAATAAATAAATAAAAACTGATGATCAAATCACCTTTGCGTGAGTTGACTCCATAATTCCTAAAAAATCAAGCAAGTCAAGCTGATTTTTTCAGGTGTTGGACCTCTAGGCATCACCTCAATCATCAATGCTTTCAATATCCTCATCTTCATCTGAATGAGCCATGTTAGTGATCCACCATCACCTTCTTGCTCTTATGATTTTATCTTGAGGGGAAGACACCCAAGGCGAATAAGTTTTCTCATCTTTATAATTAACAAGTTTTTTCATAAAAACATTTAAACTTTAAGTCTATCTTCAAGTATCGAGTTGACCATTCGGTGTGTGCCCTCTATACCATGTATCTGTCGAGTTAATTACAATAGCTCAATGATCTTTATTGGTCAACCTTATTAATCAACTATATCAATATGCATATATTAAAAATTAAATAAAAATTTTAACCCAATCAATAGGTTGAACATCAAGCTATATGTCTTGCTCTAGAAGATACAAAATAGTATATCAACTCTTTCATGGAACCCTAATGGTCATTAATTATTATATTTATTATCCCTCATTTTCTTGACACTCCTAGGAAGACTTTTAGGTTATCGACAAGTCTCATACCCAAATTGGTTAGTATTGATACCTTGGGAAACCATCAGAGAATTCTTCCAAGATATTCCACTACTTTGGCCAATAACTATATCACATCAAATCTGTTGAGCTGTCTGGTCTTATACCAAGGGCATAAACCCCATCTTAACTATACAATCACCTTTGTAGACTTCTCATTACCTTCTATGATAGGAATGTTTAGAATAGCATGATTAGGGACTTGTAGGTCTTTGTTAAAATACACCCAACTATATACAATGTCGGTTGTATACCATGAGGTCTAAGGACCACTTACAAAACTATGGCATGAATCAACCTGATTCATAGTAAGGTATTATGTCACTTAGGGATTCATATCGATGAATTGAGTGAACTATTTCTAAAAAGAGCACCTACCATTTATCATTTATCTCTCCACACTAATTACTACAAGGTTGGTTATACACATCATTTTAGTGGCATTAGATAGTAGTATTCTCTTTGAATAGCTTGATGTCCATCTGGAGTATCCCCCAAATAGGAATATATAAAACACTTGTTTGAATACTACTAATGCCCTTACAATGATCTCACCACGCTTCACTCAATCATACCATGCCGTCATGGACACCAAAATACTATTGATCTCTCGTGCATTACATGAATATAGCATACTTTACAATTAAACAAAACGTGCAATGTGTCACTGCTTTGGTGACAGCATAATTCTATCAATATACCACTTAGAAAAAAGCCGACCACTCTAAGAGCAGAATGATTGGTCAATGGATCTGCTCAAAATATGTTGAGCTAATCCCTTTCTCTATGGATCTACTATTTTTTCAGTCAAGGAAGTGTTCTACTATGACATCTCCTTAAGACATGAAATCCCGAATCAAGCAAAGTGCTTAAGTTTTAACATCTAATGAGATCTCCACTCTTTTACTTGTGCAGCAACATCATTGGTGTCACATAAGGCTAATTATGAATATTTCAATTACACTTTCTTCTAAGATACTTGATGGCAGCTTTTGTCATCAAGTAATAGGTTGGCCTACGAGGAATATTTCCAAAAAAATATCAAAGTTATATAAGCATGAAGCCAAAAGAATATCGATAGGATCTTATCTAAAACTCTTATTTGAGTAATTTTTGGGTTTCAATTCCTCTTCTCTACAGGATAAATGAAGACAATTAGCACTCGTAAATCTTATAGCATAGGACATGTAGGCCTTGCACGCAGTATAGCATACACGATGAATCTGAATGTCAAGATGTAGTAGAATTTTTCATATTTCCCCTCAACTTAGGAGTGTTCAGGGAATTCTCCTAAGAGATTCAACTCCATGTCTCACGGAGTTCTCCCTTTAGAAAGCATTATGGGGATAGTTATGATGTTATAGTGGATTTGGAGAATCCTAAGAACCTTTTCGATCTGCCTCTAGATTTGGATTCCAAATATGTTGGCAGCTTCTCCCAAATTCCTTCATGGAGGAAGTTCTTCCCTAGAGGAAGGAGGGGAGCAAGGGCACAGGGCACTTCAGGCTGATTAGTGATCGGCCAAATGATTGACCATCCGATCACCAATCAAATGCCAAACCAAATCCTGCCCTGTTGATCAGATCAGTGGTGTGATTGATGGGGTGTGAGTAGAGCACAGTCAGGGATTCGTGATTGGTTGGATTTCCATTCGAGGAATCTGAGATAACAGATTCCCAATATCTGATCTGATCATCACACCATAATATCATCTGTGACAAGTCTAATATTGCATACTGATATTCTAATATTATCAATACCAGTTTCAGATTGTTCAGGAATAGGATATCTTGGATTCAGGTAAAAAATGCCAATACCAGTATTGATAGGTGGCCCCTAATGTGCATGTGCATTTGCACACATGTATATGCATGTGTATCTTAATGTGTATGAGATGGTTATTTTTTAAATGTGGATGTGCATGTGTTAAGCTTGTAATTATTTATCTATGATGTCTAACTATCTGACTGCAATTAAAAAATTTCGTCCAGAAATATTTGAGCTATCAGTTATTATGGTACAATATAGTGGTTTCCTTTTTAAAAAAAGATCATTAACCCTTTTTTAAACAGGTTGTTGGATGACATTTTTTATATCCCTCTTTTTCTCTTTCTTTTATATCCTTTTTTTCTCTCCGTCTTGGTCTCTCGATGTATCTTCTTACAAGGAACCAGACAGAGAAATTAATTTTTCTTCCACAGTTTCTCTCTCCTCGAATCTCCCTTCCCCCTTGGAGCTTCTTCACAGGTAAATATTAGTCAAGAAAATATTAAACTACTTTTGAAATTTACTTCAGTAGAAAATATGCAAGAATGGCATCCTCTATTTCCTGATTCCCTGTTTCCATTAATCAATATTTTCTCGTAAAAAGTGGAGTGGAGTGGAGTGTACCTCAGCGATGCCCGAAACTGTACACAACTTGTCTTATGAACAAACACAATGGGCCGCCAGTCCTGAGCATTTACAGAGTATTACATCAAAGTGCACTTGTCTTTAGACTTTGAATCTGGCTTTTGGGGAGCATATGAGGCGTGCCTTGAAGTCTGCGCAAAGATAATTCGTCGTCATTATACAGGCTGATATTGCCGAATTCGAGGAGGAGAAAAAAAGAACCCAAAAAAAGATAACGTAAAAGGCTAGAAATGACAAACAAACCACAGCTAGCTCCACGACTTAGGCGCCAAAAAAAGAATGAAAAGAAAAGTGTTCACATATTGACCCCTAAACCCAAAAATCCTAATATTCAAATCATAGATCCAAAAGCATAAAATCATTAATCCTAGACCATAAAACGTTTAACCATAAATCCTAAACACTAAATGTGTAATCCATATGTTGGCCCAAAACATTAACCAGCTCACTTGGGAACTCCACGTGGCAAAAAATACGTCATTATAACTTTCCGCGGAAAATAAGTAACAGCTTACTTGGGGACCAACGATAAGCTTTGAGGTGCTTGGACCAGATGTTGGATGTTGTGTTTTAGGAGTCTGCTGACGCTGTGGCTGTTTGTCAAATTCCTGTTGTTGTAACTCCTTGGCAAGTTCGTGGTCAGATCTGAAACATTGTCAACAAATTTTAAGCTAAATAAGTGAAATTATTACCAAAATCTTGTGATGTCTTAAAAAAAAAAACCAAAGTCCTGTGATAAAGCGCAGCATAAGCGTGGGCCACGATTCGGTACCAGAGATTATAACGACTGTGGACAATAGATTATGAGGATGATGATGACAAGACAAACCAACATCCTCATTATCGTCATCACTGACATCCCTTGGTTATGGCAAATCGGCATCGTCATTGCCATCAGATTCCAAGAGCCATTATCATCATCCATTGGTTTCCCAGTTCAAACTGATCATTGAATCACCTTGCCATTGTCCTCATCATCGTCATCACAGCCATCCTCCATTCATGACAAAGTCGCATCGTCGTTTTCCTCATTTTCCAAGAGCCAATTTCATCATCCATCAGTTTCCAAGTTAAGATAGATCATTTAATCATGTCACCATCATCGTCATCTATATACGGACAACAAAGTCGTCATCTTCGTAATTCATCATCCAAGCCATGCATGGATGACATTGAAGATGATGAATCCGTCATCAACTGCCAACCCGAGCGTAGGATAGAGATCAACTATAGAAAGGGTTTTTTTGAAGAAACATAGGGGAGATCACACAAAAACGGTGACCCTTTCAATCAACTATAGAAATATAAGGTAATCAAAATGATCAAAGAGTCAAACAAAACATTAAAATCAATCCAAACCTATGATTCCTCATGAATGTGATTTTGTATCTACAATGTCCATTATTAGGCGAAGTGAAATGATAATCCGAGACTCAGAACACTGTTCCCCTCACTTAACAATTGAGATTATTGAAGAACATAAACAAAAACAGGCTCGTCAGTAGGGTTTGGATGATGTTGAAGAATTTGCCATACTAATTCATAATCTTCATCATTGTCATCGTCACCCATTGCTGACTTTGATGAATGAGAAAGACAAAAGCATCATTGATGGCTCGATGACAATGCTAAATTCGTCGTCATCATCCCCAAATCTCGGCTTCAACATTGTCATCCTTGTTTGGCTTGAACAAAAGACAATGATGATTATGATTTCTCAATTGATGAGGAAGAGAACTATGATGAGTCATCGTAGTCATACGCCACTAGACATTGTGGATACCAACAAACCCTACTCATGAGAGTCTACAGCAAATGGAAATCAAATGGGTGTACATCCACATCAGTAGCAGAAACCAGATACTTATTACAGAGACTTATTACCATTAGACGGTATGTAACACATCTCACATGTTTTTTTTTCAACGTCTGATATTAAATCCATTAAAATGCAGGTAACTTTAATTTTTGTAAATACACAAAATGGGGAAAGAATTACTTGAGAGTCGAATGCCCTGACGCCGAATCCTCCATTTTGAGGAATTCCTGTGCGGGAAAAACATAATTGATGAGCATCATTAATGCAGTCGACAAAGAATAATGAAAAAAATAGCATAGACTCAGGACACACATTGATGTCAGTTGGCTCATCCCATCTGTTGGGTGCTTGATCTTCAGGGACAAAGGGCGTGAAATTGCTCCTCACAAACATTGTATCCCCGTTAACCTAATTCAAATAGCAAGTCAATCATATCATTAATATTTGCACTTCCTAACGACAATGTTGATGACAGGTTGATAATTAATCAATGGCGTAATCGAGTGGCCAACAACGTTGACGCCAACAGTTCAGGGGAGTTCATCATCATCAACATCAGTGTCATCGTCCCAAAAAGTCGTCAACCTCATCCTCAACATGACAATGGTAGTTGAGGCCTGCCAGTCTATTTGGGTCATCCTGTTGATGTTGACATTGACTTCGTAGTCAATCTCACCTGTTAAGGACAACCCTATATAAAGTCAACTCCATTGTCAACACCAACCATCAATGAGGGCCGAGGGTGCTGGCAGATGTCGAACCCTACATATCATTGCACAATACAGAACTTTGTAAAACACGTTATAGTAAAAAACCTACCTCGTTCAATTTTTCCCAGACTAAGTCTTGTTGGTTGATATACCCTTGATCAGTGGCTAATAGGTAAAGCTCTCCATTATACTGGAAAAAAACAGAGAATAGAAAACAATGGACAATCACCATAAATGAAACACAACAGACAATACAGCGGATCCTCTTATCCCATACCTTGAACATGGTGCTGAAATGATTATTCCGGAAGAATACACACAGTTCTCGCTCTTTCAAGTCTTCCTGAAGGCAGAAAAGTCTGCAAACTCGAAAGTTTAATTTCAAGAAAAATGGGACTCCCAGTAATAATATACAAGAATTAATGTACCCGTAAACAGTGAGTTGACTAGCATTGTCCTTTAAGAAGTTCTTACTCAAATGCCCTGTGAAAATATTTAATTTGATCAGATTGTTGAGCATCAATAGCGATCATAGAGCAGTAACCTACACTGGCTTTCAGAAGTCACATTCCTTGAAAGATCAGCATGCTTGCCAAGAATCATCTCGCCTTCATAAACTGGTTCCTGATCCTGGTAACTCGAAATCGCAGAATCAAGAAAGCGCTCTTCACCTTCATATAATGGTTCAACATCGCCCGGACTAAAGTTCCCACTACAGCTTCTAACATTGTCAGAAGCTTGATCTATTGACTTCCCTAGCAGCTGTTTCTCTGAAATGCTCTCATCTGCCCTAGACAAGTTCATAATGCTTTGAGACGCACTATCACTGGAGTTTTCTGCATGATACATCACCGAGATGTCACATACCTCAAAAATATCATAGATAAATCACAAACTTAAAATTTACCTTGACATTCAACTGATTCGGTACTCTTTGGCAAGGAAACAGAGACATCCTCATTAATCTTTAATTCGGAATCAACAGAATCATGGAGAAGTTCTGTTGACGAAGTGGGACCAAGAGTTGCTGGAACAGGATTAGGAATAAGGTTTTCGCCCAAAGATTCGGATTTGCAACCAGATTTCTCCCCTTCCGATAGTTTCAAAACCCTCATCAGTTCTTCAGCTTCTTCTAGATCTCCTTTTCCTGCTCTGAGGCCACCGGGAGCCAAGATATAAGGGTCGTTAAATGATAAGCTTCTGGAGAGACTGGGAGAGGGTACTCCAAGGGCAGCTGTGGTTGCCGCAGAGAAATCAACAGGTTCTTCGTCCGGAAGGTCAATATTTTCTTTGGGCCTCTTGGCGTCTATTGCAACAAGTTCCCCAACAAGTGCATTATAGGACTTAGAACCAATAGCCGCTGCAGTCTCGACATCCTATCACATGAACTGATGATTAAATAAAAACAAAACGCAAGAAATGAAAATAAGTCAATCAAATATAATTATGATTGATGCACTGCCTTTTTGGTTGGATTCATAAATTATTGATAATAATGAAGGAAAACATTTACAATATTTGGATAAAAATTTGGAAAAAGACCAACAAATAATAACATCAATTTGCCAACCCCTTGCCCATTTATCTTATTTCTAGTTGAAACTAGAAAATATGTAACGAAAAAGATTTCATGTTTCCTGTGGATTAGAGGGAACAATGGAATGGATTAGGTAAAAAGCGGATAGAGGGAGCATTCAGATGAAATGTAATATAGGTACACTACTGAAGTGACTGAAAGCTTCACAGTCGACGTTCCCAGAAAATCACCAGTTCAATCGAGAAGATCTTGTTGCATCATCTCACTATAATATGAAGAGCAACAGTTAGTTTCATGACGGCCAGAAGTCATGAAAGAATTGGCCCAGAGGGAAACTACATCTTTAATAAGGGTAGAACATTCTCAGTAACCATCGTTGATGTTATGGTGAAATGTAGCTACTGCAGCGACATGCATTTTGTTGCCTTCCCAAGAGAAAAAGAGGACAAAATCTTCCAAGTTTTGCCTTGATTATATCTCAAAATTTGCAAAATTAAACATGGTCCACTTAACAGAGGATAAATTTCACATAATGTACTCATAGGCACCGCGACAAAATATCAGATTTCTAAAATCTGTACCATATTATTGTCAAGTGATGGGAAGCCAGGAGATGCAAGATCTTCAAGCCAGGAGATGAGCCTGATACAACTCCCTTAACGCGCATGCAAAGGAAGAACTGTAGAAAGTTTCACACGTGCTGATTCAAGCAGCATGAGAGAAAGAGGTAAATCGAAAGATTTTTACTCATAAATTTTCTTTGAAAGATTGATTCAAAAGGCGATCAGCCAACAAACTGGTAATCACCAAGTTTACACATGTGGATCCCTAGAACCCTATATAACTCGGGGAAACCAGGTTACCATGCGGCCCTCGACTTCATGGGAAAGTCCATCTGTAGAAGCCTTCCTCCCTTGGAACACCACCTCGCTTCGATGGGAGCCATATAGCCCATGGCATGGCCAGCGTTCCGTCTTTCTTCTCCCTCCTAGAACCGTTCCTCTGCATAAACTCCCAAAAAGTCACCTCAGATGTCACATCTACTGACGGTGGCGCTAGGGTAGCCCAGATCAATCGGGTGAAGGGGCACTCGAGGAGTAGATGGTTGCAGTCCTCTCCTCTTGAGCATAATGCGCACACCGCTGATGTGTCTGGGTTCATCCTCTGACGGAAGGCGTGTGTCACCAGTCTTCTTCGCAATAATGACCACCCGAAAATATTTAATATCAGCAGAATTGGTCGACGCCAAATAGCCCGACATGCCTGTGTTGACATTCGCACCTCCTCTGGTCCCTCTTGGATCCTCTCATATGCCTTTCTGATGGAAAATGGAGCTCTAATCCATTCCCAGCTGTCTTGTTCCTCAGGTATTGGACTCAATTGACTCAGAGCTTGTTGCATTTTTTAGAGTTCTGCCACCCTCTGGTCTGACAGAGCACCAGAAATCCGCAAGCACTATGTGTCATCCAGCAGTCGCCCACCGTGGCATTTGGACACCAGGCCACTCTCCCTACCTCGACTCCTTGACAGAAATTTGGTGGGACCACTAACCGTCGGAGCCCCATCGTATGTTGGCCGTCTCTGCACCATCATTTGTGCTGCACCTGATCCCTATCTTGCCCCTGTTGAGCCACCGATCCCTCGTCCCTCCTGTAATGGTCTTCCCCTTACTCTCCACAAAGCTCCTCGGACACGTACATCCAAAACTGTTTATCTTTTGGCCAATTAGGTCGCCTTCCATTGTCTCTCCACTTCTTACTCTGCCCCTCTCATGAGTCTTGATTTCATCGCCATTGCAAAGACTGTGGATGCAGCGTTGGCTTCTCTTGAATAGTGTCATGCACTCCTACGTCACGAAGAGGAACTTTCTGGCACGAAGTACTCATGCACTCCTACGTCACTCGATTGAGGCACAACCCCCCCCCCCCTTAGGGAAAATTTGAGTTTATTGATGGGCTAGTTATTTAGGGTCTGCAATTGGCCGACGGCTTTTGTCTCGTCTGTAACAATTTTCAGATAAAAACATGACGCAACCTTAATATGCAAACTGATATGACCTTCAATTGTATCGGTAATTCTTGGCAACGAACAGATTCTTGAAAAGATTCAATTCTAGCAATTTCGAAACAGTACTGAAATCGTCAACCGATCGAGAGGTGTGGCTGGAAGGAAAGAGAAGACAAGTAATCTGAGAGAGAGCGAGGAGGAATTGCCATAGCCGATCTCCTGACACCGACATCCAATGGCTGGCGAAGGATCTGCAGCAACAGATAAGAGAGAACAGGGAGGAAGAGGTCAAGAGGGAGGAAGAAGAGAAACAAGAATTGCAACAGATTTGAGGAAGGAAACTCAAGATGACTTCTTGATGTCTCTGGTGTTTTCTTTCCTTGTATTTATACTTTTCCCAAGTCATGGGCATGGGCCTCCTTGGGCTGATAGAAGGGCCTAATATGGTGTTGGGACGCCGTTTAGCATATCTTGCCGTATCATATCACAAACAGTGTAGGAACAGGACTCGAATCCACAAGCCTTGCTCTAGTTGAAGCAGCCAAGTCTTGAATCCACAGAACTAGCTTATCCAACCCTTGAGTCCACGGGCACTGAAGCATTCTCTGGCAAAGAGAACACTCAGAGCAGAGAAACAAGAGCTCCACCAAAACAATAGACTTCAAAAATAATCTTTCAAGGGTACATGGGAGCCTTTTCTAGGCCACAACAAGTGCAGGGTCGTCCAGGCTAATAGTACCCATGAAGAGAAAAGTCAAAACATTGAGAGAGACAACTCTAAAAAGCTAAAACAGAGGATCAACAGCTTGACAGGCCTGAGCAGAGATATTCTGCAGATTCTCGGGCCTGTAGAATCTGCCAGAAGATATTGTGTGGCTCAAGAAGATCCTGACAAGACAACAGAAGATTTGCACCTTTCACAAGCTGTAGCACAGATATTCTGCAAACTGAGACAGAAGAAGAATTTGTTAGAGGATTCTCTCAGAGAAGAATATGGCAGAGGATTTTGTGGGTCTCTAGGTACTTTTATAGATCTTGTCAGCTTCTAGAAGGATCTCCTTCTTGAGCCACCAGCTGCTAATGGGCCTCAGGAAATCGGCATCTGGTCTACATCAGACGCTCATTCTTCAAAATAACTAGCCCTCGAGTTATCTCCTTCTGCACCAAAGTACTCATAAATGTCACTTGAGTTGTAGGTTGATGACGTATGCATGGTCATTGATTTTCTTGAGAATCTTGTAAGAAGCATAGCTTTTTGGCTTCAATTTGTTGTCAGTGTCCACCGGGAATCTCTCCTTGCGCAGGAAGACCAAAACCGTATCGCATTCACGAAAAACCTTCTTGTGCCGTTTCGTGTTAGCCGCCTCCTGATATTTCTCAAAACTTGTAGCAATTACGCTGTGGACGTTGTTGTGGACCAACTTGATGTAGTCAGCCATGTTGTATGCAGCTAAGTTTTTTCCCTTATGCGGGAGGTCCAAAGGATCTTTCTCTTGCCTCTGGACAAACATTTTGTTGGTTGTCGCTGGGTCTATGCCATCAAGTTTAAGTCCAATGGCTCTCTTTAACGGTATACGGCATGCCATATGGCTAAGGTTTATTGCGAGGCCCCCAATCTGTTTGGGTTTCCGTTGCAATGCCATGCACTCGAGACAACATCAACAGTGTGGCGGCCACATGGGAGCCTAGCGCACCCAAGGGTGCAAACCTAGGCGGCACTGCACAAGGCAGTGAGGCGCCATCTAGGCACGCTCCCCGCGACATTCCACATGGACGGGGTGTCTTGCTCCCAGACTGCAAGAACGACCATGCTACGCGCGCTCTTTGCGACGGTGGCAACCAACATTACGCTCCACAGGCGGTGCATTAACGTGCTCACCCAGTTCACGCCAAAAACGGTGAATGCGCCTTAACTAACGACGAGCATGCGTGATATCCAAACACACCCTGCGCTCAACATTTGGGCCGCGAAGCCCATCTTGGTCTTAAGCAACGACTTACGCAAAGTGGATGCCGGTCTTTACACAAAGCATTGGCTGGCAAGGGGTGATGCTGATGCGGGGCAGGGAGACCTTACACTCGGTACCACAGCCTCTGGATCCTGCGCACAGGGCGTTAGATACGAGTGGGGCACTACACTATGTTCTCTCTCAGTGGCTGACCCCAATACTTCTAATTCTGATATACTCAAAAGCCTTCCACTACGCTGGACAAGGCTGCTTGACTTGGTGCATAGGATCAAGGCCGGCGCACTGCTAAGTTGTAAATTCGGCACTTGAGAGTTTAGCAGCTTGATAGTTATTCTCAACAGTTTGGTCTTGACCATTTGGAGATATTTTCCCATGTTGTTAAGATGAACACTGTTCGTGAGCTCATTCCTCTCGCTGCCCATCATGGTTGACCTTTACAGCAATATGACACCAAGAATATGGTGATCTACATGAGGTTTATATGTCCACGCCTCCTAGATATGTAGTTCCTTCTTTGGCGTCTCCCTTGGTCTGCCATCTTAAGAATGCACTCTATGGCTTATAGAAGTCTCCTCAAGTTTGGTTTGGTCTCTTCAAGCACTCTATGAAACTATTTAGCTAGCCTAAGAGCAAGTGGTGACAGTAGCCTTTTCTATTGTCATTTCCTGTCCATGGTAGTGACCTTCCTTGTATATGTGGATAACATTATGACCACAAGGAATGACTCTGACGCGGCCGCTCAGTTGCCTTGACATCTTACATTTGAATTAGACTACATCAAACAGCATGAGGAGTCAGTTGATCAAGGACAGTACCAACGATTGGTAATATATCTCACTCACACTTGGACAGACATCGATTACGCAATGCGCATTTTGAGTCAATTTATGCATGACACGAATGTTTACACCGAATGCTGTGGGTTTTTAAGTCAATTTATGCATGAACTCCATTTGTATGTTAATACCAGTGTTGATTCCCATGTCGATATGATTACAATCAACAGCAAGGTATTGTAACTTTCTTGGAGGCAATCTGATTACGATACGCAGAAAGAAACAATCCATGATCTCGCCGACCAGTGCCAAAGCAGAGTTTCACGCTCTTGCTCAAGGTCTTTGCGAGGCATTATGGCTCACGAAACTTCTTGGAGATCTGAAGCTTCCTGTGATCAGCCTACTCAATTTTTTATGGTGATAACTCCACTACCAACGTAGCCCATGATCTAGTGCAACATGATCGCATTTAACATGTTGAAGTTGATCATCGCTTCATTGACATCCCATGGAGACTCTGGAGTTGGGAGGACTCTGCACTCCATACATCCATTCGACCCAACAACAAATTGATATCTTCACCAAAGGAAAATCTGCCCCGTGCCTCCAAGTGTTGTGTAGCTAACTGGGAATTGATTTAATATCTACTCACCAGCTTGAGGGGGATTGATGAATGGGCCTCTTCCTCTGTTTCTCTTATATCTCTATGAAATGGTTCATTTGCATGGTCTTATTTTGGATTCTCTCTCCTCCCCATCATAAATAGCATGTAATGAATTCTAAACCTAATTATGAGGGAGGAGCCTCTTTTCATTCACCAATCTTTACTTTGCTAGAAATCTAGCATATGAACATACCAAACACTCGCCTAAAATTCCCCAGATTTTACCCAGGTCAATAAATCTTCAAAGATATTGAATAGAACTCAGACGAAGTTTTCAAGGAAGTTCTCTCTAACGATCTTCCAAGGGGGGTATTTATATTCGTAAGATTTTCAAGAATCTATTATTTTCTCACCAAAGGCTCATTGGTACACTAAGCCTTGTTGACCAGGTCTTCTGTGATGAGTCCTTATCAGGAATCTAACATTTGGATAAAGTAGAGATTACACACTTGAGTTAGATTGAGCAGTAAGACTGGTGATGACTAAAAGGTTCCCAAGTTAGCCTCTCTTGTGTGGCATAAAAGAGGAACCAGTAAGGATAACACATCAAACTCATAAATTTAGGCCAAAGTCTGTAATTTGACAGTCTGAAGACTCAATACATCATCCTTATCCTTCGCGCATTGGAGGTTCAATTGTTTAAATACTCCGAAATACAACAACAATTGTCATCAACCAAAATCCATAAAAACAAAGTGTTCCACCAGAAGCAAATGTCATAGAGATGAAATGACAAACTGTTCGAGGGTCTCAGTCACCATCAGAAATAACAGTTACGTTCATATTTAGTAATTAGAACAGCTAGAGATATTCTCTCTTAACTTTGAATCTGGAAACTATGGCTTTGAAGCCTGAATTTGAAGCTACAACATCAAAAAAGACGCTCTAACTTAAAATTCATATCAAATTGAAGCGCATACCTAAGTGTAGATCCATAAGATTTATCCACGTATGGATTGATCCGGTAAATTAAGTGGAAAAAGTAGAGCGCTTACGCGGGGATTAGATGAGTATAGCATTAAAAAAATGATTTTAGTGCAGAGACATAGCATGGCGCATGATGGGATTGGTTTTGAAATATTAGAGGAATAGGAGAGAAGTGTATGAAAAGATGGCGAAAAAAAATCACCATCAACTATTAACCGTACCTGAGGATCAACTATCCATCCATGGTAAAGCCCGATATCCAGGAGATCAAAAATAGCACACTCCCGAGTAAACTCAAAGTCGTCAATCCTGCAGTAAACATCAAACTTTGAAAACATAATCACTCATTTAATGATCACTACAGATATATGTATAATTAACGTTAACTATAATTTAAAAGCGATGATAATAATGATATCATCTCAGAGCATACTTTCTGAAGAGAACGTTCACATCTATCCCACTTGCAAGACGTGGGAGAAGGTCAATTGCATCAGAAATATTCCTCTGCTGATTGCTAATGTAACCTTCATCTTTTCCCTGAAATGGAAAAGGAAAGAGAATAGTTTCAAATTTCATCTTTCGTCCGAGACGAATCATAAAAAGATAGTGGGACAGTGACCTCCACGTTACTATTCGAATCCAGCAATCTTTCTGCAACAAGCGACAGCAGCTTCTGCTGGGAGACCTCGGAATCGTCCAAGCTTAATTCAATCACATTCCGAAGCAACAGAACATTGCCTGCCGAATAAAAAGGTAAATTAGGTCAATGAATTCAGCAGCAGAAGTTGAAAAAACTGATTCGGACAGAAGTAGAAGACGACGATGATGTCAGCGATCAAACGAAGATCAAAAAAGAGGATAAGAAAGAATCCACGTACAGATGGCAAGAAGAGGGCAAGGTCCGTTGTCGTTCTGCAGAACAATCGCCGCAGAACGGCCGAGAAATTCTACCACCTTCGTCTTGTAGAAAACCGATTTCACTTGTTCATCGCCTGCGGCCAGCCCCCTTCCATCAACCGACAATTCTTGAACACTGCCTTCTTCTCTCTGACCCTCGTCGTCGAGCGTCGTCGCCATGTCAGGACGTCGCTCGATTCGCCCTTCTTCCTCCTCGACTCGAAAATTTGCCAGTGGTTTCCTCTTAAGAGAGAGAGAGATGGATATAGAGAGAACCGGGGAGAGAGGGATATAGAGAAATAGAAAGGGAAAGATATATAGAGAGAGAATCAGGGATTGAGATGGAGAGATATAGAGGCGTAAAGAGAGAGATATGCAGAGAATAGAGTTAGATAGAGATAGAGACAAAGATAGATGTAGAGATAGAGATGCAGATAGAGATAGAAATAGAGATAGAGGTAGAGATAGAAAAAGAGATAGAGATAGAGATAGAGATAGAGGTAGAGATAGAAAAAGAGATAGAGATAGAGGTAGAGATAGAAAAAGAGATAGAGATAGAGATAGAGGTAGAGGTAGAGATAGAGATAGAGGTAGAGATAGAAAAAGAGATAGAGATAGAGATAGAGATAGAAAAAGAGATAGAGATAGAGGTAGAGATAGAAAAAGAGATAGAGATAGAGATAGAGGTAGAGATAGAAAAAGAGATAGAGATAGAGGTCGAGATAGAGATAAAAAAAGAGTTAGAGATAGAGATAAAAAAAGAGTTAGAGATAGATATAGAGATAGATAAACAGATGATGGAAATATATGTGGCCGGCAAGCCAATCACACAATCGATATCTCGTTCCATGTTCATTAATAAAACATATTCATTATAGTGCACGTGTGATGCTTATAATGCAGTCCATGAATATATGATCGGACTTAGTGAATTATGATGAAATCGTAATACAGAGATCACTAGTTTTTAAGCGTTTGCTCTAAACATTCCTATTAGAAGGCTACGCGAGAAGATCAAAGTATCACGATAGAATAATACTATCTAGTCTCATTCGTATGATGAGTAAGGTCGGTCCGTAGCCATTAGTGTGAAGACACTAAGGATAGATAGTGGGTGCACTTAAGTGGAAATAGTTCACTAAATTGATCCCTATGAATCACTCAATGTCATTATACCGAACTGTAAATCATGTTGATTCACGTCACAATTGTGTAAGTGGTCCTTAGACCTGAGATACCAAAAATATATTGTGGATGGACAATTGTACTTTAACTTTGGCTTATGTCTCCCTAATCATGGTTCGGTGCATCAAGAAGTTCGTGAAGATGATTGAGTGGTCAAGATGGGGTCGTCTACCCTCGGTATAAGACGTGACAACTCAGTGAAGATGATGCGACAAAGTCCTTGGCCAAAGCAGTGAAATGTTGGATAATAGTTCTCCATTGATTTTTGAATGCATCAGTACTAACTTAGATGACCGATTAGGGTTTTACAGTTGACCATACCCTAAGTCGTCCAATGAGCATCAAGTGGATGAGGGACTATACATACACGGTGACCGATGACGAACAGGTTCTATGAAATGAGTCGATACACACTCCTTTGTATCTTTTAGAACACAAGGTGTAGCTTGCCACCCGACGTGTTAAAGTCTCGACCTATCGTTCGGGTTAAATCGATTCGATATTAATTAATCTATATAATGATATAGTTAATTAATTTAGAAGTCCAATAAAGGTTCTTGGGTTGTTGGATTTGTTAACTAGACTGATACATGAGCCTAGAGGGTAACACGCAAATGGTCTTTTGGACGTCGGAAGATATACCTAAGTTTTGAGGGTTTTATGAAAAATACCCACTTAGTATAAATAGGGTAGGCTTTGAACAAAATTCACCCAGGCCAGAATTGTTCAATGGCCTTTCCCCTTCTTCTCCACTCTCCCCACACCCCTTCTCCATCCCCGATGCGATCGAGACGACGTAATTTTGACAATGGAGATTGAACAGGGCTCGTCAACAAGAAGGAAGAGATCCGACGTGCCGAGGATCGCGTGGATACATCTAGAGGCTGCACATTTGAGTAGCTCGACTCGGCTCGCTCAAGGATCCTAGAAATCATGGCTGCAATCTGTGTAAATGATACTTCGTTTCATGGTTTTACTTATGCCGTTATGATTCTGTTATGTGTCTTATATTGCGTGTGATCATGATCTTCATCCATGTCAAAGCCTCTAGAACCCAACAACAAATAGATACAGAGACAGAGACAGATAAATAGATAGATATAGTGATAGAGATAAACACAGAGATAGAGATAGATATAGATAAACAGATAGATGTAGAGATAGAGATAGATAAACATATATATATAGAGAGAGATATGGATAGTTATAGAGATAGAAATATATATAAAGATAGATATAGATATAGAGATAGATATATGGATAGAGATAGAGATATAGATAGATATATGGATAGAGATAGAGATAGAGATGGAGAACAAGAGAGAGAAATATTTGTAGAGGTATATATATAGATTACCAGAGAAGAAAAGAGAGATAGATGAAGAGGGAGAGAGAAAGAGATAGAGAGCAAGAGAGAAAGATTTGTAGATATATAGATATACAGTACGAGAGAGAGAGATAGCGAGGGAGAGATAGAGATAGAGAACAAGAGAGACAAAGGTTTGTAGATTTATAGATATAGAGTGCAAGAGAATAAAATCGATAGAGAGATGGAGTGTGAGATAAAGGGGGGAGAGAGAGATATTTGAAGATATATAGATGTAGAGTACGAGAGAAGAAAAGATAGAGAGGGAGATAGAGATAGAGATAGAGATAGGGATAGAGATAGCGATAGAGATAGAGGTAGAGAACAAGAGGGAGAGATTTGTAGAGAAAGATATTGAGTACGAGAGAAGAAGAGAGAGAGATAGAGGGTGAGATAAAGGGGAGAGAGAGATAGAGAACAAGAGAGAGAGAGATTTGAAGAGATTTAGATGTGGAGCACGAGAGAAGAAACGAGAGAGGGAGATAGAGAACAAGAGAGAGAGATTTGAAGAGATGTAGATGTAGAGTACGAGAGAAGAAAAGAGAGAGAGGGAGATAGAGATAGAGAACAAGAGAGAGAGATTTGAAGAGAAATAGATGTAGAGTACAAGAGAATAAAAGACAGAGAGGGAGATAGAGATAGAGATAGAGAACAAGAGAGAGAGATTTGAAGAGATATAGATGTAGAGTACGAGAGAACAAAATAGAGAGAGGGAGATAGAGATAGAGAACAAGAGAGAGAGATTTGAAGAGATTTGAAGATTTGAAGATAGAGATAAAGATAGAGTCCAACAGATATCTGTCCGATATCGATATTAGAAAACTGATATCCGATATTCAGGAGAAAATTAGGACGGTGTCTGATATCGGATATCGGATATTGATCAATATCCGTCCTTTAAGTCTAGACGGATATCGATGACAGATGACGGATATCTTGCCATCTATCTCCGTTGCTGCCCACCTCCTCTCCACTGCTGTCCCTGCTGAGTCTGCGGCTGCACCCCTGCTGAGTCATCTGCCCACTCCTGCCCCGGTCGGCCGCTCCTCACTAGTCTCCACTGCTGCACCATCAGTATTACTTCTTCACCGATGGTATCTTCTCCTTTCCCTTACATTTATCTTCTTTTTCTTGTTGTTCTCCATTTAGATCTGTAGTGATTTTATGAATTTTGTTTTTCTTATTCTGCTACTGCGGTTCTTCTTCTTCTCCTGATTTTCAACAAAAACATCTACTTCTCCTTCTGCTTCTTCTTGTTTCTCTTCTTCCTCTTCGTCATCTTCTTACTCATTTCTTCTTCTTCATATTCTTCTTATTCTACCTCTTCTACTTCTTATTCTTCTTCCTTTTTCCGTCTTCTTCTTCTTGTTTTTCTTATTCTGCTACTGCGGTTCTTCTTCTTCTTCTGATTTTCTTTCTTCATCTACTTCTCCTCCAGCTTCTTCGTCCTATCCTTCTACCTCTTCCTCCTCTTAATTTTTCTTGTTCTTCTTCTTCATATTCTTCTTATTCTACTTCTTCTACTTCTTCTACTTCTTCTACTTCTTCTACTTCTTCTACTTCTTCTTATTCTTCTTCCTTTTTCCCTCTTCTTCTTCTCGTTTTTCTTTTTAAAACTTTAATCTTTTTAAAACTTTTATATCCTGATCAGTCTGAACATGCTCTCTCTCTCTCTCTGTCGTTCCTCCATCCCTCTTTCTCTGTCTCCGCTCCCTCTGCATCTCTCTCTCTCTCTCACTATCTCATTTCAAGCTCTATCTCATTGACCTTCCCATTTACATTTGTAGCATGCAGGGGAAAGAGGCATGTCACAATGCAAGCTCGGTTTCAGGCCCTGCACCTGGCCAAAGTGGTGGTGGCTCCGCTTCTTATACCTAACCAGTGGAGGCTTGTATGCCGTCTTGGATAATATATGTCATTTTTTTTTCCATTTTTTGCATATTACATTGTTGCCTCAATGTAAGGGCTTCATTTTTGCACCGTGTATCTTCGAGGGCATCGATCTGCTGAACTTGTGTAAGGGCTTCATCTCTACGGCGGTGACGTTCTTCTCGGATCTTCTTTTTGAATTCTGATAGATGAAGGCGCAAGCCTGCCAGTTTGGATGCCAATTGCATCGTGGTTGTGCCTTCGCTGGGTTGAGATGGCCACCATGACTTCACGTCTTCTCTGAAACCTTTCTCCCGCAACCACGATTTATCCATCTTGAAGTATGTGGGTCTGTTTTGGCCGACATTATTCTGCCATAAAATTGGGGTGTGATCCGACAACGGTCTAGGGAGTGCACGCACATCGGCCAACGGGTACTCCTCCAATAGTTCCACTGAGCAGAGAAACCTGTCCAACCGGGAGAGTGCTAGGCCCCCTCGTACTTCTCCATGTGTAGACACAATTCATCGGCCCCATTTTTTGCATGACCGCTTGTGATATAAAGGACCAAAACTCCTCCGAACCCAGATCTTGCCCTCCCGTCCCGTCCGGTCTATCGCCTGCCTCCAATGTCACGTTGAAATCCCCGCCAAGAAGCATGGCAGTCCCTTGGAAGAGCAAGGCCACTGCTTCTAGCTCCTCCCATAGCATGTACCGGCGTGCCGCAAGCACTGGGCCGTAGACTGATGCCACCACATAGTGGCGGTTGTCGCACCTTCTCTTGATTTTAACTGCAGCCACATATTCCCTGTCCAAGACCCCTCCTTAGCATAGGTCATAGTGTTCCATGCCACCAATAAGCCCCCTGATCTGCCGATTGCACTGACTGCCACAAAACCCTCCAAGAACCCTCGCCCCACCAAGTTCCACTCCTTGGCATCACACTTCTCCAGCATTATCTCCTGTAGGCATACCACATCAGCTCCCCATTGTCGCAAATACCCTCCCACCACACCACGTCTCCCCTCATCTCGAAGACTATGTACATTCCAAGAGATGCACCTCATAACTGTGATGGTGATTGGCCCCCCAATGGTTGCTCCGGTAAGAGCTCCACTCTCTCTGGCAGTTCACGTATCATCAACTGCATGTCTGACTTCCTCTCTATCACGGCTTCTAGTCCTTGGCTTTGGGCAGCGACAGTCTGTGTCCCCTCACCCACCAACGGACGCGGAACTGTCTTCCATGATGGCCCTTCTGTTCTCATCCGCATCTGACCATTTTTCCCTGACACTAGCCAGGTCTCCTTACCCTGCTCATCCGTCAAGGCTAGTTTCCCCCGATGATATATAATGCCTTTAAACCGCCAGAGATCTTCTTTGGTGATACGACGTGTCCGTTGGGCTGCCCTTAATCTCCAACCCCGCTGTCCTTGCCCCTCTATGGCAGGGTGTCACACGGTCAAATCTTGGGCTAGGACTCTTGGCCCGGAGTTGACGTGTGCCGGCCTCAGTGCTTGGGCGGAACACTGAGCAGCCTTGATCTCTTGCAGCGGAAGCTCTTGGGATTGCTTAAGATCGCTTAGAAGGGGTTAGGGGAGATGGTGGTGCTAGGCACCGTTGGTGAATACGGTCATTGCATTAATATCATCCGGAATACATCATGGATTACATGGGGGAAGACGAGGGGTGTTACAATGAACGAGACGAGGCGCCTTGCGCCGAGGTAATGTCGTTGCACCGCCTCAGGGCCGCCGATCGGCACGCGCACGCCCGCTCTGGCGCTCATCCGTGCGCCGGGCTGGGCGCAGTGCGCCCGCGGGCGTGGCGATCACACACACCACCCCTACCTTGACGATCACACACGCCACCAGCACCCATGTCCACACTCTAGAGCGCAGCCGCGCGACGACGCCGCTTTCGGAGTCCCCGAGCTGGGCGCTGTGCGCCCAGCATTACCCGCAGGGGCGCTGCGCGCCCGCTGTGCCGTCCCGGCGCTCTCAGTGCGCCACATGCCTTAGTCTCCTGGCAGGGATGTCTCCCAGCCTCGCGCCCTGCACACGCAATGCGCGCGCCGCCCGCGCGGCCGCTGCGCGGCATCCCGCACAACTCCGCGCGCTGCGCCCGTGGCATGCCGCCCGGCCTACGCGTCCCGCACCCGCACGCATCGCTTCCCGCTCCCGCACACAGCTCGGCGCTGGCGGGTAGCGTTGACGCCCGCGCGTGGCGCTTGGCGTTGGCCCGCGCGCCCAGCACGCACGGACCGTACCTGATCCGTCCCACCTTGGGCGTGGATGGGCGCGTGCGTAGTCTACCGTGAATCACCATCGGCAGTGGCAATGGCCTAATAGATCAGGTATTTGGATATCGCTATCCATAATGACTCAGTCCTTAGAAATGTCGTGAGCCAAAGTGCGGACAAACCTTCCCAATAAGCACGCAGGCCCCTGGGCAAGGAATGCCGACTAGTTAGGGGCCTAACACAGGGTCACCCTGTTGAGGTATTAGGATGGCCTGGGTATCCAATTCCTTCAACCTTTGTGGAGGATCTGACCCGCCACTCTCTGTTGCTCGAACATCCGCAGTCAATTGCGTCAGAGAAGCCGATGTCACAGATTTCCCTTGGGCTTGGTCCCCTCTATCGGTGACTGGAGCCAGCATGTCCTCTTTTGGCTGCAATGTGGTGTATGGACGCGTGGGAGTACTCCTCATCACCTCTCTCTGTCGCGCCCCATGCCCCCCGATTCCGAAAGGTGCCGGCGGGAGTGGTTTGGCTCGGATATCTGCACTGAAAGTTCCATCACAGCAATGGATTTGGATTGACCCTGGTATCGAGTCTCCCTCCACCATTTCGACTTCCATCAAAACCACTCTGCGGTCCCCTGACTCCAACCCCATCGAGATGATATGTGTAAGCCGTCTGAAAGACTTGACCATCCTCTCCAGTGTCAATCTTCTGCGATGTACCAACGGGACACCATGCGCCTCCACTACTACCCCGCATCTCCTCCTCCTTTCTGGCCCGTCCATGGGGAGGACACGGCGCCATCTCACCTCCGTGGTGTCTCCGATTCTCTGCCTCCACCCACAGACCGCCACATAATTCTTCAACGATACCCCCCGGAGGAATAGCGTATTGTTATCCAATTGTTGCACCTCTGCTAGCTCCGTCAACGGGAAGTTCTTCTGTAGGTCCCTATTGACCCCCTCCAAATCGGGAGAGGCTCCATAAATGTCTCCCACCAAGCATCTATGCAGGATGCTAGCATAGTCCTCCCGCTTTTTAGCACGTGCCTGGTCCCCTCGATAGTTGTTATTCCGAAGCGGATGCTCTGCCCGAACCTGTGCTCCAGCTTCCTTTTTCGCCCTTTGAGGACAGTTTACTCGGCGATGGCCTGCCCCACTACATCTGCGGCAAATCACAGGCTCTCTGCAATCACGTGCGTGATGTCCCTGTGCTAAGCACCTGAACATCTGTTGGCCTCGTGGAACGATTGTGATCGGGATATCATGGTCGTAGTATTTGACTTCTTCACACGGGGGGTCTGCACAGTCACCCACCCTTCTTCATTCTCCATCTTACTGCCTTCGTTGTCAGCCCAGCCCCCTTGAGATCGGTGAGTGTGGTGCAGTGGCCAGCAAAACGACCTTCCACCGTGGTCATCGCCTTGGTGCCTGTGTGCCGGGCGATCACCCCGACGCTCTTCGTCTCCTCGTGGTGACCATGTCGTCTTCACCGTCTCCGACCACATTCTCCATGGGCCGATTCCCAACTGGATTGGCTCACTTCTCCTGCCAACCCCAGCCATTCTTGACCTCCGATTGGATTGGCTCGTCTTCCTCCTCTCGATCATCTTGTCGGAATTGCCCGGTGGTAGGCGGGCCGATGCACTTGGGCTTGTCGGATAAATCACACCAGGCGATGCAAGGGGGTGATCAAACTCACAGGGGGCGTCCTCACCGGCGGGGTAACCGTCGGCGGGTGTGGGTGCGGCTTCGCCGGCGGGGGAACCGTGGGGGGGGGTTGCGGGTGCGGGCTCGCTGGTCTTTTTAGTCCTATAGCAGATGTTTGCCATTTATGCTAGAAATTTACCTTTGGAGGTAAACTAGTACTCGATCAAATATTATTTTGCTTCTGCTTTTCATGGGCTTTTCCGTTTCCTTGTCAGGCTTTTGTGGATGTTCACGAGCATTTTATCTACTTTACTTGTGTCTCTGGTACGTATTGCATGGTTTTCTTTACCGCTATCATCTGATTTATTTTATTTAAATAAATATTCATCTGGACATTTTCTGAGGAGAAAACATATAGATGAGCTTTATGAACTTGATGGAATGAAGACCCAACCACTGTCACATGGTCCATCCTCACCTGAGAAACTATTGCAGGTAACTTCTATGATATGTTCATTCTGTATTCTTTTTGTCCGCTGACCTATGTTTTTCCTGCCCTAAAGTTCCATGAAGAGCATCAAACTTTTTGTTTGGGTGTTTTGATATCATATCAGTTGTATATCCGTTCTCATTTTTTTCTAAGATTCAACCAAGATCTTCAAGAACATAATTACAGGGTACCCATATACTTTTCAAATAAATTAGAGGGTACCCAGATTCAAATAACCTGATGTAGAACCTTCTTTGAAGGGAAGAGAGAGAAAGATAGAACAACAGAAAGAGAAAGTATGTGGTTATCAGAGAAATAGTGGCAGCTACAGACCCTGATCTTTTGCCGAATCGGCCACTTTTCACTGTCTCCTGCTTCCTTTATCATCCTCTTTGCTGAGACATCTAAATTTCTACATTTGCTTACCTTCCTTAAAGGGAGTCCACTGATATAAGACGCAAACACCCCTAACCTGGGTGGGGATCATATATTTATTATGGTCTCTTTTTTGTCCTGTTATCTATGTTTTCCAGCTTCTCGATTTCTATTTAGAGCCTTAGTATTTGGTTTTGGTTGATTTTTATCGTATCATTTGCCCATTCACTCTTTTATGTCCAGGATTCAGCAAATGTCATCAAGAACATTATAGGAAGGTACCCGGATTCGAATAACTTTAACGTCATGGTGCTCACAAAGAAGGAATGGCCCTGTAAAGATGTTAAACAAGGGAAGCATAAGTTGAGGGTTAATCCCATGTTATTTTCCTGGAAAGAGGTGTTTTGTTCTCAACTTAAGCCTCTGCTTTTTGTTTCCCCTAAAAACAATCAGATGCTTACTTTTCGCAAAAGAAGTAACAATTTTTGCTAGAGCCATAAAACTCCCAATGGGTTGCTGGTTTCTTCCCCTATGGAAAGAATTCTCTAATTCCTAGCCAAATATTCTGCTCTTTTTTTCAAGAAGTAGAGTTTTTGTGCAGTAATATGCATGGAACTTGTAATACTATCCTACTGTACCTAGGGTATGTTCAGAACTTTAGCCAATTAGGGACATTTTAGTCGCTCCATCTTAGGATAATTTCTTTAAATTGGTGTAGCTCAGAATTTACTGAAGATATCTCAGCTCAACCTTTCAACTCGTTTCTTATGTTATGGTGTATCTAAAGCCAAGGGGCCTCGGTTTGCAAATGTGCTAAATGTTTGTTGAACCGTGCCATCTATCTCTCTCTTCTTTCCTCTTCACTGTGAGTGGGCCACACTGTATAAGTGGCCCACATGGGAGATTTCCCTTCCTTTTTCCCTTTATGTAATCTCCCACGTGTGAGCTCATTAATGAGACTCACACGTGGGAGACATGTAAAGGGGGGGCCTTTAAAGGGCCCCCCAAGCCCTAGCCGCCAAGTGAAGTTAAGTCCTCTTGTTTTTTTTCTCCAAAGGCGCCGCCTTTACACGTGGGAGACATGTGCAGGAGCTCTCTCTCTCTCTCTCAGATCCTTCCAACAATGTTATATATATAGATTTCAAAGAATGTCTTTTATATTTTAAAAGATAGAAAAATTATTACACGTCACATCACAAATGAACTATTGAAATACTCTATACACTACTAAGAGAATGTGTACACTCTTGTGCGTTAATTCTTTACAATTGCTTTCATCTCTTTTAGCAAAGCCTGGCTTCATTCACCTTCTTTGTGTGCTTTTTCCAAAATTATTTGGGTTACCTTCAAGTAGCATCAACTCTTGTGGATTCAGATGGACCTCCTTTGAGTCCTTGTAAACTCTGTCCAAGCCTCTGAATCTCATAGGAGAAGTGGTTGTTGATGGTAGAAATGATTCTGCTTGTTTCACTTCTGTAGTGGCCTCATTAGCTTTGTCTTCTTGAGCACCAAGGTCAGAAAATATTTGTTTCTAGAGTCTTTCATTGCCGTCTACTATCAGTTCAGGAAATAAAGGAACTTCAAGTGTACCTTTAATCCATTGGTCCTCTTCTTCAAAGATCATGTCTCTGCTCATGTGATCTTTCTTCTCAACCAAGTAATAACATCTATAAACCTTTGAAGCACTTTCTTTACCACACAAATATTTTAGGTTTACTTCTGTCAGTTAGTTTCTTCAGATTTCTTCCAGCTGTCTTGAATTGAACAATGGAACTAAAATACTTTGAGATGACTGACATTCCCTTTCTTCCCTATCTAGGCTTCAAAAGGAGTGTGACCAGAAAAACTCTTCATCGGAGATCAGTATAAACACATGATTTAACAGCTTCTCCCTATAATAGTAGTGGTACACTATTGCTGCTGGCTGTGGACAATAGCTTGATTCTTCTGTTCCACTATGCCACTCCGATGAGGCTTGTAAAGGAAGTAGTTTGTTGTCATATAATGGCATACTTCTTAAAAAAGTTGTTTAATTGTTTGGATAGTAACTATCCTTCACTGTTTGCTGTTAAACAGCCTATCTTTAGAACTATCTTGGCTTCTCCCTTGACTTTAAACTTAACAAAGACACTAAATACATCTTTCTTCTGCTTCACAAAGATCCAGGCTAGTCTAGAGAAATCATCAGGGAGAATACATTACTGTAGATGATGAGTTGAAATTTATGAGGCAGAAAAGAAAGGCTGCTGATTCGTAGAATCCCTTGCAGCAGAGCAATTGGAGGACGACACTACAAGAAGTAATAATACTGCAAAATGAAGGGGAAGACGGTGTAACCTGACGGCCGAAGCCCAATGTCTGTGGAGAGGGGAGATGGCCGTTGAAGTAATATTCGTCGATGACACGGAAGGCTAGGATTCGGTGGCACAGGTGTGATTGCATGGCGCGAGCATCGGTGCATTACACTGTGAGACGGCTCAGTGGCACAAGGCGTCGATGCAGGATCCAGAAGTGCGGCACACGAGCGAGTGTGGTGCGTGGGCAGGTGGCATGATGGTGGGCGTGGCGTGTGGGCGGTGTGGCGCGCAAGCAAGCACGGCGCACAGCTGGTGCACGGGTGGGCGTGGCGCGCAGCGAGTGCGCGGGCAAGGGCAGCAGTGTGCAGGCCACCGCGTTGTGAGGTCGGCGCATCTGCACGGTGCCACCATGCTGCACTGTGTGGCTGCGCAGCTGTGCATTCAGCTGAGCGGTGCGTGTCACAGGCATGTGAGGCTGGCACATGGCTAAGGGGGCTAAGACACGGCGGCACAAGAGGCATCATGTTGCAGACACAGCAGGGCATGGATGATTCCAGGAACCTGATTCTTGATGGCACGGACCCGGCAGCAGATGCAGACATCCAAGAATGAGGTTCGTTCTTGGCGCATGAACAAGAGTACCGAGAAACTTCTAAAGGGACAGCCAAGAAGTGGTACGGTCGAAGGCGAAGTTGTTCTTCTGGCGGATGCGAGGGCTTGATGGTAGTGAACGTGATGGTGTGGTCGATGTGGCTTCTTTCAAGGATATATCTAGAAAAACTGTTAAGATAACCCCCAAGGGGATGAGGGCAGGAGCCCAATTGAAGAAACTTCAAATCTTTCAATTTCAAATGAACTCCAAGTGGTCCCTTGGGCATGTGTCCCTTTATATAGGAGAGGGGGGTTGCCCAAGTGGGCCGAGTTAGGGGAAAACATCTAGTGACAAGGACTTTCCCTTAAAAGTTCAACGACACGTACAAGATAAAAACGATAACAGTGGGGGGCCCAAAACACAATGGCCCTCCAGAAAATTCATAAAAAGACAATATGGAAAATAAAATCAAACCGCGGAGGCCCGTTGTTAGGCTGTGTACTTGAAGCTTGGATTTCTGGCATTGGCTCGAGCTTCATGCTGCAGCTGCTCATGAACAGTTTCCCAGCCTACTGGATGGTCCCCATCTGGCCATCTCTTCCTTCTTGTCACTTTCACATGCATATGTGAAATGCCAAACTTTCAGGACATTCTAAACAAAAAGAGCAAGAGAAAATTAAAAAATCATATAAGGATAATGTGGAACTCAACCGTTCAAAATAAATTAGAAGCGTACTTATTTCAGAAACCTTTACAAAATTACTTAAGTAAAGAATAACATAAAATATTTTATTCTGAAAAAGTAAAACATTTCAAATAAAATAGCGTTGACTTCTTTAAAACACCAAAATTGCAAATTTAAAATAAAATTTGAAAAAAAATAAAATTACGAGGGTCCAAAATTATACAGGAATTTGGAAGAACCAGTAAATGGAATTAATGGCTATCCAAAAATGTCAATAAAAAATAAGGGTTTGCAATGTTAATTTAGAATATGTACGGATATAGCTAAGTATTACAATAAAAATCAAACAAGTTCTACATAAATGAGAAAAGTAAGAATAAATTTTAGAAAAATATTTCAAGAATACCAATACAATATTCTGCTACATGATATCACCTCTGTTTTGTCTATTATCTTTTAACTTGATGGATACTGCAAACGATGATTTGCGGAAAGAAACGTAATGGACTTGAACTCACTTTTCTCACTAGGCTTATCATTGATGGAGAAAAATCAAAATTATTTCAACACATACTTGTTGGGTTCACCTTTCTTCGTGGAAGAGTACCTTGAATATGTTGATGTGTCTGAGTGCTAGAAGTAACTATGTGATTGATGGAACAATATATCTCCTCTTAAAATTCTTAAACGTCCATACTTGGTCATCTAGTTGATCTTCTTGCCATCCATTGTCACTACAAGGGGAAACGCCCATATTTGGCTAGTGTGGGCACCTTAAATGGGTGCACCTTTATTTATACTTAATTTGATTTTTTGTTCAAAAACCTTATCATTTTAGTATATCAACCAATATGTACAAATCTTGAGAGTTGCCATCTAAACCTGTACATCCATTTATTCAATATTATCAATGACCTAATTATATTTATTCTCTAAACTTATTAATTGTATATACCGACATATATTAAATAATTTAACAATTGATTGAACCTAATTGATTGCTGAAGTTTCCACCCCCTACAGTGCCAAGCCACACTTCATTCTGCAGAAGATGTATGTGAGTGAATGAACTCTCGTATGGAACCTTTACGTTTATGAGTTACATGATAGATTCTCTGAATAAGTTGTCTATGCGATATATGTATAATCCTTAATTAATGATAGATTATTCCAAATGACTTAAGGAACGTAAAAACCAAATCCATCATTATTGGAGAAGGTTTTCTCCAATGTCGTTGCAGCCCTGGCTAGGGATTTTTTTTTTTTTTTTTAAGCAAAAATCACGGTGCCGGGTACAGCCAACCCTAGGGTTGTGCCCGTAGTCTGATCCAGCCGTGCCCTGGATGCCACCCAGGGAGATTTTATTTATAAAGTGTAGTGTTTTTCAATGTTTGTGGGCTAGGGATTTGATGCATCTTCTTCCATAAGTCAATCACCTCTTACACTTGATGGAAATATATGTGGCTAGCAAACCAATCTTACATTATATATCTCATTCCATGTGCATTAATATAATGAATTTTTTATATTGAATGTGTGATGCGTGTAATGAAGTCCACCATGGTTACATGATTGGACCTATTCAATTGTGATGAGATCATAAGACAAAGATCGCTAGTGTTTAATCTTGTAACCCTAAATATTCTTATTTGACAGATACTTAAAAAGGACATCAAATTATCCAAATAGAATAGTAGTATCTAGTCTCACTCATATGGTGATTATGGTTGGTCTCTTAACCAGTAGAGTAGATACATGAAGGATATGTAGTGGGTGCTCTTTAAAACAAAAGGTTCACTGAATTGATCCATACAAATCCTTGAATGGTATTAATAACAAATTTTCGATCATGTTGATTCACATCATAATTGTGTAACTGGTCCATAGACATGAGATACCAAAGACATATTATGGACAAAAAGTTCCACTTTGACTATGGCCTATGAGTTCATAATCATAGATTTATAATGAGTCTTGGTTCTGTTGATGGAAGAAGTTCACGAAGACGATTGAGTGGTCAAGATGGGATTCTCCACTCTCGATGACAATTCAAGGAAGATGCTGTAATGATTACTTGAGCAAGGTAGTGGAATATCCAAGAAGAGTTAACCAATGATTTCAGAATGCATCAGTAATAACTTAGATGATCGACTGGGGTTTGATAATTTCTCAAATCCTAAGTCATGCTATGAGTGTCAAACGCATGAGAGACTATATGTATATGATAATGGATGACATAGACGTTCTATGAGTGAGTTAGTACATTCCTTTCTATATTCTAGAACAAGAAGAGTAACTTAGAAACTTATGGGCTATAGACTCAACCTATTGATTGGGTTAAAATGATATGTCGTTAATTACTATACATGCTGATATATTTAATTAATTTTGAAGGCCAATAAATTTTATATGGCCTTTACATTCATTAACTAGACTGATACATGGGCCTAGAGGGTCACACAAAAATGGTCTTTTGGGTGTCAGAAGATATAATTAATGTTCAGGGGTTTTATGAAAATTTCCCACTTAGTATTAGTAGGGAAAAAATGCACCCATGACAGACTTGTTCATGACTCTTTACCTTATCCATCTCCCTAAAGCGCCTCTCCATTCACGATGAAATCAATGTAACGACGAAAAATGGAGCATGAATTTGGCTCGTCGAGGTGAAGGAAGAAATTTGACATGCAAGTGATTATGTGGACACGTTTAGAGGCTGCCCACTTGAGCATCGCCACATCTCTCATTAAAGAATTCAAGAAATCACAAATAAGATCCAAGCCCAGGTGATTTGATAAATGGTTTTGTTGATTCCATTTGTCTATTGCTATAATCCATTTAGTCTCATGCAGGTCAGGGTCGTAGAACCCAACAGTGGTATTGGAGCCATTTTTTATTCACACTTGAGCATCTCCACATGTCTCACTGAAGTATTCAGGGAATCTAATTTTGATTCCATTTGTCTATTGCTATAATCCATTTAGTCTCATACAGATCAGGGTCGTAGAGCCCAACAGTGGTATTGGAGCCATTTTTTATTCACACTTGAGCATTTCCACATGTCTTTCTGAAGTATTCAGGGAATCTAATTTTTTCGTCCAAAATGAAGTGAAAAAATATGTTTTTTCACGTTGCTTTAGTTCATTTCTGTTTGGAATCCACAAGTTCTATTCTAAGCTCTTTATAGCTTGCATGTACAGATTCTTGTTCAGGATATGGACATGAGTCTTTAGAGGGTGGAACATCACCTCGTTTTGCCTGAACGGGGTTCATTTTGGGGGGAGGGGGGGTCGGGGTTGGGTGTGGGCTGTTATGGCTCTATGGTGGCCAATCAGATCCGGCCAAAAGCCAGGTTTGAGCAAGCCATGCAACAGCCCATACCTGCCTAATATGAGAGAGACCCACATATAGTGAATCTAGTTTGGCCTGATTTGCAAATAATAAGATCACCATTAGCCAGGTGGGTGACACTAGGCGCGAACCAGGTCTGACTCAATCCCCTTTTTGGTAGGTCCACATGCCATTAGAGGTGGGCCTACGCGGCCGGGCCATGTAGGTCCAAGGCCAACTTGGTGACTCCCCTCTAGAAACCCACCAGCATGGTGTGTGTGAGCTAATAAGTTTGCATGCATATCAGGAGCCGCATAAATAGGCTGCTTGCATGGTGGGCACCACATCAATAGGTGACTCGTGTGGCGGGCATCATCTAGATCGATAGCCCATGTACTCGGCGGGTGCCACCTAGGCAGCGACTTACATGGCAGGGTCACTCACGCGCTGCGGCCATTGTGGCAGCAAGTTGGACTCCCAACTGGCCGTAGAATAATGATATATATTATGTGGCCATCAAACCAAATCATATTACCATGGTTTATTTAAGTTTATTGAATAAACTATTAGTTCCTTATTATTCTAGCAAGATGTCTATAATGAAGTCCAAGAAAATGTGCAATTATATAATGAATTATGATGATATCATAATACATTGGTTCCTAGTCGTTAAACATGTATTGTAAGTATTCCTATTCGATGGATAGTCAAGATGGACATCGAATTATCCGGATAGAATAACACTAACTAATCATACTTGAACGATAAGTATAGCTGATTTTATGGCTATTGGTGTGGGAACAATAATCATGGACTTTGGAAACAGATAGTGGGTGCTCTTTCGAGAAAGAGTTCACTGAAATGATCACAAGAATCACATAATGGTATTATACCTAAAAAACAATCAGGTTGATTCATGACATAGTTCTATAAATTATCCATTGACCTGAGACACCAAGGACATCTCGTCGATGGACGACTAGTATTTGACTATGACTTACGAGCCTCTGATCATGAGATTCACAAATCATAGCTCTGATGTATTAATAGGCTCAGAGAGGTGATTGAGCGGTCAAGACGAGATCTTCCACCCTTGTTATAAGAGGAGATTGACTCAAGGAAGAGGAGGCATCATATCCCTGGCCATTGTAATGAGGAAATTAGAGATGACGTTCTCCAATGATCCCCATTACGCATCAGTACAAACCAAATGATGGATTAGGGTTTGACGATCAACCATACCCTAAGTCGTTCGAGAGTCTCGCAAGGATGAAAGATTATACATATCGAGTAACCAATGATGGTAAAGGTTCCATGAAAGAGTTCAAACAGTGCTTTGTATCTTCTAGAGCACGAGATGTAGCTTGGCATCCCAGGGGCTAGAAACGTAAGCTATATATTGGATTAAATAGATCCATAGTTAATTATCTATATGTTGCTATATGTAATTAATAAGGTTAGCCAATAATTATTATTGGGCTATTAAAGTTATTAACTAGAATGATACATGAACCTAGAGGGTCAATGCATAAGATCGAAGGGGTATTGGTGAATATATTTTACTTTATGGGGTTTTTGAGATTAAAACTAAAGTAAATATAAATAGGGGAAGGGGTACTCATTAAAGGCACCCTAGAAAGACAGAATTAGGGTGCCCCCTTCTCCAGTCTACTCTTGTCTCCACTCAACCAAGGAGAGTGTCTTCATGATGAGAATATCTTCATGATTTTCAATGAGGTGGAGATCCAAGAGCAATATGATCGTGTGGATACTTCTAGAGGGGGGCATGTGAACAACTTCTGAACAATCTTAGAGTGAGCAAATCATGGGTGGAACAAGATCCCCATAAGTTATATGTGATGTATAATTTTAAATATCGATTTAGGAATCAATTAATCACTTCCACATTCATGGAAAAACTTGTTTTCCATAATTGAACTAAGGCAAAGAACTCGACGAATAATATATATTGTTTTGTGCCCAATGGGTTTAGCCCAATACCTTTGGACCATACAAGGGGATCTCTACATCTCTATCTCTAAATTGAATCTCTACATGTCTCCCTCTTTCTTTCTCTTTATGTTTTTGCACTGATCTGTCAAATTCATCATGAAAAGTGTCTGCTCTATCCTCATCTCTGAGCGAAAAAGTTATGCAAGCTTCCCATAAATCGCCATACAAATAGTTCTGTAGTGTAATTGGGTTCCTCTAACTTACATGGTCATATGGTACTTCACATTACCTTGACACCTATATTCCATTATGGACATCAATAAAATCAAGAAGAATTTTTTTTGTCGTTTCACTATACATAAATGTTTTGTGACTGAACTTTTATCCATGGACCCATTAAAGTAAAAAATTCAGAGTTCCAATTTTTGAAGCCGCATGAATGTTTAAGATGTTCCATTATGGTATCATGTATTGGGATGTCGTAATGGCACATTTTCTCAATGATCGATGTTGCCGTAGGTTTGCCGCAATTGAAATAAATCACATTATGACATGTAGTGTGGTGGATAGTAAATATCAATAATTAGAAACTTTAAATTTATCAAATGCTTTAGTAAATAGATAAAAACATATTCCATGTTCAAATTACAGTGATCTAGTTGAGTACACATTTATTTTTGGTAAATTTAAGTAATTGAATGTTTGAGTTTTAAAGATATCTTTCTTTGAATGATGGATGGAGCCCCTTGGCTTAGACATGAAAAGGGCCTTGTATAGTAATCGATCCATGTTTCCATGCTCATTAATTTATTTTTATTTTTAATGTAATTAATTTGAAGTGATTGACTTATACATGAGAAATATGAAATTAGTTTGAAGAACAAAGCCTGTGCACTGATATTTTCCTCTCTGAAATATTTTTTTATTCGAATATGAAATTTTGGGTATTTGAAATTGAATTTGGGGTCTATATTAATTGGTGATTCACCCCAAATATCATGTCAATGAGCTTTTTTCAAAAAAAAGTAAATGATTTTTTTAAAGGGGAATAATCTTCTTCATTAATAGTTGATGTTATCCTTTGAAGGTGGGGCTGAGCAGCCTAGTCATGTTGTTCCTATTGCTCGCGATGGTGTACAATGGTGTACATCTGTGAGTTTACTTTAAATATTGGAAGTTTGGGAGATAATCAGATGTACATAAACTAAAATAAATTGGAGAATGAGATTATCCAAGCTGTTGGCACAGATGCCTTATAAACTTTTCTAATGAGGACAACTAGCCACAAAAATTTAGCCATTAATAGGGCAAGAAAAACAACATGAAGTATGGATTTTCCTGTCCAGACAAGCTGTAGATCAAGAAAACACGAATGAACAGTCTCCAGAGAAGGGGACTTGGTGCTTGCCGGCTTCATCACTAACTGAAAAATATTGTAGCTTAGTGCTCTTTTTTTTAAAAGAACCATTTAAAGAAACTTTGGGACAGGAAAACATTCAAATCGATGGATTCATAAGAGGAAAGTTTATATATAATCGTAGTGCCCAAATGGGACCCACGCACTTATAAACAGCAAATTCGGCCGGTGCAAGTTTACCCACAAGACAACTATATCAGAGGAGAGAATAAGCCAAAGCCGCCACGGCAGCAGTCAGGGCCAGAGTCAAAGTCAACCCGTTCCTAGATCGCAGAAACTCAGTCAAAGTCAATGGCCGGGCCACCACAGCGAGTACCTCCTCGAACCGTCGCCGCGTGTCCTCGAGTGGGCCCGAGTTATCGATAACCACGTCAGCTCTCTCCCTCTTCCAGTCTAGGGGGGCCTGGGCGTTAATCCTGGCCCGAGCCTGTTCCTCATCGCAACCATCCCTCTTCACCAAACGCTGCAGCTGGGTTTTTGGGTCGACCCAGACCGCAATAATGGGCCTGGTCCACCGATCGAGCCCAGCTTCGAACAGCAGCGGTATATCCAGAACAATGACGTCATGCCCCCTCAGCCATAACTTGGCCACTTCCCATGCAATCCCAAACGAGATGTGAGGCGCCAGCAACCTGTCTACAAACGCATTAATATAGTCCCATAAATATTATATTATGATTTTGTAATGAAAAAATTTAAATTTTCTATGAGTTGGAACTAGAGTGCACAGGCACAGGTGGGACGATAATTTGGTCCGTGGACCGAAAATTCCGTCCACAGACGAAATAACAGGATGAAGAATTGTCCATTGGTCTCAGCGCGAGACGATTGTTTTGTCTGTGGATGAAATAACCATCCTGTCTGAAGCATTGGACTGCAGAAAGGACTGTTTCTGTGGGAGTCGAATATCTGCTTGAGAGCTCCAGCTGGAATTCGACTCGTTCGGGGGTTCAGATGATTAACAGGATGAAGAATTGTTCATTGGTCTCGAGGCGAGACGATTGTTTTGTCCGTGGACGAAATAACCATCCTGTCTGAAGCATTGGACTGCAAAAGGGACTGTTTCTATGGGAGTCGAGTATTTGCTTGAGAGCTCTAGCTGTAATTCGACCCACATGTCAAATTCTGAGTGGCCTAATGCACTGCTTCATCCTGGACGCGGGATGGGACGAGGAGGTCTTGGACGGACTGTTTTCAGACAGGATGCTTTTCGGACGAAAATATTTGGGACGGGACAAACTCTGGATGGGACAATTAGGACAAACTTCTAAAAATTGGGACGTAGGAAAGGTCGATCATTGATTGTCCCCGTCCTGGACGATAGTGCACTATAATTGGAACGGTCAAAGGTGTACCCGCTCTGGGACGATCCCAGAAAATGGGACGTGGGACGGGACGAAATCCGTTAACGTCCTGTCCCAGATTATTTTATAGTATACTTGTTAATCTGTATTAGGGAACGACACATACGGGACGAATGAGGACCCGTGACGAACGGTAACGTGACAAAATATTTGTCAGGCCAACGTCTCGTCACACGTCTGAGGGAGTTTAAAATTTTCGTCACGTTCTCGTCACACGTCACGGGTTGCCCGTTCCGTCACATCACCATCACCGTGACGCCGTCCCCATCACCGGTGGCAGAAATAATAATATTTATTTTTATTATGTTGATTAACATAGTCGAAGCATAATATTATTTATTTTAGTATGTTATTATTTATGATATTTATTTTTCTATGTTAATCTGTCACGGTCGTCATCCGTGACGGACCTGTCGTCACGTCACGCATCCGGGGTATTCTGTCACCGTCACGTCACACTCACGTACAGCCCATCACGCGTCACCGTCACCATTACTCCCCATGCATTCCGTCACCGTCACATCATCCGTCACGTGTCTGTCACTATGACCGTGTGACGTGACGGATGACGTTTGCAGATCCCTGTATTATTCTGTATTTTACCGGTTCAGAACGCGGCGCTTGTCCGGGTCGGAGAAGACGATCCGGCCAAGAAGGAGGCGGTCGATCTCGCCGTGGGGCTGCAAAATTTCTTCCCCGAATGCCCTTACCACCTCTCTCCACCCTCGAGTCCCCTTCCTGAGCACATCCTGCACCATGATGATGATCATAATGATGACAAATATGATGATGATGATGTGGGTACGCGGGCGATGGGGAAATTTGATTGAGAGGTAACACTTCATCATGATGATGATAAATATGATGATGATGATGATGTGGGTATGTGGCGGGTGATGTGGAAATTTGATTGAGCAGAGAAAAGGTAATGTTGCATCATGATGATGATCGAGATAATGATGATGTGGGTATGCGGGCGATGAGGAAATTTGATTGAACAGAGTAAAGGTAACATTGCATCATGATGATGATGATAAATATCATGATAAATATAAAGATGATGATGATGTGGATACGCAGGTAATGAGGAAATTTGATTGAGCAGTGTAAAGGTAACGTTGCATCATGATGATGATGATAGAGATAATGATGATGTGGGTATGCAGGCGATGAGGAAATTTGATTGAGCAGTGCAAAGGCAAGATTGCATCATGATGGTAAAGATGATGATGATAAATATGATGATGATGTGGGTACACGAGCGATGAGATCGGCGTCGACGATGGGAACGCCGTTGGATGAGAAGAGGCGGGAGACGGTGCTCTTCCCCGAGGCGATCCCCCCCGTCAATCCCACGATCCTCATCCCTTAATCGAAGCTCTGCTGCTGGAGATGGTAGAAACCCGGAGGATTTTCTGGCCAGAGAGGAGAGAAGAAGAGTAAGAAAGAGAGGGGATTGGCCATTGTCTGAACTTCATCTTTTAGACTTGGGTCCTTGGGGAAACCTACCAACATTAAAAGTCTGTCCTTTTCCCCTCCCTGTATATTTACCTTTATAATAAATGTCAAGAAATTTGATTGAGCAGTATCTGTTATAGAGGGAAAATTCAGTGTATACTCTGATTGAGCATATAGTGCAGGGACGCGGAGGGGATGGTTTTTTCGTCCCAGGATGAAAAAATTGTCCCCTCCGCAAGGTTGGACAAAAATCGAGATGGAAATTCATCCAGAGACCTTTGGATGGGATGGTTTTGATCCACTCTGACGTAATAACTGTTCCGTCTAGAGGTCAGACGAAAAAACTGTCTCGTTCGCGTCCCTGCACTGATTCTGGACATCAGACGGGACGATATTCGTCCCGTCCCGTCCATCGTCCACGTCCCAGATGATCTGGAACTACACTAGTGCAGGGACGTGGACAGGATGGTTTTTTCATCCCAGGACAAAAGAATCGTCCAGTCGGCAAGGTTAGATGGAAATCGGGACGGCAATTCCTCCCAAGACCTTTGAACGGGACGGTTTTCGTCCAGAGGCATCGGACAAGAAAACCATCTCAACCGTGTCCCTGCACTGATTCTGAACATCGGACAGGACAATCTTCGTCCCCTCCCATCCAACGTCCACGTCCTGGACGATCCGGAACTATAATTGAGCAGTGGGGAGGAAGATGGGAAATGCGGGGAAGGTTTGAGAAAATTGGGGAATGGGGCTGATGTTGGAGGAGAGGGAGAAAGAGAGAGTGTGATGTGAGGCGGATGTTTAGGCCGACAGTCGCAACGTTTGATGGTGACCTGTTCGATCAGACTGCTCCCTACTGTCTTTCCTTACTATTTAATCAAACTTGTAATTTTGTTGCTAGCGTTTCACAGGTTTCAGTTTAAGTTAAATCTTCTCAAACATCCACGAGGTCAAAGAAACCCTAATTTTTCCACTTAGACTCATGATCCCTTGATTTTTTCTTGCTTGATTTGAAAATTCCATGAACAAGAAAACTTGAATTCTGTCAAGTGGTATCAACTAGGATGGCAGTCTTACTGATTTGAAGCCGGACTCCCATAGTGCCACTTTTGATGCTTTGCTTGGGGATGCAATGCCCACCAACTGACTTCAAAGTGGACAGCTGGCAATGATTGACACAACCATATATCCCTAAGAACATATTTTTCCAGTCTCAATGATTTGGGCACCTTTTGCAATGATTGGCACAAGCAATCATTTTTCACTGATGTAGATTGGCCACAAAACTTATGATTAGCCACAATCCTACTAAATAGGACCACAATACAAGGCGTACTGGTGTTAAATCATGATAAGGTACTTTGAATTGATAAAAACATTTAAATAAATCCCTAAACATATTCTAATTAAAAAAATTCTTTAGAAATAATTTCATAAAAATGGTGAAAAATCATAATATTTCTTTATAAATATTAGTGTGTTATCTAATAATTAGTGTGTTATCAACATGCCAACCGGATCTCACAAAATGTGTGTGACCGATCACGGTGGTATGTGTAATGAACATACAGTGAGGTAGATCGATATATCCCTCCATCTATAAATTTCTATTCCCTGCCTCTTCCTTCCTCTATTCACCTGTCTCCCTTTCTCTCTCACTCTGTCTCCCATCTATTTCCCTCTCACACTGTACCTCTCCCATCTATATCTCTTTCCCTCTCCCCTCACTCTATCCACCTATAACACTTTTTCTCCTCTCTTTTCCTCTCTTTATTCTCTCTCACTCTCTCCCACAACCCACCTATTTCTCTTCTTATCTCTCTCTTCCTCTCCCTCTCTCTCGCTCCCTCTCTCCCTCCTACTCTCTCCATCTTCCCACATATCTCCCTTCCACTCCCATTTTTTCTATATTTCCCTCTCAATATCTCCCTCTCCATATCATCTCCATCTCTCTTGGTCGTCCTCCGCCTGTCACTCTCTCACTCTACCCACCTACCTCACTTTCCCTCTTAATATCTCCCTCTCCCAATTTTCTCTTTTTATTCTGGTCTCACTCGACCTCTCTCTCTCAGCCCTATATATTTCTCTTTCCCTCTTAATATCTCCCTCTCCCAGTTTTCTCTCTCTCTCTCTCTCTCTGCCCCACTTATCTCTCTTTCCCTCTTAGTCTATGTCTCCCTATTCTCTCCCTCTCCCAATTTCACCTCTCTCTATTTCTCCCTCTCACTCTCTCCCTCTACTCAGATATCTCTCTTGCTCTCTCTTTCCCTCTCACTCACTCCCTGTCCCAATTATCACTCCCTCTCGCTCTTACTTCTAATCCAATCCCTCTATCCACCTAGTTCCATTCCACTCCTGGTTCCCTCCCACTCCATCCCTCCACGCACCTATTGATATTTCCTTCTCAAAATTTCCCTTACCCCTTTTTTCTCCCTCTCTCTCTACCTCTCATTCTCTCATTCTGCGCATCCAAAACCCTTTCCCTGTCAATCTCTCCCTTACCAATTTTATATGTGAATAATATATGTTTATCCATATTCCAGGAAATCGAAGTATCTAGATAGAATAGCACTATCTAACCTCACTTATATGATGAGTATGGCCAGTTCTGTAGCCATTAGTGCGGAGACACTAAGTAAAGATAGTGTGTGCTCTTTTGTGGAAAGAATTCAATGAATTGATCCGTACGAATCACTGAATGGCATTATGCTGAACTAATACAGAAGATAGAACACAGTCTAACGCTTCCCCACAAGCTAGTTGAATACAAGCCATGCTCAGCTTGGACGCCAATGCTGGGAACCAGGGGCCTCGGAATCCTTTCATGAAGATGTCAGCCTTTTGATCAGCAGAAGGAACAAAGACTGGAAATATAGTTCCACGATCAATATTTTCTACAATGTAATGTGAATGCATTCCCATGTGCTTCGTCCAATCACGCTGAACTGGATTTCTGGCCATGGCAATGGCTGGTTGGTTATCGCAATAGAGTGTGATACCCTCACCTTTTATGCAGCAGAAGGTCCTTCAGTAAATTTTGGAGCCACCTACATTCAGGGATGCCTTGCTTCAGTGCCCTGAATCCGGCCTCTACACTGGAAAGGGCCACCTCCTGCTTTTTGCTTCTCAAGGTGACAAGAGTGCCATCAAGGAATGTGCAGCATCCCAATGTAGATTTTCCATCCTTGGGTGACCAAGCTCAATCAGAGTCTGTGTAGGCCATTAAGGACAGACCTCCCTTTCTTGTGAAGAGAAGACCTTGCCCAATGGTGTACTTCAAATATGCCAATATTCTATAAGCCACCTGAAGATGAACTTCATAGGGCTCACTCATCAATTGTCTGAGAAGAGTAATGGCAAAGAGATAAGTGGGTGCCTGTGGTTGCGATAAATAAGCAAACCAATTAACATCTGGTATATGGTCTTGTGGACTGCAGCCCTGTCATTGCCTTTGCCAATCTTTAAATTGGCATCAAGTGGGGTACTAACAGATCTGCAGCCGAGCATAACAGTTCCTTGGAGAAGATCCTGTTGGGAAATAGGTGGTGGGGCCTATTAGGTCCACTAGACCTTAGCCCACTAAGGGTTCCCTCTCTTAATCCCACATAGATAAATCTCTAATACTCTCTCTCTCAGCCCTATATAAGGGCATGTATCCCTTCCTTTCTAAAAAACTAAGCTCTATCCAGTCTATCTTTTTCAACAGATCCAAAATACATGTGGTAGAGAGAAATAGTAGCACTTGAATGTGTCACTTAAATATCGAAGGAATATTTGAGGGCCTGGAGAACTTGAATGTCAAACTGGCCAGCCAACGCCGTGCATACTCAATGTATATCCTCCAAATCATTGCCAGGGATAACCATATCATCCACATATACAATCAGAGCTGTGATATGCCTGGAGTACCATGTTTGATGATTATGTGATCTTCCCGAGATTGATGTTACTGTAGATTGTGCATTATCGTAGTTAACCGTCCAACTCAGGCAGGGGCCTACTGTTTGAGCCATATGAAGTCTTCTTTAGCTTACATACTATTTCGTTGGTTCACTAATTGATACCCTGTATGTAGAGACATGTGGACTTCTTCTGTCTGCTCACCATTGAGGAATACATTGATCACATCAAATTAGAGAGTATCCAAATTACTCTTAGCAGCAGACGCAATCAAGACTCAGACAGTGTTGAACTTGGAGTGCAGGGGCAAGGTTCTCACCATAATCTACACCGCAGGTCTGAGTGTAGCCCTTGGCTAGTAGGTCCCATAGGCTCTCTATTGTCCCATAGGCTTTGAACTTAGCGATGTATAACCAGCAACACCCAATGGCCCGCTTTCCCAAAGTGAGGGAAACAAGCTCCCAAATCTCATTTTTCTCTAAGGTGCTCATCTTTTCATCCATGACTAATTTCCAATCTGGATCACCTAATGATTCCTCTACCTGCTGGGGAACAAAGATTTCTCCCAAGGTTGTCAGAAAGCTCCTGTACTGAGGTGAGGACCCAATTTTTCATGTGACACATGGTGTCCAATGGGATATGTTTCATCAGACCAGAAGTTCCGTACTCCTTTCCCCAGGAAATAGGCCACCATAAGTCATCAGCCATTGGCCCCAATGTATTGTCATTGTTCATTGTTGTTTCTGCTGTCACAGTTTCATCCTCTCCATCTGCAGGGGGCAGTTCTGTATTGATTGCCTCGCGTTCAGGGTTGATAAGCAGATCACTCACAGCCAGTGCAGCTACCCTTTCAGGTGTAGTTACTGTGTCTCCTACCTCTGCATTTCTTGAACATTCGCCTTCATTTTGTTCGCTCTATGGCTACGCATCAGACCTTTCCAGGGGAGTACTTGTAATATTTATAGCCAAGATTGGATGTCGAGCTTTTGTCAGATCACCGTCTGAGAAGAAGTGAAGAACTCTCTCTAGGGAACATCAGAGAAAGACAACGATCAAACAGATGATAACAGAACTATATTACTGATGTCGAAGTAACATACATATATCGAAACATGACATACAACAACTGTATAACAGCTAGTTTACTCAATTGTAAGGTAGCATGTGAGGGACACGTGCTAAATCATAACACCTCCCTGCAAGCTAGATAGCAGATATTATCCATGCCTAGCTTGGACTATTCATGTTGGCACTTGGTCAAGCTCTTGGTCAGGAGATCAGCCAGTTGCTGCTTGGTGGGCATATAGTGGATTTTGATAAGACTCCACGAGAACTCATGATCTGACCAACCAACTGATGAACTCTCTCGATCCTAGAATAGATCTCTGAATAGAAGTCACCAAATTCATAGAGAGAGAGATGTGACAATGATAACGACGATCGAACTCGAGAAAAATGTAGATATAGCAATAGTGAGAGAGATGGAGTTCATGATAGCGACGGACGAACTGAAATGAAATGATAACTCTGCTCAAGAGGAACCTGGATCGCCGTCTCCCTGTCACAAGGATCGTCGAGAGCTGAATCAGCCTCTCAGTCGACGGAGAGAATCTCCCTGTAACTGCTTGTGCCAAAAGATGCCCCCCCGTTTCTATCGAGATTCCCCTTTTTTCTACCATGCCCTTTCTCGCTTTCATTCTGTTGGGTTCTCATGTTTAACATATTAGAAGCGTCTTCCTCTTCATGTTTAACAGTCACAGTTCAGGCTGGCATGTGACTCGTCTCCTCCTCTTCTTCTTTTGCTTTGATAAGTCCTCGGTAAGTCTTTAACAGATTTGAAGAGCTTATCACTCCTGACGTTGCCTTATGAAGAGGTGGCAGAGTCCCATATGTTTGGTCTGGTCATGTTTGATGGGTTCATGTACAAGGCTGATATCAGATTCATTGTGACAGAGGAGTGCAGCAGCGTGTACAAGAGGCAGCCCCAATTCTTGGAGAAGATTCTGAATCCAAAGAGTCTTACAAATGCCTTTGACTAGAACACAGAACTTGGGTTCAGTATTGGAGATTGAGACGACTTTTTGCTTCTTGCTGCTCCAGGAGACTTAGTTGCCACACAAGAAAGAACAATATCCTGTTGTAAATTTATGATTGACTTGTGAGCCATGAAAGTCAACGTCAATATATATTCTTTGAGAAGAAGAGGCTTACATCTTTAGAAGGTTAGACACAGGCCACTCATGCTCTTGAGGCAGCGAAGGAGATACTTTAGGGCACATCATAAATTGACTAAGAACATTAACAATGTAAGAGATATTGGGCCAGGTGTCAGCTAAGTAAATAAGCTTTCCCTCAAGTCGCTGATGGGACAGAAGATTTGTATCCATTTCGTCAAAACTCTGCATAGTGAGTGGTCTTGTCCTCTCAAGAATGTAACCTAATTTTCTCTCAGCCACTCCATTTTATTGAGGGTTGTAGGGACGGGACTTCTCATGTATGATGCCTTGACCTCTGAAGAGATTCTCAGTTTAATGACACCCATTATTGGTGCAAATCTCTTGACGCTTATCGTAAAATGGCGATACATCATACTCAGAGAACCATGTATAATATTATTAACTTCAGATTTATGCTTCATCATGTGGACCCAACAAAAGCAACTCACGTCATCTATAAGAACCAAAAAGCATCGGAAGCCATATAGATCACAAAATGGGGCCAGTCCCCACACATCACAAAAACCTAGCTCTATCACATTCGTTGCTCCATTTGAGGAAAGGGTGTAAGTGGTGTGCAGACAACACATACAACGGTATCCATATTAAAATGAGAACATAATTAAAAACATATCTTTCGTAACAGAAAACAATGGATCTCTTAATTGCTGATGGGAGAGCTGAGGCTTGGAAATGCACCACCCTGCTCCATTGTGGTCGGTGCAGATAGTAGAGACCTTCTGAGATCCTAGCTAGCCATGCTTCAGGCCCGCCACCGTGTCTAGAGGATTGCAACAATACCATCTATAATCAACTTATACTATTAAAGTTCAGTAATACATTGGACAGATTGTAAACTGACATAATATTTAAGGACCAAGATAATTAGTCCTATTAGTGCAACCTCGATGCTCCCAATTCCAACCACTGACGATTGAGTACCATCTGCAATCTGAACTTTCACTCTACTAGTGCACAGATCATAGGTTTTAAATATTTCTCTAGATGGAGTCATATAATCAGTGGCTCTAGAGTCCAAGATCCATTGGTTAGACTGATGAGATAATGCTTTAGTAAGGGAATAGGAGAGGGAGTTACATTAGTGAGAAAGAGAAGTTGAGCTGATATTAACAGTTGTTGTCTTTTGAAGTTTCTTGGGTTGGAAAAGTTCCTGCCGGCTGATATCAAATGATTCTTGAGGTCCAGCATTCTTGGCTGTTGCCCCCCCCCTTTGATCCTGATACAGGACAGCTATAATGGACATAGGAAGGATGACTATTGATGACCTAGAGCTGACTAAAAATAAGCAATGGATCACACCAATGCTTTGATTACCTTCTTTGTGGGATATTACCTCTATAGTTCCGGATCGTCCCGGACGTGGACAAAGGACGGGACGGGACGAATTTCGTCCCGTCGTAAGTCCGATGTTAGCTCAGAGACGAAGGATGGGATGATTTTCGTCCACCGACAAAAAAACCGTCCCGTCCAATAAGCTCGGGACGATTTTTCGTCCTGTTCAGTCCTCCTGGGACGAATTTTCGTCCCGAAATTTGTCCCGGACAAAAAAGTACATTATATATTTTTAATATATTATAATAGATTATAATATATTATAAATTGTCCTAGCGAGGCCACGTGGCAACATCTCAACCGTCGGATGTGAATCCGATGGTTTTCCGTCCATATTCGTCTGTTCATCGTCTGGAGACCTCCGGACGGACGATTTTTTAGTCCAACGGGACAAAAACCGTCTCGTCCGGTGGTTCCCGGACGATTTTTTGTCCTGAAATTCGTTCGTATCCTCGGATGGGACAATTTTTTTGTCCCGGGACGAAAAAATCGTCCCGTCCGCGTCCCGGATCTATAATTACCTCCCTTTCCTGAATCAAGGACAGGAGGACTGTCTGAAGCACTGTTGTGTATACTCTGTCCTTGATTCAATGATTGGTTGGTCTCAGTTTGTTAGGATATGCTGATCACTCAAGTATTGCTATCTAGTCTTATGACACAAGTGAAAGCACACGAGGAAGCACTGAAATAAATAAAACAGCATATTAGAAAGTGGAAAGACTGAAATAAATACAACCGTTGATAGTATTTCTAAGCTAACTGTTGATCGGGTCAAGCGTTGACCCTAGAATGGGTTGGGATTGACCATTGACCGGGATCAAAGCAGGACATATGATGAGACTTGACCATTGACCGGATAAGGCAGGCTGCTGACCAGATAGAGTTGACTGGGTCAATGTAGACCATTGACCGGGCCTGGGTTGACTTTTGACCAGTATCATGGCTGACTGATGACCAGGATTGGGACTGATTGCTGACAGGGGTCAGGGCTGACTGTTTTCTGGGGTCGAGCATGAGTGTTGACCAGGGGTCCACAGTGGACTGTAGATTGTGGTTGGGCCCACGCAGAGGGAGTGTCGGTTGAGGGGTTGCTGCACAATCCACGCAGTGGTGGCGGTGCTTGATGCACTCAGGGGTGGAATGGGGATCAAACAGGGATAGCTGCAGAGGGGATCGGATGCGGTATGGTGAGGATGGAGGGGGAGAGAGAGAGAGAGAGAGCAGAGATTGATTGGGATAAAAACAGAAGAAAAATAGGAGGGAGAGAGAAGAAGAGGGGGAGGGGGGATGAATGCAGGCAGTGGAAGAGAATGGCATTGGAATAAAGATGGTGGAGGGGAAAAGAAGCGCTCCCCTTGGCAGAAGCGACTGCAGCTGTAGGTGCAGCCTGTAACATATCCAGCAATTTCTAGCAGCAGCCGCCAAGCAAATTTATGGGCGATATATTTTGAAAGTAAGGAACTACTTCCTCAAGCAAATTTCCCCACAGATACAGATCTCTAGTTTTGAATTTTATACACTTCTAGCAATAGAGAAGATGAGAGGAGACGAAGAACAAGGGAGGCTGGCTGAAACCCCATCAGTTGCAAGCCCAGCGTGTGTCTACAACTACACAAATACAGGGTCATTGTGGAGTGGCCGTCCTGTTGGGTTCCCCCGGTTGTCTTCATGGGTGCCAACCATGGAGGAGGATTTTGTGATGGCTGGTGTGGCATCATCAATGCGATGCTGGCAGAGGCAACTCCACCAATTCCCTTAGGGTCAGAAGAACTCGGCTCGAGCGAGTTGTTATTAAGGGAGGGGAGAGCAACAGGTCTGTGTGGAGTAGGGAAAGATCTGGTCTGGGCCCGTTGATGGAGGCAAATTGCGGCATTAATTTTAATGGTCGTTGTAATTTTAACTTGCCTACACTCAAATAAATTTATAATATGTAGAAACTTACTCAAGTGTATACGTGGGAGTAAGGTCGTCTCCACAGGGACTGGCCTTTAGGTGTAAATTCAATAAAAGGTAATAAGAAGAGTTAAGTAATTAGTAAGTATATAGATTAATAGGGTAGTAAGTGGAATAAGAACTTATCTGATATTATAGGTATATGTATCAGGGTACTAAGAATAATAGAGAAGTGAGATATTAGATATTAGTTTCAAGAAGGATAATAATGGAGTTAGTAAAGAGGTAGATAAGAATTCAATAGTAATAAGTAGTTTAATAAGAGTAAGAAGAAGTATAATTAGAGAAGATTTTATTATAATAAGATAGGTATAAAAGGGAAAATATTAGATGTATGGCTATATACTTTATAGCTACTAAGAAGAAGAAAGAATTAAGGTATTAAGTATTATATTTAAGAATAGGGGTAACGTAGTTAGTGAAGAAATGTAGAGTACTTAATAAGATTAATTAGTAATAAGAAGATAGAGGAAAGAAGAGGAGTTATATAGATGAGTTTGTACATTAAGAGAGACAGATAATATAGGGAAGTATTTATGCATTAATAAGATAGTTAGGAAGAGAATAAATAAGTATCTAACTATAATATGATAAGTAAGAATTTAGGTAAGTATAGATAGATATTAGGAAGGGATAAAGAGGTAGTAATGAAACTTAGTAAGTATTTATACTGATATAAAGAGGTAGAATACTATTTAAAATTAGTTTAGGTATTTATATATATTTATGTATATGATTTATACTCTTATATATAGTTTATATAATCGATTCCTATAATTAATAGGTCGATTTAGTCGAACACCCGAGAGGTGTTCGACTAAATGCCCGATAGGGGGTCGACAATAGAGAGATATGTATAGTATTTAAGTATTAGTAAGTTTTTTATATATTTTTTATATATATTTTATAAGGAGATATCGATTATAGAAGGGTAATCCGGTCGAACACCCGTGAGGTGTTCGACAGAATGCCCGATAGACTTCGAACAGTGATAAAGAGAAGATAAGAAGGTTGATTCCGTCGAACGCCCGTGAGGCATTTGACAGAATGCCCAAAATAAGACTGAATATATTTTTAATGTTTTAATAAGGTTGAGGGGGATAAAACTTAGGTAAAAGCAAGAGATATTTATCGAACACACTAGGTGTTCGATGAAATGCTCAAAGGAAATCGCGGTGACTAGTTTTGGTCGAAGTGGATCAGATCAAGGATAAAACAAACTTGAGACCAATTTTAACTATAAAACTGATGAAATTCAACAAAGTCGAGCTCAGATTACCTGATTCCG